>NC_030821.1:21340959-22082834 GCF_001704415.2 Capra hircus | reverse complement strand
CAATTTAAGTCTGAATTTGGCAATAAAGAGTTCATGATCTGAGCCACAGTCAGCTCCTGGTCTTGTTTTTGCTGGCTGTATAGAGCTTCTCCATCTTTGGGTGCAAAGAATATAATCAATCTGATTTCGGTGTTGACCATCTGGTGATGTCCATGTGTAGAGTCTTCTCTTGTGTTAGAAGAGGGTGTTTGCTATGACCAGTGCGTTCTCTTGGCAAAACTCTATTAGCCTTTGCCCTGTTTCATTCTGTATTCCAAGGCCAAATTTGTCTGTTACTCCGGATATTTCTTGACTTCCTACTTGCATTCCAGTCCCCTATAATGAAAAGGACATCTCTTTTGGGTGTTAGTTCTAAAAGGTCTTGTAGGTCTTCATAGAACTGTTCAGCTTCAGCTTCTTCAGTGTTACTGGTCTGGGCATAGGCTTGGATTACCGTGATATTGAATGGTTTGCCTTGGAAACGAACAGAGATCATTCTGTCGTTTTTGAGACTGCATCCAAGTACTGCATTTTGGACTCTTTTGTTATATTAAGAGATATATTAAGAAAACAAAATGAACAAAGACTAAAATATAGTCATTCTTGCCCAAATGCCATGTGTGTGTTCCTGGAAAATCTCATTCTGTGAAACTGAACACTAAACTAAGAGGGCTTATGAGAAAGATAGTTTTGGTACAGATTGCTTACAACTATGTAACTCTATAAGTACTGTCCTAGCAAATAAAATGTTGATCCAAATGCCAGGACAAATATCTCCTGATGGTTACACCTAGACTCGGTCCATACTTTGCAGCCACATACTCTGAAGTTCAGATTTTCTCCTTGAAGATACATGCTTCTTCTAATGGAGACCAGTTTAATCAAAACTAAAGACATATTTCAGAGATACCCTTCATCAGTTAACGTGTTCTGTTTTATTTTGGTAGTGGGGAAGGGTGTTCACATCTCCATCTATACTTGCAGCCTCCTAAGATGGCTTAATACAGAAGAAAGTCTAGCAGTTCTTTAAAATAGTAAAAGAAAGCACTTCTTGCAATAAAAAGTTACTTCCTAGGGGCTTTCTCCTGCTCCTGATTACTTCACATCATTCACATGCTGGGAATAAGATCTTTCACAACTTTGCATTATACTGATGAGATATCTCTGTTTGCCAGTTATATATAAACTAACTCTATTGAAGAAATAATGAGAGAATAGCTAAAATAACTATAAACAATAGAGATGATATGGGTAGAAAAAATGGAAGTAAAAGAAGATTAGGTTTGGTACATTGTAGATTGGAATATATAGTCAAAAATCTAGAAAGACGTTTAAACTAGCAGAACCATGTACAGATTTTGTTTAAAACAAACAAAAATTCATTCCCTAAAGCAACATTTTGTTGAGTGTATATCCCAACTCATGTTAGATATCCAGTTAGTTATGGCATAATTTTACATTCTTTCCAGAACATGATAGTGCCCAGCATATATTAAATGAACAGTCACTGCCCTCTTTCACATTTAGCCTGGCCACTGCCTTAATAATCATCTCAGTATGGCATTCCAGGCATTACTGCCAACCAGTCTGCTTTGGTCTATCATGTGATGTTATGTATCAACAGGTTGCTGTAATCCAAACAGTGGGCTAATCTCCTTACCAGAATAGTTGTATTTATTTCTTGCAGCACTGTTATGTGGTAGGTAGTGTTTTAATCCCCATTTACAAGTGAGAAAGTAGATGCTAAAGTATTATCAAATTGATTGTGATAGTAAGTCACCTCAAATCTTTTATGTAAAAGGGTAAAATATAAAATGAACAATAGTATAAATATAGCAAAATAAGAAAACAGTGAGATTACAGTTGATGGTAGATACTTAAACTGATGTGATAAGTTGGGAATGAGAAGTCATTATAAGATACTGAAAAATAATGGAAAAGTAGAAGACTCTGAAAGCCAGTTGGAAGACTGGGACGGATATATAGGAGACAAAGCAGGCCTTTTAAGAGGTGATGAAGGCAGCCTCAGGTTGTGACTTTGAGATTTCTAGTTTTAGTTGCTGTGAGTTTTATTTCCTACACTTAAGAAATCACTGAGATTGCCTGTGATATTCTTAAAGTAAGTCTACTTTTTACTTGAGTTAGGTGAAATGACAATTGTTTTCCCCAAATACGATATCTACGATAATAACAATTCAGAATTTCAAATAAAGAGAAGGATTTGAGAAACACAGTTCTGATGATATTGAATTTGTAATGTCCAGTGGACCTTGATTATGCAGAGTCTCTGGGTTAAAGATTTTTTAACTCATCAACTATAGGTCGTAAGTGGAGATGTAGGCATGAATGAGATCTCCCATAGAGAGAGAGAAGAGCATAAAACTTGGGAATGAACCATGACATCAGTATATCAGGAGCTGGCTGAGGAAGAAGGATCCAGTCTTGAGAACAGTCCCAGAAGAGTCTGAATTAGGGGAACTAAAAAAGTGATGTCAGCAAAGTCAAGGTAGTACGGGACCAAGAGGAAAAAGATCACTGTCAGGTGGCCTAAAGAGATCAAGTACCATGGAGAGTGAGGGGACATTTGATTTGATGGTGGTCTTTGCTTGCTAACACAGTTATGATGGGGTTAAGGTAAGAATATGAAAATGTCATCTCAGTGGGTCAAAGAGACAATGCAAAGTGATGTAACAAAAACATTTTACCAATGCATCCTGATAAGTATCAGAAATATAGTAGAAATATATTATGATGATGAAAGAGGGGCATGATTTAGGGCTGAAACAGGCCTTAGATATTATTCAAACAGCAACTGCTTATTTTACCACATGAGGAAACCAAGTCTTTAAAAGGTTTGGTAGTTTATACTATGGCAGAGCCCATAGTGGCAGATAGGACAGATGGCACTTTAGTCTTCTGATTCCAAACCTACCAGTATATGTAGGCAAACTCTAAGCTCAAAAGGGAGGGGAGTTTTCTTTTGATTTCTAATATTTGTCGTATTCTTTGAGCATTTAAATGTGTTCTTCCTCATATATAGAAAGGGATGAATTGTGGTTGTGCTAGAGTATTATTAATCTACATGTCCAGTGTATTATATGTATAAAGATGTTGATAAAAAGCCACTGGGTGAATCTAAAACAAAATGCCAGACTCAGTCATGTTGCAAAATTTAATCAAAATATATATTCATAGCCAATTAAGAGAGAAAATTTAATTTTTGATCAGGTAGAATCAGTAAATAATGTTATAGAAGTATTAAGTGAATTAGAATGTTAAATAATACTGAAATAACTGCTCTTATTTATGAATGGAAGGTCTATCCTTCGTCAGTTGTATGAAATAAAATAGTCACAACAGTATTTTTGAGCATCCATGCCAGGTATGAGAGCACCACCTATGGGTTTCTCAGGTAGTTGAGGGAAAACTTTTTAAGCATAATCTAACAAAAATACAATGAAATTCTTTCCTGTTTTGCTCTACAACTAGTCTCTCCAGCTAGTTGTTTAAAGGTTATTTGCTTTAAAGGTTAGGAGTTATTTGCTTTATCATAGGTTATTCCCACCTGGTTTTTGGATGTGTCCCAGAACTGTTAGATCAGCTGATAAGTATTTGAGTAGATACATGCCATTACAGTGTTATAATTGTAAGTTAAACACAGTTTAACGTAAAATTGTATTATTCTCTTTAACGTAAGTGAATCTTTTAATGAAAATGAACAGTTTACAATATCCTGGGGGAGACATGATAATAGTTTTTGCTAGTTCGTTTGTATGTTTGTATCTTCATGAACTTAAAGATTTGTTCAATATACTGCTACAAAATGCTTTGGCAAGAAAGTGAAGAAAGGAAAAAGGGCTTATAAATGACTTAGAGCATCTTTTCATTAATTGCTGAGATGATAACTCATTAGAACAAGGATGGAAACAAAATTCTGGCACTTCAGTATTCAGTCATTTCAGTTCAGTTGCTCAGTCACGTCCAGCTGTTTGTGACCCCATGGATTGCAGCACGCTTTGCTGTCCATCACCAACTCCCAGAACTTGCTCCAACTCAACGTCCATTGAGTCGGTGATGCCATCCAACCATATCTCATTCTCTGTCGTACCCTTCTCCTCCGACCTTCAATCTTTCCCAGCATCAGGGTCTTTTCCAAGGAGTCAGTTCTTCACATCAAGTGGCCAAAGTATTGGAGTTTCAGCGTCAGTCCTTCCAATGAATATTTTGGACTGATTTCCTTTAGGATGGAATAGTTGGATCTCCTTGCAGTCCAAGGGACTCTCAAGAGTCCTGTCCAACACCACAGTTAAAAAGCATCAATTCTTGGGCGCTCAGCTTTCTTTATAGTCCAATTCTCACAATCCGTACATGACTACTGGAAAAACCATAGCTTTGACGGGACGGACCTTTGTTGGCAAAGTAATGTCTCTGCTTTTTAATATGCTCTCTAGGTTGGTCATAACTTTCCTTCCAAGGAGTAAGCATCTTTTAATTTCATGGCTGCAGTCACCATCTGTAGTGATTTAGGAGCCCCCCAAAATAAAGTCTGTCACTGTTTCCATTGTTTCCCCCATCTGTTTGCCATGAAGTGATCGGACCGGATGCCGTGATCTTAGTTTCCTGAATGTTGAGTTTAAAGCTGCTTTTTCACTCTCTTCTTTTACTTTCAAGAGGCTCTTTAGTTCTTTGCTTTCTGTCATTAGGGTGGTGTCATCTGCACATCTGAGGTTATTGATATCTCTCCAGGCAATCTTGATTCCAGCTTGTGCTTCTTCCAGCCCAGCGTTTCTCATGATGTACTCTGCATAGAAGTTAAATAAGTAGGGTGACAATATACAGCCGTGACGTACTCCTTTTCCTATTTGGAACCAGTCTGTTGTTCCATGTCCAGTTCTAACTGTTGCTTCTTCATCTGCACACAGATTTCTCAGGAGGCAGGTCAGGTGGTCTGGTATTCCCATCTCTTTCAGAATTTTCCAGTTTGTTGTGATCCACACAGTCAAAGGCTTTACATAGTCAATACAGCAGAAATAGATGTTTTTCTGGAACTCTCTTGCTTTTTTGACCATCCGGTGGATGTTGGCAATTTGATCTCCGGTCCCTCTGCTTTTTCTAAATCCAGCTTGAACATCTGGAAGTTCACGGTTCACGTATTGATGAAGCCTGGCTTGAAGAATTTTGAGCATTACTTTCCTTGCATGTGAGATGAGTGCAGTTGTGCTGTAGTTTGAACATTCTCTGACATTGCCTTTCTTCGGATTGGAATGAAAACTGAGCTCTTCCAGTCCTGTGGCCACTGCCGAGTTTTCCAAATTTGCTGGCATGTTGAGTATAGCACTTTCACAGCATCATCTTTTAGGATTTGAAATAGCTCAACTGGAATTCCATGACCTCCACTAACTTTGTTTGCAGTGATGCTTCCTAAAGCCTACTTGACTTCACATTCCAGGATGTCTGGCCCTAGGTGAGTGATCACACCATCGTGATTATCTGGGTCATGAAGATCTTTTCTGTATAATTCTGTGTATTCTTACCACCTCTTCTTAATATCTTCTGCTTCTGTTAGGTCTGTACCATGTCTGTCATTTATTGTGCCCGTCTTTGCATAAAATGTTCCCCTTGGTGTCTTTAATTTTCTTGAAGAGATCAGTAGTCTTTTCCATTCTGTTGTTTTCCTCTATTTCGTTGCATTGTTCACTGAGAAAGGCTTTCTTATCTTTCCTCGCTATTCTTTGGAACTCTGCATTCAAATGGGTATACCTTTCCTTTTTGCCTTTGCCTTTCACTTCTCTTCTTTTCTCAGCTGTTTGTAAGGCCTCCTCAGACAACCATTTTGCCTTTTTGCGTTTCTTTTTCTTGGGGATGATCTTGATCATTGCCTCCTGTACAGTGTCATGAACCTTTGTCCATAGTTCTTCAGGCAGTCTGTCTATCAGATCTAATCCTTTAAATCTATTTCTCACTTTCAGTGTATAATCATAAAGGATTTGATTTAGGTCATACCTGAATGGTCTAGTGGTTTTCCCTGCTGCTGCTGCTGCTGAGTCGCTTCAGTTGTGTCCAACTCTGCATGACCCCATAGGCGGCAGCCCACCAGGCTCCTCTGGCCCTGGGATTCTCCAGGCAAGAATACTGGAGTGGGTTGCCATTTCCTTCTCCAATGCATGAAAGTGAAAAGTGAAAGTGAAGTCTCTCAGTCATATCGGACTTGGAGCGACCCCATGGACTGCAGTCTACCAGGCTCCTCCGTCCGTGGGATTTTCCAGGCAAGAGTACTGGAGTGGGGTGCCATTCAGTTTAGTCTGAATTTGGCAATAAAGAGTTCATGATCTGAGCCACAGTCAGCTCCCAGTTTTGTTTTTGCCGACTGTATAGAGCTTCTCCATCTTTGGCTGCAAAGAATATAATCAGTCTGATTTTGATATTGACTATCTGGTGATGTCCATGTTTAGAATCTTCTCTTGTTGTTGGAAGGTGTTTGCTATGACCAGTGTGTTCTCTTGGCAAAACTCTGTTATAACCTTTGCCCTGCTTCATCTTGTACTCCAAAGCCAAATTTGCCTGTCACTCCAGGTATCTCTTGACTTCCTGCTTTTGCATAGGACATCTTTTTTGGGTGTTAGTTCTAGAAGGTCTTGTAGGTCTTCATAGAACCGTTCAACTTAAGCTTCTTTAGCATTACTGGTTGGGGCATAGACTTGGATTACTGTGATATTGAATGGTTTGCCTTGCTTTATTAATACTTTAATGTTAATAAGCCCCAAATAGAATCACATTTGGATAAATATAGTCTTTTTGTAAAATATCAAAGGATTTTTTTGGTAAGGGGAAAGCAAAAACAAGTGGAAACTTTGTGTGTGGGCAATAAGATGTATGCTAGACTCAATGTTTTATATACCTATATTTTCATGCCATGAATCTCTGTGTTTGAAAAGTGATTAAAAACAAGATCCCTTTGGCAGTATACCCTAATTTCAAACTAGATGCATTTTAGGCATGAACCTGCAGAGGTTTAAAACCTTGATTGCATGTTTTCTGCAGGGAATGGCTAATTCTATTGAAATAGGTATTGACTCTCTGAGCAATATAGTTTGCCATATGTTGACCATTATGGATAAAAACTTTGCAAAATTACTCCCTAGCAAGCATACTTAACCTAAATTGAACAGACCATAACCTCTATTACATAGACACACCAAAAAATGGTCATTTTGGCAGCTACTTTCCCCACTTGTAATTTGCTCCTTTTTATCTGCTCTTACTTTAAAAATTAGATAGGCTGGTCTGTCAGAGTTGTATCAAATAAGAGATTCCAAGATTTTAAATTTTATTGAAGGTTTAAACATTCATTGCTTTTTTTTTTTTTTTTTAGCCTGTGACTCTTGAGGGAGACTAAATTCTGGGATTATTAGCTGAATTCTGGATTGTTAAAATGTGAACTGTGAGAGTTCAAGATAATGAAGGGAGAATCAGTTCAGTTCAGTCTCTCAGTCATGTCCAGTATTTTGCGACCCTGTGGATTGCAGCACGCCAGGCTTCCTTGTCCATCATTAACTCCTGGGGCTTGCTCAAACTCATGTCCCTCACGTCGGTGATGCCATCCAAGCATCTCATCCTCTGTCGTCCCTTTCTCTCCTGCCTTCAGTCTTTGCCAGCATCAGGGTCTTTTCCAAGGAGTCAGTTTTTCGCATCAGGTGGCCAAAGTATTGGAGTTTCAACTTCAGCATCAGTCCTTCCAATGAATATTCGACTGATTTCCTTTAGGATGGACTGGTTGGATCTCCTTGCAGTCCAAGGGACCCTCAAGAGTCTTCTCCAACACCACAGTTCAAAAGCATCAATTCTTAGGCACTCAGCTTTCTTTATAGTCCAACTCTCAACAATCCATACATGGCTACTGGAAAAACCATAGCCTTGACTAGATGGACCTTTGTTGGCAAAGTAATGTCTCTGCTTTTGAATATGCTATCTAGGTTGGTCAAAACTTTCCTTCCCAGGAGTAAGCATCTTTCAATTTCATGGCTGCCACCATCTGCGGTGATTTTGGAGCCCCCCAAAATAAAATCTGTCCCTGTTTCCATTGTTTCCCCATCTATTTGCTATGAAGTGATGGGACTTGATGCCATGATCTTAGTTTTCTGAATGTTGAGTTTTAAGCCAACTTTTTCACTCTCCTCTTTCACTTTCATCAAGAGGCTCTTTAGTTCTTCTTCGCTTTCTTCCGTCAGTGTGGTGTCATCTGCCTGTCTGTGGTTATTGATATTTCTCCCAGCAATCTTAATTCCAGTTTATTTTTCATCCAGCCCAGCATTTTGTATGATGTACTCTGCATATAAGTTAAATAAGCAGGGTGACAGTATAATGCAGGCAAAGTGCTGGTAGTAGTTTGAATTTATCCTGTTTCTTCTAAGATATTTAGATATCTAACCACATAATGATAACTTTAATCACTGACTGTTTCAAGCCTTTATTTTTAAAATTATTTAGGAATCATTTATGACTTTATAATAAGGTTTGGAAGTGTTCCTGGAATGAATTAAAGAACTTGAATTAAAGAAGCATTTGAAGTAATGTTTTGCTGCTTTTATCTAATCATCTACCCACTTCTTAACAACTCAGCATCTTACTGTTGTGTTTATATGTGCTTTCCTTTAATTATTTTGTTCAGAAGACTATATGATTTTTTTTAAGTATCCAAAAAGTAGTTCAGTAAAGTTGATTTTCAGGTAGTTATAATAAATAAATTTAAAAGGTGCATCTTGGGAAAAAGATAGATGGATAGATGTACCAGTTGATCTCCATGGCTAAAGCTAGCAGTCTTGACTCTTAAATTGTATTCAGAGATCCAAATTGAAAACTTCCACACCTCCCCAAGACTTTATACTTAATTAGGATAAGATAATTTGACTAAAAGGAAAGAAAACAATCTAATTAGAATAATGAAAGTTTTTAAGGTTGGCCATACCTTATTTATTGTATATGACTTGACATCTTACATGTTTCTTTTTAATAAGTACTGATTTACTTAATGCTTTATTTAAAATACAACAGTTTTCTAAGATTGCTTTGATTATCTTCCAGCCTGTGGAGAAACTCCAGAACAGATTCGAGCACCGAGTGGGATAATCACGAGCCCAGGCTGGCCTTCCGAATATCCTGCCAGAATCAACTGTAGCTGGTTCATAAGGGCAAACCCAGGGGAAATCATTACTATAAGGTAATTCTGATACCTCCTTGTATTATTGTATGATATTTTATTACAAAATATAAATCCACTTTCCAAGTATCATCACTCAACATGCAGTAGTATAAAAAGATGATTTTTAGACAACAAATTGTATTTATCATTACTGTCTCGAGGGGAGAAATAACGGCCCATTTTTCCCCTTCTATTAGGGCATATGTTTTAAATATTTTCTAATGGTGATAATGAATTTGTGCTGAGCCATCCATATTCTTCTAGGCAATTTTTTAACAAAAGCCACACATCTGCAGAATAGTTCATTAGAATCAAGAGTGTAATCTTTGGCAATGAGACAAATAAACAGACTTACTAATTCACTTGGAGATCTAGCCCATAATCTTGGTCTTGAAAATAGAGTCCTCTACCTTAATGAATTAAAACATAATTGTAGACTATGCCTGTGTATATGTTATGTGTGTGTAAAACTTGAAGTAAGCTGATGATGGATAAATACTGTGTCTAGAAAAAGCTTATTTTTCATAACAGTGAGACAATAGATCATTTGTTAAGAATAAAAAATGAAATATAATCCTAGGGAAAATAACCGTAAACTTAAAATCCTAAGAATAAATAAGATATAAATAAGGAAGATTAAGAGTATTTTAAAGACATTTAAAATTGTAGAGAAAAACTGTGGGAATAAGATACTAAGGAGGAAATACCCAGTAGAACCAGTTATTGCTTGCTTAAGGAAATTATATTGGGGTTATTAGAGGAAAAAATTTGCCTGAAGGGGAGAAAAAAGTGTACCTAAACAGAGAACTATAAACACAATTAAGAATGCCATTTCTATCACGAGATATTACAAAGGCATCCTTGACATTCTTTCATTATTTACATTTTTATGGATAAAAAATCACTGAACATTAGATTTAAAAGAGACCTCGTAGATCATAGACACATATCCCTTCATTTTTACATTTTCAAAAAAGTGGGATTCTAAATTAAGCCTATGTTTGAACGTTTCCATCTTCCTTTTTTATATTTATTAACTAATGAGAGGACCAGTCACTTGAGGAACACAGTTGTTGTCTGTCCCCTTTTTTCTGTGGAAGCCATAAAACAGCCACATATGGTCTGTTTTCCTTTGGTTCCTCTCTGCCCCGAGCCGTATCTTCTGGAACACTGAAGCTGAGCATCTGTGGAAGCAGTACCACTCCTCTGTGAGAAGTACGATTCCCTTGCCTGATGCATGGGTGGGATGTGCCATGAAAGTTATTACCCTTCTGCAACTGTACCAACATTGGAATCTGAACAATATGTCTGTTTTCTGCTACTTACAATATGACTTAAGTACAAATGTGTTTCCAAAGCAACATTTTACCATAGGGATTCCAAATATTTTTTAAACATGAAACTAGCATTTTTAGAGATTTTTCTTCTTTTAACCTAAAATTTCAACCCCAAATTAAATTTGCAGCCTACCAGCTCAGTTATGTAAAACTTGGCAATTCTTGCCAGCACAGAGGAGATGACATGGAATACTGCCATCTGGTTCTGATCATGTGTTGGATCCTTGAGATGTCACAAAGCTACACTAAAAATCAAGCACATTATTGAAATGCAGAGTATTAGAGGTGAGCCCAACACAGCTAAAGGAAGATTTCCTAAATTCTGAACTGAGTTAACAAATTTGCATTTACATAGCCAGTCTCATAAAATAAGAAAGTAATTTTAGTAATTGTCCTAGTTCTTACTGAAACCATTATCATGGTAATAACAAACTTTTAAAAGATGACATACTGACATAATATGCAAAGAAAGTCAAGTTTCACTTGGGAATATTGGTATAATATGTTTAAAAAATTGTTCAAAAGAAATTTATACCATGATCAAATGCAGTTCATTTAAACACACAAATTAGTCAATATTAGGAAACATTAAATTCATTTACCATATTAAGTCAGAGAAAAGGTGTATGATTATCTAGACACAGGTTTTAAAACTTTTTGGTAAAATGAAAATCAACATGCATTCCTGAGTTTAAAATAATTACAATATAAACTAAAATTACATGCTATAAACAAATAATACTTAGAACTCTCCTTGTAAAACTGGTTAAACTATTTAACCAGTTTATAAGCATTTTTATCCTTTCCCTGGAAATCTGCTAGAATTCACAAAGGCCACCTTATCCTCTGTCTACCTTACCTCTGTCCACCTTATCCACAGAGGATTGGATTCTGGTTCCCTGCTTGAAGCCAGGACTAGGGTCAGGATATTTTGCTTAAGAAAAGAGGCTGAAGAAGACTTCTGCTAACCACTGCTTGAACTCTCATGGAGCTGAGACCTTAGAAAGATAGGATGACATACCATAATAAATGGGAATTTTACTAAGTCCCTTACTGATTCTGTGACATGATTGTAACACTGCTCTGAACTGCCACGTTAGGGCTGGTTTTAGAAAGGAGGCCTAAATGGAGGGAGTTACAGAGCAGACGCTGTGGGGCAATATAGGGAGAAAAAAATTAAAAACAGCACCAAAAATCCTCCTCAGAAGCTTGCAACCCCAAAATTTCTAGAATGTATGAAAAAATTTAATATTAACCAAAACAGTCAACAAAATCAAACTGTTAGTCACTCAATCGTGTCCGACTCTGTGTGACCCTGTGGACTATAGCCCGCCAGGCTCCTCTGTCCATGAAATTCTCCAGGCAAGAATACTGGAGTGGGTAGCCATTCCTCTCTCACAGGGATTGAACCTGCATCTCCTGCATTGCTGGCAGCTTCTTTGCCATCTCAGCCACCAGGGAAGCAAGTTGGAACACAGATTTACTACAGACGTTATGCAATTTAATATACCAGATTTTTTTTCCTTAACCTTCTTTATGTCATGAGCACTTTGGTAGTTTGGTGAAACCTATAAATCCATTCCCAGAATATTTTTAAATGTATAGAATAAAACACATAGCATTACAAAAGAAACCAGTTATTCCTAAAACACAGCTATCAGATATTTTTATAAATACACATATATTTATTACAATTAGTGAGCAAGCCATGCTTTTAACAGTTACTGTAATTTCAAAGTGGTTTTGAGTGTAAGTAGTTACTCTAGATATCTACTAAAACTGAAATGTAATATGAAATTTTCTATGATTTCTACTGGTGATAGTGTGAGAAGCATTATCAAAACTATTCATAGTATGTTTATTTTCATAAGTGAAGCAATGTTAATGAAATGTTAAATTTCAGTTACAGATGGGTAAAAATAAAATTGTTGGTTTTTCTACTGTATTTGAGAATTTGAAAGGGGATTAGAAACACTGAATACTTGTAGCTGTACTTTATTAGACCAAAGCGTCCCTGGTGGCTCAGTGATAAAGAATCCACCTACCAATGCAGGAGACGTGGGTTTGATCCCTGGATCAGAAAGATCCTCTGGAGAAGGGACTGGCAACCTGTTCCAGTATTCTTGCCTGGGAAATCCCATGGACAGAGAAGCCTGGCAGACTATAGTCCATGGAGTTGTAAAAGAATGGGACATGACTTAGCAGCTAAACAACAACAACAAAGACCAAAGCAGAGGGAAAGAAACTTTTTTTTAAAAAAACCTATTAATATAGGAGAATACAGGAAAAGAGGAAAATGAGAAAACCCTATCCCCACCCCAAGTAGAATTTTTAAAAAAAATCTCACTTAGCATTTAGAAGATAGACTATCCAGTCAGGTATATCAGTCAGTTAACTGGTATGATCCTTCTGTGATGGGCTTTAGGAACATACCTAAAAGAGTACCAATACAGAAAATCTAAATAGTTAAGATAGGAAAAGATAAGCTATGAAATACTGATCAGAAGAGAGCTAGTGTAGGAGGGTTAATCAATTGTAATTGACTTCAAAACAAAATATTAATAACAAATGGAAGATATAATTGTGGTTAGATGTTCTGTACCTAATAACGCAGCCTGAAACCAAGCAGAAGCAAACTGTAGGGAATTACCAAGCAAATCTGACCAAGTTTTACTAGTCCACAATTACAGTGGAAGTTTGTAAACATTTGTCTGAATTTAAACAGGGAAACAGTAAGTAAAAATAGAGAAATTTTGATATTAATCCAGTAGACACATATATCACGTATATGTGTGATTTTTATACCTATCTCAGTGGATAGAGAATGCACATTCCTTTTAATGACATGTACAACATTTATTTTAAAATTGATTATACATTAAATAACAAAGGAATTCTCAGTGTATTTCCAGACTACATCATTCAGGTTGTGTTCTCTGACCGTAACACAATTAAATTGGAAAACAACAATTAGAAAGCCCATATGTTCAGAAACATATTCCTAAATAACAACTGCACCAAAGATGGAAGGCACAGTGGAACTCAAAATATTTTTAAATAGCTGTAATGAAAATATTAGATATTAAAACTGTTGAACTACATTGAAACAGCAGTTAGTGAAAAATTTACAACTTTAATGCATTGAATTAAAAATAAATGCATGGAAAGTAAAGTGGAAAATATATTAGCTCAGCCTTTTCTCAAGAGTTAGAATAAACACTACAGGGTAATCTTTATTTACCAAAAAATAATTAAACAGAAAAAATGAATTAAAATTAAACAAAAAAATCTTTATCAGAAATAATTAAACAGAAAAAAAAACTGGTTTTCTGAAAAACTGAGAAAAATAAAGACAGATCTCAAGGCAAGAGTGAAGGAAAAAAAAGATATAGAAATAAGAACAAAAATGTCTATAGTTATAAATACAACAATAGAGATTTTAAAAGTCACAAAGGAATATCGTGAATGGTTTATATTGATACTTCCATAAATTAGATGAAGTGAGTCATTTTCTGAATGTGTGTTACCAAATTGATTCAAGAAGAATTAGAAAACTAACTAATGCAGTACCATTAAATAAATTAAATCAACAGTCAAAATAAGATTCTACACCCAGATAATTTTACAGGCAATGCCAAATGAATAGAGAAAGAAGTGTTCTTAACTTGATAAAAGGTATCTGTTCAAAAATTTTAAAAATCAAACAATATTGAAGTTAATTTAACACAAAGGACCAAAACAGGGTTACATACTGTCACTGCTTGTACTTGAACCCTCAGTCAATACAACACTCCAACAAATAGAAATTAGTGATATTAAAAAAAAATGAAAAGGAAGATGTAAAACTCTTATTTGCCAATATTACACTTATCTACAAAGAAAACCCAAACAAATTTAAAGACCATAGATACAAAAATTTAAACAGTTGTGTGAAAGTACTATGTAAAGCTTTGCCGTGATAAATTTTACTTTTAAGGGCAAATGACTTCTAAGAAAATTTAAATTATCAAAATTGACTTATTGAAAGTTTAGGAAAAGCTGATTAAACCAAAAAGCATGAAGAAATGGAAAATATCTACCCTAAATCATCTGTACTGTGAAGAAGCACAAGGCGCAGATTTGTAAACAATCTGTTACATAAACTATTACAAAGCATAAAAAAAGAAGACTGAAAATTGTTTCTACTTATAAATGTGTTTTAAGCACCCTAAATGAATATTGGAAAACCAAATCCTCATAGTGTATACATGAAGAGACAACTACTGATTATTTCTTTTGTTCTGGATCAGGTCCCTGATTTCATGAACCTTAAACATTTTAGTTGATTAAAAGTTGGGAGTTCCCTGATGGCTTAGTGGTTAGAATTCCAGGCTTTCCCTGCCATGACCCAGGTTCAATCCCTGGTCAGGGAACTGAGATTCCACAAGCCAGCATAAACATTCAGTTCAGTTCAGTTCAGTCGCTCAGTCGTGTCCGACTCTTTGCGACCTCATGAATTGCAGCACGCCAGGCCTCCCTGTCCATCACCAACTCCCGGAGTTCACTCAGACTCGCATCCATCGAGTCAGTGATGCCATCCAGCCATCTCATCCTCGGTTGGCCCCTTCTCCTCCTGCCCCCAATCCCTCCCAGCATCAGAGTCTTTTCCAATGAGTCAGCTCTTCACATGAGGTGGCCAAAGTACTGGAGTTTCAGCTTTAGCATCATTCCTTCCAAAGAAATCCCAGGGCTGATCTCCTTCAGAATAGATTGGTTGGATCTCCTTGCAGTCCAAGGGACTCTCAAGATAGGGGTACATATATCTTTTCTAATTAATGGTTTTTTTTCTTCCATAAATATCTAGGAGTGGAATTGCTAGATCATATGGTAGTTCTATTTTTAGTTTTCTGAGGAATCTCCATACTGTTTTCCATGTGGTTCCACCAACAGTGCACAAAGGTGGTTCCCTTTTTTCCACATCCTGACCAACACGGCTTTGACAAATGTGAGGCGGTATCTCATTGTGGTTTTGTGTTGCATTTCCCTGATGATTAGAAATGTTGAGCATCTTTTCATATGCCTGTTGGCCATCTGTATGTCTCCTTTGGAGAAATGTCTGTTCAGATGCTCTGCCAACCCACTTTAATTTGGTTGTTTTTTTGATACTGAGTTGTATGAGTTCTTTGTGTATTTTGGATAATTAACCCCTTATTGGACATGTCATTTGCAAATATCTTCTCCCATTACAGCACAGCCACTGTGGAAAACAGCACATAAGTTCCTCAAAAACTGAAAAATAGAACTGCCACACGACCTTGCAGTTCCACTCTTCATACCCAAAGAAAATGAAAAAAAAAAAAAAAATTTGAAAAGATAAATGCATCCCAGTGTTCATAGCAACATTGTTTATTGTAGCCAAGACATGAAATACAGATAAATGGATAAAAATTAATGTGGGGGAGGGAGGTGTGTATGGTGGTGGAATATTTCTCAGCCATAAAAAAGAATGAAATTTTGCCATTTCCAACAGTGTGGATAGACCTACAAGGATATTATGCTTAGTGAAATAAGTCAGAAAGAGAAAGACAAATACTGTATATTTTTAGTTTATGTGGAATCTGAAAAATAAAACACATTAGTGAATATAACAAAACAGAAACAGACTCACAAACACAGAGAACAAACTAGTGGTTACCAGTGGAGAGGGATAAGATAAGTGGAGGACTGTTGAGGTACAAACTACTATGTATAAAATTAAAAAGTTATAAGGATGTAATGTACAGCACACAAGAATATAGCCAATATGTAGTAATAATTTTATATGGAGTATAAGCTATAAAAATATCAAGTTACTGTGTTGTATCCCTGAAACTAATATAATGTTGTAAGTCAACCATACTTCAAAAAAAATCTGTCTCATTAACAGATAACCATTAAGAAAGTGAAAAAGCAACCCATGGATAGAGAAAATATTAGCAATACACATATCTAATAAAGTACTTGGATCCAGAATGTACAAAGAATTTTTATAGCTCAAATTTTTTTAAAAGGACAGGAGACTTGAACAGACACTTCAAAGAAGATATAAGAATGTCCAATAAGCACATGAAAAGATGTTCAACATCATTGGTCTTTCAGGAAATGCACACAAAACAACCATGAGAGATGCCATTTCATGCCCAGTAATGGCTGAAATTCAAAATGCTTTTAGCACCAACTAAATTTAGCATCAAATTTAGCACCACAGGGAGCACCAACTACTGGAGAGTATGGGTGTGAGTGGCTGTACATATATATCTTGTGTAACCTACATGCCTCAAAAAGATACGTGTAAAAGTGAAAGTGATAGTTGATCAGTTATATCCAAGTCTTCATGACGCCATGGACTGTAGCCCGCCAGGCTCCTCCATACATGGAATTCTCCAGGTAAGAATACTGGAGTGAGGAGCCATTACCTTCTCTAGGGAATTTTCCCAACCCAGGGATCGAAACTGAGTCTCCTGCATTGCAGGCAGATTGTTTACTGTCCAAGCCACCAGGGAAGCTCCCACATGTTTATAAAGAGCTCTTGAATAAGAATACATTTCAGTGTACGAAGGATATAATAGTGCGATTCACAGGTAAAGAAATAGAAATATCTAATAAACATAGGAAAAGTGTTTCAATCCCAGTAAATAAGGAAATGGAGACTAGAACAATGATAAATTTATTTTATGCACCTAATTGGCAACAAATCTTTGGAAATAAAATGTTTCCTTTTGCCAGAGTTGTAGAGTATAAGGTACTTTTTCACACACATTCAGTGGAATTGTGAGTTGGTATAAACATTTTCTCAATGCCACCATCAACTTTACAGTGGAACTGCATACTTGTATCTAACAATTCTACTTCTAGAAAAAGCTGTCCTACAGAAATACTTGCTTATGTGTGTATGGAGAGAACATGTATGTGCATTCCTTAAAGCATTGTTCATAATAGTGAAAAACTGGAAGCAGTCAAAGTGTCAGCCTTTGTTCTAGTTACTCAGAAAATTTAAAGAGGAAATAGCCTGGTGTAATAATCCTCGGATAATTAACTTTATCATCACTTGGCTTAAGGCAAAGGCAAGGAACCTCACTTTTTGGCTAATTTCTTATGTGCTGCTTCTTTGACTATTTTGTCCTTTGCGTACATGCTCAGTTCCTCAGCCATGTCTGACTTTTTGTGACCACATGGACTATAGCCCATCAGGCTCCTCTGTCCGTTCTTCCCAGGCAAGAATACTGGAATGGGTTGCCGTTTCCTCCTCCAGGGGATCTTCCCAACCCAGAAACAGAACCCACGTCTCTAGCATCTCCAGCATTGGCAGGTGGATTCTTTACCACAGAGCCACTTGGGAAGTCCTTTCTGTCCTTTATTTGTGCCCGTGTTTTACAAACTATAAGATAACATTTGGCTATAAATCATTTATGTAGAAAAGTATTCCCAAACTCAGGAACTTGTCACTGAAGTTTTTTTTTTGTTTGTTCATTTTTAACTTCTTTACTTGTCTCAGGTTTGTGCTATTTGCTCTCCTGAAAATGTAAGCTATAAACTCTTCATTACACAAGCAGATGAACCAGTCTAATCTAAGGGAAGGCTGACTTCCTCTGTGTCCTTCAGTTCATTGAATTATGGAGTGGTGTTTCTGGTCCAAACAGAGAACAGTTTAGAGTATTAGAAATTAGAAGTGGTCCTTCCTAAAAACATACAGGGAGAAGAAAAAGGTGCCGTGCCAACTATCTCCTTTTTTTTTAGCATTATTTTGGAACTTTGTGTTACTTTTGAAGAAGTATTATTCTGGAATCTAGGAAAGAGATATAAATATTAGGAACACAGAAGTATTATTGTTATTATTTTTTGATGAAACAGTTGTATACTAAGAAGAGCCAGGAGAATCAGTGAATATTTAGAGGCTTATAATAAAGTTCTCAGTTATTTTGATTTTTTTTTTATGAAAATTTTTTTCCAAAATTTCCTTTCAACAGCCTTTTCTAACTTTTCATTTGTAGTTTTCAGGATTTTGATATTCAAGGGTCCAGAAGATGCAGTTTGGACTGGTTGACAATAGAAACATACAAGAATATTGAAAGCTACAGAGCCTGTGGTTCCACAATCCCACCGCCGTACATTTCTTCCCAAGACCACGTCTGGATCAGGTTCCATTCTGATGACAGTATCTCTAGGAAGGGTTTCAGGCTGGCATACTTTTCAGGTGTGTTTTTATATAAGAAGAAAGGTTTGAAACAGAATTCTATCATATTAGCTCCTCAGTCACTTCAGGACTTGCCTTCTAAACAACATCCATTTTATTGTGACTAAATACCAAGACAGCTGAGATTGAGGAATTCGAGGCAAAAGGTTCAGGTGCCCTAGAGTTAGGTCTCCAAAAGGCATGTTTTATAATCCTAATAAAATGGTTAATTTTACACGCTAAAGTCAGTCTTTGTAAATACTTTGAATATATTTATTTTAAAAGGAACTTTTTTCCCCTCAGGGTTTCACCCGTATCCTGCATGTTACTTCAGAATGTATTTTTGTGTGTGTTACCATTATCTTTATACCTTCAAAGAAAAGACACAATCAATTTTACTTTCATAGTTTGTAGTATCAGAAGTCTTCTTTTGCTAG
This sequence comes from Capra hircus, assembly GCF_001704415.2. NCBI lineage: Eukaryota > Metazoa > Chordata > Mammalia > Artiodactyla > Bovidae > Capra > Capra hircus. Next base: position 22,063,691 of record NC_030821.1, on the reverse strand, counting down.
TTCTTAAACTTTATCCAAATAGTGTGACCAGATCTTAAAAATATGAAGAACTCCGACGTTAGAGTCCCGTAAATTTTTGCTGAAAATAATTTTATATTTTTCTGAAATTAACATGGTCACCTTTAGCAACATATGCTAATTTTTCTCTTTTTTATTAAAAGCACGTCTTTGTAATAATTACTTAGATTCTGAAGCATTTTCTTTCACCTATTTGCCAGTAAATAAGTTGCTGATGGAGAGGAAAGCCTTTGGCTGACATCATCAATGTGGACTGTAGGATGCTAATGTTTAGTTTTCTTTCCCTATCTCGTTCTTGATATATATTTAGGATAGCCTACTAAACAATTAGAATTCTATGAACATTTCAGTTCTTTTCTCTCTCCTTCCCCCTGCTCTTGAGTCTAGATAATGGACTTGCAAGATATTGTGTATATGTACATAAATAAATATAAATAACTAGAAAAGAACATTAAAATGGATTGATTTGAAAAGGTGATTATTATGGAGGAGTTTTTCTTCATTTCAAAATGTTTATTCAGTAGGATATTTAAAATTCTTAGGCAATATATCCTCCTGGCTCATATATCTTATATCACTTTACTAAATGTTCTGTAGCAAAGCACAGAATCGGTCCTTTATCTTTAGATCAGCTGTAGAGATCTTCATGGAACAAACCATAAGTATTATTTAATTAAAGTTTTGAGTAATCAGTAAGCCAGTATTAATTAAATTTTTTGCTTAAGCCCAGCTATCACCTGAGCTAATTAACATTTACGATAAAAATACCACTTGCTGTTACATATCCTTTAAAGAATATGTTTTTTTCCCCTCCTTACCTCTCCATCTCCCTCCTCTCACTGACCTCCCAGGGAAATCTGAAGAACCAAACTGTGCTTGTGACCAATTTCGCTGTGGAAATGGAAAGTGCATACCAGCAGCCTGGAAATGCAACAACATGGATGAATGCGGAGACAGTTCTGATGAAGAGATCTGTGCCAGAGAAGCGAATCCTCCAACATCTGCCTCCTTCCAGCCCTGTGCTTACAACCAGTTCCAGTGTCTGTCTCGGTTTACCAAAGTCTACACCTGCCTACCCGAGTCTTTAAAATGCGATGGCAACATTGACTGCCTTGACCTCGGAGATGAGATCGACTGTGATGTGCCCACTTGTGGGCAGTGGTTAAAATATTTTTATGGTACTTTTAATTCTCCCAATTATCCAGACTTTTATCCTCCCGGAAGCAATTGTACCTGGTTAATAGACACTGGTGATCACCGCAAAGTCATCTTACGCTTCACAGACTTTAAACTTGATGGTACTGGTTATGGTGATTATGTCAAAATATACGATGGATTAGAGGAAAATCCACACAAGCTTCTGCGTGTGTTGACCGCTTTTGATTCTCACGCGCCTCTCACTGTCGTGTCTTCTTCTGGACAGATAAGGGTCCATTTCTGTGCTGATAAAGTCAATGCGGCCAGGGGCTTTAATGCTACTTACCAGGTAGATGGCTTCTGTCTGCCGTGGGAGATCCCCTGCGGAGGGAACTGGGGCTGCTACACCGAGCAGCAGCGCTGTGATGGCTACTGGCATTGCCCGAACGGGAGGGACGAGATCAACTGTACCGTATGCCAGAAGGAGGAGTTCCCGTGTTCCCGGAACGGTGTCTGCTACCCTCGCTCCGACCGCTGCAACTACCAGAACCACTGCCCAAATGGCTCCGATGAAAAAAACTGCTTTTTTTGCCAGCCAGGAAATTTTCATTGTAAAAACAACCGGTGTGTGTTTGAAAGCTGGGTATGTGACTCTCAGGACGACTGCGGCGACGGCAGTGACGAGGAGAACTGCCCAGTGATCGTGCCAACCCGGGTCATCACCGCAGCCGTCATAGGGAGCCTCATCTGTGGCCTGCTGCTGGTCATTGCCTTGGGGTGCACCTGTAAGCTTTATTCTCTGAGAATGTTTGAACGAAGGTCAGTATCAAGACAGAGCTATGGTGTTGTGTGCTCTGTACAGTAAAAACATGGCCGAGATATTTACAACACATTTTTTAAGGAGATGAGCAGTATATTTTTGTTACAGTATTGGAGACAGAGCTACATATTATCTGTGATTTATAAAATTACTATGAAAAGCGGATGATTCAAAAGGTTAATAAGTGCGTTAAAAAACAAACAATTAACGAGGTGAGAAAAGGCAGTCTGTACTGTTTTCAGATTAACATGAATTTTGCAAGCTGTAATTCTTGGTTGTAGTGCTTTAACCTGAGTTTTTGTAAATATTAATTCAACAATGCCAGACATTTTGAGAGCCTTCTGTGTTCAAAGCAGGTGAATAGAGCAATGAGTAGGAGTAATCTCACAGGCAGTTTACTGTTAGAAGGAAGGAACTGATGGGTAGGATTAAATGATAAAACATATAAATGCTATAAGAGCTATAAAATAAAGTGGTATAAAAGTCAGAGGATCTCAGTTAAGTAAGAAATGGTTCAGCGTGAAAGGGTGGCCCTCAGGGAGAGCCGTCTTCCACGTGGCAGAGGAGAGACCTGGAGAAGGTGATGGCAGAGAGGTCTTCTAGAAAGCTCCTGTGGAGACCATGACCATCAGCCCCAGGAGAGCTGCAAGTAATACATAAAACAAAGAAGTCACATCCCAGACAGCCAAGAACAGATGCACAGTATCAAAACAACCATATGCTTCTTACTGGCATAAGTGAGCATAAGTGGCCAGAAATGTTTTACTACATTGCAACATAAAAGCAATTGAGCAACATAAAGAGTGGTAAAGAACCCACCTGCAGTGCAGGACATATAAGAGACATGGGTTTGATCCCTGGGTAGGGAAGATCCCCTGGAGGAGGGCATGGCAGCCCACTCCAGTATTCTTGCCTGAGAAGCCCCATGGACTGAGGAGCATGGAGGATTACAGTCCATAGAGTTGCAAAGAGTTGGACACGACTGAAGGGACTCAGCACACACAGACACACACACACACACACACACACCCCCATAAGAGCAGAGTAGTGTCTTCTAAGAATATTCAGACACAGACACACACACACACACCCACACCCATAAGAGCACAGTAGTGTCTTCTAAGAATATTCACACACAGACACACACAGACACACACACACACACCCATAAGAGCACAGTAGTGTCTTCTAAGAATATTCAGATACTTTCACCTCAAGTCTCAAGCCCCTATGATCTCAGAAGGGTAAACATCTAGTACTTTTATCTTTTACAGGGATATTTAATTTATTAAAACTTAGTGATCCAGGCCCCTAGTGTAAAATCACATGAGGCTGGACTGTCCGCTTCATCGTAGGGTAGTATAGATCCTCACCAAATGTTGACTGATTCTGCTTTACAAATGAGCAAATATATTAAAATTCAGATTGTTGTAATTGTTGATAATTACAGAATTACTTTTTTGGCTTGCCCTTTGTTTTTTTTTTTTTAACTCCTTTCATCCCTCTGTTTCTCTCAAAGATCATTCGAAACACAGTTGTCCAGAGTGGAAGCAGAATTGTTAAGAAGAGAAGCTCCTCCCTCTTATGGACAATTGATCGCTCAGGGTTTAATTCCACCAGTTGAAGATTTTCCTGTTTGTTCACCTAATCAGGTATGTTACAATTTATGATTTCTATTTCAGTACCTCTTAAAATGAAGTCTATACTTACATGTCATGGTGAAGGACCCTTGATTGTGTTAGAATTTTTGCAGTTGAGTCAAGAATTAAATAAATGGAAGATTTGAAATTATACAGTTGACTCCTGAACAATGTGGGGGTTAGGGGCGTCAGTGCTCCATGCAGGTGAAAATTCACATGTAACTTTATAGTTGAGCTTCCCAGGTGGCCCAGTAGGAAAGAATCCACCTGCCAATGCAGGAGATGCAGTTTGATCCCTGGGTCGGGAAGATCCCCTGGAGAAGGAAATGGCAACCCTCTCCAGTATTCTTGCCTGGGAAATCCCATGGACAGAGGAGCCTGGGCTACAATCCATGGGGTCACAAGAGAGCTGGACATGACTGAGCAACTAAACAACGACTTTATAGTCAGCCTTCTGTCTAGAGTTCAGTGTCCACAAATTCAGCCAACCATAGGTGATGTGGTGCTGTAGTAAAAAAATCCGTAAATAAGTGCACCTGGGCAAGCCCGTGTTGCTCAAGGGTCTACTCTAGTTGTTTCCTTATATTTTAACAAATTCAAAAGTATAGTTTTCATTCGTTACTTCTTGTTTGGTTACGTGATTCTTAAGCATTTTAATGTTTGCTGCTGCTGCTAAGTCACTTCAGTCGTGTCCGACTCTGTGTGACCCCATAGATGGCAGCCCACCAGGCTCCCCCATCCCTGGGATTCTCCAGGCAAGAACACTGGAGCGGGCTGCCATTTCCTAATGTTTAGGATGTGCTTAGTTGCTCAGTCTTGTCTGACTCTTTGCGACTCCATAGACTGTAACCCACCTGGCTTCTCTGTCCATGGGGTTCTCCAGGAGAGAGTTGGCCATACCCTCCTCCAGGAGATCTTCCCCACCCAGGGATCAAACCCGTGTCTCTTATGTTTCCTTCATTGGCAAGTGGGTTCTTTACCACTAGCGCCACCTGGGAAACCCTAATGTTTAGAATAATTTAGTACATTGAAATTCAAAAGTAAAGTCTGACAACTTATTTTCTGCTTAAACTATTTCGAAGATTTAAGAATAAATACTAAAGTTGATATGCTTAGAAATATGTTAGTAACATGTAAGATTAAAATAAGTCATTGAAAAGAAATTAATATTTCCACCTGCCTTGAGAGAAAACCTCTTCACAGCTGAATTTTACAATGCTTAAAAATCCATTTAATTTTCTTTAAATAGTGACTCATTCTTTTTTTTTTTTAATTTTTTTAGTTTATTTGGAGTATAGCCAATTAACAATGTTACTAAAGTTTCAGGTAGAAGGCAAAGGGATTCAACCATATATATTTATGTATCCATTCTCCCCCAAACTCCCCTCCCATATAGTCATTCTTTATTAATGTTGCTGAATTCTTTAAATTTTTGTTAGCAATTTTTTAAATTGAAATGTAGTTTATTTACAGTGTTGTCTTAGTTTCTGGTATACAGCAAAGTGATTCAGTTATATACATAGTTATATACATTCTTTTTCATATTTTTTTCTGTAATAGGTTATTACAAGATGCTGAATATAGTTCCTGGCAATTGCTTTTTAAATTTCTTTTTCAATTCTTAAAGTTGTGCCAGGGTTCATAAGGCCATAAAGGTTTATACATTTAAAATGTAAATTCATCATGAAATAATTCTAAAAATTGTTCCCAGTATCAGAATTAAGAAAAATTGTTAGACATTGTTTTCCCAGTGATTGAAAGTGAAAGTCATTCAGTCGTGTCTTACTCTTTGCAACTCCATAGATAGTCCATGGAATTCTCCAGGCCAGAATACTGGAGTGGGTAGCTGTTTCCTTCTCCAGGGGATCTTCCCAACCCAGGGATCGAACCCAGGTTTCCTGCTTTGCAGGCAGGTTTTTTCCCAGCTGAGCCACCAGGGAAGCCCAGTGATTAATTCCGTTCAAAATGAAAGTGCATTTCCTTTTTGGTAAATGAGATTTCTGATTGCAATCTGTCACCTTATTTGAGTCTTTTTAGGAAGTCTTTGTGAGAATTTATAGTTTTAAAACATTTCTCTGAATATAATTTGCTAAGTAATTCAGAATTTCTACTGGTTAAAATTTTGTGTGCAACATAGGAAGAACCTACATTGTGGCTTTTTCATAATATGTTGTTGTTCCTGCCATGGGGAAAGGTTCTTTTTAGGTAGGAATTCAGAGGATGGTTAATTCCATGCACCCCTCTCTACCATCTGTCACCTACCACCAGTATACCTTGAGGGTACCTTCAAGAGTTCAGTCAACTGTGTTACATGGAGCATAGTCCACATATGATAGCCCTCCCTTCTAACACCAATTATAATTGTAAGTTCAGGGGCTCCCCAAACCATCCTCAGGTAATTCACTAGAAAGCCTCAGAGCTCAATGAAAACTGTTATTTACCATGGTGTAACTTTTATTGCTGGGAAAGGACCCAGATTAAATCAGCCAAAGTAAGAGACACTATAGAACAGGGTTCAGGAGATTACCAGACACAAGCCTTCCAATTGTCTCTTCCCCATAATGTCAGGACAGTGTAACTCTCTCAACACCAGTGAATGACAGTATGCTTGAAACATTGCCATCTAGGGAAGCTCACCCAAACCTCATATCCAAGGTTTTTATAGGAGCTCCATCACATAGGCACAGTTCATCGCACACGTGACTGATTCCGGTCTCTAGCCCTTCAGAGATTGACTGATTCTGCTGATTGAAAGCCCTCATCCTGCATCACATTTGGGTGGCTCAGAGCCTCCACCTGAAACACACTGTTACTCTGTGGCTGGCCCAAGGCTCCACGCAATGACACTTCCATCAAAGAGGACATTCCAGGGATTGAGATCTCTTCCCAGAAGTAAAGGGCAAAGGTCAGACTTCACTTTGGGTAAAGTTTCATTAACTCCCCATAACAGCTTTCCTCTTGGGTTATAATTTACCCTGAGAGAATTTTGATTGAAAAAAGTTTTAAAATAAAACATGTTTGTAAATTAGATTTTATTTAGTTAATGAGACTAAATTCTCAAGTTTGAAACTTTTGTTAATAAAGTATCAAATATCTATATTAGTTTTTAAAAAGAATTATTTTCTGAATTACCATCTCATTCAAAATAGCGATTCTTTCTGAGGCATGCTTTCTTTCTTCTTCTTCATAAACTGAAGAAGTATATGAAATTATTCCTAAAACAATCATGAGATCCCCTTGTAGAACTGAATTGGCTGTCATTTAATTAAACAGACTTTGAAATGAGTAGAGAACTTCATCTCACTGTGGCAGACTGTACTGTTAAAGTCGGCTTTGAAGTGTGCTGAAGGCGTTGTGGATCTCAGCTGCCTAAGAGGAGAGGATAGCTGAAGAGCCTGTGTTCCTTGCTGGATTTAATGACAGTGCTCACACAAAGCCTTAGAACTTGAATGCCAGATGAGGAAAACCAGATCTATGGAGTTCATAGGGATGTGAACCACTTTTATTTATATTCATAATTGGTGAAAAATCTTACTGCCATACTAAATTTATATATGCTGATATTCAGATTTCTTATTGACAATCTGTTCTTTATTAAGGCCAAACTGTGAGATATTCCTATGATAGTAGCTTCTTAGCTTTCTGTGAATTATGTTTCAGGGATTATGTTCAAAAAGTCTATATGGAAATCACAAATAAATGCAGTACCAGTCACAGAGAGAGATGGAGAACATACTATCACATTTTCTTATTCTCTTCCCTTCTTTTCTTCTGTGAGGAGGAGGGGCAAGAGTCATTCATTTTGGCAGATAGAAGCTGTATCTTCATTTGAAAGAGAGTATATCAACTTACCATTGTTTCTTGGAAATACTGTGTTGTAAAAATACTAAATGCCAGATTGATGAAAGCTGTGTTTGTTCCAAGTTTGATTACTCCTTTTTATAACCACTAGATGGAGCTTAAAGACTGTTTTTATAACAGTAGCTTGTTGGGTTTTTGTCTTTTTTAAAATAATTCTGATATCATTCATCTACAAAAAAAAAAGTAGGTTTTTCTTTCAGTTGAGCAATATGGTCACCTCCCAAATGTACTAGTTAAAAATCATCAGTTTTCAAAGAATAAGGTTATAATTTATGTTTAACATGACAATAAGACTTAAATCTTTAAGATTGAGAAGAGACCTAAATGTCTCAGATACCATTGAATAGTGCTATAAACAGATTATTTTCTTTGACTTTCTGTTTTCTGTGCTGCATTACAAATATAATAATTCCTCTGTTTATGGTAATATAAATAAATTCTCAGTATCTACTCATCCAACAAATCCTTGGTTTTGACTTTGTAAATCAAGTCTGATTTGTTCTCTTCTAAACAAACAGATAAACAGCCTGGTTTTCACACTCCTGTAAGTCATTTAGAGAATTATGGTAGAGATTATTCTATGCTCCTAGCTAAAGAAGTATCAAATAATTTCATTTTCATCTTGGGTACATTTCTAGGATTGGATTACTGTGTGATGTTTTAAAACAAAATTGCTGTTTTGATTGACATTATCATTTTAAAGTTCATATATAAGTATCAAGAAAATCTTAAACACAGTAAACAGTGGTTCCAGTTATAGGTTAGTTTCTGGAGTGGGATGAACCTGTATTAATGAGAGAATTTAATTTATCTTTCATAGACCCTAACAATGAGTAATAGAATTTTTATCCACAACAGTTTTAATACCTTGTTTTCAGCTGTCTTAAGATCTCTCTTTTTTTTCTTTTTTTGCAGGCATCTGTTTTGGAAAACCTGAGGCTGGCTGTACGGTCTCAGCTTGGATTTACTTCCATCAGGCTTCCTATGGCAGGCAGATCCAGCAACATCTGGAATCGTATTTTTAATTTTGCAAGGTCACGCCATTCAGGGTCATTGGCTCTGGTCTCAGCAGATGGAGATGAGGTTGTCCCTAGCCAGAGTACCAGCAGAGAATCTGAAAGAAATCATACTCACAGAAGTCTGTTTTCCGTGGAGTCTGACGACACAGACACGGAAAATGAGAGAAGAGATACAGCAGGAGCATCGGGTGGGGTTGCAGCTCCTTTGCCCCAAAAAGTCCCTCCCACGACAGCTGTAGAAGCAACGGTGGGAGCAAGTGGAAGTTCCTCCACTCAGAGCACCCGAGGGGGTCACACAGAGACCGGACGGGATGTGACCAGCGTGGAACCCCCCAGTGTAAGTCCAGCACGGCACCAGCTCACAAGTGCGCTAAGTCGAATGACTCAGGGGCTACGTTGGGTACGTTTTACATTAGGGCGATCAAGCTCTGTGAATCAGAACCAGAGCCCTTTGAGACAACTTGATAATGGGGTAAATGGAAGAGAAGAAGATGATGATGTTGAAATGCTAATTCCAGTTTCTGAAGGAGCTTCAGACTTTGATGTGAATGACTGCTCCAGACCACTTCTTGATCTTGCCTCCGATCAAGGGCAAGGGTTCAGACAACCATATAGTGGAACAAATCCTGGAGTGAGGCCAAGTAGTCGTGACGGCCCTTGTGAGCGCTGTGGTATCGTCCACACTGCCCAGATCCCGGACTCTTGCTTAGAAGCAACACTGAAAACTGAAACGAGTGATGATGAAGCTTTGTTACTTTGTTAGGTACAGATCCCATCAGGGAGCTTGGATACAAGTTGGAGCAATATCCATTCATTGTTTTATAACTTTGCAATTAAACTAGTTTTCATTTAAAAAGAAAAAAAAAAGATGCAGGGTGATTTCTTATTATCATATGTTAGCCTGCATGGTTAAATTAAACAACTGTAACTCTATGAACTTTAGAGTTTACTATTTTAGCAGCTAAAAATGCATTATGTATTCAGATTGTTCAATAATGTTTTTCCATTTGTTTCTAATTGTTTTCATTCCGGTACTGTGGTTAGCAGTAGAGATACGGCTGCTGAAACTCATTTGACTGTCAGTTTATCTATCCTATGTTAAAATATTTCTTTGTCCAGAATAATACCTTCTTTTAATTAAACCCTTTATGCTTTTGCCAACACATCTTGTAAGTTAATATACTAGATGTTAAGGTTGTTAATATAAAAAGTAAAAATTCCTTATGCTCATCTACTTTTATTTATATAACATTTGTCTAAGCGTTACTGTATTTCATCATAACATGAGCTTGTCAAAGGGAAAAAAAAACTTTGTCTAAAATTTTTTCTCTCATGTTTGACATGGAATGATGTGAAATTTAGATAGTTAGATAAATTAATGGCAAAAAACAAAACTGTTTTATAGGTTTTCTAATGTTGACTTTAATATTCTATATGGTACAACCAAATGGTAAAAATCCCAAGTCATTTCTTTTTCATCTCTATTTAAGGACAAAATTAAGCAGATGAAGATATTCTACTATGCATTAAATCTTGAACTTTATGTGTACAAAAACTGTACAAGATAAGTTCCAACTGGTAATGTCTTTCCCTGATACAGGGTTATGCTTGTATTGGACCCTAGGGATTTGCACTAAAAATCATATTAAGGTCTCAGATGAGTTTAGTGCAGAAGCACTATCACTTTAAATACTATTATTTGCTATCATGATGACTATATTTCCATAGCTTTTTTGGGGGGTGAGGGGGCATTTTTATTACAACTTGAGGTTGCTTTGCTGGTTTCGTATTTATTTGTTGTATTTAAAAAAGACTGCATTCTTGTAAGAAAGTGATTTTTTTTCAGTATATTTTATTCATGAGGGGAGGATCATGCTACATGAAAAGCAAATTAAGAAGTCATTCAGATCCCCTCCCTTTTTAAAGTAAAGTGAATTGCAAAACCCCGCATATTTTTTTATTGTCAGTTCCCATTTATTTATTTAGCTGTCTGTTTTAGTAGCTTAATGATTGAGTATGAAAAATGTATTTGTGTGTGATTATTGCTATTTATTAAATTTTAAATACTTTGCTGAATGTCATTTTAAAGCATGTTTGCGGTCTTGTGTATTTGTCGTGTTATGCTGTCAGGAAGAACTGACTGAAATGTTTTAATATGTATCAAAAATTAAAATTACTTTTTTTGTATTGCCTTGAGGTACTTTTTAACTTGAAGTTGCTCTTTATTTTTGTTCATTTGCTGTATATACAAATTCAGGCCATGAAATATGCAGTATGCCTAGAAGAAAAATTAAAGGGAGATAGTCTTTCTTAACTCCCTTATCATAAAGTAGTAGCTTACACCAGTTCTCAAGGGTAAAAATCCCTAAGGATCTGAATATTATTTTGCCTTTGAAAAAATTGATGTATCTTAGAAGATTCAGTAACTCTAGCAGTTCTCTTTTTGTATTATTTTCAGACATTTTAAACTCCTATGCAATTTTACTGTCAGAATTTGGGTTACCAAATTAACCTTGTTTGGGTCCTACTAATTATATACTATTATGTATAGGTTTTTTGTTTTTGTTTTCTGGCATGTGTTTCTATTTTTTTTTTTTTTTTTGTCTTCAATGCAAAGTTTATTTTTTTTTTTTTAATTTTAAAATCTTTAATTCTTACATGCGTTCCCAAACATGAACCCCCCTCCCACCTCCCTCCCCACAACATCTCTCTGGGTCATCCCCATGCACCTGCCCCAAGCATGTGTTTCTAATTTCTTTGTTTAAATTAACTAATACATCTTCTTGGTTTAAACATTAAAAAAATCAAGTCCGTCTCCCTGCTCCTGACACTCATCTTTTAGTTCCCTTTCGAAGAAAAAGGTACAAACACTACATTCTTGTATACCCCCCAGAAATACCATATACATACATAAATGTATCCACATGTATAAATGCTATATGATATAACACAAATTGTAACATACTATGCATTCTTTTCTGCACTTGTTTTCAAAGGCAAGGTATATCTACTACTGTTTGAATGTTAAAAGTAAAGTTAGGTATTTCTATTTTTTGATTTTTCACATGTAAACATTTGATCTGTCCTGAATTTAAGGCTCCACTATTTTTTTTTTCCTAGGTAACTACCTAGTTACTGCAAGACTGTTTATTAAATCTATCCTTTCCTCACTTTTGCTAGACTCCCATTCCATTCTCTTCAATTGACCTGCCTTTCTTTTTTTGTACCAGTCTTCTACTGTTTTAATAACTAATTTTTAAGTATTCAGATATTCTTGCTTATTTTTCCAGTTGAACTTTAGAACCAACCCTTGAGTTCCACCAAACCCATAGGACTTTTTTTTTTTTTTTCCTGACAGTTTTATAGATCAGCTTGGGGAAATTTGACATCATTATCATGTTAAAAATTCTGTCTAAACCATCTAAAAATGGCTCCCATTTGTCCAAGTCTTTTTGTTGTTTCCTTTGAAGATGCTTCACATTTTGCTTTACTGAGATCTTGTAATGTTCTTCAAGAGTTCTAGAAATTTTACTATTTTTGTTACCATTATTAAGGAAGTCCTTTCGATTTATAATTTAGTCTTATTTTAGTATATACAAAAGGTAAAATGTTTTCTACTCAGCTACCAGACTCTGATTTTCTTATGGTTTCTAATAGTACTTCACTTAATATTTTTGTGTTTTCCAGTTATATAGTCATGTCTTCCAGTTTGCATACCTCTTTTTATGTCTTGCTTGCATTGTCTAGTATTTCTAGAATAATGTTAGGATACATTGGCTATAATGAACTGGGTTGAGATATACACATTTAGTTAATCATATTAATGAGTATCTGTTGACCCCTATTTAAGAAAAAATTAGGATTGCATGTTGAATTTTATCACATGCCTTTTCATTTTGTTTGGAGATGATCATATGATTTTTCTCCTTTGACCTTTTAATATGAATTTTATTAATATATTTTGTACCATCCTTAAAATTCCTGAAATAAACTCTGCTTGACCATATATATTATTCTTTCAATGTATTTCCAGATTATTTCGCATTTTATTTAGACTTGTGTCTATTCATCAGTGCAGTTAGTCGTATGTGTGTGTGTGTGCATGCACCTTTGTGCACTACCTTTAAGAAGCTTTGTAACTGATTTTATGCTGGTAAATTGGAAATATTTTTCTTTCTCCTGAGTTCTGGAACAGTTTGCATAACATTGGAATTTTCCTTAAGATTTCAGTGAAATTATCTGGTGCTGGTCAATGTTTGGCAAATAGCTCTTTAACAGCCCTTTTGGTATTTGTGGTATTTGTGTGTAGTTTCTGTCTTAGCTAGGACCATCAACCATCCATATTGTCCAGGTTTTCAAGTTCATTTCATAGTGATGAGCAGAGTTACCCCTTCTTTTGTGTGTGTGGCTCTTTCCCCTTAGTATGTATTATGCTTGCTCCCTTATTTTCTTAATTAAGATAAGTTGACCTAATTTGCTGTTTTTGTTTGCTTGTTTCACCCCAAGTGGTGTGCTTTGAGTGTCTCTTTTATTATTTTTGTTTTCCAATTAATTGATTTCCTTAAATAAATGTCCTACTTTTTGCTTTCCTTAGTTTATTTTGTTGTTGTTTTTTTAACTCCTTGTTAGCGTTCAATTTAATCATTTTTATTTTTTCTTAATTATTAATATGAGATTTAATTCTGTTCAGTTCAGTCACTCAGTCGTGTCCGACTCTGCGACCCCGTGAACCGCAGCACACCAGGCCTCCCTGTCTATCACCAACTACCAGAGTCCACCCAAACCCATGTCCATCGAGTCAGTGATGCCATCCAACCATCTCATCCTCTGTTGTCCCCTTCTCCTGCCCTCAGTCTTTCCCAACAGCAGGGTCTTTTCAAATAAGTCAGCTCTTCACATGAGATGGCCAAAGTATTGGAGCTTCAGCTTCAACATCAGTCCTTCCAATGAACGCCCAGGACTGATCTCCTTTAGGAGGGACTGGTTGGATCTCCTTGCAGTCCAAGGGACTTCAAGAGTCTTCTCCAACACCACAGTTCAAAAGAATCAATTCTTCAGTGCTCAGCCTTCTATATAGTCCAACTCTCCCATCCATACCTGACCACTGGAAAACCCATAGCCTTGACTAAACAGACCTTTGTTGACAAAGTAATGTCTCTGCTTTTTAATATGCTGTCTAGGTTGGTCATAACTTAATTCTGAGTACTGCTTAAATAGGCCAAAACACTTAGTTGTATTAGTGTTGGCATTACTTTTATATTCCAGGTGTTCTGAAGTTTGTTTTCATTTCCTCCTTAACCCACAAGTTGTATAAAAAAAGGCTTTTTTCCTTTTTTTTTTTGCTATGTATTGTGTTTTGTTTTACCAAATAATAGTAGATTCGGAGTGGGTATTGGTACTGTTTTCTGATTGCTTTATTATTTTTTTTTTTGCATCAGAATCAGAGAATGTTATGTATATTATATTTACTGTGGGGAGTTTATTATCTTTCCTTAACTTTTAATATCCAGGATTATTTTTTTAACGTATATTCCCTGTTTACAGGATGTAGATTTTATTAGATATTACTCAGTTTATCATGTACCGTTTAGATCCTCTCCCCTGTACTCTGTCTTACCAGTCTATCCATCAGAGCTCCAGTGTTGGTATGAAGGAAGAGGGGCAGCCACAGGGCTGTGTCACACGGGCTCAGAGGTCACAGCCCCGCCTAAGCTCATGTCACTCACTAGGACTGAACATAAGCACGTGATGAGGGGAGTCTTCCAGCAAGACGGCGTTTCAGCTGCTACTACTGCTTACCACTGTCATCCACTGTTAAGCTGGAAATAAATGCATATGACCTTTAGAATAAAGGGGAAAAGAGCAGACTGAATTCACTAGGTGTTCATTGAGTCTCTACCACAGACCCAGCAATACTGCGGTGACCTGCCTGCTGCTTGCCACTCAAGTCGCTTGGCCATTCCCTCACCCTTCCTCCTGAATTCCAGGGAGAAAAGGACCGCAACTCGACCCATTTTACTCAAGTGGGCCGCTATTTAAAAACTGATGAACATCTCTGCACAAGCTTCTTAGGACCTACTCTCAGAAGGGCCAAAATATCACTTCTACCGTGTGCTGTTGGTCAAACAAACCACTAAAGCCAACCCAGATTCCACAGAAAGACAAATAGACTTCACTCCATAGTAGACCTAGCAAAGAATTTGTGACATCTATAATCCATCTCAGGAGACTACCTGATGCGTAAGAAACACCAAATTGCCAGAATTAATGTCTTAAGCAGAAAAACAGTGCTACAGTCCCAGTAAGAGGGTCACTTGTGAACGTCCCTGGTGGTCCAGTGGCTGGGAGTCCACCAGTGCCAGGGACACGCGTCTGATCCCTGGTCCAGGAAGATCCCACATGCTGCAGGGCAGCTAAGCCCACTCGCCACAACTACTGAGCCCACACACCGCCACTACTGAATCCGGTGCTCCAAAACAAGCCACTGCAGTGAGAAGCCCACACTGAAACCCAGAGTAGCCTCTGCTCACTGCAACGAGAGAAAGCCCATGTGCAGCAAGGAACACTCAGGGCAGCCAGAAATAATTTTTTTTAAAAAGAAACTCATTTGCTAAAAGGATATCACATTAACTCAGCTCCTCTGTCATACATCAAGTACATTAATCGTGCATATCTTGGTTATTAGAAATACAACAGTGTAACAATTAGCCTTAGTATATTTGGATGAGAAATCAGAGCATTGATGCAAATTTAGATAAGCATATTTAGGCAGTATGAATGTTAAGGTTATTAATATTTTTCAACTAAGTTTATTTTTATATGTTATTGTAACCTATGGGCTTCCTTCATAGCTCAGTCGGTAAAGATTCCATCTGCAATGCAGGAGACCCGGGTTCAATTCCTGGGTCAGGAAGATCCCCTGGAGAAGGAAATGGCAACCCACTCCAATATTCTTGCCTGGAGAATTCCATAAGCAGGATTCTGGCGGGCTACACTCCATGGACTTGCAAGAGTCTTAAAAATATTTTTAAATTTTTAGAGACAATGTTGTGGATAAAAACAGAGCCACATTGCCTGCCCTACTTCCTATCATGCAATCTTCAGTAAGTCTCTTAATCACTCTGCACTTTAGATCTTCATCTATCAATGGAGATGACTGGCCTCTTGGAATATTACTGTATGTAAAGCTCTTGAAGTAGTGCCTGGCATTGTAAGGACTACATCTTTGCTATTACTGTCATTGAATGTTAAACGGAAAACATCTCTGAAGCTTGAATTAGATGAGATCTTTTATGTGAAAAGTCCAGAAATATTCATGGTTTCTGAAATCATGAAGATGTGCTTCCTGGGTGCTTCTGAGGGCAACCACTTCCCCTGATATCATCATGGACATGAACCAGCAACCCACAATAAACGTCAGAATGGGAGCGAGAAAAGGGGAAAAGAAACTAGCAGCCCATTTGTGATGAGTTCAAGGGAGTTCCACAGGACCTTGCTGAGCCTGGGATCTGAGGAAATTGTCATAGTGACTGAATCTGGAGAAGGGTCTTCTCGGGTCTCCTAGAACAGCAGTAATTTTTAGATCACTTAGTCTCCTGTAGAAAGGATCATTAGTGGCTTCCCTGATGGCTCAGGTGGTAAAGAATCTGCAATGCAGGAGACCCAGGTTTGATCCCTAGGTCCCTCCTCCCTGGAGGAGGGCATGGCAACCCACTTCAGTATTCTTGCCTGGAGAATCCCATGGACAGAGGAGCATGGCGGGCTACAGTCCATGGAGGTCACAGAAAATCAGACGCAACTGAGCGACTAACTCTTTCACTTCACTTTCAGTCCCCTCACTGGAGCAAATGTGTGTACTCAACATCCAGAAGGAGAGAAGCCTCCTGAGGGTTCGGGGAAAGAATAAAACAGGCCGCTTGTCTCTGAACAGCTGCACCAACCTTGGCCTGACTCCTTTGACTTCCTGTTCCTTGAAGCAAGTGTGGTAGGAGTCTCACTCACCGATGGAGTGTGACATTCCTAACTCCTCCACAGGGTCTTAAGTTGAGAATAACAACAGTGGTTGGGAGGATTAAGTGAGACAATATATGTAAAAGCCAGTTAGAATAGTGACTGTGAAGTGCAGTGTGAGTGCCCCACAAACAATAAAGGCGGCTACATGATCATGTTATCAATGCACTGCTCACCCTGCTGTCTTCCAGCACCAACTGTCCATATCTTGGACTTTCCTATAAGCTTTTGTTTGAAAAAAGTGGTTTGAGAATTAATAAATTTTGGAAACGAGTGCTAGAACATGAGAAGACTAAGTTGCCCTAATTTAGGGCACGCATGGTTTGTTGTTACCATTCGGTCACTAAGTCGTGCCTGACTCTTTGCAACCCCATGGACTACAGCACACCAGGCTTCCCTATCCTTCACTGTCTCCCAG
Organism: Capra hircus; assembly: GCF_001704415.2. Lineage (NCBI taxonomy): Eukaryota > Metazoa > Chordata > Mammalia > Artiodactyla > Bovidae > Capra > Capra hircus. The sequence goes on along the minus strand of NC_030821.1, from coordinate 22,046,768 downwards.
TTTGCTCAGATTCATGTCCACTGAGTCGCTGAGATATCTAACACATCATCCTCTGCCACCCCCTTCTCCTTTTGCCTTCAATCTTTCCCAGCATCAGGGTCTTTTCCAGTGAGCTGGCTCTTTACATCAGGTGGCCAAAGTATTGGAGCTTCAGCTTCAGCATCAATCCTTCCATATTCAGGGTTGATTTCCTTTAGGATTGTCTGGTTTGATCTGCTTGCTGTCCAAAGGCATCTCAAGAGTCGTCACCAACACCACAATTCAAAAGCATCAGTTCTTTGGCACTCAGCATTCTTTGTGGTCCAACTGTCACATCTGTACATGACTACTAGAAAAACCACAGTTTGACTATAAGGACCTTTGTCGGCAAAGTAATGTTTCTGCTTTTTAATCCGCCGTCTAGGTTTGTCGTTTTTCTTCCAAGAAGCAAGTGTCTTTTAATTTCATGACTGGAGTCACCGTCCACAGTGACATTGGAGCCCAAGAAAAGAAAGTCTGTCGCTGCTTCCAATTTTTCTCCATCTATTTGCCATGAATTGATAGGACCAGATGCCATGATCTTCGTTTTCTGAATGTTGAGTTTCAAGCCAGCTTTTTCACTCTTCTCTTTCACTTTCATCAAGAGACTCTTTAGTTCCTCTTCACTTTCTGTCATTAGGGTGGTGTCATCTGCATATCTGAGGTTATTGATATTTCTCCCAGCAATCTTTATTCCAGCTTGTGCTTCATCCAGCCCAGCGTTTCTCATGATGTACTCTGCATATAAGTTAAATAAGCAGGGTGACAATATACAGCCTTGACGTACTCCTTTCCCAATTTTGAACCAGTCCATTGTTCTATGTTCAGTCCTACCTGTTGCTTCTTAACCTGCATATGTGCCTTGGAAGGAATATTCCCATGTGCTCAAGAGAGGCTAAAACCCAAAGAAGCTTAATAGCTCCCAGAAAGGAACATGTAAACTTTACTAAGGAAAAATAATACAGTATAATGGGAAAGCATGGGCTTTGGAGTCAGACACATTACAGTTTGAATCCTGGTTCTGCTACTTTAGATGTTTTAGAACTGAATGAATCACTTGATCTCACTAAATATTGTGTCATCTGGAAAGTGGGATAACATATATGCTTAAGGATTAAATTAAAGAAATAAGAGGTTGAAATAAATTTTAATTGTCATTATTACAGACTCATTATCCAAATTAAAATGATCTTTTTTTCCCAAACTCCCCTCCACTGAGTGTTATGCATTTTGTATATTAGCAGAGTTTTAAGAGCATATTTCGTATAGTAAGAAATATGTCCTGTTTTTCTTGATTACATGGCTGTATCTCAATGAAAGGTAGATTCACTAAACAAAAGAGTGACATTTTAGCATAGACCTCTTTATTATATTATAAAAAAGGCCAAAATTATGAACTTCCATAGAACCCAGACCAAGCAATATATGGTTACATGCTATAGACTTTGAACATGAGTTGAGCAAGTATAAATAAAAGAAATACAAAGAAACAATTTCTATTAAAAAATTATGGTAACAAGCAATTTTCAAAAACTTTTCCCAATTTCACTACAGTATCAAATTTTACTTGAATATTTATATTTCTCTCATAGCACCTCTATACACCTAGGTCAAGAAGATCCCCTGGAGGAGGGCATGGCAACCCACTCCAGTATTCTTGCCAGGAGAATCCCATGGACAGAAGAGCCTGGCGGGCTACAGTCCATAGGGTCGCAATGAGTCTGACTTAACTGAAGCAACTTAGCACTCACAAGCAATTACTCTACAAATAATCTTCCTTATTTTTCAGAAAAGTAGTTGTTTTATTAAATTAGAGACAAAATGTATCATCTTCATCTACTTAGCAGTATAATGAAGTGGTTGGGGGCACCACTGGCTTTGAGATCTGAGTAACTATATTACTTTGGCAATGACTCTCTCCGAGCCATAGTTTTTACATCTGTAAAACAGCAGTAATATTTCCTACCTCGTGGAGTTCTGTAGAGGTGAGATGTCGTATACAAGAGCCTTGCTTAGCCCAGTACCAAGTGTATTAAAATTCAACAAATAGTCCATAAATATTTATGGAGAGAGTATTGTACACTCAGTAATCATGCCCTTTAAATCATAATGTGAAAACTTGGTTAATGTGAAAATATATTTGATAACTCTAGAAAGTCATCATTTCATAATATGAAATTATACATTAGAGATGTCCACCAAGGATGCATTAGTCGTCGTATTCAAGAGACAAAGTAACAAGCTATTTGCCTTTCCAACTTCAAAGCATAACAGCTGTCTATCACAGAGATAAAAGGTCACCAGGAATGGCTTGAAAGAAGTGAAAGTGTTAGGCAGTCAGTTGTGTCGGACTCTCTGTGACCCCATGGACTGTAGCCCACCAGTCTCCTCTGTCCATGAATTCTCCAGGCAGGAATATGGGTTGCCATTCCCATCTCTAGATCTTCCCATCCCAGGGACTGAACACGGATCTCCCACATTGCAGGTGTATTCGTTCTCGTTTGAGTCACCTGGAAAGGAGTGGCTTACTGTTTATTTATAGCAAATTGCTGTGCAGACCAAAGAAATAGTTGGTCTTTACAAGAAACCACCTTAGTGGTTTATTTCAGCATTACAGTTATTTATTTTGCAACAGATAATTGGTATGTTTTCATAACACTCAAATGAACTTTGAATTCTTATTGATACAAACCAAGTGCTAAAAAGTCCCTGCATAGAGTCTTGCATGTGATGTTGACAAGGTGAAAATGAAGTTAGTGAACTCCTTATGCACCGCTGTGGTCTGTGATAGGTCTTGGAATACAAAGATAAATACCACGCAGTTTTCACTTTCCAGAAACTCACAGATTAGTGCCCTTCGGTACACAGTTATGCAACAGATGGGTAGTTGGTATGATCCTTGACCTTAAACCACATTTTCACTGTGTTTGCCTTGTCTGATGCTCAATATCTCTCACAGAAAAACAGTAACTGTTCTCCTGAGATGTCTTTAAGATGAATAAAAGTTTTAATACAGAAGGGAGATTTCACCATATAATGTAACTTCCCTTCCAGTTACATCAGAGAAATAAAGTATAAAATAAGATGGCACAGGCAGGACAGACACAGAAAGGTTCTATTTCAGAGGCCGTGGGCCTGGGTGGGACTGCTGCCATTGTTCAGTCACTAAGTCATGTCAGACTCTCTGCGACCCCATGGACTGCAGCATGCCAGGCGTCTCTGTCCTTCACCATCTCCTGGAGTTGGCACAAACCCATGTCCATTGAGTCAGTGATACCACCCACCCATCTCATCCTCTGTCGCCCCTTCTGGGTGGGACATATGCGGGTAAAAGGAGCTGCACCTTGACTACTGTCTCTCTATATCTCATGCTCTTCCTTGAACCCTGATTCCTTCAACATCCAGGGCATCAGTCCATCTACATAACTGGAGACAGTGTCCTGAGGACTCCAGAACAGAACCTACTATCCCTGCTTCAGCGGCAACTGAGGTCACGCCCAGGACCCCCCAGGATTCCTGGGAAAGTTGAGGTAAATGCTAGTAAGGGTCGCCTTGAATCTCTTTAGTTTTAGACCTTGACAGCATCAAGAGCTGGGCATAGGAAGAGTTTTATACTAAGTTGCAGAACCAAAGAAGGTGAACTTTCCTGAAGTTACCCTGCAGCTTACTTTGAATCCAAGTCTCAAGTCAACAAAATACAAAGGACTGAAAGCAGATCCTTGTTGCCAGGGGCCAAGGCTAGAGAGAGAGGACTGACTGCAAAGAAGCCGCTGGAAATTTTTGGGTGATGGAAATATTTTCTATCTTGTTTGTGGTGCATGGTTACATGACTGCATGTCTATCTCAGAATTCATAGCACTGTACACTTTAAAAGATGGATTTTACTTTCTATGCTGTATTGTTTGTTAAGAAATTAAATATATGAAGTGCAGTATTCAAACCCTATTTGGTCTATGTAGCAAAGTCGAAATACCTTTTAAAAATGATTTCCTCTTGCTTCTTAAAAAAACTTTTTCAAAAGGAAATTTCAAAGATAGTGATTTCTACACCCTCATGTTCACTGCAACATTGTTTATAATAGTCAAGACATCAACACACAAATGGATAAAACAATTAGGCATATACTTGTTGTTCAGCCGCTAAGTCTGACTCTTTGTAACCCGTGTGTGTGTGTGTGTGTGTGTGTGATATACTAAGTCTGACTCTTTGTGACCTCATATGTGCATGTGTGTGGCATATATATACTCAATGTATAAAAAATGAATAAGCAGTAACGTCAATCAAATAGAATTGGGAAACCAGAGAGGGAGCTCTCACGTCCTGCACTGATAGCAGAGCCCCGGGCAGTAAAGACTCCTCTCCTTTCCTGTCAAGAACTCAGCCAATGAAAAGCCATGGACTCTTGGTTTCCTGAATCCAACTTCCTTTTCTTCTCTATAAAAGCATTCTCCTTCCCTTACACCATGAGACTTGCCTGTGGCTCACCATGGTTGGAGACTCAAATTGCAATCCTTTTTGATCCCAAATAAACCTGTCTCTGGCAGAGAAACATCGGGCAGCCTATTTGTTACAGGACAACAAATGGAATTTTTTTTTTTTTTAATTTTAAAGTCGCTCAGTCATGTCCAACTCTTCTGTCCATGAAATTCTCCAGGCAAGAATACTGGCGTGGGTTGCCATTCTCCTCTCCAGGGGATCTTCCCAACCCAGAGCTTGAACCTAGGTCTCCCACATTGCAGGCAGATTCTTCACTGTCTGAGCCACCAGGGAAGCCTCAACAAATGGAACTGTATTCAGACATGAAAAAGAAGGAAATCCTGGCATTGGCAACACCATGGATGGACTGTGAGGATATCACGCTAAGTGAAACTGGTCAGAGAAAGACAAACACCGCATGTTATCGTTCACAGATGGAATCTAACGAAACATCTCACAGAAACAGAAAACAGATGGGTGGTTGCCATGAGCAAGTGTAAATGCAAAGACAGTCAAAAGGTACAAACTTCCAGTTATAAGATGAATAAGTTCTGGGGACTTAATGTACACTAACTATAGCATGGTGACCATGGTTAACAATACTGTGTTGTTAACAATGCTGCTGCTGTTGCTGCTGCTAAGTCGCTTCAGTCGTGTCCGACTCTGTGCGACCCCATAGACGGCAGCCCACCAGGCTCCCCCATCCCTGGGGTTCTCCAGGCAAGAACACTGGAGTGGGTTGCCATTTCCTTCTCCAATGCATGAAAGTGAAAAGTGAAAGGGAAGTCGCTCAGTCGTGTCCGACTCTTCGCGACCCCATGCACCGCAGCCTACCAGGCTCCTCTGTCCATGGGATTTTCCAGGCAAGAGTACAGGATTGGGGTGCCATAGCCTTCTCCATGAAAGTTGCTAAGAGAGTTTATTTTAAATGTTCTCACCATATACACATACACAAAGCTGTAACTGTGGTGGGGGTGATGGATGTGTTAACTCACTTTATTGTGGTAAACATTCTGCAACATGTACATACATCAAATCATTCTGTGTAGCCCTTAAACTTATACAATGGTTATATGTCAATTATATTTCAATAAAGCTGGAAAAAATTCTCCTCAAGATCAGTATTGTGGATCTCACATTTTAAAAAGCAAAGCTATGGGGCTTCTCTAGTGGTCTAGTGGTAAAGAATCCATGTCCAAATGCAGGGACACGGGTTTGATCCCCAGTCTGGAAAGATCCCACATGCCAAGAAACAATTAAGCCCATGTGCCACAACGACTGAGCTCACGCCCCACAGTTACTGAAACCTGCACCCCGAGAGCCCATGTTCTACAACAAGAGAAGCCACCGAAATGAGAAGCCTGAGCATCGCAAAGAACAGTAGCCCCCTCTTGTCGCAACCAGAGAAAGCCAAAGCAGCAGTGGAGACCCAGCATAGTTAAAAATAAATAAATAAACCTTTTTAAAAGTGAAACTATTAATAAGAAGAAAATGCTAGAATAGAAATGAAACCATTGGTTAAAAATAATATCTGACAAGCACAATGCTACAGACTTTACATGAACTACCTAAGTTAAAGTGTACAGCACTTATGGGTTGCTGCTGCTGCTGCTGCTAAGTCGCTTCAGTCGTGTCCGACTCTGTGTGACCCCATAGACGGCAGCCCATCAGGCTCCCCCCGCCCCTGGGATTCTCCAGGCAAGAACACTGGAGTGTGTTGCCATTTCCTATGGGTTGCTACCACTATTCAAAAAAAAAAAAAAAATCGAGAGGCACAGAATTAAGAAGGTTAACCAAGAATCCACAGATAACAGATGATAAAGCCAGAACTCAAATCTAGAGCAGTCTGGCTGCAAAGTACAAGCTTTTTAATCTTACTTTATTATATTCTTTCCTGGTGGCTCAGATGGTAAAGAATCTTCCTGCAATGCAGGAGACCCAGCTTCAATCCCTGGGTCAGAAAGATCCTCTGGAGAAGGAAATGGCAACCCACTCCAGTGTTCTTGCCTGGAGAATCCCATGGACAGAGGAGCCTGGCAGGCTACAATCCACAGGGTCACAAAGAGTCAGACACGATTGAGCAACTAACATACACTCATATTCTTTCTAATCAAGGGGGCACTTCCTTTATTTCCTTAAGTATTATTATATTGCTGAAAAATATTTTGCTGAGAAAGCTCAAAATAACTTGGAAGCCATAGCACTGTATGAGTGAGGTCAAAGGGCAGGAGTTTCTGGATGTACGTATTAGTGTTGCTGGCAAAAGGGCAGGAGAAACCTCTGAGCTGTAGCATCTTTTTGTTCAAGGGGGAAAATGACAGGCACTGTCATTGGCTGAATTATGGGCCCCAGAGATACCTGGATGTCCTTATAGTCCCTGGAATGTTGCTTTCTATGGCAAAAGGGACTTTGCAGAGGTGGCAAAGTGAAGGATTTACTGAAATGGAAAGATTATCCTGGATTATATCAGTGGCACGTCCTGCAAGTTTCCCCCCAGGGCAGGTCAATGTTGGTGTGTTGGACCTGAACCCCCCCAAATTTCTTAACTTATTAAGGGAAGGAGCTTTTTATTCAAGCTCATGCTATTAGCTATCTGAGGAAAAACTGATGACTCCCCAATATTTAGCTAACAGTCTGAATGAGCTTTGTAGCCCCCAGTCAGAAGTGCTAGAGGTGTAAAGAGTGATGGATGTAGGACTTTTGTGATCGTACGAGTCAACGCTCATCTACTTGTGTAACCTGAAGCCCAAGTGTGGCCAGGATTTGAACTTGGCATTAGAGTCTGGTCTCACATGAGTAAATTGTGTGTGTGCTGGGTTGCTCAGTCATGTCCAACTCTTTGCGACCCCCTGGACTGTACCCCGCCAGGCTCCTCTGTCTGTGGGATTCTGCAGGCAAGATTACTGGAGTGGGTTGCCATTTCCTTCTCCAGGGGATCTTCCCCACCCAAGGATTGAACTTGAGTCTCCTGTGTCTCCTGCATTGCAGGCAGATTCTTTACCTGCTGAGACATCGGGGAAACCCAGGCTCCAGAATAAGAGGTTTACCTCCAGCATTTACTGTTACATGACCTTGAGCAGGTCAGTTCAGTTCAGTTCAGTCATCTTACCTCAAAAAGTCCATCTGTTAAAGGGGAAAACAGTATTTACCTCAAAGAGGTGTTGTGGAGGACCAAGTAAAATCATGCACCTGAAGCGTTTGGCTCAGGACTGACTTGATTCCAGTACTCGGTAAACCTCAGCTTCCTCTGCTGGTATTTCCTCCCTCTGCCCAGGAGGTTCAAGGAATAGCTCCCTCTAGAGGCGAGCAGTGGTCAGCTCTCTTTCTCTGGCCCTGCAGAGTCAGGGGACCACGCCAGCTGTCACGCCTATTACTGCTGAGCAGAAAGATGTTGTCCCTGCTTATAGATGTCCCTGTCCCAAAGATGTTGGTCCCTGTCACCAAAAGTTCCCACCAATAACCTACAACTGATTTACACTCTGTATGTGGAACTCTTTCCAAGAAGATCCCCTCTGCCTCAGCAGAGGCCCCAGAAATAAATTGAAGTTGCTCAGTCATGTCCGACTCTTTGCAACCCCATGGACTGTAGATCCACCAGGCTCCTCCAATCCATGGGATTCTCCAGGCAAGAGTACTGGAGTGGGTTGCCATTTCCTTCTCCAGGGGGATGTTCCCAACCCAGGGATCGAACCTGGGTCTCCCGCGTTGTAGGCAGATGCTTTACCGTCTGAGCCGCCAAAACCCTACTCTTTACCATTAAAAATTATGACCCTCCTTGAATGGAATGGTCAACACTTAAATCACTATGCTAAATGGTAAAGGTGAACACTCCTCTCTGAAATGAACATCTTTTGCAAAGCAATACCAAAAGCATAAGACAGCTTCCAGTTACCACCAAAGACTGAAAGAGTAATTCACCACCTGATTAAGTGCACGTGCTGAAGACACAAACACTACCGGTTGAGGTACGGTCTTAAATACACATGCAAAAACCTCACCAATTTGCATACAGCGTCGAAAAAGGGCTTTCGACATCACCTTGCTTTAAGATATGGGTTTTGTAAATATGGTTATTATTGAGGTCTCTATCTCTTTGGGCAATAAAGGATCAACATATTTTTTAGAAAGAACAAATATGTAAATCACAATAATAAAACTATAATATTATTCATTTATAACTATTGCTTCCTTGAACCTTTAAAACAATTTTTCCTGAAAAAAATTAATCTGAAACACACTGAACTACATGTTTTCAACACCTACTGATCTTTATCATGAATTAAATCTTTCCATTGTAACTGTACTTCTAAGGCAGACATTTCAGGGATGGTATGCAATAAATCCTATTAGAAATAAAGATGATATTCGATGAATAATAAGCCATCATCACTAAGATCTGATTAATTTTTAGTGCCTTTTTTATCCTGACACTTTTCACTGGGAGTTCAGTAGTAAATTCTAGACCATACGAATGTCCATAAAGACTGAACTTGTTTGTTGATCTTGGTTAGCTATTCCATACATTCCTACAGACTTTAAACATCATCAAATATTCTGCTGCGAGACATTGAGAGGTATCGTCCACCAGGCTGATATCTGAAAGGTGGATAAAGAAATGATCTTCCTGATTCAGATTCAAGAGGGTCATCAGTGAACGTTTCTGCATTAAAAACAAAGCAGCCCCAAATCTAGAAGGCAAGTGCTTCTTGGTCTATGATTCACTTACCTAGACCTGAGAAGAGTTTAACTCAGACCTCTCCCTGGCACTCTCTGGATGGGCGACTTGTCCCTGTTCGCAGAATCACAGGACTGTAACAGTACATGTAGTAGTAGTATAAGTTGCTCAGTCATGTCCGATTCTTTGTGACGCCAGGGACAACCCACCAGGCTGCTCTGTCCATGGGATTTCTCAGGCAAGAACACTAGAGTGGGTAGCCATTCCCTTCTCCAGGGGATCTTCCTGACCCAGAGATTGAGCCTGGGTCTCCTGCCTTGCAGGCAGATTCTTTACTGTTTGAGTCACCAGGGAAGCCTTACAAGCTCTTGTCAACCTAGCTCCTCATTTTTCAGTTGAGGAGCCTGAGAGTGGCTTGCCTAGACTCACACCAGAAGCTGGCATCAGAGCTGGACTAGACTCCTAATTACCTTCCATGCCACCTACCCACCTTTCTATCCCTGATTCAGGTTTAACCTCATTCCCCTGCCAGGGACTTTGATACCAGTGAGGGCCAGGAAACCAGGGCTGCCCACAGCTCCCAGCGGGGGCATACTGGAGACACCCCACTCTGCCCTACCCTCTCCTTGTTCACTCTGGCTCACACACCCTCATCGTCTCCTCTTTCTGCCCCATGGACAACTTTTCCTCGAGCTGGAAACAACGCCCTGAAAACCCCCTCATAGCCACAGGGGCCTGGAGCAGGAGCAGGGAAAGCAGGAGCAGGGAAAGCAAACTCAGGTCCTCCAGGGGTGTAGGAGACCTAAATATGCCTGGACCTGGAAGGTTTGTTTCCCCCAAAACTGGAGCTGCTCAGAGAAGGAAGTCACTCTTTGCTGCTCAGCCTTTCTGTCCCTTGAGACCATCAGTCAGAGCTGGGAAGGTCTTCCTTTCCGACTGCTCTCACCTACACACTGGAGAAGATCCTGATGTTCGAAAGACTGAGGACAAGAGAAGAAGGAGACAACAGAGGATGAGATGGCTGGACGGCATCACCAACTCAATGGACTTGAACTTGTACAAACTCCGGGCGATGCTGAGGGGCAGGGAGGCCTGGCGCGCTGCCATCCATGGGGTCACAAAGTGTCAGACACGACTGAGCGACTGAATAACAACATGTTTCTGTGGGTTAAGCATCCACAATCCTTGTAACCTCCTTTAAAGTGAGCCCTCTGAGGAGTAATTGTTCCTCAGACACACTTTGGTATATTAGTCAGTCAAACTGATTCTCCAGCAAGAAGAGGGCAAAACAGCAGGATACTTGCTTCCTGCCGTCCTCCAGTGACAATGCCATCAAGTCTGGGGTTGCAGTTTCCTGTCCACTGGGGGCCTGCAGGTCCGGGGGCGGAGGTGGCTGAGTAGGGCAGAGAAAAGGGAGGTAAGGGGTCTCTGAGGACAAGCTCCCCTTCTGAGAACACCTGCTCAGACTCAGCTTCCACCAGGCAAGATGGTGGATACGGTCCAGCATCTGGACAGTGGTGAGCAGAAAGGGGCAAGACCCCTGCTGCGAGCTGGCTTTTCTCCTTAAACTCACCTTCCCTTCTGTGCGGTCAGTGGCTCTCTCTGAGCTATTTCCTCCTGCTTCAGTGACATTCTACAAATCCCCTTTTCTGATATAAGTTTGAGTTAATTAAATCTGGAGCGTTTGCGTTGGGTTGTGTTACAGGGCACTTTGTGGTATCAAGTGTCTGAGATAAAGAAACCTTTGAAGTCATTCATCTGAGTAGTTTCATAAAGGATGTCACAACCACCCTGACACCAACCAATCTTATCTTCCTAGAGTGTTGTTATGTGTGTAGTTTGGTGGAGTTTCATTATATTTGTAATCATTCTTTTCACCTTTCCACAATGGCCTTTTGATAAAAATCGCATTACCTTCTTGGGTTTCTTGTTCCTGGCTTGGCTGCCAAAATCTATGGCACTTTATTGATGTTTCCTAATTTCTAATCATTTTGAGGTTTGTGTAATCTGAGACATGAGGAAACCTTGCATTCCATTATTAAAAATGCCATCTCCGAGGTCACATGTGACTACTTAGTCCCCAAACTCGAAGGGTCTTCCCTTTCTCTGTCAGCTGATGGTTGAAAATGGCAAAAGATCCAAAGGAAACCCGCTGAAGCAACCACTGGAGAGGCTGAAAGAGGGGTCATCAGACACGGGTGGTTTCAGGAGTGCCAGTGCGTCATGAGAACGCAGCCCTTCTCCATCTCTCCTTCCTGTTGTCTCTGCTGCTTTTGTTCATGGGACTATTCCCTGTTGTAGTTGACTCCCTCCAGGATTCAAGTCCAACAGGAAAGAGAAAGCTTCCCCTCTGCTCAACAAAAACAAGTTAGGATCTGTCCTCACTGAGCACAGTTAGTCTTCTTGGGACCCACATCATCTCTGAGCACATCACTGTGGCTGTGATGACTTCCTGCCGTGATCGGCAGCGCTGAGGTGAGTAGATCAGTCCCAGAGCCCAAGGCGCCATCAGTTCCACCAAGACAAGTGTTCTGAGAATGCACGTGGAGGATTTCCTGCCAAAGAAACTCCACTGACTACCGGCAGAAGGAGGGTGAGAATAGACACTGGAACAGCGCGCATCCACCACTCTCCACCACTTCCTTTACAAGGGCACTTGATCTTGGTGCCCTTGAAAAGGGCATCGCTGTCTTTCCTCACACAGGGCTCCCTGAATTCCCGTCTCTCTGACTGTCCCTCTTTGGTCCCCTCTTTCTGCTCCTCCCTTGAGAAGAAAGGGCTGGTCCACGATTGTCCAACCCTAACCCCTCAGCTTAACCACATGGGGGTCAGACTCAGCTTGCCATCATCTCCTCTGTGCCTTTACCTAGCTCGTTCCTTCACCTAGAAAGCCACCCCTCTCCCCACCCCTCCTCTCTCCACATTCATGTCTGCTATGCTAGAGTTCAGGCTTTCCTGGTAGCTTAGCTGGTAAAGAGTCTGCTTGCAGTGTAGGAGACCCTGGTTCAATTCCTGGGTCAGGAGATCCCCTGGAGAAGGAATAGGCTACCCACTCCAGTATTCTTGGGCTTCCCTGGTGGCTCAGCTGGTAAAGAATCTGCCTGCAACACAGGAGACCCAGGTTTGATCCCTGGGTTGGGAAGGGCCCCCGGAGGAGGGCACGGCAACTCACTCTAGTATTCTTAACTGGAGAATCCCCATGGACAGAGGAACCTGGTGGGCTACAGCCCATGGGGTCACAAAGAGTCGGACATGACTGAGTGACTAAGCACAGCACAGCACATGCCCAAAGTCAAATACTCTTTGTGAATCTTCCATCTCTAATTTTCAAGGCAGAAATAAACTCTCCCTTTCCTCTAAACTCATACATTTACCCTCTCTCAAAAGTAGAAACTTCTGGTTTATGTAGTTATAAATTGAAATATGTATGTGTGTTACTGTTGTCTCTTAGTTCCCTGAGGGTTCGGATGTCATTTATCATTGTTCCTCACATAATTAAGAATATTCAAAATGAAATCCAGATCAAGTGGCTCTTCTAGGCATGGGTATTTTCACTGTTGCAGAGATGTCTGTCTGTCTGTTTCCCTTCCTCCCTCCTTCTGCCTCTGTCTGTGTTTTGGTGCAGACACATTTTTCATAAAGAGAAGAGATGAGGTGAATTTCTTTCCCAAAAGTGCCTTTTCTTATAAAGGAAAACAAATATCCTTCACCTTTAAAACTACCTCCATGAAAAGGAAACCCTCCTTACATTCCCACACTTGGTAGGAATGTAAATTGGTACTGTCACTATGGGGAACAGTATGGAGGTTCCTTGTAAAACTAAAAATAGAGCTACCATATGATCCAGCAATCCCACTCCTGGGCATACAGCCAGAGAAAACCATAATTCAAAAAGATAGATGTACCCCAATTCGTTGGAACACTGTTTACAATAGCCATGGCATGGAAGCCACCTTAATGTCCACCAACAGGAGAACAGATAAAGAAAAGATGGTATACACATATATACAATGGAATATTACTCGGCCATAAAAAAGAATGCAGCAATATGGATGGATCTAGAGATTGTCATACTGAGTGAAGTCAGAGAAAGACAAACATATGATGTCGCTAATATGTGGAATCTAAAAAAAAATGATGCAAATGAACTTATTCAGTTCAGTTCAGTCGCTCAGTCGTGTCCGACTCTTTGTGACCCCATGAATCGCAGCATGCCAGGCCTCCCTGTCCATCACCAGCTCCTGGAGTTCACTCAAACTCATGGCCATCGAGTCAGTGATGCCATCCAGCCATCTCATCCTCTGTCGTCCCCTTCTCCTCCTGACCCCAATCTCTCCCAACATCAAGGGCTTTTCCAGTGAGTCAACTCTTTGCATCAGGTGGCCAAAGTATTGGAGTTTCAGCTTTAGGGTCAGTCCTTCCAATGAACACCCAGGACTGATCTCCATAAGAATGGGACTGGTTGGATCTCCTTGCAGTCCAAGGAACTCTCAAGAGTCTTCTCCAACACCACAGTTCAAAAGCATCAATTCTTCGGCACTCAGCTTTCTTTATAGTCCAACTCTCACAATCCATACGTGACCACTGGAAAAACCATAGCCTTGACTAGATGGACCTTTGTTGGCAAAGTAATGTCTCTGCTTTTGAATATGCTATCTAGGTTGGTCATAACTTTCCCTCCAAGGAGTAAGTGTCTTTTAATTTCATGGTTGCAATCACCATCTGCAGTGATTTTGGAGCCCCCCAAAATAAAGTCTGACACTGTTTCCACTGTTTCCCCATCTATTTCCCATGAAGTGATGGTGGGAATACCAGACCACCTGACCTGCCTCTTGAGAAACTGAGAAACGCTGGGCTGGAAGAAGCACAAGCTGGAATCAAGATTGCCAGGAGAAATATCAATAACCTCAGATATGCAGATGACACCACCCTTATGGCAGAAAGTGAAGAGGAACTAAAAAGCCTCTTGATGAAAGTGAAAGTGGAGAATGAAAAAGTTGGCTTAAAGCTCAACATTCAGAAAACGAAAACCATGGCATCTGGTCCCATCACTTCATGGGAAATAGATGGGGAAACAGTGGAAACAGTGTCAGACTTTATTTTTTTGGGCTCCAAAATCACTGCAGATGGTGACTGCAGCCATGAATTTATTAACAAAACAGAAAGGGACACACAGATTTAGAAAATAACAGAGTTACTAAAGTGGGGAGGGAGGATCAGAAGACTGGGATTAACACATACAGACTATTATATAAAACAGACCACCAGAAGAGCCTACTTCGCAGCACAGGGGATGCTACTCAGCACTGTGTAATAACCTGTATGGGAACAGAATCTAAAAGCGTGGATACATGTATAACTGACTCACTTCACTGCAGAGCAGAAACTAATACAACATTGTAAATATCTTACACTCTAATAAAAGTTCATATGAACATGTTAATATACATACTTTTATATTAAATAAAAGTATCCAATAAAAGTTCATATAAATAAACTTTTAAAAATAAATTAATAAAACTACCCTCAAGATGTTTCCCTTCTAATGACCAAGACCTACACATACACCAGGATTCAGAGCAGCAGAGTCTGAGTTGCACTGACCTTTGGTTGCATCCCCATTCTTTGGGTGCATCCCCATTCTTTGGGTGCAGGCCTGGCCCCGGGTTGGCGGGACTGTGCTTGGAGGTGGATACGTCCCTTCTCCCCGCCCCACCCCGCCCCGCGGCCGAGTTGATAAACCCGAACGCGGGGCCCTGGGGCTGTCCTCAGGCACCGAGAAGGAGCGCGCCCCTCGCCATGGCTGCGCGGTCGCTCCTCCTGATCCGCGGGGGGCGCGTCGTCAACGACGACTCCTCGCTGGAGGCCGACGTGCTGGTGGAGGACGGCGTGGTGCGGGCGGTGGGGCGCCACGTGCTGCCGCCCGGGGACGCGCCAGCCGGGCTACGGGTCCTAGACGCCGCCGGCAAGCTGGTCCTGCCCGGCGGCATCGACACGCACACACACATGCAGTTCCCCTTCATGGGCTCGCGCTCCGTGGACGACTTCCATCTAGGCACCAAGGTATCCGGCCCCCGTGCGCCCTTACACCCTGGACGCCCGCCCAGCTCTCGGCCACCTCTCCTGCGGTCCCCGGACCCCTAGGAGCGAGCCGGGGCGACCCCGCAGGATGCCGGCCCCCAAGCTGAGCTCCCTTCTTCTGGGTGGTGCTCCTCGGGGGGGCATCAGCTCAAATTCCGCCGAGCCAGACACCCCCCTGATCCTCTCTTTGGGTAATCTGACTCGTTTAAAGCAACCTATTCCTTCACCCTCGTTTCTCTACTCCCCTCTCCCGAACCCCTCCTTTAGGCTGGGTGTTCTGTGAAACTCCGGAAGTCCTCCTTAGACTTTTCGTAGTCGACGCTCTCAGCCAAAACCAAATGAAAAATCCATTCACCCAGTAGTTACCGCCTTGACTCAAAAGTTAGCAGCGCACGGCGGGTGATGGTGATGAGCCCACGACATCCACAGTCTTTGTGGCCACTCGCCAAAAATCCCATGGACGCAGTGCTTGGGGTCGCTAGGAGTCGGGCACGAATGAGCGACTTCCCTTTCACTTTTCACTTTCATGCATTGGAGAAGGAAATGGCAACCCACTCCAGTGTTCTTGCCTGGAGAATCCCAGGGACGGGGGAGCCTGGTGGGCTGCCATCTCTGGGGTCGCACAGAGTCGGACACCACTGAAGCGACTTGGCAGCAGCAGCCAGCAGAAAAAGTATTCATGCAAGGCCGACTAGGGTTTCCAAGAGCGCTGTTGCAGAAACGGTTTCCCAGCGCTGGCTCTCGACCTGACCCCACCCCTTCTCCGACCTGTTTGCCTGGGACATCAAATTCAGACCCTGATTCTTGCTGATTGGAGCACCAGCGGCTTTCACAGCGGGATCGAAGGATCAGATTACAGATCTCCCCCGGTGAGGGAGGCCTGGGTTTCTCTAGACACAAAGGCCTAAAGACTCAGCCTATGAAAAGAACTGAAACGAATCTCCAAATCTCCCGGAAGAAAAAAAAAAATCAGTAGATGAAGAGGGCAGCTTATAGGAACCTGAAGTTAAAACTGCACGCAGCCACTTTGGATAGAGCCTGACCTGCACCCTTCTCGAGGCTCTGTTGGGGCTGTGGTGGGAGAGCCGGCTCCTTGCAAAATGCAAGTAGTGATACTCTGAAGGTCTGTGCGGGTTTTTTCTTGTTGACCGTGCTCTGATGTGTACGAAGCAAATTAGGCTGTTAGTCCAAGTACAGGCTGTGCAGTTTCAAAGCAGTTTTGAGGATTTATCCATTACCCTACCGATTTCTAACAGCTTTACTCTCTCTACACCTCTCTTCCTCCACGTTCCCAATCCTCTATGATTGACCAAAATGTTTAAGAAAAAAAGAACTATCTGACCCAGAGACAAGGTCTGGGGCAGGCTGCTGACGCCAACATTTGCAAAGCTTCCTTCTAGTTACTAATTATCAGGACAATGGTCAAGGTCTTTTATAGGAAATATCAGTATCTGTTGAAGAGTATTCATTTTTCTCATTTGCTAAAATGTGAAATTTGCTAAATTTCAACAACTTTATTTATGTTGACATGTAAAATACATTTTTTTCAGATATCCAAGCAATTCACAATTGTAGAAAGTTGGGGGGGGGAGTAGGAAAGTAGAAAAAGGAACAGTATTACCCATAATCTCTCACTCAGTGACAGTGTTTTGGTTTAATGTCTTTATGGTTTTCATATGCTTTATTTTACTTAACTAAGGTGGTATTGTGCATGTGTGTATAAGTGTGTGTACCTGTATGTAGAAATCATGCAGCCTGTTGTATTCAGTTATCATACATGTAGTTTCTGTTGTCATGGACTCACCATTCACTCGGTGCATGGCTGATGGCAGGGCATTTCATTGGCACCTCCATTAACCACATAGGGAGCTGCTAGCCCCTAGCATAGGCCCATTAGCATCATTCCCCTTCATTATTTCCCTTTCTCTCATCCCAGATGAAGCAGCCAAGAAGGGTTAGGATGCTGTGGGAAAGGGACGTTCCTTCTCTCTCAAGATGATTGGTGCATGCCCGAAGATCCAGGGAGGTGGTTCTCAGCTTTCTACATGTTCTTGTCCATTCTGGGATTCCAGTTTGGAGAGGTTTATGACTCCATTACGGTAAAGAATCCGCCTGCAATGTAGGAGACCTGGGTTCGAAAGATCCCCTGGAGGAGGGAAAGGCGACCCACTCCAGTATTCTGGCCTGGAGAATCCATGGCCTGTATAGTCCATGGGGTCACAAAGAGTCGGACACGACTGAGCGACTTGCCCTTGCACTTCACTTCACTCTTCCATACTTAGAAGACGGCTTTTTGTAGCATATTATTTAAAGAACTTACTGGTTGATTCTTTAGGCATTTCTCACTTAAAGGTTGTCAAAACATTGAAGGAAAACATGTTTTTCATGAGCTTAGAATTGGGAGCAGAAAACGATATGGTCAGAAATAAGGTCAAAGACTGAGCAAAGACTGAGTGCATGTTGAACATTAAACAGTACTCACAAAAGGGCAAAGTTGCAAAAGTTTTCTTTGAAAACTGTTGGTTGGATCCCAGGAGGTACCCACCCTCCCACCTCCACTCCCTAAACAGATGAGACTCCATAACAGGGAACTAGACAGGTAAATATAGATAAACATGAGCATGAAAGTATCGGCCTGAGTTCTGAAAGAAGGCCATTATGAAGTTATTTTGTCCTCTTTTCTAGAGTCTTCACGATAATTCCCAATGCAGGGTTGGTGGTTTTGGGTTTGGGGAAATAGGGACAAAGAAGTCTTTTGTAAATGCTGGTCATATTTTATACTAAACTTGAAACACACGAGTACTGTTGAGCAGCCTTTGCTTCATCAATCTGTGCTATGTTTTAGGCACCGTGCTAAGCTGTGCTTTGTCTTCCAACGATCGCAGGTGCCACTGTCTTCCCTTTGCAATCAACGAAGCTGAAATGTAAGTCACATGGCCATGGTTGCACGCCTAGTAAGTGGCAGAGTGGTTCTTCAAATTCAGGACCGCCTGCCTTCTACGCTAGGTTCTCTTCCTTTCTGAAATGATGTCTTTAACAAAAATCTAATGTTTAAATTCCCCAAAGTGGCAGTAGGTAGGTGAAAAACCTATATAAGTAAGGGGTATGTTACTGTGAGATGTCTTTTGTCAAAGACAGAGCAAAGTCAACCTCAAGATATACAGTAGCCCTTCACCTTCCCAGTGCTGGAGGCAGTTAAGGTTGTCAAAATAAATATATACCGCAGGGAGTGGGTTTGTGAAACATTTGTACCTGCATTTATAGCCACATCATCTCTAAGGGTACCTTAAGTACAGAAAGCCATAAAGTAAGAATGATATATCATGCTTTCAGGAGATGGGCCCCAAAAGGTTAGACCAATGTGTGCTTCCTGCAAGCACCAGGCTGATCATTTATAATATCTGACAAACAGAAGGGATACTGTTTGTGGTGTTCTATGTATTGATCACTAGGTTGTGATGGAGCCAAATTTAAAAACTGAAATATAGGTCAACCAAAGGTTACATATGTTGGAAATCTAATTCATGTCAGAGGTAGGTTTAAAGCTTATAATTGGTTTACTTAATTACAGGTAAAAGCCTTCCATCCGATATAACTAATGGTAATAGCATTCTGCTTTAAAGAAATCACATTTCATCTTGTTATTCTGTACTAGATATATAGTAGTCTTCCAATAATTTAATATCTGTTGTGAAAAACAATGGGATTCTTTATTCAAATGGGTATTGTAAATTAGATAAACTTGAAGGAATTATACTGCTTTTACAACATCCTGTGATAAGAAAGTGAATTAAAAGAACTCAGTCAGTTTTCAAATATATATATATTTGTATTCAGACATAGACACAGCTTGGAGTGGGTGGACTCACATTAAAAACCTGGCAGCATCAGTAGCTGGCAAAAATATCATTTTTTTTTAAACTGAGAGAATGCAGAATACCTTTTATGTGAAGGACAAAAAGTCCTCAAAATGATCAAGAGAGAAAATTATACTTTGCTCTGGAACTTTTTGATAAAATGCCATGACGGTGATTGCTTATAATAAGGGAGTGGAAGGTATATGATTAAGCATACTTTACAGTTGTATTTATAGAGCTTCCTCACCTTGTAGAAGAGCTGTGCTTCAGAGACTTTGGTTGCAAACCAAACCTCTTTTCTGTTGCCTCTCTTTCGGAGCTCCAGGATGGGTTTCAGAAGCTGTGCGGGCAAGTCAGTTCCTCTCTTGGTGTTGTCAGTGTTTCCTTATCTGTAAAACAAGGCAATAATAGTGAGAACATCTTCGATTAAAATAAATTTTTAAGTAATGAAAAACATATATTCATCATTCAGGAAAAGGCTGGAAATTATAGTCGCTTAATGTATATGAGTTGAATGAAGAAACTGCTCTTTTTTTTTAATTAAAAAAAAGGAAAGTACAGAAGAATTTAAAGAAAAATATTAGCTAGATCGCCTACAGTTTCAGCGTTTTGCTTTTAACATTTTCCTTTCAGATTTTTCTTTTTTGGGAAGGACATATGAACTTTTTCCCTTGTACTGAATTGTGCGTGTGCTTTGGGATCAGCCTTGTTCATGAAACCTTTCCCCAGGATATTCACTGTTGTCAGAGAATTTGATTTCTGTGCCCCATTGTCTTGTACAAGACTGAGTCCCAGGTCTTTCTCTCTGGTCTTCTATCCCTTCTGCATCAGGCTTCCATTTGTGCCCATCTGAATATGTCCCATAAGCGCCTCAGACTTCAAGTCCTCAAATTTATCCTTCTCTTCTGGTGCTTGACCCGTTTTTCTTCCTCTGTTTCCCCTACTGTTAACAACTCCACTCTCAGCTTGTTCATGTTGGAAATCTTGGTGGTATCCACCTTTTTTTGGCTTGTGTATAACAATGTAACGTAATTCATTGCTCAGATGCTTGATAATTGACGTGGAAATCACCCCTCAGGGTGAAATGCCTGGGCCAGCATTGGATCCATCTTAAAAGAGTCTAACACATACATCCAGATTGCCTTTCAGTTTATGCCCCAATCCCCACCCACTTCTGCAGCAATACATCCTAATTCCCATCTCACTGCATCCTAGCTAACTGTGGATGCTGACTTTTAAAAAATTGATGCTAATTTAATAGGAAAAGCATAGAATTTCTTACTGTTTTTAAACAAGCATTTCTTTCATTGCTGGTAAGGATGAGCTTTGAACATTCTTGTGTTAATAGCTTCCATATTCCAGCTGTAAAAGTGTGTAATTCCATGATTTCCATCAGTGGCTATTTACTGATTACAAATTTAATCTTTGTACTAATCAGAAAACAAAAATAAAACCATCTCAAAGGTTAATTTGAAGCCACTCAGTATGAAGTAGGGCTTTGGCTCTATTGAGGATGTTGTGTGTTAGGAAGCCTTTCATTGAATTTTACAGAATCTGGGACTTGCCTTCTTTTAGTTTTCATATTTGTGTTTTGCATGCTTTTCACTTCTACTTGTTTTCTCCTTCATTTATCTGGACCACATGTCTTCAGTGTCTGACAGAGGTAGTCAGGAATCACGGTTTCCTTGATCACTGCCATCAGGAAGGAAAACTTTTCCTCTAACCACTGATGTTTAGTTTGGTGGGTAGCTCAGTCAGTTAAGAATCTGCAAGCAGTACAGGAGACCCAAGTTTGATCCCTGGGTTGGGATGATCCCCTGGAGAAAGAAACCAAGGCAAACCACTCCAGTACTCCTGCCTGGAAAATCCCACGGACAGGGGAGCCTGGTGGGCTGCAGTCCATGGAATCGCAAGAGTCGGACGTGACTTAGCGACTAAACCACCCCAACGAAATGAACTGACAAAAGACAGATTCGAAAGAGGAAAGATAGATTTTTAAAATTCGTGTACATTCAGGCCAAGTTCACAGAAAAATGTGATTCAAGAGGGCAAGTTAGAATTAGGGGCTTCCATATCACCTTGGGGCTTCCCCAGGGCTCGGTGGTGAAGAATCCGTCTGCCAGTGCAGGAGACACAGGAGATGCAGGTTCGATCCCTGGGTCGGAAAGATCACCTGGAGGAGGAAGTAGCAACCCACTCGTATTCCAGCCTGAAAACCTCCATGGACAGAGGAGCATGGCCCGCTAGAGTCCAAAAGGTCACAAAGAGTCAGACATGACTGAGCACAGGCACGCCTATCACCTTAACACGGGAAGGGCACCTATGGGAAGACAAATGGCTTTTAGGAGAGACCGATGGGCTCTTAGGAGAATAGATGGAGACACGATATTTCATGACAAGATCTATTTAGGTGTCGTGCAAGCTTCTAGTCTCAGATCGTAAGAGTCATCTTCCTGGAAGGGGATTTATGACAATTCAATTCTTTATGAAAGGCTCTGCTTTCAGGCAGATAAAGGAGTTCCGGGAGAGGGCAGGGGGAAGGCATCTATTCTCAGATGCCTTCAGCTCAAAATGATTTTTATGCCACAGTGGCATATTCTGGACCTCATCACTGCCATTTAATATGGAATAACCTTAAGCGATGGATTTTTAAAGTTCATAACTAGGTTCCATGAATTCAGGCAACAAATAATTCTTGGAAACCCCCTAAGTGCCAGGCATTGTGGCTAGGGTTATAGAGATGAAACCGTGATCTTTGTTCTCAATGGCAGACAGACTGGAGGTTTATGGGGCTCTAATTTTTCCTGGCTTTGGTAATAAATTATATGCAGTGAGCTTTTGGATGTGTAGGCTTAACTTGAATTTTGTGTGAATGTTTTTGAGTGAACACTTGCAGTCTGGCATTTTCCCTTGTGCTTAGTAACCAGTCATAATTGCTGACATCACTGGGCTACATTTCTGATAAGTGAGCTTCAGCACCTGCCCAGAGCCTTCCCCTCAACACTGCTTTGTCCTCTTCTTTTCAGATGTCAAGTAACAATCGAGGAAGGACACCTCACTTTTTCTGTTACATTTCATTGCCTCCAATAGAGAAATTGTGTGTTACAGTGATAGTAGTCGAATTCCTGAGTCCTGAGGACCTGTTTACCCATAAATGCTTAAATTAAAATAAAGCAAATCATAATCTTTGAAAAAAAAACAGGAAATTATGGGAGGCATAGATATAAAAAAATATATATATAAAATATATATTAAAAAATTCTGTTTTGTTAAAAGTCCTATTTAACACTGATTAAGTAATAGGCTTGGGACAAAACTGAGCATTCAGCTTTCAAATGTGCTTAGAATCTACTTTCCATGTTAACAGTTTCATGGAAAGATCTTGGAAACAACACAGCCAGGGCTAGCAATTTTTTTGAGAAATGGAATCACTAGTGAATATGCAATCTCCACAGCTTTCCCACTTTGCTATTGGAGAAGTGAATCATCCTAATTATTCTACCTCATAATTTCTGGGAGAAATTCATTGGTCTCTCTTCCTTTCTCCCTTAAACATTTAAAGAATATTTATGTACTGTAACAGGCATGAGGCATATGGTGATGAAACTACATCAACTAAATAAAAAACATCTCTGGAGGATGGGATAAAAGTTCCCTAAAGCAGGCCAGTAGGCAGCCAGGGCTAAGAGTCACGGAACTGGGGACTTCCCTGACAATCCAGTGGTTAAGACTTCATCTTTCAGTGCAGCTGGTGCAGGTTTGATCCCTAATCAGGGAGCTAAGATTCCACATGCCTCACAGTCAAAAAACCAAAACATAAAACAGAAGCAATATTGTAACAAATTCAGTAAAGACTTTAAAAATGGTCCACATCCAAAAAAAAAAAAATTCTTAAGAAAAAAAGAGTCACTGGATTAGAGAAGGGACAAGGAGAAAAGAAGATGGGTGGCTTGACTCTCTGATATGGAAAGGAACTCAGATCATGCAGAGCTTTATGAAGCTGTGTGATGACTGTTTTCCTTCATCCTAACAGCACAGGGAAGTCAATAAAAGAAGGAAAGTGGCTAGCGTGGCTGGGGTCAAGGTGACAGTACAGAGGCTAACTGCTCTAGTCTGGTCAGGAGATGCAGGTGGCACTCTGAACATTGCCGGAAGTATGGTGACTCAGGGTGTATGTCGGGGAGGGGAAACGTTTGCTGATGGATTGGACTTGGTGATACCAGCAAAGAAGAGAGGTAGGCATCAAGGGTACCTCTTGAGTCTGTGGTTTGCCCAGTTGGATGGGTGACGGTGTGATTAATATTTCACACTTGGGGAGGCAAAGAGTATGGCAAGGTACTGTGGGGCATCTCTTTTAAAGTATTTTTATTTATTTTAATTTCATTTGTTTATGTTTTATTTTTGGCCTTGCTGGGTCTCCACTGCTTCGTTCTGGCTTTCTCTAGTTGTGGTGCGTGGGTTCTCACTGTGGTGGCTTCTCTCGTTGCGGAGCACCAGCTCTAGAGCACACGGGTTCTGTTGCCCCTCAGCATGAGGGATCTTCCAGGACCAGGGATCAAACCCAGGTACCCCGTACTGGCAGGTGGACTCCCACCCTCTGGACCACCGGGGAAGTCCCTGTGGAGGACATCTTTTTTACAAAGCTGGTTATGCATCTGAAGTTAGAATATAAACTGGAATCATGAAATTTGCTTTCCTAAGTCTTAGTGACTATGAGAAAGTTGAAAATTCAGCCAAGTGTTTTTCTCCCTAAGGCTCAAATGTCCTGTTGGATTTCTTTTTGATTCATTTGGGTTGAGCAAGTCCTGTGATAAATTTTAATGAAATAAAGTCACTTGTTCCAAGATGAGCTTAGAAATGAAAATTCAGCGAGCCCATAAAAGAAAAAACACTTGAGATGCTTTCAATAATTATTTACAGTTGACTCGATGGACGTGAGTCCGAGTGAACTCTGGGAGTTGGTGATGGATAGGGAGGCCTGGTGTGCTGCGATTCATGGGGTCACAGAGTCGGACACGACTGAGCGACTGAACTGAACTGAACTGAACAGTCTTAAGTAAAATCTTGTGTTATGTAGTATCATAACCCTACTGTTGGTTAGAGTTTATCCCAATTTATGTTCAGTCACAGAAAGGAGATCAAACCAGTCAATCCTAAATGAAATCAACTCTGAATATTTACTGGAAGGATTGAAGCTGAGGCTGAAGGTCCAATACTTTGGCTAGCTAATGTGAATAGCCAACTCTTTGGAAAAGACCCTGATGCTGGGAAAGACTGAATGCAAAAGGAGAAGAGAGAGGCAGAGGATGAGATAGGTAGTATCGCTAACTCAGTGGACATGAATCTGAGCAAACTCCGGGAGATGGTGAAGGACAGAGGAGCCTGCCGCGCTGCGGTCCACGGGGTGTCAAAGCGTCAGACATGACTTAGAGACTGAACAATAAGGTTTGCACAGAAGATAGCAAGTACATGCTCTTCTCTCCTTAAGAGAAGGTTTTAGATAAATTAGAAGGTTTTCAAGGGAGAACAGCCAAAGTAATTAGGAGCTGAAAGAACTGATTTATGAGCCAAGATTAGAAGAGGTAAATGCATTTTGTTTGGCTAACTGACAAATAAAGGTGATGTCAGTCAGCAGTAAATACAAAGGAAACAATTAGGTTTTGTATGAAAATATGGAAGGAATTTTCCCTCTTTCCTGGTTCTCCCTCCCCTAAACTCTCTTTATTCTTCAAATGTTGATCCTGGTGAACATGTTGTGAAATGAATGTAAAGCATCTGATGTTAAAAGCAATTCAGTGAATACTGAAAATCTACCAGGTGAGCTAGGAATGCAATGTTCTGATGAGCTGATTTGCTGGATAAAGTTAATTATCCTGTGAATAGTAGCTGTGTGGAGGCAAAAAGCATCAAGATAGGGCTTTTCCTTGTAGCTCTCTCAGGAGCACATTATTTCAATGGCATTTCTCAAAATGATGGACATGGCATTAGCTTAATAAAATTTCATTTCCTTTGTGAATTTATAATTCATAGTTCAGTGGGATTTGTTTGGTTTTGGTATGGTCTTGGGTTTCCTAAATGGTTGATTTATTTTACAAACCTATGCATTTCTCCAAGTAAGGATTCACTGATGAACTGGGACAATAGGCTGGAAACTGTCATACTAAATTGAAGACTGGGTAAGGGGACAAGGCCTGCATGGGGTTGAGGCCCAGAGTAGGTGGAATGTAAGACCTCCTGGCCAAAGCTGCAGCCTCTTCCGTGTTCCCAATGAGAATTACCAACTGTGTGACCCTGGAGAGCCATCTGACATCTCTGAGCCTCAGTATCCTCAGCTGTAAAATAAGAAAAGCAATTTCTATCTCTCAGGACTGTAGCAAGGCATCATTCAATGAGTTAATGTACATAAGATGCTTAACACAGAAAGAACAAGATGGCAGAGGAGTAGGTGGACGTGGAGTACATCTCTTTCCACGGATACATCAGGGATATGCCTTCAGACACAGAAGTGCATACAGAACACCAGCTGAGAGCAGACAGGAGTACCTGACCAGTGGAGAAGAAGATATAGGACCACGCAAAACTCAGTAGGATGAAGGAACTAGGGGGAAAAACAGGAGTATTAGCAGGTCTGGACCTGCCCTCCACGGGTGGGGGAACTGAAGCAGGAGTCCGATCCCCACAGCAGGGTAGTTGTCTGAGTCAGAGGAGAAACATTTAAGGCTGAGAGTGAAGCTGATCTGTGGCAGCCTAAATGGAATGAGAATCAGACAGCTCCTGCCACAGCCATACATACTCCAGACAGGAACACTGGTCTCCCGGAAGGTGCAGCAGCTGGGAGCTGGAGTTTAGGGATTGTGGAGCAATCCCAGGGTGAGGGCTGCTGTTAACTGCAGAGAGACAGGTTGAGGGGATGTGAGAGAGGAGACTGTGGTGGGAAATGCCAGTGGAGGAAAGCCAGGCAGCCACGGAATCAAGGCGATACTGCTGAGTCAAGTGTCAGGGGTGGAGCCACCACCATAGCCTCTCTCTTACCACATGCCAGCATCAGCAGCTGAACAATAGGGAGGCTGGCCCATCAAATGCCTGACACACTGAACTACAGAGTAGGACCCCACTCAGGATGCCCCTTTAAGTGCCTTAAGAGCCAATCTACAGAGTAGGACCCCAGCCAGGGGGGCCCCTCTATGTGCCCGACACGCCAAACAACAGAGAAGGACCCCAGAGCAGTTCAGTTCAGTTCAGTTGCTCAGTTGTGTCCAACTCTTTGCAGCCCCATGGACTGCAGCACGCCAGTCTTCCCTGTCCATCATCAACTCCCAGAACTTGCTCAAACTCATGTCCATTGAGTCAGTGATGCCATCCAACCATCTCATCCTCTCTCGACCCCTTCTACTCCCACCTTCAATCTTTCCCAGCATCAGGGTCTTTCCTAGTGAGTCAGTTCTTCTAATCAGGCGGCCAAAGTATTGGAGCTTCAGCTTTAGCATCAGTCTTTCCAATGAATATTCAGGGTTGATTTCCTTTAGGATGGATTGGTTGGATCTCTTTGCAATCCAAGGGACTCTCAATAGTCTTCTCCAACACCACAGTTCACAAGCATCAATTCTTCGGCGCTCAGCTTTCTTTATAGTCCAACTCTAACATCCATACATGACTACTAAAAACCATAGCTTTGGCTAGACGGACATTTGTTGGCAAAGTAATGTCTCTGCTTTTGAATATGCTGTCTAGGTTGATCATAGCTTTCCTTCGAAGGAGCAAGCATCTTTTAATTTCATGGCTGCAGTCACCATCTGCAGTGATTTTGGAGCCCCCCCAATATAAAGTCTCTCATGGTTTCCATTGATTTCCCCATCTATTTGCCATGAAGTAATGGGACCAGATGCCATGATCTTAGTTTTCTAAATGTTGAGTTTTAAGCCAGCTTTATCACTTTCCTCTTTCACTTTCATCAAGAGGCTCTTTAGTTCTTCTTTGCCTTCTGCCATAAGGGTGGTGTCATCTGCATATCTGAGGTTATTGATATTTCTCCTGGAAATATTAATTCCAGCTTGTGCTTCATCCAGCCTGGCATTTCTCATGATGTACTCTGCATATAAGTTAAATAAGCAGGGTGACAATATACAGCCTTGACGTACTCCTTTTTCTATAGGGAACCAGTCTATTGTTCCATGTCCAGTTCTAACTATGGTTTCTTGACCTGCACACAGATTTCTCAGGAGGCAGGTCAGGTGGTCTGGTATTCCCATCTCTTTAAGAATTTTCCAAAGTTTGTTTTGATCCACACAGTCAAAGGCTTTGACATAGTCAATAAAGCAGAAGTAGGTAGTTTTCTGGAACTCTCTTGCTTTTTTGATAATCCAGCGGATGTTGGCAATTTGATCTCTGTTCCTCTACCATTTCTAAAACCAGCTTGAACATCTGTAAGTTCACGGTTCATGTACTGTTGGAGCGAGGCTTGGAGAATTTTGAGCATTACTTTGCTAGCGTGTGAGATGAGTGCAATTGTGCGTTAGTTTGAGCATTCTTTGGCATTGACTTTCTTTGGGACTGGAATGAAAACTGACCTTTTTCAGTCCTGTGGCCACTGCTGAGTTTTCCAAATTTGCTGGCATATTGAATGTGGCACTTTCACAGCATCATCTTATATTATTTGAAATAGCTCAACTGTAATTCCATCACCTCCACTAGCTTTGTTCATGGTGATGTTTCCTAAGGCCCACTTGACTTTGCATTCCAGGATGTCTGGCTCTAGGTGGATGATCAACCATCATGGTTATCTGGGTCATGAAGATATTTCTTGTATAGTTCTTCTGTGTATTCTTGCCACCTCTTCTTAATATCGTCTGCTTCTGTTAGGTCCATACCATTTCTGTCCTTTATTGAGCCCATCTTTGCATGAAATGTTCCCTTGGTATCTCTAATTTTCTTGAAGAGATTTCTAGTCTTTCCCATCCTCTTGTTTTCCTCTATTTCTTTGCATTGATCACTGAGGAAGGCTTTCTTATCTCTCCTTGCTACTTTTTGGAACTCTGCATTCAAATGGGTATATCTTTCCTTTTCTCCTTTGCCTTTAGCTTCTTTTCTTTTCTCAGTAAGGCCTCTTCAGACGACCATTTTGCCTTTTTGCATTTCTTTTTATTGGGGATGGTCTTGATCACTGCCTCCTGTACAATGTCATGAACCTCCATTCATAGTTCTTCAGACACTCTGTCAAATCTAATCCTTTGAATCTATTTGTCACTTCCCAGTGTATAATTATAAAGGGTTTGATTTAAGTCATACCTGAGTGGTCTGGTAGTTTTCCCTACTTTTGTCAATTTAAGTCTGAATTTTGCAATAAGGAGTTCTTGATCTGAGCCACAGTCAGCTCCCGGTCTTGTTTTTGCTGACTGTACAGAGTTTCTCCATCTTTGGCTGCAAAGAATATAATCAATCTGATTTTAGTATTGACCATCTGGTGATGTCCATGTGTAGAGTGTTCTCTCGTGTTTTTGGAAGAAGGTGTTTGCTATAACCAGTGCATTCTCTAGCAAAACTCTGTTAGCCTTTGCCCTGCTTCATTTTGTACTCCAAGGCCAAATTTGCCTGTTACTCGAGGTATCTCTTGACTTCCTACTTTTGCATTCCAGTCCCCTGTGATGAAAAGGACATCTTTATTGGGTGTTAGTTCTAAATAGTCTTGTAGGTCTTCATAGAACCATTTGATTTCAGCTTCTTCAGCACTCCCCAGGAAAGGGAGCCCTCTAAGAGCCCCCTAAGTGAACAGGTGGAGCTACAGAGAAAAACTGACCAAAGAGGCCTTCTGATTGCCAACTACAAGAGGCTCAAAAAAAGGCTCTGATTGGGCCATAACTTCTGCAGCAGAGGCAGTCTGTGTCCCTACACACTTGATGCCACCAGGGTTCCTGTAAGCCAAGTAGCTGCACCATCTTAACGCTCAACTCTCACTGGGGCAGAGCTGCACAGGCAAAAAATAAGTCTTGCATCTATGCTCACAGGGTCACTTTGGTCATGTCCGACTCTTTGCGACCCTGTAGACTGTGGCCTGCCAGTATTCTCTGTCAGAGAGGGGGGAGTCTCCAGGCAAGAATACTGGAGCATATTGGCCAATACTGGTTGCCATTCCCTTCTCAGTTCAATTCAGTTCAGTCGCTCAGCTGTGTCCAACTCTTTGCAACCTCATGAATCGCAGCACGCCAGGCTTCCCTGTCCATCACCATCTCCCGGTGTTCACTCAGACTCACATCCATCGAGTCAGTCATGCCATCCAGCCATCTCATCCTCTGTCGTCCCCTTCTCTTCCTGCCCCCAATCCCTCCCAGCATCAGAGTCTTTTCCAATGAGTCAACTCTTCGCATGAGGTGGCCAAAGTACTGGAGTTTCAGCTTTAGCATCATTCCTTCCAAAGAAATCCCAGGGCTGATCTCCTTCAGAAAGGACTGGTTGGATCTCCTTGCAGTCCAAGGGACTCTCAAGAGTCTTCTCCAACACCACAGTTCAAAAGCATCAATTCTTTGGCGCTCAGCCTTCTTCACAGTCCAACTCTCACACTCATACATGACCACAGGAAAAACCATAGCCTTGACTAGACGGACCTTAGTCGGCAAAGTAATGTCTCTGCTTTTGAATATGTTATCTAGGTTGGTCATAAATTTTCTTCCAAGGAGTAGGCATCTTTTAATTTCATGGCTGCTGCTATCCTAGCCACCAACCCCCTGAGTACCTGGTGCTGCCAGAACCCCTGGGACCCAAGCAGCTGCACCACCTCCACACCTGGCCCTCACAGGGGCAAATTCAAGCCCTCCAGGGCAGCCTCAAGAGCAAACCCCAGGGTATGACCCACATGCAGAGGTGGAAATAAAACCACAATTGAAACCCAGGGGCAATGTGTCTAAGGAAGAAGATCCAAAATCTTCCCACCAGCTATACAAGCTGCAAATTAAGTCCACATGATCAACTAAGCAGACTCTGTGCCTGTGGAATATATAAAAACCATTGAGAGCTCCCACAAAAGAAAATGCAGTAACTCTGATAGCTGTGGACATTGGAGGCAAAAACACACAGGAGTAGAACCAGATTAGAATCTGTCCCACAGGTGATCCAGAGATCAGCACAGTGTTGGGGGACACCCTAGGGAGAGATGAAGCCCTGAGCATTTGGAGTCGGAGCACTGACCTCAAGACCCTAGACTAGCAAAAAACTAGCCATCGTGAGTATCAAATAGTAGGAGCTGACACAAAGGAAACCACTTGAGTACAAGATCTGGCATCACCCAACCACAAGTAGCACCCTGTGCAGGATGCCTCATCTAAACAACAAGCAAAACAAAGATACAATCCCAGTTATCAGCAGACAGGATTACCACCTCACTCAGCCTTGCCCATCAGAGGAAAAACAAATAAATAAAAACTCAGCACAAATCTTATCCTATACAAAGCTCACACAAACCACTGGACCAACCGTATGAGAGCAGAAACAAAAAGGAAGAAAGAATTCAGCTTTCTTCAAGGAAAGAATTCAACTTTCCTTGAAGCCTTGGAAAAGGAGACCTCAAACACGACAGCTTAAAAAAAATAATGAAAAGACAGAGAAATACTGCACAAATGGAGGAACAAACTAGAAACACAGAAGTCCAAATAAATGAAGACTAAATAGGCAAACTACTTGAAAAAGAATTCAGAATAATGATAGTAAAGATGTTTGAAACCTTGAAAACAAAATGGAGAAAATGTAAGAATCAATTTAAAAAGACCTAGAAAAATTAAAGAATAAACATACAAAGACAAACTACACAATTAGTGATATTAAAAATACTCTAGAAGGAATCAATAGCAGAATATCTGAAGCAGAAGAATGAATTAGTGAGATGGAAAATAAAATGGTGGAAATAGCTTCTGAAGAGTAGAATAAAGTAAAAAGAATGAGAAGAGTTGAGGACAGTCTCAGAGACCTCTGGGACCATATCAAACACACCAACATTCAAATTATAAGGGTTGCAGAAAAAGAAGAGAAAAAAAAGTGTATGAGAAAATTTTTGAAGAGTATAGTTGAAAATTTTCCCAACATGGAAAAGGAAATAGTCAATCAGGTCTAAGGGACACAAAGAGTCCCATACAGGATAAACTCAAGGAGAAACATGCCAAGACACATGCTAATCAAACTAACAAAGACTAAACACAAAGAAAGAATATTAAAATCAGCAAGGGAGAAGCAACAATTAACATACAAGGGCAATCCCCTATGCTTAATAGCTGATCTTTCAGCAGAAACTCTGCAGGCCAGAAGGGAATGGCAGGATATATTTACAGTACTGAAAGGGAAAAATCTACCACCAAGATTACTGTGCCCAGCAAGGATCTCATTCAAAATTGATGGAGAAATAAAAAGTTTTTCAGACAAGCAAAAGTTAAGAGAATTCAGTACCACTAAACCAGCTTTACAGCAAATGTTAAAGGGACTTATATAGTCAAGAAATACAACAGAAGAAAAAAAGATCTATAAAATCAAACCCAAACAATTAAGAAAGTGGCAATAGGAACATATATACCAATAGTTACTTTAAATGTAAGTGGATTAAATGCTTCAACCAAAAGACACAGACTGGCTGAATGGATACAAAAACAAGACCCATATATATGCTGTCTACAAGAAACCCACTTCAGACCTCAAGACACATATAGACTGAAAGTGAGAGAATGGAAAAATATATTCCATGCAGATGGGAAGCAAAAGAAAGCTGGAGTAGCAATTCTCATATCAGACAAAATAGACCTTAAAATAAAGAAGATTAACAAGAGATAAGAAAGGACACTACATAATGATCAAGGAATCAATCCAAGAAGAAGACATAACAATTGTAAATATCTATGCATCCAATGTAGGAACACCTCCATACATAAGACAAACTCTAACAGACATAAAAGGAGAAATTGACAGTGACACAATAATAGTAGGAGACTTTAGCACCCCACTCACACCAATAGACCAATCATCAAAACAGAAAATTAATACAGAAACACAAGCTTTAAATGATACCTTAGATGAGATGGGTTTCATTGATATCTTCAGGACATTCCATCCAAATGCAGAAGAATACAATTTTTTCTCAAGTGCACATGGAACATTCTCCAGGAGAGACCACATCTTGGGTCACAGATCAAACCTCAGTAAATTTAAGAAAATTGAAATCGTATCAAACATCTTCTTGACCAGAACACTATGAGACTACATATCAATTACAAGAAAAAAACTGTAAGAAGCACAAACACATGGAGATTAAACAACATACTTCTAAATAACCAACAGGTTACTGAGGAAATAAAAAAGGAAATAAAAAAATTTCTAGAAACAATGACAATGAAAACACAACTCAAAACCTACGGGATGCAGCAAAAGTAGTTCTGAGAGGAAAGTTTATAGCAATACAATCCTGCCTCAAGAAGCAGGAAAAGCACCGAATAGACAACCTAACTTTACATCTAAAACAACTGGAAAAAGAAGAAGAACAACAACAACAAAAACCCCAAAAATTAGTAGAAGGAAAGAAATCATAAAGATCCTAGGAGAAATAAATGAAAAAGAAATGAAAGAAACAATGGTAAAGATTAATAAAACTAAAAGTTGGTTCTTTGAGATGATAAACAAAATTGACAAACTTTTAGCCAGACTCAACAAGAAAAAAAAGAGAGAAGAATCAAATCAACAAAATTAGAAATGAAAAAGGAGAGCTTTCAACAGACAATGCAGAAATACAAAGGATTATAAGAGACTATTATGATCAACTATATGGCAATAAAATAGATAACCTGGAAGATATGGACAGATTCTTAGAAAAGTTCAATCTTCCAAGATTGAGCCAGGAAGAAATAGAAATTATGAACAACGCAATTACAAGCATTGAAATTGAAGCTGTGATCAAAAATCTCCCAAAAAACAAAAGCCAGGACCAGATGGCTTCACAAGAGAATTCTATCAAACATTTAGAGAAGAGCTAATGCCTATCCTTCTAAAACTCTTTCAAAAAGTTGCAGAGGAAGGAACACTTTCAAACTCATTCTATGAGGCCACCATCTCCAGACAAAGACAACACAAAAAGAAAACTACAGGCCAATATCACTGATGAACATAGATGCAAAAATCCTCAACAAAATTTTAGCAAACAGAATTCAGCAACACATCAAGAAGCTCATACACCATGATCAAGTCGGGTTTATTCCAGGGGTGCAAGGATTCTTCAGTATACACAAATCAATCAGTGTGATACACCGTATTAACAAATTGAAAGATAAAAGCCATATGATAATCTCAATAGGTGCATAAAAAGCCTTTGACAAAATTCAGCACCCATTTATGATTACAACTCTTCAAAAAATGGGCGTAGAAGGAACCTACCTCAACATAGTAAAGTCCATATATGATAAGCCTACAGCAAACATTATTCTCAATGGTGAAAACTGAAAGCATCCCCCCTAATGTCAGGAACAAAACAAGAGTGTCCATTTTTGCCACTATTATTCAACATAGTTCTGGAATTCCTAGCTGCAGCAATCAGAGAAGAAAAAGAAATAAAAGGAATCCAGATTGGAAAAGAAGAAGTAAAGCTCTCACTGTTTGCAGATGACATGATACTGTACATTGAAAACTCTAAAGATAGTATGAGAAAATTACTAGAGCTAACCAGTGAACTTAGCAAAGTTGCAGAATACAAAATCAATACACAGAAATCACTTGCATTTCTACATACTAACAATGAGACATCAGAAAGAGAAATTAAGGAATCAATGCCATTCACCATTTCAACAAAAGAATTAAGTATCTAGGAATAAACTTACTTAAGGAGACAAAAAAAAACTGTACTCAGAAAATTATAAGATAATGAAAAAAATTAAAGATGACATCAACAGATGGAGAGATATTCCATGTTCCTGGGTAGGAAGAATCAACACTGTGAAAATGACTATACTACCAAATGCAATCTACAGATTTAATGTGATCCCTATCAAATTACCAATGGCATTTTTCACAGAATTGAAACAAAAAATCTCACACTTCATCTGGAAACACAAAAGACCCTGAATAGCCAAGGCAATCTTGAGAAAGAAGTATGGAGCTGGAAGAATCAACCTTCTTGACTTCAGATTATACTACAAAGCTACAGTCATCAAGACAGTATGGTACTGGCACAAAAACAGAAATATAGACCAATGGAACAAGACGGAAAGCCCAGAAATAAGCCCTTGCACCTACGGGTACCTTATTTTTGACAAAAGTGGAAAGAATATACAATGGGGGAAAGACAGCCTCTTCAATAAATCATGCTTGGAAAACTGGACAGCTACATGTAAAAGAATGAAATTAGAACACTTCCTAACACCGTATACAAAGATAAACTCAAAATGGATTAAAGATCTAAATGTAAGACCAGAAACTGTACAACTCTTAGAGGAAAACATAGGCAGAACACTCGATGACATAAATTAAAGCAAGATAATCAAAGAAAATAATAGCAAATGAAACAACTGACAAAGGATTAATTTCAAAAATATACAAGCACCTCATACAGCTCAATACCAGAAAAACAAACAACCCAATCAAAAAGTGGGAAAATACCTAAATAAAGAAGACACACAGATGGCTAACAAACACATGAAAAGATGCTCAATATTGCTCATTATTAGAGAAATGCGAATCAAAACTACAATGAGATATTACTTCACACCGGTCAGAATGGCCCTCATCAAAAAGTCTACAAACAATAAATGCTGTAGAGGATGTGAAGAAAGGGGAACACTCTTGCACTGTTGGTGGAAATGTAAATTGATACAGCCACTGTGGAAGACTGTATGGAGAATCCTTAAAAAACTAGGAATAAAACCACCATATGGCCCAGCAATCCCACTCCTAGGTATATTCCCTGAGGAAACCAAAATTGAAGGAGACATATGTATCCCATTGTTCATTGCAGCACTATTTACAATAGCTACAACATGGAAGCAACCTATATATCCATTGACAAATGAATGGATAAAGAAGTTGTGGTACATATACACAATGGAATACTACTCAACCATAGAAAGGAATGCATTTGAGTCAGTTCTAATGAGGTGGATGAACCTAGAGCCTATTATACAGAGTGAAGTGAGTCAGAAAGAGAATGATAAACACTGTATTCTAATGCATATAGACGGAATCTATAAAAATGGTACTGAAGAATTTATTTACAGGGCAACAATGGACAAACAGACATAGAGAATAGACTTATGGACTTGGGGAGAGGGGAGGAGAGGGTGAGATGTATGGAAAGAATAACATGGAAACTTACATTAGCATGTGTGAAATAGCCAATGGGAATTTGCCGTATGGCTCAAGAAACTCAAATGGGCTCTGTATCAACCTAGAGGGATGGGATGGGAAGGGCAATGGGAGGGAGGCTCAAAAGGGAGGGGATATATGTATACCTATGGCTGATTCATGTCGAGGTTTGACAGAAAACAGCAAAATTCTGTAAAGCAATTATCCTTCAATAAAAAATAAATTAAAAAAACAAATAAAAGGGGTTTCAGTTCAGTTCAGTTCAGTCGCTCAGTCGTGTCCGACTCTTTGTGACCCCATGAACCGCAGCACGCCAGGCCTCCCTCTCCATCACCAACTCCCGGAGTCCACCCAAACCCATGTCCATCAAGTCGGTGATGCCATCCAACCATCTCATCCTCAGTCGTCCCCTTCTCCTCCTGCCCTCAATCTTTCCCAGCATCAGGGCCTTTTCAAATGAGTCAGCTCTTCACATCAGGTGGCCAAAGTATTGGAGTTTGAGCTTCAGCATCAGTCCTTCCATT
Organism: Capra hircus; assembly: GCF_001704415.2. Classification (NCBI taxonomy): domain Eukaryota; kingdom Metazoa; phylum Chordata; class Mammalia; order Artiodactyla; family Bovidae; genus Capra; species Capra hircus. Next base: position 22,010,823 of record NC_030821.1, on the reverse strand, counting down.
GAACACTCAGGACTGATCTCCTTTAGGATGGACTGGTTGGATCTCCTTGCAGTCCAAGGGACTCTCAAGAGTCTTCTCCAACACCACAGTTCAAAAGCATCAATTCTTTGGTGCTCAGCTTTCTTTATGTCCAACTCTCATATCCATACCTGACCACTGGAAAAACCATAGCCTTGACTAGACAGACCTTTGTTGGCAAAGTAATGTCTCTGCTTTTCAATATGCTGTCTAGGTTGGTCATAACTTTCCTTCCAAGGAGTAAGCGTCTTTTAATTTCATGGCTGCAGTCACCATCTGCAGTGATTTTGGAATCCCGAAAAATAAAGTCAGCCACTATTTCCACTGTTTCCCCATCTATTTGCCATGAAGTGATCAGACCGGATTTCTAAAAGGGATTTAGAAGACAAAAAAAAAAAAAAAAAGAGTTGCTTAATGCAGGACTGAGTGTTTGAACAAGCTCTTCCTTGAGAGGCAAATACTTAGTGGGAGGTACACGTCTCCTTCCTACGTCTGAGTGTCCCCTTTAACTGAGATTACAGAATTGCCGCTGTGACACGTGGCTCCCTGGACCCAGTGGAAAGAAGGGAGTATTTCAGCTCTTGAAATCATGTTCAGGGATTTGAGATAACTTTGGGCTGCCAGAGGACCATGGGTGACTAGAGAGACCAAAAAAGGCTTGAGGGACATAGGGAGGGACACTGATGGTGCCCAACCACTGTTGGCCAGGTCCCAGGGTAGCAGCTAGGATCCTTGTGGCAGATGGACGGATGATGCCCTTTTGGTTTGCAAAAAGACAGATTCCGTTTTCCATCCATTGCCCACTCTGGCCCGGGCTATTCTCCCCCAGGCACTTTGTTCCCATTTTGAGATTTGAGGAATTGGAGGAAAGTGGGAAAGAGAAACAGAACAAGAAGAAATGGAAAGAGACAAATGTCTGCTCCTTTCCAGTTCATTAGGGATGTGAAGCATTTGTGATAAATATTTATTCATGATTAAATTATAGCTAGCCCCTGGAATATTAATTTGCTGTAATTTTAATAAAAGTGGCTGTTTGACCATCACATCTTCAGTTTCATAAGAGACTCATCATTACTTCATTTATATGGCATATATGCAGATATGAGTTTGTATCATATTATGTAAAACCTATACTTAATATAATACACCAGGCTTCCCTGGTGGCTCAGATGGTAAAGAATCCTCCTGCAATGCGGGAGACCTGGGTTCAATCCCTGGGTTAGGAATATCCCCTGGAGAAGGGAATGGCTACCCACTCCATCTGGCCTGGAGAATTCCATGGACAGAGGAGCCTGGTGGGCTATAGTCCGTGTAATCACAAAGAGTCGGACACGACTGAACGACTTTGACTCACACTAAAACTATGTAAAATCTATTTTTTCATCTTTCGAAAGTTAGGCTTTTTTGTAGAAAATATAGCAACTATGGAAAATAAAAGTTAACTAGAGGAAAATGAAGACCCGTAAGCACACCATCTAGAAACAGCCACTGAAAACGTTTCATGCTGACTCCGTCCTATTTTGTTTTCTTGCTAAGGGCTGGTATGTTCTGGAGCGTGTTGCTGTGGCTTCTCTCTCTCTCTCTCTCTCTGGTTATTTCCACTGACCTCAGGACGCCTCTAGCATCCTCTCCAAGGTTACTGCCACATCTTTCTCCTTTCTTCCTCCTGAGTGTCGTTCAGTATCAGGGTGCATCTCTCTCTGTTCACAAACAGAGTGGACCAGCGCCAGAGCACCTCACACGCAGGCTGCTCTCCACGGAACCCATGCTCTCTCTGAGGTGGGCTGCCCTCCTCTGTCCCTCATCTACCGCCTCAGTCACCCCAGACCTCCATCACCCTTGCAGGCTCCACCGGCCTGCCTTCCTCTGGGGCTCACTGCTTCACACATCTTACTCATCTTTTCAAATGTATTTATTTTTAACTGGAGGATAATTGCTTTACAATATTGTGTTGGTTTCTGTCATACATCAACGTGAATCAGTCATCGGTATACATATGCTCCTTCCCTCTTGAACCTCCCTCCCACCTCCCCCTGCTTTTGAAGTGCAGTTAGTTGATTTACAATATTATGTCAGTTACAGGTGTATAGCATAGTGAGTCAATGCTTTTGCAGATTATACTCCATTATAGGTTATTACAAGATAATGGCTATAATTTTCCATGCTATACAGTATATCCTCATTGCTGCTGTTTCATACATACTTGTTTGTATCTCTCAGGTCTAATTGTCCCTCCCTGATTCCTGCTCTCCTTAGATAACCACTAGTTTCTGTTCTCTGTGAGTTGGTTTCTGTCACTTTTCTGCTGATTCTTCCTCGCGGACCCTTTTCTCAGAACTTCTGCCTGCTCTTGGATGTTCGCGAGAGCACAGGCTCTGGAACCCAGTGACCTGGGTCCAGTCTAGCCTTAGCTGTGAGGACTAGGCAGTTATTTCATGGTGCTGTTCTCGGTTTCCTCAACTCTAAAACGGGGTCAATGATGTGCCCTGCTGCAGAGCTGCTGAGATGGTTTAAACACTTAGAACATCAGAATAGTTCCTGGAACATGGTAAGTACTCTCTACCAGTTAGATTTTATTACCATTAGTGGCAGCTTCGAGTGTATGTCCTGATACTAATTCAAATCCCAGCCTCCTCTGACTGTTTGCCTTGGAATTTTCCAGCAGTCTTTTCCCTCTACCTCTTCTAGCATGCATACTAAGTCATTTCAGTTGTGTCTGACTCTTTGTGACCCCGTGGACTGTAGCCCACCAGGCTCCTCTGTCCATAGGATTCTCCAGGCAAGACTACTGTAATGGGTTGCATGCCCTCCTCCAGGGAAATCTTCCCACGCCAGGGATTGAACCTGCGTCTCTGATGTCTCTTACATTGGCAGGTGGGTTCTTTACCACTTAACACCACCTGGGAAGCCCATCTCTTCTAGGAGCTTAGCAGTGTTAACTTCCTTTTAGCAGATGGTGATGGACAGGGAGGCCTGGTGTGCTGCGATTCATGGGGTCGCAAAGAGTCGGACACGACTGAACTGACTGACGGAACTGATACTGTGTTTACTATGGAAGTGTACTTGCTACCTGTTATTACCATCTGATTATTTTATTATAGTTGTCTCCCCCTCTAGACTGTTTGACTATTCGTGGGTCTGATCATTTGTGTATCACATGTGGGAGGAACCAGGTGAACCACCGGTGGTTTAGTTTCTTCTGTTTAGTTGCTTAGTCCTTGCTCTGCGTAAGATCAAGGAATGGGCAATGTCTAAACACAGGAAACTGGTGATGTGTGTTGCTTCCTGGAAGTCAGAATTGGAGGGAAGATTTTTCATTGCATTGTGCGTAACCACCCCCTTCACTCCATGTAATAGCTTACATAGGGTAGACTTCGGGGGGTAATAATTTTATTAAGATGTAATTCATATATAATGATATTTACTCATTTGGAGTGTGCAGTTTAATGTTTTTTAGTACATTCACAGAGCTGTGCAAACATCACCACATTTTTAGAACATTTTCATCTCCCTCAAAAGAAGCCCAGTACCCTTTAGCTCTCCTCCCGATTTTCCCCAACCCCCTTAACCCCAAGAAACCACTAGTCTTCCTACTGTCGCTGTGATTTATCCCTTTTGGACATTTCATGGAAATGGAATCATAGGATATGTAACCTTTTGTGACTGGCCTCTTTCACTTAGCATCATGTTTTCAGGGTTCATCTGAGCTGTAGCAGATGTATCAGAATCTCATTCCTTTTTATGGTCAAATAATATTTCATTGTATGAACACACCATCTTTTGTTTATTCATTCAATAGTAGATGGGCGTTTGGGTGGTTTCCACTTTTTGATTATTATGAATAATGCTGCTCTGATTATCTGTGTACAAGTTTTTGTGTGGACATGTTTTCATTTCTCTTGGTTATCTACCTAGAAGTGGAATTGCTAGGTTGTATGATAACTATGAGGAACTGCCAAACTATTGTCCAAAGCGGCTGCATCATTTTATTTATATTCCCACCAGCACTGTATTTAGTTTCCCACATCCTGCATATGATGAGACTTTTAATATGGAAAGAATTGTTCTTTAAGCTTGATTTTCTAGCTCAGTAGACACGGAAAAAGGTATTTTCTTTCAACACTTTAATTAACAGCACTTTCTATTAGAAAAATGCCCTTCATCCTCAAGGGATATCTGTGAGAAGACATTTTAGAAGGAAGAAGGTGAGAAGATTAATCTGCATTCAAATAAAAATACCGAGCCTAAGGAATTTTTTCTGGTACTCTCATTATACCCATAAGGATTTCTTAAGAAATGCAAATATGTATTGTTTCATCATGCATAAGGCAATCGTTATCTAAAGATAGAGATAAAAGTACAGAATCCTGTATAAATAGTGAGATTTTTGAGAGCAGAAAGAGTTGGACCAAATGACTTAAGGAAAAACTAAAAATCCACTGAAGTAAGCACGAAAAAAGAGATGGAATACAGCTGGTGTGTCTGCTGGAAACTGGGAGCACTCTGTGTCTGGGAGGAAGGCTGTGGGGTCGGGGGTAGGGGAAGGTGACATGTGGGCAAACCCGGGAGAGAAGCTGGTGGCACTCCCTTCTGTGTTGTAACATGACAACATGTAACTTTGTTTCCTGGTGGTGAGATGAACGGACATATGTAAAGCGGGAAAATGCCTAATTCACAAAGGCTCATTGTGAGTTGAAGCTTATAGAAGCACTTACCGTGAACCAAACACCATGCTAAGCACTGTATATACATCACCTCAATTTAATCTTCCCAGCGACTCTATGGTTTAGGTACAATTATTGTCCTCACTTCACAGGTTAGGAATCAGAAGCACCCGGAGGTTAAGAAGTTGCTGTCTGCTTTCCCCTGTTCATTGCAGGATTATTCACAAGTCAAGACATAAATAAATTCACGTGTCCATCTATGAATGAGTGGACAAAGGAAACCTGTGTGTATACAATGGAATATCATCTAGAAAGAGGGAAATCCTGCCATTTGTGACAACAGAGACGGACCTTGAGGACGTTGTGCTGAGTGAAATAATATGAACTCGCTTATACGTGGAATCTAAAAAAACCAAACTCAGAGAACCCAAGAGTAGAATGGTGGTTGCCAGGGGCTGAGACGAGGGTGCGGGGCGGGGCGGGGGGGGGGGTGAGGGGTGGGGAAGGGGAGCTGTCAATCAAAAGACACAGACTTCAGTTACAAGATGTAGAAGTTCTGAGGACCTGATGCCCAGAGCAATACTGTACAAGGAAGGGAGGTACAAATGAACTAACAAAGGAAAGAGAACTTCCTTACTGGTCCAGTGGTAAAGACTCCACCTGCCAATACAGGGAATACGGGTTTGATCCTTGGTCTGGGAAGAGGCCACGTGCTGAGAGGCCACTAAGCCTATGAGCCACCAACTACTGAAGCCCATGCACACCTAGAGCCTGGGCTCTGCAAGGAGAGACGCCATCGCAATGAGAAGCCTGTGCATCACAGCTCGAGAGCAGCCGCCGCTCTCCAAAACTAGAGAAAGCCCGCTTGCAGAAATGGAGACCCAGAGCAGCCAAAAATAAATAATAAATAAATTTAATTTTAAAAAGGAAGGAAGGAGTGAGGGAGTGAAGGAATTACTCAGAGTGTAATGTTGAAGCTGAGCTGTACCCTGGAACCGGTAAGCCTGTGTGGTCAGTGCCCTTAACCCATGCGCTAGTGAATCTCTGCCTGTGTGTTTTTCTTCACCTGCACCATTTGAACTGTGGTTGTTGTTCAGTTGCCCAGTTGTGTCTGACTCTTTGCAACCCCATGGACTGCAGCATGCCAGGTCTCCCTGTCCCTCACCATTTCCTGGAGTTTGCCCAAGTTTATGTTCATGGCATCGGTGATGTTGTCCAGCCGTCTCATCCTCTGATGCCTTCTTCTTCTTCTGCCCTCGATCTTTACCAGCATCAGGGACTTTTCCAATGAGTCATCTGTTCTAATCAGATGACCAAAATACTGGAGCTTCATCTTCAGCATCAGTCCTCCCAGTGAATATTCAGTGTTGATCTCCCTTAAGATTGACTGGTTTGATCTCCTTGCTATCCAAGGGACTTTCAGGAGTCTTTTCCAGCACCACAGTTCGAAGGCATCATTTCTTTGGCATTCTGCCTTCCATACGGTCCAGCTCTCACAACTATACGTGAGTATTCAACCATTGTTTGACTGCAACAGTTAAAAACATACTTAACCATCTTGTAATAAAATCAGTGTCAATAATTAGTCAAAGACATTTGATTTAATAACTTAATAGTTTTTAATCCAGTCATAATGTAATGTAGTATAATATGCCAAAGAGACTAGAAGTCTCAAGGCAGATCATGCAGGGCCTTGTAGACCATGTTAAGGTTAAAGGCTATCCCAGGGGCAGTGAGAAGCATTCAGTTTTAAATCTTGGAGTCAAGAGGTCACCCTTGTGCTTTGAAATTTCCTTCTAATTGCAGTAAAGGGTTTCGTATTGGAGGAAGTAATAGCAAAACTGGGGGTGTAAGGAGCAAGCCGAGGGGTGACACTAAGGCCAGAGCACTGGAGATGGATGAGAGGGGACGGCTGAGGATTAAGAAACGATTCAGGAGTTGCCCGAACGAAGACCAGCTGGAAATCACGTGAGTCTTCTGAGAGTTTGTGTGGAGCCCAGTGTCGTTAGAGACACAGTTCTCCGAGGCTGACTCTAATGAAGTGGATTTTACAGTGATGAATACAGTTTTCTTGAGAAGGAAAATGTTTGAATCGTCTCCGTTTTTCCTTTTTGGCTTTTCTTTACAGCCTCCACTCTGTTTTCTTTGGATCAAAGCAATTTTCATTTCACCAGACATGTCATTCTTTTTGCAGAAGTCATTCCAGCTCTTTTAATGCTTCAGACTTTAATTTACGGAACATCTATTCATGTCTCTCCAGATCTTTTACACAGGCAGCATCTTTGTGCAGATTCCTGGACCCGTCAAATTTGCCCAAGTGCTTGTAAATGCATGCTGTTCAAGGAGATAAATGACTCAACTGGAAAACCGATGGCTAACCTGTTGAACCTCTCTTTGTGATTTCAGGCTGCCCTGGCAGGAGGCACCACCATGATCATGGATTTTGCTATTCCACACAAAGGCCACTCCCTCATTGAAGCCTTTGACACCTGGCGAAGCTGGGCTGACCCCAAAGTCTGCTGCGACTACAGCCTGCATGTGGCGGTGACGTGGTGGAGTGACCAGGTGAACCATGAAGGGGTCCAGTTTCTTCTAGTTAGTCTTTTAGTCATTGCAAAGATCAGGGAACGGGCAACATCAAAACATAAGAAACCAGTGATGTTGGTTGCTTCCGGGAACTCACAATTGGAGGGAAGGCTTTTCATTCCATATTCTTTCGTACCATTTGAGTTTTGAACCCTGTGAAGTATTCACAATAGTCTCCTAATATTTAAGTCATGAATTGTAAATACTTTAAATGCAATTTTTAAAAGTACTGGACTTTTCAACTTCAACATCTCCGGGCACTTTTAAGCAGTCTTTTCCCACAGATTAGACTTCAGTTAGATAAATGTTTTTAACATCTGGAAAGAAACCAAGGAAGGGACAGACCAGGAATGTGTTCAAGGGCTTCTCCCAGCTGTGCACTAAGCTGGTTACTCTGTTAAAATCAACTCCTGGTCAGATCATTTCAAAATAGAGTTTTCACAGTCTTCTGTATCTGCTCATTATTTTAGACCATGGCAGAAATGATAACATGACTGAGATAGAAAAGACAGTTTTGTGGAATGTTAAAATGTGCTTATTTTCCCCATGAAAACATGTATGTGTACTTTGGAAGAGACTTTTATTTGTGACTTAAATCAATAGCATGTTTTCCACATTGGACTTAATTCAGAAATCTTTTTGCTAGAAAGGCCTCATGGGGTGACTTTATTTGAAGTCACCATGTAACTTATGTCCCTACTTCCTCCCAAAATTTGGGTTGTAGACACTAAGTTAATATAAAACAAGTAATCAGATAGCTCAGCAAACATAGTAGCAAGGTTTAGAGTCCAGAGAAAAAGTTAATTTTTTTCCAGAAATGGCATTCTAAATGAGGCATCTGACCTCTTTATGCGTTTAAGGTCTTCCTGCCCTCCTTCTTCTCTCCTGCCCCTCCTTCTTTCCCTTCTCCCTCTTTTCCTCTCACTCTTGTTTTATCAGATAGAGCAAAGGTGAAGATGCTTGCTCATACCAGTGTTTCTCACATTTTAATATGGAAATGATTCACCTGGTGAATACTGTTAAAGTACAGATTATGTTCAGTGAGTGTATTGGTTTGCTAGGACTGCTTTAACAAAGAATTACAAACTGGGTGGCTGAAACAACAGAAATGTACTGTCTCACATTTCAGGAGACTCACAGCCTGAGATCGAGGTGTTGGTGCGGTCAGTCCCTTCTGAGAGCTGTCAGGGATAATCTCAAGCCTCTCACCAACTTCTGGTGGTTTGCTGGCAATCTCCGGTATTCTTTGATTTGTAGGAACATCACCTGAATCTCTGCCTTTGTTTCCCATGATGTTCTCTCTGTGTGTGTGTGTGTGTGTGTGTGTGTGTGTGTGTGGCTAAATTACCCCTTTTTATAAAGACAGCAATCATATTGAATTATGGTCCACCCTAGTGACCTCATCTTAATTGATTACTTTGGTAAATACCCTACTTCCAAATGTTGACCTGAAACAAGGAGACCGCCTGATATTTCTCCAGCAAAGATGGGCATATTTGAGATCAACCGAAGAATTGCAGTTCAGGGTCTACAAACATGTTGAGCCACGTGCAAGTCCCCACAGGGCAAGGGAAGGCGCAGGCTTTCCTAGAGGGGAGAGGGAAGTTGGGAGGGCTCCAGTAAACAGAGCCCATGAGTTTTTATTCTTCTGGTCCCTGCTGAGAAAGAAGGGGATCCTTTCTTCTGCGTTGACATGCAGGTATGAGAGCTCCCCCTTCTGGTCTCTCGACTCTACTTAATTGAGTGAGTGAAAATCACTCAGCTGTGTCCGACGTTTTGCAGCCCCATGGACTGCCAGGGTCCTTTGTCCAGGGAATTCTCCAGGCCAGAATACTGGAGTGGGTAGCTGTTTACTTCTCCAGGGGATCGTCCCAAACCCAGAGATTGAACCCAGGTCTCCTGCACTGCAGGCGGATTCTTCACCATCTGAGCCACCTTCTATTTATTAATTTTTTAATACAAGTCCGAGGTGGTGCTGGGCTTCCCCGGTAGTTCTAGTGGTAAAGAACTTGCCTGCCCAGGTAGGCGACGTAAGAGATCCCTGAGTCGGGAAGACTCCTAGGAGGAGGGCATGGCAACCCACTCTAGTATCCTTGTCTGGAGAATCCCATGGACAGAGGAGCCTGGTAGGAGTCCACAGGGTCCCAAAGAGTTGGATGTGACTGAAGTGACTTAGGATGCATGCACAAGGTCACATTTGGTACTGGGGGCTAGGATTTCAACCTATGAATTTATGGGGACACAGTCAACCCATAGTAGGTCTGGAGCAGAGATTCTGCATTTCTAGTAAGCTCCCAGGTGATGTTGCTGTTGCTGTTCAGGTACCACACTTTTGGAATAGCAAGGCTTAAACTACTATGCCTGACCGTTGGGACTCACCCACAGAGAGGGATATGGGTGACAGGGATGTTTAACAAGGTCATCTGCAGAAAGGCTCTTCTACTCTGGGAGGCATTGGTATTTCACTTGAGCAATGTGGGTTGTACTTGGGAAGCCCGTAGTGTGAATTTTCTAACAGTCTAAAGCATTTTCCCCCCACTATAAAAATAATAGACTCATGGTAGAAAACTAGAACTTATAAAAAAGTTTTTAAAAAAGGAGGCACATTAAACCAAGTTCTACCCTTGCTGTTGTCACTTAATGCATCTTGAAACTCATTGCATCATTTCACTGATGTTCACTCTCAACATTTTGGTGTTTTCTGCTCCTTTTCATTCATTATTCATCCAAGAGAAAGTTTTTGAGTGGCCGCTATGGACCAGGCACTGTTCTAGGATATAGCAACAGATAAACTGTACAAGCTTAGCTTACATGCATACTCAGTTGTGTCTGACTCTTTGCGACCCCACGGACTGTAGCCTGCCAGGCTCCTCTGTCCATGGAATTTTTCAGGCAAGAGTACTGGAGTGGGTTGCTATTTCCTTCTCCAGGGGATCTTCCCCATCCTGGGATTGAACCCGGGTCTCATGTGTCTCCTGCTGGGGTAAAGACCGATTCTTTACCCCAGAGCCACTTGTGAAGCCCAAACTGTACAAAGCCCCTTCTCATATCGGGTGGAAATTCTAGAGGAGGATGCAGGTCGTCAACAAGTAAATATATTATATGCCAGCTGATAAAGTGCCATGGAGAAAAGTGAAACAAATTAGTAAAAGAGTAAACAGTGATGGAAGTGAGTAACTTAACATGTGATATTGTCATTTTTAAAACTTTGCTGATACAATAGGAAAAGATTGCTTTGTTTTATTTTGCACTTTTAATGAGTAGGAAGTTAACATTTTTATTTGAATTTACAGTTTGAACTGTAAATAACATTTTTCATCCAGAATGTTAGGGTTTTTCTTATCAAGTAGAAGCAGCAATAACTCTAACATTTTTACTAACTAAGCAGTAATCCTATCCTTGTTACATATTTTTTATGTTATATATGTTTGTTTTATATGTATATGTGTACATTTTTTATGTGTATGCATGTGTTTTTCAACTTGTAGAAATTCCAGCAGTTTTATTTGGTCAAACCTTCTGACAGAGAAGCCTGGTAGGCTACAGTTTATGGGGTCGTGAAGAGTCGGACATGACTGAGCGACTTCACTTCACTTCTGACTTTTCCATTGAAATTATTAGTCATTGTTGAGAGTAGAGATGAAGGCAATTACCTGCGAAGGCAATTACTAAACTAGTTTTGATCCTATCTTGTCTCTTATCATCGGTTTGATATTATGATTTATAAGAAGAAATTCACATCTGGTCTTTGTCTCCATTTCTGGCACAGAGCTCCCAAAATCCTTGGAATTTCCTACATGATGAGGGCACTGAAAGGGCCTATTATGTTAAGTGAAGTGAAAGTCGCTCAGTCGTGTCCAACTCTTTTCGACCCCATGGACTATACAGTCCATGGAATTCTCTAGGCCAGAATACTGGAGTGGGTAGCCTTTCCCTTCTCCAGGGGATCTTCCCAATTCAGGGATCGAACCCAGGTCTCCCGCATTGCAGGCGGATTCTTTACCATCTGAGCTACAAGGAATTAAAGAGGTGATTTTTAGACACCACCTAAGGATAGGGGCTGATTGACCCAGGAGCCAACTGTGTGATTAGATGGTTGAAAATTTCAGGCCCCCCCAACTGACCTGTGAGGCAGGGAGAAGGGCTGGAGGCTGGGTTAGTTGCCTGTGGCCAATGCTCTAATCAGTCATACCTGTGTAATGAAGCCTTCACAGAACCTAAAAGGATAGGATTTGGAGAGCTTCAAGGATGCTGACCGAGTGGAGGTTTGGGAAGAGCGGTGCTCTCAGAGGACACACAAGCCCTGTGCCCTTCCCCCATTCCTTCGCCTATAAAGTATCTCTTCCCTCTGATGTTCGTCTGTATCCTTTATCATGTCTTTTTATAGTAAACTGGTGATCCAGTGAGTACAATGTTTCTCTGAGCTCTGTGAACCACTGCAGCAGATTAACTGAACCTGAGGAGGGGGCTGTGGGAACCCCCGATTTATAGCTGGTTGGTCAGAAGTGCAGGTGACAACCTGGACACCCCCATAAGACTGAACTCTTAAACTGTGGAACATGGTGCAGTCTCCAGGTAGCGTTAAAATTGAGTTGAGTTATAAGATACCTCCTGGCTGATGTCTGGAGAACTGCTTGGTGGTGTGAAGGAACCCCCAATCTCCCCACTCATACATTGGAACTGGTGAGCAGAACCTTTGAGTTGGCAACCCAGAAGGCTCCTGGGGCTTCCCACTGGTTCAGAATCTTTCACCTCCAGGAGCTGCCAGTGGGTCACTTCACATCTTCCACCGCCTCCTTCTTCTAATTCATCCTGTGGGGTTCAGATTTGACCCCAAACCTTACTTCACATTAACCCTGATTCCTTCCAGAGACATGACTGCTTCTGTTGCTACCAAATGGTTGTCTTTTCATGTTCTAGAATAATTTCTTCCCATCTCAGTACCTGTTTCTCTAGATACTGAGAATTTCATATCTAAGTGTAAAAGTGAAGTATTTGGGGGAGGGGGAGTACTATCAACTCTTTCATGATTTAAAAGCATCATAGCCACAGCAGTTCATCAGATGAAGTCTGACCTAGGGGAACGATCAAGGCCTTAATTATATTTTTCTGGAGTTCAACTGATGTCCTCATTTTACTTTGTTTTCTTCTGAATGCAGCATTTTGGAGAATGCTGGTATTATCTTTAAAGGGTGACATTTTGCTGTGATTGTGGTGCCCTTTTAGGTTAAAGAAGAAATGAAAATCCTTACCCGGGATAAAGGGGTGAACTCCTTCAAGATGTTTATGGCTTATAAAGATGTGTACATGGTGAGGGATGTGGAGCTGTACGAGGCCTTCTCTCGGTGCAAGGAGATTGGAGCCATTGCTCAAGTTCATGCCGAAAATGGAGATCTAATTGCAGAGGTAGGTAATTACCTTTCAGGGCTTCCAGAGAAGGGAAACTGCCCGCGAGTTAAGGGGAAGATGACTGGCCCCAAATAGGTAAATTCATTCAAAGGACTGGAAGAAAGGAAATTCAAGAACTAATTTTCTGTAACTTGGAAACACTTGACTCCAATTACTTGCTGTCCTTGATGAGTTTTTTGCAGGTGGTATATGCGCTGGAATGAGGAGTTCCCTTTTTCAGAGCAGCCATTAGACCTCAAACAAGGTTTATTCTAAACGCACAGATATTTTTCTTTGTGTCCCCAGCACTTTTTTTTTTTCATTTAAAGAATGCTCAAGCTGCTGGTTCAGAATGCCAAAGTGTGGGCATCAGCATAATCTGATGACTTAAGCAGAGCATTAGGTAGCTGTTTTAAGCCCCACTCTTTTCAGAAATTGGGTATTAAAATGTGCTCTGGATGAATCTAGATGATATTTATTTCTCATGTTAGCTCCATCATTAATGCCAAAAGGGTACACCATCTGCAAGATTTAAAGAGCTGTCTCTTACCCTTTCTATTGGTTGATCTTTCTCTCTCCCTCGGCTCAGTTCCCATTAAAGTCAGTGAGAGGGTGGCCACATGGCCAGAAGGTAGGGGGGATGATATGAGAAAAGCATGAGCTGTAAGCTCAAACAGACCGGGGTGTAAACTGGACTCTGCCACATCTTAGCTGTATGACACCGGGCACATAGTTTCGACACTCTGTCTTGACTTCCTGCCTTTCTTGTAAGGAAGAAATAACACTTTTGGAGAGGAGAAATATTGATTTAATATCATTCTGTGCGATAGAGGAGAAGGCAGTGAAGAGTAAAGAATAGAACTAACTACATAATAGCATGAGTCATTTCAAGAAGAATCTAATATGGGGGACTGGAATACTTTGTTTTTTTTTGTTCTGAACCAATGTCTTAAATACGGACACTTTCTTTTCAAAGGGGCTTCCCTGGTAGCTCAGCTGGTAAAGAATCCGCCTGGAATGCAGGAGACCCCGGTTCTATTCCTAGGTCTTTTCAAAGAATGTGATTAGAACAGACCTCAGATCTTCACCTTTTCAATCAAAATAATTTAATTGTGAAACATGTATACAAAAAGTTAAAAACATGCCATCAAAGTAGTGGGGTTCCCAGATGGCTCAGTGAAGAGCCCACTTGCCAAGCAGGAAACATGTGTTCTATCCCTTGGTCAGGAAGATCCCCTGGAGAAGGAAATGGCAACCCACTTTAGTATTCTTGCCTAGGAAATCCCATGAACAGAGGAGCCTGGCGGGCTACAGTCCATGGGGTCACAAAGAGTCAGACACAACGACTAAACAGCAACAAATCAGAGTAGTAGATTATTTTTTACCAAAAACACACACTGTATACACCCATGTTCACACACACCTATGCCAAACAGATCTAAAATTAAAAGCTGGCAGTGTATTTATTTCACATAATGATGGAATTTGTCATTAGCAAAGCTTTCTCCCATGTATGTTCCTGCTGCCTTTTCAGGGAGCAAAGAAGATGTTGGCATTGGGGATAACAGGTCCCGAGGGCCATGAGCTGTGCCGTCCAGAAGCAGTCGAGGCAGAAGCCACCCTGAGGGCCATCACCATAGCCAGCGCCGTGAACTGCCCTCTCTACGTCGTGCACGTGATGAGCAAGTCTGCGGCAAAGGTGGTGGCGGATGCCCGGAGAGATGGTAATTCCTGAATTGTACCCTCCCTTACGACTCAATACTGTTAGCTGAAGAGTAAGGTGAAATAATGGCAAAAAGAAAGCTGTCCATGCATTTCCATAATTTTTCTTCCTGCCTTTTTATTAGCGTCCTTTCTGTTTTCTCCCAATCTTACACAGGTCTGTTTTTGCCCTCCTTCAGTCACAAGCCCCAACCTTCACACCGCTAACTACTAGTTCTCTAGGGCTTTCCAGGTGGCACTAGTGGTAAAGAACCCACCTGCCAATGCAGGAGACATAAGAGATGTGGGTTCCATCCCTGGGCTGGGAAGATCCCCTGGAGGAGGACGTGGAAACCCACTCCAGTATTCTTGCCTGGAGAATCCCATGGACAGAGGAGCCTGGTGGGCTACAGCCTATAGGGTTGCACAGAGTCAGACCAGTTCTCTAGTGAACTTCAAAGAACACTTCCAATACCTGAGTCAGGGTGATACAAGGCACATAGTAGGTGCTCAACACATTTCTTTTGAACCAAATTAATTTGTCTCATAGCAACTTGGGCATTGGCACAATGGAAATAATCATCCAAATAGTGTTTTTATGATGATATTTTAAGATTTTTAACACAAAGGTATTTTTACTCTAAATTGTTTAATTGCCTCAGTTCTATAATTTAATATGTGCTAGTGGTGGTGGTTTAGTTTAAGTCATGTCCGACTCTTGAAATCCCGTGGACTGACTGTAGCTGTTCAGGCTTCTCTTTCCACGGGATTCTCCAGGCAAGAATATTGGAGTGGGTAGCCATGTCCTTCTCCAGGGGATCTTCCCGACCCAGGAATCCAACCCAGGTCTTATGCAATCATTTAAAAAGAAAGAGAAAATCTGCTCTTGGTAAGACTTAAGGAAGGAAATAATTTCATTCATTGGCCAGTACTGGGAAAGGAAGGATGAAAAACAAATAAGATATATTTTATTCAACACTTTAGACACTCCTGGGAGATGGTTGTGGTTTCTCTCACTTTTAGGAAACCAGATAACCAGAAAGAACTGTATAACTCATCCTGGCTGCAGTTTTATAATATAGATTTTTAAAACCAGGAAAATAGATTTGGCATGTCCATAATTGACATTAGGATAAATTTTTTCCACGTTACTTCTTGTTGCTTGAATTTCACTAAGAATTTTGGGCAAGCTAAATGCATTTTTTAATGCAATATATCAAATTAAGAGTAACCTCAGTTTCACACAGGAGTTGATAAGATCTGACTACCAGCCCACCCCTCTCTGTTTTCTCTGCACTGGGAACAGCTCTCCTGAAACAGCCCTTCATGCCCTGAAATTGTACATTTGTGCCAAGTTTGTCTCCACTCCCTCCTTGATCGACTTCCCAGGTAGCACTAGTGGTAAAGAACCCATCTGCTAGTGCAGGAGACACAGGAGACGGGGGTTCGATCCCTGGGTCGGGAAGATTCCCTGGAGGAGGACGTGGCAACCCACTCCAGTATTCTCGCCTGGAGAATCCCATGGGTGTGGGCAGAGGAGCCTGGCGGCTACAGTCCGTAAGCCTGCAAAGAGTCAGACACGACAGAAGCGACTTAGCACGCAGACATGCCCTCCTTGATCAGGAGAACCTCCCCACTACTGAGCTGGTCACTTTCTGCAGGGGCACTAAAAAGCCCGGCGATGCTGGCAGCTGAGGGCCACAATAGCTTGGCAGCCCCATGTTCCCTGACCCCCTTCACTTACTCCTAGCCACAGCTTCCAGACCAGTGCCATTTCAAGGGACACGGACGCAGTGGTCAAGTTCACTGCAGCTGGGGCGGCCACAGTAGGGGTGGCTGGCTCCAGGACTGGAATTAGGACTATGTTTGGGAGTCTCAGGCTTCCCTGGGGGGCTCAGATGGTAAAGAATCAGCCTGCATTGCAGGAGACCCGGGTTCAATCCCTAGGTCAGGAAGATCCCCTGGAGAAGGGAATAGGAACCCACTCCAGTATTCTCGCCTGGAGAATTCTATGGACAGAGGAGCCCAGTGGGCTGCAGTCCATAGGGTTGCAAAGAGTTGGATACAAATGAGCAACTAACACTTTCTACTTTCCTTTGGGAGCCTCATCATTGGTTATAGGAGGAACCCTTCTCTAAAGCAGCAGCTCTTCTACACCATTCTGGGCTTTGCCCTCTCTGAGGCCATGGGGCTCTTTTTGCCTGATGGGGGCCTCTGTCTTCCTCTTCGCCATGTGAAGGAGCCATTTCCACCTCACACAGCTCTTTCTCCCGTGTCTCCTTTTCCCGTACTTCTCCAGGCAGCCTGGGGAAAATGGTTGGCTCAGGGCTTGAAAGAAGGAAGACAAAATAAATACTGTATTCATAAGAAAAGAAGATCTTAGTACCAGCCATTTCTGGTTGCTTTTTTTCTGCCATATATAATTTCAGTATTAACGAACACAGCACTTCAAAAAGAACCTTTACTTCAATTTTATTAATCATTATAGCTTTAGATTTTGCCACCAGGTGGCGCTGTTGCTAGCTCTATGAAATTGGTTTTCTCTATTTTCTGGTAAGTGATGTATCATATCCTTTAGCTTGTCTGTGAGGTCTGTAATATAAGAATATGATTTAAGAAACAGCAAAATCAGCAGAAATGGTCAATCGTAACCCACAAGCAATCTATGATTTTGACCATTCTGTCAGGAAACAGTTTCTGGATCCTGAGTATTTATTTTGGTTTGGGATAGAATTCCATTAGCCGCAGAATAAGTCTAGGAAAGATTTTAGGATGTAAATCATAGGTAGAAAATTATTTAAATTAATTATGAATATCTTAATATTACTTTAAATATAATTTTATATTTTGAATATGTAAACCATTTACCTGGTCCAAAAGTCAAAGTGATACATTAAAAAGATGTATTCCCAGAGAAGTCTTGCTTCCTTCCTAGCTGCTTCATACCACAGCCCATAGTTAATTATTGCATTACTTTATTTCTGGGCTACCCTTGCAGTGTTTTTTTTTTTTAAAGAACATATATTTCTTATTTTTCTTTCTCCCCTACTTGAAAGGTAAAATACACAGTGTTCTCTATCTTGTTTTTTCCTGTTTGAAAATATGTCCTAAAGGTCAGCTCATGTTAGATATAGAGAGCTTCCTCATTCTTTTTTACAGGTGCAAAGCTTGACACTATATTTTTCTACTAGTCTCTAATGATGGATATTTGAGCTGTTTCTGATTTTTAGCTGTTACAGATAAAACCACAGTGATGGCCTTATGCATATGTTATTTCATATATGTGGAAGGTATAGTGGTCTTCTATTACTGCTATAACGCATGATAGCAAGCATAATGGCTTGCAACAATATAAATTTATTATCATCTAGTTCTGGAGGGTGGAAGTCTGAAATAGGTAACAATGGCTGAAACCAAGGTGTCAGAGGGCTGTGTTCCTTCTGGAGGCTCCAGGGGGAATGCCCTTCCTTCTCTAGCTTCTAGAGACCGGCTACTTTCCTTGGTTCCTATCTCCCTTCCTCTTCTTCACAGCCAGCTGTGGTGGGTGGAGAATATTCCTTTGTTCTGATCTCTCTTTAAGGATCCTTGGATTATATGGAATCCACCTGTTTAATCCAGGATACTCTCCTTCTCTGAAGATCTTTAAGATCTTTGAAGTCTCTCTGCTATGTAGGTAACATACTCACAGAGGGCAGAGATTAGGTCATGGATATCTTTGCTAAGCTGCTGCTAAGTCACTTCAGTCGTGTCTGACTCTGTGCGACCCCATAGACGGTAGCCCACCAGGCTCCCACGTCCCTGGGATTCTCCAGGCAAGAACACTGGGGTGGGTTGCCATTTCCTTCTCCAATGCATGAAAGTGAAAAGTGAAAGGGAAGTCACTCAGTCGTGTCCAACTGGTTGCGACTCCATGGACTGCAGCCTACCAGGCTCCTCCGCCCATGGGATTTCCCAGGCAGGAGTACTAGAGTGGGGTGCCATTGCCTTCTCCGATGGACATCTTTGGGGCATCATTATTCTATCTTCCACAACAGGGTAGCCTCACTAGAAACGGGACTGCTAGTTCAAATACTTTTTGGACATTGCTAAATCCCTTTGCAAGGTGGTTATAAGTATGAAATACTTAAAATCTCAACCCAAATGCTCTAGTTGAGTCAGACGTACTATAATAACGCTTGTGAAGTTATTCCAGCATGCAATTGTTAGGGGCAGCAGAGGTCCAGAATAAACTAGCATGCGAGATTATTCCATTGCTGGCACGTAACCTCTCACAGGTGACCAAGCAGTGTCAGACCATTCATATGGTGACCACGTCAGCCAACCCGAGGGCAGGTCCATGGGGAGTACAGAGTGACAGGAGCTGGTGGGCACAGTGGCCCTTTACAGTAGACTCATTTACTCTGTCCTCATTATCTCACATAATTTCTGAATGTAAAAGAGCAATACGCATCTATTCATCATTATCTTGCTTAAAAAAGGAATGATTCAGCCTTCCAGATTTGTAATATGAAGATTTCCTATCAGTAAATCCTTTTGCCAGCCCATTCGGTGATCCAGGGCCTTGCCACTCAGAGTGTGGTCCCTGGAAGACAGCACTGATATCCCCTGAGAGCTCGTTAGAGATGCAGATCCTTGGACCTCAGGCCAGATGCACTGAGTTGGAATGTGGCCTTATAACCAGAACCCCAGGTGACTCACATGCATACTAAATGTGAGAATCATTGCTCCCGGAGGCACAAAAGAGATCCAGTTATTAATTGTCTCTATTGTAGTTGCCTAGAAATACAATACTCTCATTATGTTGGATTTTATTGTTCTATTGCCAACTATATACCCAGAAGATAGCAACCTGAGGGTTAACGAGTATAACAACCAACTTTGTTTGTTGAGTGCTTAATATGTACTTGGCACATATTTCAATATATCTTGTTTCAAGTTTTATTTATATTATCTCATTAATACACTCTAACATACGTTATCTTTTCAAATTGTCATAACAATGCTTCCGGCAAAATTTTATCACTGTTTTGTGACTGATGAAATTGAGGATCGGGAAAGTTTGGTAAATTAAGCCCAAGTTCACTTTACTAGTAAGTGCTAAAGCTGGGATTCAAGTCTGTTCAACCCTAAAGTCCACATTTTTTATTACTCTTTACTCTGTTCAGGAAGAAATTGGGTTACAGTGTTGGGAAATGCAGATGTCAAGGTTGTATTTAATTGGTTTTGCTTATTGGCCTTACATTTTTTAGAAACATATTTAAAATGTTATTATCATTCTGTTATTTATCATTGTTAAAAGAAAAAAATGCCAGAAATGGAAATGATGAAGACTGTATTAAGTAAGAAGTAAGCATTCTCTCTCTCAGCTCAGTCTTGGAACTAGAAATTTTTAACCATATCTATTTTTTTGTTGTTGTTGTTGGTTTCCTCCAAAATCCTAAGCCCTAAATTTGTAAGTAGTGACTTAAAAATTTTTGACAGTATCACTTGACTCTACGTGGTGAATAAAGAGCAGTCTAACTTACATAAATCTAACCCTCCTGAATTTTGTTAGTAGTAAATGTCACTTCAAATAATATTACTTAAATTTATGTGTTTTGGCTAATTTTTTTGTGTATGGGATCTCTTTGTTATCTACTAGGTTGAAAAGAAACTGAGAGGCCCAGTATTATCCCCTCTGTCTCCTCCTGACTTCTGTCAGTTCCGTTATTATCTTTACGTGGATGGGAGTTCCAGCATTTGTAGCTGGCTCTATAATTGGGCTTCCCAGGAGGTGCTAGTGGGAAAGGAGCTGCCTGCCAGGGCTGGAGACGTGAGAGACGTGGGTTCGATCCCTGGGTCGGAAAGATCCCCTGGAGGAGGGCATGGCAACCCACTCCAGTATTCTTGCCTGGAGAATCCCCATGGACAGAGGACCCTGGTGCGCTGCAGGCCATGGGGTTGCTAAGAGCTAGACAAGACTCGGACACGACTGAGCAACTTCACTTTCACTTTTCACTTTCATGCATTGGAAAAGGAAATGGCAGCCCATTCCAGTGTTCTTGCCTGAAGAATCCCATGGACAGAGGAGCCTGGTGGGCTACGGCCATGGGGTTGCTATGAGCTAGACAAGACTGAACACTTAACACTTTTTCCTGGATTATCTCTGTTTCTTACTGAGTCAGTTTTTCAGTGTGTGTGTGTGTGTGTGTGTGTGTGTGTGTGTGTGGTATTTTTTAAACATCTTGGCCCTTCTTTTTCTGTTGTTTGTTTTTTCTTCAAGTGTCCGGTGATCCTGGGCTGTCCGTGTTCATGACTGGACAGTGCAGGGGATAGAGCAGGGAGCTGGTGTGGGCTTCCTCCACTGTTGAGCGAACTCTGCCCCCAGATGAGAGCGCTGGCAATGAGACTCTGGGCTTTGCAAGTGTAAATGGGGCACGGTCACTGGTGAGCTTCTGTTTTAGGTATTGGGACTTCACTCTATGGCATCAGCACCACCTTAGGAAGCTTAGTTCGCTGGACAGAGGTGGGGACGGGGGCCAACTGCCCCATCTCATCCCCTGTCCCACGCTCACTGCCCTCCCCACCCCAGGAAGAATGTCCGTCATGACCCTTCTGCCCCTCTGAGTTCAGCTGTTGCCGCCACTGCTTCCAGTTAGAAGCACTGCAGACCCATCTGCTCTCTGACTCCCTATAGGCTGACTCCGGTCAGCCACGGCCCCTCTTTTGTTCCCAGCACAGCTCTGGATTTTGTCCATCTGTTGTGCATCTTCACCAGCGTTTGATGTGAGCTGGAAAGGAAGAGAGGGGAATACATGTTCAGTGAATCAACTTTCATTCAAAGCCTAATGGTTCCCTTTGTTCATACCTTGATCTTTCCCTTTAGGGTTCAGCACCTGCAATAAAAAGTGAAAAGCAGGTTGTAGGGGAAAGAATAGAGCTTCCCTATGCATGCCACTGAAAGCTTGAGTTGCCTTTGACAGTTTGCAAGGAATTTCAGTTTTGTGTTTATTTCAAGTCTCAGTTAATCCAAGTTGAGCAACTAGATCTAGGCTAGTTCCCATCCACTAGTGCAAAAATGAAGCAAGGGGGTCAGAAGGCTGCCCCTAGAGTGTTATCCTTTTCTTCCAGAAGTTGCTCTATACCTCCAGTAAAAAGTTGGGTGAACCAGCTGGAATTGTACCTTGTATAGAAGTTCCCATCTGCCTACTCTCAGATCTCTTTCATTCACTGTTCACTCTTTGTCTAAATGGTACATGTGTCAGTATAGGTGATTTGCTTCAATGACAAAGGTACCTTTTACTTTGGTTTGAGTAGCTTTGGTTTTCCATGTTCCTTTTTTTTTTTGCCACATATTGACATATGGGGTTATTAATAGTGTTTAAAAATTATTGCTCACCTCTCCTTCCCACCTCCCAGTAGAACATGGATGCACATGAATTCAGTATTTTTCTGGTGCTTTGCTTAGAATGCTGGTGATTTCTCTCTGCAACTTACTTGATGCTCTCTCTGGTGTATATCTGTTATAATTTGTTTACCAATTAATGACTGAAATTTTTAATACTAATTTCTCTATATAACTTGTTTCAATTTGTCTTAATAAAGCTTAATTCTGTTTTATATCCATATTCATGTCTTTTGGGTATAAATATGACTCTCACTTGAACTTTTTAATAAAATGTTTTGTTTATACTTCATAAAAAATGAAGTTATTGGATGCCTGATATATGCTTGACACTGCTCTTGGCATTGAATTTGCAAAGATGATTAAGATAATTTTGATTCTCAAGCAGCTTATAATGAACTGGGCTACTTTATGGTTGAGTTTTTCTGTTGTTCGTTTGATTTTGGTTTGACATTTGTAGAAAGCTTTATTTTTCAGGCTTATTGCTGTAAAATACAAACTTCTCTTCCAGGGAGGTTTAGATGTCCTATTTTCCATTTTATTTAAACTCTACCTTCCCCTCCTCACGTATTCCTCTTGTGTTTGGGACTAAGGTGGAGAAAGGGCCACACAGAGGCCTCTCTCTGCCTGTGTGTTTATGCTGCCTCCTGCTTTTTGGTGCTGAGTAGAGTGAATCAAATCTCACTTACACAAGTACAATCAGCTGATGCTTGGTAACCGGTACTTTTCCTAAGAAAAGATGATGTGTGCCTGAGTCGAGATGGATTTGAATCTCAGACTTCCTTTATTCTTTCCTGTGCGTGAACATCTGAACCCTCCTTGTCCTTAAATTTAGAACATGGTTATTTACCTTATGTCTAATTGCAAACCAATTCAAGACTGCCCAGTTTAAAACACTTAAAAAAAAAAAGAAGAGAGAGAGAGAGAACTGACCGTAAGAAAACTAATGTTTGCTGCTGCAATAAAGCACCACAGACTGGGTGGCTTAAACAACAGAAACTGATTGATTTCTTTACCATTCTGGGGGCAGGAAGTTTAAGACCTGCGGGTTGGCGATGTCAGTCCTTTCTGTGGCCACTGAAGGAAGGACGTTCCAGACCTCTCTCCTTGGCTTGTGACGCGTGCCTCTTCCGTGTGTCTTCACGTTGCATCCCCTCAATGTGCGTCTGTGGCCATATTTCCTCTTCTCACAGAAACCCCAGTCTTATTAAATGAGTGCTTGCTTCTAATGACCTCATTTTAACTTGATTAGCTCTTTAAAGCATCATTATCTCCAAATAGAGTCACATTCTGAGATACAGGGGGTTAGGACTTTAACATGTGGATTTTGACAAGGGACACAATTCAGCTCATAATAAGAAGTGATTCCAGGATCCCAGGAAGATGCCAAGTACTTTCGTATATGTTAATTTATTTGATCCTCACCAAACTGCCACACTAGAGGGACACTACAATCCCATTTTGCAGATGAGCAAAACTGAGACCAAGAACAATGACTCATCTTGCACAAGGTCACCAACTAAAATGAACAAAATCAGAATTTGAATCTAAATCTGTGTGATATACTTTATTATGCCCCTTCTATGTATTATCCTTCTCAATTATTTTTTTTCCTTTATAAGTGTAATGTTTTGAATCTGAGGTCCAGTAAGGTTCTACTCTGTCTTTCAAGCTGGGACAAATTTTTTTCATGAAAGTGTTTGGTCTTCTGTTTGGTAACCAATGCTTCTGCTCTTGGGCACCTATGCCAGCTTTTCTGCATCTTTCAGCCTTTTCTAAACGATGCCATGACTTGATTAAATGCAGCTCCCAAGTGTAGACAAGATGTTAACATCTGCTTTCTCCGTTTCATTTAATAAACAGTGATTTTATTAAGATTGTCTGGCCAGGGATGGGGGCAGTTTGGGTTGATCTGACATGTTTCATTATTTAGAAATCTTAAGAATCTCTCAGAGAGCAGAACTCCTTCAACTGGGAGATTGCATCATAAGTGCAGATTCTTTGTTGGTTTTGAGCCAAAGGATGGAGAAAGAAGGAGAGAACGTGCATGGGGAGGCAGGGTGCAACATACTGTGAAACTTGCTGAGACAGTGGGAGGACATTAGTGATGGAGATGTACTATCTCCCAAGGGTTGCTGAAACCATCTGGTCTCGAATAGAATCAAGAGAGAACAGATCTAAGACTTTTCATTACCAACCTGTTAAGTATAGTAAATCAAACCAGTAAGTGACATTGGAAAATCGCTTAACCAAGTCCACAGATCTGACAGTTGACTTTTGAAAATATATGCTCTTTACCAAGAAATGAAAAATAATACTTTCCCTACTAACATAGTGCCTATGTGTGGTATGTTATTAGTGTACTCAGTTCAGTTCAGTCACTGAGTCGTGTCCGACTCTTTGCGACCCCTTGAATCGCAGCACGCCAGGCCTCCCTGTCCATCACCAACTCCCGGAGTTCACTCAGACTCACGTCCATCAAGTTGGTGATGCCATCCAGCCATCTCATCCTCGGTCGTCCCCTTCTCCTCCTGCCCCCAATCCCTCCCAGCATCAGAGTCTTTTCCAATGAGTCAGCTGTTCGCATAACGTGGCCAAAGTACTGGAGTTTCAGCTTCAGCATCATTCCTTCCAAAGAAATTCCAGGGCTGATCTCCTTCAGAATGGACTGGTTGGATCTCCTTGCAGTCCAAGGGACTCTCAAAGTCTTCTCCGACACCACAGTTCAAAAGCATCAATTCTTCGGTGCTCAGCCTTCTTCACAGTCCAACTCTCACATCCATACATGACCACTGGCAAAACCATAGCCTTGACTAGATGCCTTTGTTGGCAAAGTAATGTCTCTGCTTTTGAATATGCTGTCTAGGTTGCTCATAACTTTTCTTCCAAGGAGTGTCTTTTAGTTTCATAGCTGCAGTCACCATCTGCAGTGATTTTGGAGCCCCCAAAAATAAAGTCTGACACTGTTTCTACTGTTTCCCCATCTATTTCCCATGAAGTGATGGAACCAGATGCCATGATCTTCGTTTTCTGAATGTTGAGCTTTAAGCCAACTTTTTCACTCTCCTCTTTCACTTTCATCAACAAGCTTTTTAGTTCCTCTTTGCTTTCTGCCATAAGGGTGGTGTCATCTGCATATCTGAGGTTATTGATATTTCTCCCGGCAATCTTGATTCCAGCTTTTGCTTCTTCCAGCCCAGCATTTCTCATGATGTACTCTGCATATAAGTTAAATAAGCAGGGTGACAATATACAGCCTTGACGTACTCCTTTTCCTATTTGGAACCAGTCTGTTGTTCCATGTCCAGTTCTAATTGTTGCTTCCTGACCTGCATATAGGTTTCTCAAGAGGCAGGTCAGGTGGTCTGGTATTCCCACCTCTTTCAGAATTTTCCACAGTTTCTTGTGATCCACACAGTCAAAGGCTTTGGCATATTAGTATGCTAGGGTTCCATAATTCTCATGTACCACTTACTCCTGTGTCTTGGACAAATTAGTCTTATCAGGGGGTCAGTTTTTTTTTCTTTCAGTTTTTGTGTGGTCTGTTTTTAAAGTCTTTATTAAATTTGTTACAATATTACTTCTGCTTTATGTTTTGGGTTTTGGGCCATGACTCATATGGGATCTTAGCTTCCTGACCAAGGATCAAACCTGTACCCCCTGCACTGGGAAGCAAAGCCTTAGCCACTGGGCTGCCAGCAAAGTCCTGAATGTGTTTCTTTATCTGTCAAACCAGTGTTTGGGTTTCCATGAAGGTCGAATAAGATATATGATCTTGAAGCTACATCTGCAAACTCCAGAGAGCACTACATAAGTTATATTTTTTATTACTACTTTATCTTTGGCCCCCAAATAACAGAACCCACCATTATGCTGAATTATCTAGTTTAATTTTTCAACTTATAAATTACCTAGGCCCCTTGTTTTCTTTTCACTGCTTTCCTGCTGGTTAGTCTTGTGAAAGTGTCTTAGAACCATTGCGAAATACAGGGAAGAATAATTAGGAATTTTTACTTTTTAAAATTATTTAAAGATACTTAATGGGGAGTCAATTGAAAACAGCCCTATTATTGGAGAGTTTGTTAAGTGACAATATCACATTTTAAAGGTGCTAAGCCCTTCCAAGGAAATTGCCTGTCATCTGGTTTCAAAACAACCCTGGCAGACTCCTGGTAAATGCTGACACTTTTAATTTTTCCAGAGAGCTATTAAAATTGTAGAACTTTTGGAACTATATTCCCATACCACCTTGATGGGCCAAATGATTGAATAGAACATGTGATAAGAATCTTTCCTCTGTGACGAAGCACCATGAAAAATCCTGAGTTGGCAACTTGTTAAGTTATTGCAGATCAAGTATCTGAGTTTCTCCTTGTCTAAACCATCCGTTAAGAGTTCTCTTGGACTAGGAAGGTCTCTTTGCACCTGCAAATAAAATACCATGTCTGTCCTGTTTTCTCTCCAATAAATAGTGCATTACCTCTTAGTTTGGGGCTTTCCCAGTAGTTCAGCAGTAAAGAATCTGCTTGAAGTGCAGTGCAGGAGACACAGGGGATTTGGGTTCGATCCCTGGTTCAGGAAGATCCCCTGGAGAAGGGAATGGCAACCCACTCTAGTATTTTTGCCTGGAGAATTCCATGTACAGAGGAGCCTGGCAGGCTACAGTCCGTGGGGTTGTGAGAGTCGGACACGACTTAGTGGCTAAACAACAGAAAGTTCTCAAAGGATGCATTTCATTGACTGTGGTTTGATACTGGGTTAGTTAAGAGGCAAAGTTGGTTAGGCTTCAAGCAGCTTTGCTTTCAGGGTTTTTCAAATTCCTAGGCTCACTGGAGGAAAATGGCTTGTTTGGGAGAGAAATGACCTGTGTGATAATAGGATGCTACGTTCCAATTCAGCACGAATCGGGCAGCTGGTGGCCATCCACTGTCAGGACTCTCTGTGGAAATCAGTGGATTTCAGTTGTATATCAGGATTTTAACTAAGGTCTCGCATCTGGTTAACCAGAGTGAAGTAACTGGGGCGCCAGCCTCTCTCTTCTGTGTGTTCTCCTTCAAGACATCTTGGATGTGATCAGGTGGATGCCAGCAAATCTATTATAGTGCTGACAAATGCTAATCAGAGATAGGCTCCTGATTTTAAATTTAAATTCAGTACGTGCTATTAACTTTTCTAACATTGTGTGCTTTTGATAGTCTCATTTGCATGATTTTATAAATATGCATTTCTGGCTACAATTTTATTATCTGAGTGTTCTTTTATTTCACATAAGTTTTTAGAGGAGGTTTTTGTACCTTAAGAGTGCGGAAAGATGATCAGTCTATTTGTGGTTGGGCTCTAATGTTGTCCTTATCATCAGAGTAGCATAGTGCAGAGATTAGGATTGATGGAATCAAAATGCCTGGATTCAGATCCTACTTCCTCCCCCGACTTGTGTTGAGTTGTAATTTAACTGTACAGAAATTGTTTAACCCTATAAGCCTTAGCCTTGCCTTTTGAAATGTATTTATTTCTTGAAATATAGGTGATTTACAATGTTGTGTTAGTTCCAGGTGTACAACAAAGTAACTTAGTCATGCATACATATATATAGTATGTATGTATATTCTTTTTCAGATTCTTTTCCCTTCTAGGTTATTTTAAAATATTAAATATAGTTCCCTGTGTTATACAGTAGGTCCTTGGTGTTTATGTATTTTTAATATATACTGGGTTGGCCAAAAGTTTCATTCGGGTTTTTCCATAAGATGTTGGGAAAAACCTGAATGAATCTTTTGGCTAACCCAATGGGAGTGTGTATTTGTTAATCCTAAACTCCTAATGTATCCCTCTCTTGGTAACCCATACGTTTTTCTATGTCTGTGGATCTATTTCTGTTTTGTAAATAAGTTCGTTTGTATCTTTTTTCTTAAGAGTCTGCACAGAAGCAATATCATAGGGTATCTGTCTTTCTCTGTCTGGTTGACTGCACTTAGTATGATCATCTCCAGGTCCATCGATGTTGCTACAAATGGCGTTATGTCATTCTTTCCTATGGCTGAGTAATGTTCCATTGTATGTACGCACCACATCTTCTTCTTCCGTTTGTTGGTGGACATTTCTATTGCTGCTATGCTTTGGCTGTCGTTAATATCGCTGCAGTGAATATTGGAGTGCATGTATCCTTCTCAGTTATGCTAAGTCGCTTCAGTCGTGTCCGACTCTGTGCGACCCCACAGACAGCAGCCCACCAGGCTCCCCCACCCCTGGGATTGTCCAGGCAAGAACGCTGGAGTGGGTTGCCATTTCCTTCTCCAATGAATGAAAGTGAAGTCCCTCAGTCATGTCCAACTCTTAGCAACCCCATGGACTGCAGCCTACCAGGCCCCTCCGCCCATGGGATTTTCCAGGCAAGAGTACTGGAGTGGGGTGCCATTGCCTTCTCCAATTATAGTTTTCTCTAAATATATGCCCAAGGCTCTTCCTTTAATGGAGATAATAATAGCATTTTCCAGATAGGGTTTTTGAGGAGATTCCATTAAAATGGCATATATATATCAGCCAGCTTTTCCTAGGTTATGCTCCAATAACAAATTAACCTAAAATATCAATAGCTCACAGCAGCAGAGATCTGCTTTTCATTCACCCATCATCAGTTGGCTCTGCCCTGCTCTGTATTCTCTTCATTCTGAGACACACCACCAGTGGAAGAAGCAGCTTCCACTGGTCTCATGACAGAGGCAAGACTCATTGTGGCTTTAATAGCTTCTGCCCAGAAGCAGCACGTGGCATTTCTGTTCGTATTTAATTGGCCAAAGGAAGTCATGAGGCCAAGCCTAGTATCAGTGAGTGGGTGCAGTCATCTACCACAAGCTGCAATGCACATTGACTGGGCCGTAGTAAAGGCTCAGTAAATAGGAGATTTTAGTTTTCAATCTAGAGCCACTGGAGAGACAAAGGTACATGATGGTTTAGCTAGGACAGAGAGACTGATACTTAGGTGTTTGTCAATCAGCTCTCTTAAGAGCAAATGGAGGTGCTGATCACTTTCTTTGAACTTTCCAGGGAAGGTGGTCTATGGAGAGCCCATCGCAGCAGGTCTCGGCACGGATGGCACCCACCACTGGGACAGAGAATGGCTCCATGCCGCCCATCACGTTATGGGTCCACCCCTGCGACCGGACCCTTCAACGCCTGACTTCCTCATGAATCTGTTGGCTAAGTAATCAATTAGCAGATGACTGTGAAATGTTTTGCCAAATTAAGATGTTTTTCAAGTCTCAACATGTGAAGGATTTGAGTGTAGGAGAGTGTGTGATACCATCTGGACCTTCCATTGACCTCCCAGTCTTCTGTTCTTGATGTGACAGGCCCTGGGGACCAAAAAGTATTGGCTTAATTACGTTATGATGTGGTGTCAAAACCTCTCCTGACTACAGCGAAATCAGATCATTTTTCCTGAAGTTTTCTCTGCTTTGATTTTTTTGGTTGTCTTTTCTGTCTCCTGTTGCTTAGGGCCAGGTCTGTTCCGTATGCCCTATTTTTATCAGACAGAATATTCTTGAATATTTTCCATGCTGATATAACTCAGGAACTGGATACACCTGTGGCAGAGATACAAAAGATGGTGATCTAGGGAAGGGCCACAGGTAAAAGGCAAAATCCTGCCCTCAGAGCAGGTTATCCCCATGAAAGACCATTTGGACCATTTACAGATGCTTTTTGGCATGGGGGGGCGCATTATGATCATTTTTGTTGATGAATACACCACTCGTGGACATTTTGACATTCCCCATTCACAGATACTCAGATCTGAGCTAACAAAGAGCTTTTCACAATAGACTCTACAAGAGTTCACTTGCCACTTCCTTCCAGCCTTGACAAGCTGCTCATTCTCCATTGCGGTTTTCTGAGTTTCAGTTGAGAATGGGATCATGAGACCAGGGAAAGGTACGGTGGTTTCCTGCTGACATTTTCTATCTCCTCACCCACCTCGGCTCTCATGTGTATCTCTTTTACAGCGATGACCTAACCACCACAGGGTCTGACAACTGTACTTTCAACAGCTGCCAGAAAGCTCTTGGGAAGGATGATTTTACCAAGATTCCCAATGGAGTGAATGGTGTTGAGGACCGGATGTCGATAATATGGGAAAAAGGCGTGGTGAGTGTCATGGAATTCAGTTTGTTTTGCTGAATTCTTCAATGAGGATGTGGTCTATTTTAGGACCAAAGTTCCAGAAGCCTTCATGAGAAGCTTCTTGATTGCGTTCACAGAAGTGGCCACTGGGAATACTGCCACATCCCCACCACCATGCCATCTCCCGAGATAATAACGAAAAGTACTTTTCTTCTCTGCATAGTTTAGAGGGTGCTTTGTGCCATGGTGCAGACATCAGAGTATCAGTTTATATTGGGTACCAAGAGGATTATTCTTGAAGTCTTTGAAATGTAATAGCCCTTCTATCTGATTTCCATGTTTGTGAATCCCAGTTTCTCATGTGTCACTGATATAAACACTTGGAATGATTGAAAAGACATGACGGGTTTTTATTACGTTTGTACCCCTTTTTCGTATAAAAATGTAGATGTCCCTTTTAAAGAACTTTTGAATATTATGGTTAGAAAGCTACTGTATGAGGTTCACATAAATCATAAATCCAAAGCACAGAGATTTTCTTTTAATTTCACAGTTTAAAAGTTAAGGAAATGGCAATCCACTCCGGCACTCTTGCCTGGAAAATCCCATGGACAGAGGAGCCTGATAGGCTACAGTCCATGGGGTCGCAAAGAGTCGGACACAACTGAGCGACTTCACTTTCACTTTCACTACCTGAGGATGAAGAATAATCAAATGGCTAAATGTTCACACATGAGCCTATCCAGGCAGCTGATGAATGCAGTTGTACAGATCAGCAGTGAAGACTTGTGGGGCAGGACCTGAGGTCTCCATTGTCATGCCATTCTCATCTGTCTCTCAGAACCCCTCCCTTCAATGATGTAATAA
Organism: Capra hircus; assembly: GCF_001704415.2. Lineage (NCBI taxonomy): Eukaryota > Metazoa > Chordata > Mammalia > Artiodactyla > Bovidae > Capra > Capra hircus. The sequence goes on along the minus strand of NC_030821.1, from coordinate 21,980,097 downwards.
TCACATCTCTGGACTTCCTTGGTGATCTGGTTGTTAAGACTCTGAGCTTCTGATATAGGAGGTATGGGTTCAATCCCTGGTCAGGGAACTAAGATTCCACATGCAGTATGATGCAGCCAAAAAATTTTAAAAAAGAAAAGGAATAATCACATCTACACCCAGAATCCCTTGCACATGCCATTCACTGAGAGCCCTAATTTTTTTTTAACCAGGTCTTGTCAATTTTATTTCCAAATGCCTCTTTATTTCCACCTTCATCTCTACCATTCTGCTTGGAGTCCCTTGTCTTGTTTGGACCATTGTGGTAGTCTCACAGCTGGTGTCCCTGCCTCCACTCTCTGGCTTGCTACAATCTATCCTATACTCCAGGACCATCATTGTGTTTCAGACACCAGGGTATACTCAGGCTACTTTCTTCCCTAAAACCCTTTCATTTTCTACATTACTTCTTGGATGATATTTAAACAATTCATTCACATGTAAGGGTCTTCAGAGCATCTCTCCGGCCCTGTCTTCTGCCCTTTGTCTTCTCCACGCCCTTTTACCTCTCTCTTAACTCTAATCATCCCATATGGCTTTCCTTCTCGTTCTCTTTGCTTAGACTTTCTTGATAACAACAGTCCAACCTTTCATTTTGAACTTGTGTTAACTACAATGAATAACTTCATTACAGCAGATTTTTATAATATATAAACTATATTAGTTAGTTCAGTCACTCAGTCATGTCTGACTCTTTGCGACCCCATGAATTGCAGCACGCCAGGCCTCACCGACTCCCAGAGTCCACCCAAACCCATGTCCATTGAGTCGGTGATGCCATCCAACCATCTTATCCTCTGTCATCCCCTTCTCCTCCTGCTCCCAACCCCTCCCAGCATCAGAGTCTTTTCCAATGAGTCAACTCTTTGCATGAGGTGGCCAAAGGACTGGAGTTTCAGCTTTAGCATCATTCCTTCCAAAGAAATCCCAGGGCTGATCTCCTTCAGAATGGACTGGTTGGATCTCCTTGCAGTCCAAGGGACTCTCAAGAGTCTTCTCCAACACCACAGTTCAAAAGCATCAATTCTTCGGTGCTCAGCCTTCTTCACAGTCCAACTCTCACATCCATGCATGACTACTGGAAAACCATAGCCTTGACTAGACGGACCTTAGTCATCAAAGTAATGTCTCTGCTTTAGAATATGCTGTCTAGGTTGGTCATAACTTTCCTTCCAAGGAGTAAGCGTCTTTTAATTTCATGGCTGCAGTCACCATCTGCAGTGATTTTGGAGCCCCCCAAAATAAAGTCTCTCACTGTTTCCACTGTTTCCCCATCTATTTCCCATGAAGTGATGGGACCAGATGCTGTGATCTTAAGGTGTATAAGTGGATCTAAAGTGATTGGAGATTTCTTCATAACATACAGGAACCTATGTTATTTTCTGAAATTTTAGGATGATTTATTTATGGGAATGTTACCTTCAGGATGTGGTTCCTAAATTTTTTTTTTTTTTCTTTTTAGGCAAAGACCCTTTGATAATTAGACCGTAAGGATGCTCTTGCCATATAAGTGTGTATAGGGATAAACTCTCAACATTAAAAAAAATCATTTAGAAGGATCACATCCCATTGAAGTTTATCCATATTAAAATCTCTTGCAGCAGACTGTCCATGACTGTTGGTTCATGTAGATTTTAGTAGAGCAAAAACTGAACCTCTTGGTTGATTTTTCTTTTTTTAAAAGTGTTGTCACCAGATTTATAGGCCTATCTTATTTTAATTCTATAGTATTCTATATAATATCTACATGATTATCTTATAAATCTTATCTATAAATCTTAGGTCTGCAATAAATAATCCAGATCATAAATGTAGTAGGTGGTGGAAGTAAAAAGAATTGGAAGTACTATTACCGACATTTAGCCCTTTTCTCTGTGATTCTGGGAAGAATGGGAAAAATCTGAGCAAGTGTTTTGTTAAGCTGATAGGTATTTGAAAAGTTACTTTCAGGCTTCCATATTTAACCACATTCATCCCCATCATTATCACTATGATTGTTTAAGATTTATCAGTATTCACAGACGTGTTTGGCCTCACAGTATACAAAATTAGGTGTGGTTCTATTTGGTTCTAAGAGATACAAGTCTACTTTTATTGAGAGGAGATTTTTAGTCTTTTATGATTTATCAGAAAAAGAAATGTATTTTCTTCCTTGAATTGTTTTATAGCACAGTGGCAAAATGGATGAAAACCGGTTTGTGGCAGTTACCAGCACAAATGCAGCAAAAATCTTTAACCTCTATCCAAGAAAAGGAAGAATAGCTGTGGGCTCAGATGCTGACATTGTGATTTGGGACCCAAAAGCCACAAGGTAAGCCTCAGTTTTTGTATTACTTGGCTTCTCCATGAAGAAAAAGCACTAACTTGCAAAGAAATCATTCATTGGCCTTAATCAGCCATTTCTTCTTAGGTGATTTATTTAGGCAGGCTCAGGTATTATAAGCACAGGGTACAGATTTGACTGTACAAACATTCTTTTGTTCTCCTTGGCATAGAAGATGCAAAAGTTGTGTTGCTTACCTTCTGTGGAAATGCATATGTGTATAAAACCAATATGACTTTCCCAATTCAGTGCTTGGCAAGCGCCTGAGTTCACAGGGAGGAAAGGTACAGAGCAATGAAGAAAAGGAAAGGCTTAGTTTAAAAAGAGTTGCATTGAAAACTCAAAATAATTATAGCCTTTTTCAAGCTTTCAGATAGAAAAATTCCAGCACAAAGGATGTCACTTTTAGTCCTCCACATTTTCCAGCTGAGTGCATCTTGAGCCTGTTGTTCCCAGTAGACTCCGCCTTTTTGTTTCCAATTTCCATAATTCTATGTTAGTGTTGCAGGTTTGGCCAATTCTACCAACTCAGAAAAGCATTCGGTAGAGGCTGAAGCTTTGTTCATTTCTCCTGATAGGATGTTGATGCAGACGACATCTGCATCCCGGTCATGTTTTCCATAAACTCTGCAGCTCCTAATAGAGAAAACCCCACATACTTTAACACTGCATGTGTGTGTGCACAAGTGTCAATGCACATGTGTGTGTGTACAGGGGGATAGGTAAGACCGTCTACTATTACCAAAGAGACGTTTGTTTAAAGGTGTTATGTGGTGGTAAACAAAAGTCTATGTGAACAGACCCTGTTTTATTGGACTTCAGACACCGTGTTTTTAACTGATTGAGGGATTGTGGCAAACCTGCTTGGAGCAAGTCTGTTGGCTCCATTTTCCCAACAGTATTTGCTCAGTTTGTGTCTCTGCATCGTATTTTGGTAATTCTTGCAGTATTTCAAACTTTTTCATTATTATTATATCGGTTATGGTGATCAGTGATCTTTGATGTAACTGTTGTAATTGTTTGGGGATGAACTGAGCCCATGCAAGACAATGAGCTTGACACATGCTATGTGTGTTCTCACTACCCTACTCGATGGCCGTTCGCTTGTATCTCCCCCACTTCTTGCACCTCCCATTCCCTGTGACACAACAGCATTGAAATTAAGCCAGTTAATAACCCTATAGCAGCCTCTAAGTGTTCAAGGAAAGGGAACAATTTCATGTGTCTCACTTTAAATCAGAAGCTCAAAATGATTAAGCTTTGTGAGGAAGGCACGCTGAAAGCTGAGATAGGCTGAAAGAGAGGCCTCATGCATCAAACAGCTAGCCAAGTGGTGAATGCAAAGAAAAAGTTCCTGAAGGAAATTAAGAGTGTTCCTCCAGTGAACACATGAATGATGAGAAAGTGAAACAGCCTTGTTGCTGATATGAAGAACGTTTTAGTGGTCTGGATAGATGATCAGACCAGCCATAACAGTCCCTTAAACCAAAGCCTAATCCAGAGCTTTACCTCTCTTCAATTCTGTGAAGTCTGGGAGATGTGAGGAAACTGCAGAAGAATATTCATGGTTTGAAGTTAGCAACGATTTGTTCATGAGGTTTCAGGAAAGAAGTCATCTCCATCACATAAAATTGCAAGGTGAGGCAGCAAGTGCTGACATAGAAACTGCAGCAAGTTATCCAGAGAATCTAGCAAAAATATTTCGTGAAGGTGGCTACACCCCACAACAGATTGTCATTGTAAACGAAAATGCATTATATATTCCTAATATCAGAAGAAGATACCGCCTAGGACTTTCATAGCTAGTGAGAAGTCCATGCCTGACTTCAAAGCTACAAAGGACAGGCTGACTCTTTTGTTAGGGGCTAATGCAGTTGGTGACTTTAAGTAAAAGCCAGTGCTCATTTACCATTCTGAAAATCTTAGGACCCTTAAAAATTATGCTAAACCTACTCTGCTTCCACTCTATAAATGGACCAACAAAGTCTGGATGACAGTACATCTGTTTGCTGAGTATTTTAAGTCCACTCATGAGACCTGCTTCTCAGGAAAAAAAAAAAGTCGTTTTGAAATATGACTATACCTGGTGACCCAAAACCTCTGATGGAGACTCATGTTGTTTTCATGCCTGCTAATCCAACATCCATTCTGCAGCTCATGGATCAGGAATAATTCCACCTTTCAAGTCTTATTGTTTAAGCAATACATTTGGGGAGACTATAGTTGCCCTAGATAATGATTCCTCTGATGGATCCGGAAAGTCAGATGAAAACCTCTTGGAAAGGATTCACCGTTCTAGATGCTATTAAGAACATTAGTGATTCATGGGAAGTGGTCAAAATATCAACATTCACAAGCATTGGGAAGAAGTTGATTCCAACCCTCATGGATGACTTTGAGGGAATCAAGACTTCAGAGGAGAAAGTAACTATACATGTGGTGAAAATAGCAAGAGAACTAGAATTAGAAGCCTGAGGTTATGAATTAATTGCTGGAATCTCATGATAAAATTTCACGGATGGAAAGTTTCTCATGAGCAAGCAAAGAGTGGTTTCTTGAGATGAAGTTACTATGAAGGTATTAAAATGACAACAAATGATTTACAATATTCTGTAAGCTTAGTTGATAAAGCAGAGGCCAGGTTTGAGAGGATTGACTTCAATTTTGAAAAAAGTTCTGCTATAGGTAAAATGTAATCAAACAGTATTGCATGCTACAGAGACATTTTTTTTTTCATGAAAGGAAGAGCCAATCATTGCAGCAGACTTTATTGTTGCCTTATTTTAAGACAATTTCCAGACTTCTCTTGCGGTCCAGTGATTAAGAATCCAATGCAGGGGACACGTTCCATACCTGGTCAGGGAAGATTCCACATGCCTTGGGGCAGCTAAGCCCACGCACCACAGCTGCTGAAGTCTGCACGCCCTAGAGCCCATGTTCCGCAACAAGAGAAGCCACCACAAGAAGCTCACTTGCCTAGAGAAAGCTTGCACAGAGCAGTGAAGATCCAACACAACCAAAAATAAATAAATAATAATAAAAAAGAAATTGCCACAGCTGCTGAAGGCTTCAGCAACCACCATCCTGATCAGCCTGCAGCCATCAACATCCAAGCAAGACCCTCCATCAGCCAAAAGATTAGGACTTTGCTGAAGGCTCAGATGATGGCTAGCCTTTTTTAGCAATAAAATAATTTTTTCATTAAGGTATGCATAGTGTTTCTTTAGACATAATGCTATTGCATACTTAATAGACTACAGGACAGGGTGATCATGACTTTTATTTGCCCTGGGAAACCAAAAAATTCATGTGACTTGCTTCATTGTGATAATCGCTTTATTCCAGTGCTCTGGAGCCAAACCTGCCCTCCCTCCAAGGTATGCCTGTATTCTTCCAGATTCATTATTCATGGAGTCTCTTCAAACACCTATTCAACCCCATTTCTCACATTCTGCAGTTTTTACATTGAAAAAGATGAATAATGATAGTGCAAAAGATTCTGACTGTGGATTAGAGAAAATTCTTAAAGGGTTGGAGAAGTAAGATACAAGTCAAAGAAATCCAAAGAGAGCTAGATCATTTCAGTACATCCTGCCAAGTAAAGATATCATTTCTCTGTGTTTCAAAAGGACATTAAAATATGAAAAGTTTTTTTGTTTTTTTTTTAACGACTCTGAGAGTCAGAGAAATAGAACCCAATAGTTCCTCTGCCTCCCTGGTCACTGCAGGCAAAATAGCTGAGAACACCTAAAAATAAAAAAGTATCGCAAAGAATGACACCAGCCAAACTAGATAAATGTAAAATAACCATAGTAATACATATCTTATTTTTGTGTAACACTTTCTTAGGTTATAAAATGTTTTCGCATTTCTTATGTGATTCTAAAAGAAGCCATCTGAAGTAGGCATAATAATTATTATTAATATCTCATTACAGATGAGAGAGTGGACATTCAGAGACCTTAAATGATAAACCTGGGTCCTGCAGCTTAGCATTGATGACCTAGGACCAGACCTACACAGCAGGCTTTCAGGCTGTGCTGGTTTTCATTATGCTTAGCCCTTAGTTATATACAATAAGCAGACATGAAGAGAGAAGACTCAGAACTAGTAATGAACTAATATGTAACCTTTCCCCAAAAGACACATATATAAAAATGCAAATATTTAATTTTCTGTTATCATTACTGTTATAAAGTGAAGGACAGGTATTATATAAGAAATACTAGAGAACTGGTAAAAAAGTGGTAGAGAAAAACTTAAAAGCACAGGCTTTTTGGCTTGACCTTAAGTTAGTTCTTTTAGGCTAGAAATTAGGGAAATTAAGCAAGTAATACATAGATCTTTAAAAAGAATAAGAACTTAACATCTGGATCATTATAGGCTATTATTCTGAAACAAGTGAATAGGAAAGGAAGGACAAAGAATGTTATAGAAATCAGTAGCTAACACTGGTGAGAGAGTGGTCTAAATTTATATAGTCTAAAAACATGACTCAAAGAGGCATAATCACAGCCTATAAATATCTTCCAAGCAACAATAAATGTGTAAGTAAAGGAAGAGAATTATTCACAACCTTGAGTTCAGGTCATTTTTCTTTGTCCAGTTGTCTAAGGAAGACAATGCTTTACACCTGAGCTGGCATCGTTCTCAGACATTATGAGAGCCAAGGAGACTCCTAAGGCTGGTACCAACGGGAGACGGATATCCAGGGGAAGGGTTAAGAAGATCCACAGGGACTGGCCTGCCAATGGCTGTCCACATGCCTAGGAATTAGACAGGACAGTCAACACTCCGAGTGTTTTCATTTCTCTCTTGTCTTTGAGGGGCTTCCCTGGTGGCTAGACGGTAAACAATCTGCCTGCAATTTAGGAGACCCCGTTGGATCCCAGGGTTGATGAGGAAAATAGGAAAGATTTTCCTCAGCAAAGATTAAAATGAGAGGAAAAGTGAGGAGAACATTATTTCCTCACACTTTTAACTTACTGCAAGTTATCAATAAACAATTGTTGAAAGAATGAATGAATGAAGATGAATAAAGGATTTTCTGAGCAACGGAGAAAGAACTGGTTTACAGGTCTTCTTTTCCTCGTGTCCCCTTTATTTTGAGGTTGGGAAGCAATTAGCTTTTTAAGCAACTCTTATAATAGGAAAATAAAATGAAGTTAACAGAGAGCTATCTTCCTGGTTCATTCACGCATTCACTCAGCAAGGAGCAGCGCTGAGAGACAGGCATGAGGGTCAAAGTTATCCAAGAGCCAGGCCCTGCCTTTGGGAAGCTGACAGTCTAGGAATGTGTTACGAATATCACACGCTAGGCAAAAACAAGGCACCACTGAAGTTCAGAGGAAGAAAGATCCTTCTTGCATTAGTGCAGTCATTGGCAAAAGACCTATAGGCCCACCATTAAGAGAGGAGAGAAAGTGAGACTTCTAATCCTGAGTGTGTGTTAGTCACTCAGTCATGTCCAACTCTTTGTGACCCCATGGACTGTAGCCTGCCAGGCCAATTCTCCAGGCAAGAATACTGGAATGGGTTGCCATTTCCTTTTCGACCTGATCTTCCTGAACTAGGGATCGAACTCTAGTCTCCTGTGTGGCAGGCAGATTCTTTACTGTCTGAGCCACGAGGGAAGCCCTGACTTGAGAGTCAAGGCTAAACATGGAGGTCAGATAAACCAAGGTATGCATAGGAGGGTCTGTCTGGGTGGGGGCAGTTAAGGTTTGGAGTTACAAGGCAGAAAGAACAGGTTCAAGATGTATAAGAGAGCAGAAGGATGAGGAGGCCGTGGGCTGCCTGTCTTCCAGTTTTAATTTTGTTTATTACAGATAAAGGCAGTTTTAAATAGAGCTCGTCTAGTGGGAAAGCATTATTTAATTAAATGAACAAATAGATGTATCTATAGGTTTTTTCAACATATCCCTTTTTATTTTACATGATTTTATTATTATCTGAAGGCTGGTGATGTGAAAGCTTTCTGTCTAACCACATCATTAGAGATTGGACAGAATTTTCCTTCCAAATTTCCCGAAAGGTTTTAGCAAAAGCAATCGCCCGCCTATGCCAAATGAAAGCAATGTGCATTTCACCCAAGAGCCTGAAGGGGGAGCGCACAGCCCACCCTGAGCTAGGGGCCCCAACGAGGCCAATCTAGCTGCTGGTTATGCAAGAACAAGCCAGCCCCTGGAGGATGGATGCACTTGCTAATGATTTTTGGCTTCATGGTACATAGACGTTTTCCTTTCTTCTTTTTTTTTTTTTTTAATTCTCATTACTTTTTAATGGCATGTGAGGTAAGCATGCTTGCAACACACTCTGTAACCTTAAAAATGGGTTGCATTAAAGTGACTGAGGGAGATGAGAAAGAAAAGCAGTACACCAAGCTTTTTTTTTCTTTTAAACTTGTAAAAAGCCAGATGATTCCAGAGTGAGGAATCTGACATGTGGTGATAGATGGTGAGACAGGATTGGCAGTGGGAGTCTGTAGAGAAGGTTTGGACATCCTGATGAAAGATTACCTAAGGTGTTGCTAGCCTGTAAAAGTTTCTGCAAAAATCAAGTCCAATAGCTCTTCTGTGTCATCGCACAATCAAAACAAACTGCATTTTGTGCATATGGAGCATTCACCTTTTTTGGAAGTAAAAAAGAGTCTGCTGTATGCAGCGTGACGGCCCCCAGAGCCAGGGTCTATTGCTGTGACAGAGGTATGTGTCCTAACACGTCACAACTTGAGTCAGAGCTTCAAATTTAAGGACACATTGCCAATCCAAATGTTTGGCCCGTTTCTGCAGGATATCTTGGTACTTAGAATCAGGAGGATGAAATCCAGAGTGTGATTTTCATGTGATGTCAAGACAAAATCTTCCAGTATTATGTGGTGAAGGCAGAGACCAGTCAAATGGGCCAACTTGTTAAAAACCTTATTAGTGAAGATGGCATGTAAGTTACTTGCAAGCCCATAGCAGTAGCAGTAACTCACGTTCTGGCAATTTAAGACTATCCTATGAGCTTCCGTTCTTCTGTATTCATTAAATAGCACTTAGTTACTATGGCAACTGTCCCTTTTCAGTATTTATGAGCTGCAGGGTATCTCACAGAATCTCAAGCACACAAACACACAGTTAACACGTTGTGTACACCGGAACATTTCTTGAAGACTTCTAGGCTGGACTGTGCTTTGCAAAGCAGGCATACTTTGCTCACAGTTATTTGTGTGTATTATTTTTTTAACTCAATTATTGCAGGTTTTGACCTTGAGTATGCCATTCTTGAAGGCATTGTGCTGTCTTTCCTGCCTAATTTCCTTCCTTTTCTCACTGAAGATAGAGATAAATGAATTTAACTATATTCAGAGAAGAGTAATGACTTGCAGCTTATGAAAGTGCCCTCCTGGATCTAGAGAGAGCCTTCTGTGTGAAAGAAAGCAGGATAAGAATGATGGTTTCATCCTTGGGCAGTGGGGATTGTGGGACTTGGGGAAAAACAAGACATAGGGAGTAAGGTGCCCTTTGGTAAATGGTGGTGACTGTGGTTGATTATTATAGCTGTGTTGTCAGTGACTATTTCATGGAAGCTACTGGGCATTTCCCCTAGAAGTTGCACATTGTGTACCATTTAATTTGTACACTATGATCTTCCTTCTCAAAAGGAGTGTCAGCACGCCCTCATACTAGCACACATTCACAGACACACAAACATAACTACCATGTCTCTGCTTGTAAATGCTGGTCAGCTGGAAGGCTCTGCTTTTAATGCCTGTTTCTAAGACTGTTTATAACTCACGCCTCCTCTAGTCCCCAAACCCACACTATCGCAGCACACATCCTGTGGGAGGAGGGAAGAGAGAGCCAAGCCTTGTACCAGATGGGTGATGGGAAACGCGGATGATTTACGCCATGATTTTTCACCGGGTTGCCTTGCAGACGTTCATGGGGGCAGCGTGGCATCCGGTGAAGGTTGTCCAGCCTCTGCTTTTGCACAGCTATCCAAGCACCCACCACGTAGTAGATTTACCATAGATTTATAGAGCAATTATGACAATTCTCTGGCAAATGATAGCAAAGTATCTTGAGGAATAAATGACTTTTGCTAGTCCACACAAAATCTAGCCTACCTGCTGGGGCAGGAGCAGAACAAGGTTGTAAAGAGAAAGCCTTGGTGGTTCCTTCTCTGTCTGCCACATACTCACTGGGCATGACCTTGGGAATGTTATTTAGTTTTTCTGAATTTCAGTCTCTTTATTTGTAAAATAGGGATGATGATGATGTCTAATCTCATAGCATGCTGTGTTTAAGGTAGTGTACATAAAATGCTTGGTATAATAAACCAAATAAAAAAACAAACTATTTGAAATGCTCTGTACATAATTAATGTTCATAATTAAATGCTCTGTACATAATGTAGTGCCTGGCATGCAGGAGGTGCTCAGCAGTTGTAGGTAGTCTGTGGCAGTAGATGGTCAATTGATTAAATAAGTGGGAGCTATTGTTAACTATGATTGTGATTCAAAAGCAGACCACACAGTACTAAAATTATATGAAGTCATATACCACACAGTACTAAAATTATATGAAATTATACTAAAATCATGTGAAAGCTCAGTCTCTTGTGTTTCTTACACACCTGCAACTTGCAGCAAAAAGGACTAAAATGAAGACGCTTAGATAGATTCTTTTGGCTAAGAAAACCTGATTAAATCAGAACTCATGGGCCCCTAGAGCTGACTCCTTTAAGAGATTACTTGCAGTGAAACCATTTCAACAAACCACTAAGATCCACTCTGTGACCTTCAGAAGATATTTGTTTTTAAAAAACTTTTGGACTATGCATGAGAAAAACTGGCTTGCTGATTACATATGGATAAAATTTTCTCCACTATTTATTCCAGGTTGTTTATTTAAACATGTTCTTATGCAACTGAACATTTCAAGTGGACTAGAAATGATTTCCAAGGACTTCACTACTAATAACTGCAATTTTTTTCAAATTATAAAAGAAAAGCAGCTTAGAAACAGATCACAGTAACCCATTCTATCACTGATGGTTTGCCTTTGCCAGAGTAAGCACAGTTTATTTTAAGCATTAGGATTTGGGCAAAAAATAAGCACCAAGGGGAGGTGGTTGTATGAAAGGCGTAGTCTTTTCTAACTAAGCACCTGCTCTATTTTTCTTCCTGCCACACATATATCATACATTTTTCTGTCTTTGGCATTTGCCTGTCTTATTTATAGCTATATCCCTAGGTACCAAAACAGTGCCAAGAATACATAGAAGTTCAGTAGTTATTTGCTGAGTGACTAAACCAGATATTAATTGTCTTGGGCCAGTGAACAAATGTGACTTTAAATTTTTGGCTGGGCCTTGTTTATCTGTTCCTGAAACAGGTTCAAGATCCAGGTTTTACATTTTCCTATCTGAGTTGGAAAAAACAGAAAGATCCCTGGCACTTCTGTCTTCTCCTTCCCCAAGGCAGTGCTTGACAAGGATACATTCCAGAGTCAGGGGCCAGTAGCATTGCCAGACCTAGCCTGGCCATGAATGTGGCTTAAGCCAGATTGGATTCTTCTGTGGGTTAAATGATTCTGTTTTTTGGTCACAGACTCACCCCTAATTCTGGTTAGTTATCTTAAAAACATGGGCCCTTGGTTATGGGTGGGTCAGGAGACAGAGTGAAAATGGATGGAAGGAAATTTAATATCAGTACCTGCAAAGAATCCCAGGGGTCCTTGTGTTCTTAAAGCACAGCAAAGAGCCATAGCTTCCTACAAAGACCTTTAGAGAAAGCATCAGTAACAATGCATTGTTCTCTGTGGAAAATGATCGCAGTGGAAGTCTATTTGGAGGCAGTGAGTCATTTAGGAAGGCAGTCTTTTTTAATGACCTGAACAAAACTCAACACCACCACCAACACACACACACACACACACACACACACACACACACACTCAAACCTTAATGTAAGCTGATTTACCTTTTTCTTTTTTTTTTAAGAGCTGGGGTCCTCAAAGTGTGGTCCCTGGACCAGCAGCATCAGAATCATCTGGGAATTTATTAGAAATGCAGATTCTCAGGTGCCTCCTGGGCCTACTGTCTCAGAAACTGCATGTGGAGCCCAGCAACCTGTGTTTTCACAAGCCCTCCGGGGACTTCTGATGCTTAGGTTTGAGCAGCACAGATTCTCATGGTGTATGAGAAGACTGGAACTCAAAATCCAATTAACTCCCCAGAGTTCTTTATAGTCCCATTTGATTATTACTCATTTTAGGGGACTTACTACCTAATCAAACTGCTTAGTCTTTCCTGGGATGGTTTTAATTGTTCGGATGTTCTTACTTTGGTTGCATTAAAAATTATCTCCGGGATTTCTCTAGTGGTCCAGTGGTTAAGACTCTGAGCTTCCAATGCAGGGGTCGTGGGTTCAATCCCTGGTTGGTAAACTAAGATCCCACATGCTGTGAAGTGTGGCAAAAAAAAAAGTAAAAAAAAAAAAAAATTATCTCCGTCTAGCTCCTAACATGTTTGGCCTCTGAAGCTACAAGGAACGTGTCTACACTCTCAGGTAATAGTCCATTCATTCATTTATTCAGTCAAACATTTGAAGAAAGACATTGGCTCCAATAAGTCATCCCATCACCAGATAAGCATCCTCAGATCCCTCAGTGGATCCTGAGGACCATAATTAGCAGAATCCCAACATCCTCGGCACACCTCTGCTCACTCTTCTCTTGACAGACATCTGTCCATATCCTACAAATATGCAAGTCCCAGAACTGGATCTGACTCTGCTTGTAATACCACCAGAGCAGGAGCTTGTGAAGATGACTGATTTTATAACTAAGTAAAGAACTCTTCATTACCTTTATGACATTTTTCTAGGATATATTGGGGTGGCCAAAAGGTTCATTCGATTTTTTCCATAACATTCTACAGTAAAAGCCAAACTAATCTTTTGGCTGATCCAATACCTTATGAAATTGCTGTTTGTAGATTAAAAAATGTGAAATATGTGCAATTGTATGGAGTTTTAATATCTTATCACATTCATTCAATCAATAATATAGAAACTTGTGTAGGGCCTTCTCTGGTATTAATATTTATGCTGAGATGATAGGATTATACTGAATGGTTGTTTTTGGTATCACATTCTTAAGTCCACTTGAGCAGATAGTAATTTACAATGTCCATAATCCTTCGAAGACGCAATATTTAACATAAACAAAAGGTACAAAGAACAACGCAATGAAACTTGCGTATCAACCTTCCCAAACCCATCTCTCCCCTCCCCCAGTAAACACCCTGAATCCTGGATTTGATGTTTATTGCTTCCATGCATTTCTTTCTATTTGTGCAATACGTACGTGCATCCCCAAACACAGTATATACACAAGATATGTATTCCGTGTATTTCTGGCTTGATATGAATCGTACCACATATATCATTGTGCCGCTTTCTCAGTATTATGTTTACGGCACTCATCTGTGTTGCAATGTGTAGGTGCTTCACGCATTTCCACTGCTGTATCATATTCTATTTTATGAATATAGCATGATTGATTATATATTTGCCAATGCTGGTGGATGTCACTATTTCAGACACTGTATCCATCCTTGGTACACTGGGGGAGTTTCTATAGGACATCCATTTGTTTTATATCAATTGCTGTCAGATTTTTGCCAGTAGAAATATATAATATTGCATGATTCTTTGTAAGTAAATGCAGAACTTTCCATTTGTCCATAAGGCATTTTATCTCATCCCACATTCATTTACTCAGTCATTAAGAATGGTATATTGGACCTCTTTGTTGTTCAGTAGCTAAGTCCTGTCTGACTCCTTATGACCCCCATAGACTGTAGCACGCCAGGCTTCCCTGTCTTTCACTGATTCCCAGAGTGTGCTCAACCTCATGTCCATTGAGTTGGTAATGCCACCCAACCATCTCATCCCCTGCTACTTCCTTCCCCTCCTGCCCTCAATCTTTCCCAGCATCGGTGTCTTTTCCAATGAGCCATGTGTCAAAGACCACATTAGGCAGCTGAAGACAAAAGTAAGACATAATCCCACTCTTTACTCGGAGGTAGGGGGAGCAGGGGCAAGGCTAGTGGAGAGGTGGTGGCTTTTGCTTTTTTTGCTGCAGTTACTGTTTTCTGAACAGCAAGTGTGACATTCCGGGGATCAGCCCTCACTAGCAGAGTGGGACAGAATGTGGAGCTGGGGTGTGGGTGGGAGGAAGTGGAGTTAGACAATTTGGGCTCAGGATCATTTCCCGTCCCTTGAGATGACGCAGCAAATATCCACCTTGAGACCTGGCCCTGTACCTATTTTGCTATTCTAGCTTCAGCCCTCATCCTTGAAATACAGACTCTTAGCATTGACCCAGGACACACGCACATAGACATATAACTGTTTCCTACTCATCAGGGACTCTGGTTATAGCCTCACATACTTTATGCAAACATACATGTTGGTCCTGATTTCCCCACTCTCATCACATATAAACTGAGATTAAATTTATATTCATATATATACACACATGTGTATATATAGGTTCATGAAGAACAGGCCGCCCCAGACTTCAAGATCACAGCTTCTTCGCTGAGCTGTAGAGAAGCAGATTGCATGTAATGTCCTCAGTGACAAGTGTGCGCTTGGCCAGCGAGTGACATAGGTCCCTATAAATCTGCCACTGCTCCGGGATCGCACTTCCCAGCACGTCCTGGTGGCTGGGTGATTCTCTGAACACCAGAGGACAGTTGACGTTTTCCATTTAAAAGGTTTCCTGCGCCTGCGGAAACTCTGAGCCCTCCCAGAAGAGTGGCCAGTGCAAAGCAGAGCGAGCTGGGGAAGGAGAGTCAGGGTGCATTAGGTTTATTTTCCAGCTGCAGTTGGAGTCACATGAAACCTACTGCCTAATTTCCTTTGTCTAACTTGATTTCTCTTTGGCTGGAAGGCAAATGGATCAATATTGTTTTTTATGCCGAGATTATGTTGCCTGAAGGAAATTTTCCATCAGTTCCCTGTGCCTGCCTTGGGTCCTGTAATTGGGGGTGCATGCTGACCAGGCATCTGGGCACCCCCAGGCATGGACACAAGTCCCATCATCTGCATGGTGCCCACCGAGGACGGGCCTCTGGAGGGGGTCACAGGAGCGGCGCCTCCAGGCAGAGCTTGGTGCTTGTGCCAGGCTTCTCTGCACGTTCTCTGGCCATATGCTAACACAAACAGCTTATTTTATTTTTTTCTTTTCTGTGAAGCCCTTTTCCCCCCTCTACCTTTTCTCTCTTTTCCTATATTTGGAATCCTCTTCACCTCATCAAAATTTCTTAAAGGTTGTTTCTTTACATTTCTGTGATAATATTTTCTTCCTGTCTCCCTTCTCAACCCCACCTCCAATGTGATTCTGTCCTTTTTTTCTTTTTTTTTTTTGGTCACCAGGGAAGGAAATGTTTATACTACGCTCTTGGTTCTATTCTCCTACCAGGCATTTAAGAAAAGCTAACAGTCTGGAGGCAGAAAAATGAGAAGGCAGTTTAGTCACACACACAAAATTGGAGCATTCATCTGTGTAGCAGGGTTGCTGAATTCTTTATGCAGTGGAGGTGGGAGAGAAAGGCAGTATTGACCAGTTATCTATAAACATGCATGTATTATATGCTCACTCAATATAAGAGATGGCATTTCTAAACACTGTGGGGGATATAAATATAAGGTGTAACATCTGCCATCTAAAGCTGCATTCTGGTTGGATAGACAAGATATAAACATGGGAAAGGATAAGGGAACTCTTGGAAGGGGAAAGTTATAACCTGTCAACACATCAGTTCAAGAAGAGGGCAGGGCCTCGTGCACTTAATTGTCCTGAGTTGAGGACAGAAGATTGAGATGGGCTCGGGAAAGGGCATAGAACTAACTGAATCCTTGCGGGGAGGATCTGGATGAGTAGACAGGGGGCAGTAAAGCCCTCCAGATGAAGAAGTCTGGGAGAAAAGAGGGAAAATGGAAAAGATAATTCAATAGGCAATCAAGAGACAGAAGAGGCTGGGCAGAGAGGGGTCAAGAGGGCAAGCAGCTGGAGACAAGATTAGTCCTGGCCAAACTGCCAAGGGCTTTGAGTGGTAGTTTAAGTCCAGCAGATTTTCTCTTAGGCAGCACGAGCTATTGAATGTCTTTGTGTGAGGATCTGAATTGATCTAAATCTGTGCCTCCCTATTTTTACATGGCATAAGTAGAAAATGGTTATTTGTAGAGTACATTGCAGTAAAGAGAAGGGGATTTGGAGAGTGGAAGGAGAATATAGCAAAGTCAACTTGTCCTGGTTTGCCCAGAACCTTGCCAGTTTTCCAGTAGCACTGAAAGTCTCACATCCAGACAAAATCCTCAGCCTGAGCCTACACCAGGACCACTTCACTTGGGAGGATGCTTTTGGTCAAAGGTGACTAGCTTAGGAGCTCTGCCCACACATGGTCACCCTGGGATCTCAGAGTTTCAGTCTTGCATCTGGGCTCATCAGTTGACACACCTTGATTAAATAGCATTTTAGGGTCATGAGTGTACAGGTTGGGTTGGAGTCTGGGAGAACAGTCAGAAGGCTATTGGTGGAGTCTGGCTTGAGTGAATAAGGCCTCGAACAAGGTAATGGCAAAGAAAATGGGGGAAAAAGAATTGATTTAAGATATTTTTTCCTGGGGGAGATAAAAGTCTCCTGACAACTTGGAGAAAGACTGAAAATTGAATGAAGTAGAAATGACTTCAAAACAACCGCAGCTTTGTTCATTTATGACCCAAGCATTTATTGAGTGCCATCTGGGTGTAAGACATCATACTCAAAGCTGAGTGAGAAATGCATTCCCCTTATGAGCTTAGAACCTAATTGGACAGATTGAAACATATCTCTTCATATTTACTATAAGGTAAAAGGTAAGGGTGTGTGGCACAGTAGTTAAAAGTCATGAGATTCAGAGCAGAACTGGGTCACTAGATTCAAATCTCAGATACTAGCTACATGACCTTGGATGAGTTACTCACCTCTTCAGGTCTCAGTTTCCTCTCAAACACACTAATGTAGATGTGTTAACCACAGTACCAAGCTCTGGGGCTTGTTGGAGGAGGAGATAATTCCTTTCACATGATGTGTGGCATAGGTAAAACAAAGCACATTAATAGCTTTATCGGGCTTCCTTGGTAGCGCAGATGGTAAAGAATCTGCCTGCAATGCGGAGACCTAGAGTCAATCCCTGGGTTGGGGAGATCCCCTGGAGGAGGGCAATGGCAATCCACTCCAGTATTCTTACCTAGAGAATCCTCAGGGACAGAGGAGCCTGTGGAGTCACAAAGAGTTGGACACAACTGAGCAACTTAAGCCCAACACAGCAATAGCTTTATCATTATCACATACAAAGTGATAAGAGATTTCTCAACTAGCAGAGAAGTATCAAAGAAATGACTTTTATGATTTGAGAAAATGAAAAAAAGCTTAGAAGAATCAACAGCAGTTTCAGAATTCCAGTTTGTTTTGTCAATCGTAGTTTCGATCCTGTTTACGAATCCTCTTCTGCACATTTAGTTTGTGATTGCCGTGTCACTGGGGTGCAGTTGTTCCTGTGGTTTTTACGTAAAAAAACCCCTTAGATGTCACATTACAAAGCAGTATTAAGCAGAGATGGCTGTCTGACCATGTGAGGCAGTGTCTCCAGAGAAGGCTGTCTATATAATTTCTTTATGTTAGTTATAACTTGGATACTTTTACAGTTTTTAAGTCTTTCTCTCTCTCTCTCTCTCTTTTTTTTGTTTTAAATCCAAATTTCTGATTATTTCTATTGGCTGAATTACTAACAGCAGAATCACTACACCAAAGAATATATGAATTTAAGGCTTCTCTGCATATATGGTTACCGCCTCATTGTTCCTGACCAACTCTGAGCACAATCTTTTATTTTCTTTGATTTTTGCTGCTTTTTTGGGTAAAAATTGTTACCTTTCAGCTACAAATTGCATATATTTGAACACTAAGGAAGTTGAATATTTTTTCATATTTGTTAGCCATTGGGCTCTTTTTTTTTTCCTTATAAAGAAATATCCGTTCATGCACTTTGTATATTTTTCATTTGGTAACATATTATTGTTTGTCTCTTCATTTAAATGGTCTGTCTTATTTTTATGCAAACTCCCCAAGTTTCTTTTGAGAAATAAAACCTATAGTTTCATGAAAGTGCTTTGTATAAACTGTAAAACCCTATATACACATTATTATTATTGGAAGATTGGCCTTGTTCATATGTTTGTCATACTTATAACAAAGAGGTTCTTGTAAATTCAGATTTAGGCTTGAGTAGAGTGTGAGCTTTATTCAGGTTGGAATTTTTGTCTGTTTTATTCACTGCTGTATCCCCAATGCCTAAAACAGTCCATGGCATGGAGTAGTGATCAATAAATGTATGTTAAATGAATGAGTATGAGATAAACACATAGATGGATAGAGATTTTCTACAATGTTCACCAAGATGACTTCATTTTCTTTTTCGCCTCAAGCTGGAAGCAAATGGAGTTGTGGATAGCTGGCAGGTCAAAACTGTGAAATAGTATTCTTATCAATCTGGACTTAGGAAACTCATTTCTTAGAACCTAACTTTCTTTATGGTAACATTGTAAGCCTAATTAGTAATTCTACCTCATTCATTTAAGTGATAAACCAGAGACAAGAAGAGTTTAATGACCCAAGCATGGCTTTCAGCAATATGATAAAAGACTCAAGTTGTTGCTTTGTTTTTATATAAGAGCATTTCTAATTCCTAAATATATGACAAGCCTCCTAGTCTCTCCATGCCTCACTTGTTGTTTTCTGGCAGTAATGAGAATAAATTGTTCACAAGGTCTAAAAGAAGACATGACAGTATGCCTTAAAATTGATTCATTCTTTGGTTGCCTAGTTTGGGGGAAAGGTTTTGCATAGAAATTTATGCTAATAAGTTTAATCTCCTGTATAGACCTAAATTCAACTACCCACAGGTGCCTGGGACCATCTTCTTTTCTAAAGTTTCTCTGTGCTGTTTTTATCTCTAATTATCCTACCTCACATTATGTTTTCCTTTTAAGGTGCTTTAGTGTTTCTGGAAGAACATGGGGTAAAATTTCCTATAAATGTGCATTTTGCTCCAGACTTGTTTCCTGGATGGATCACTTACAGTGGGAGGCAGTACATGGTGGTTAAGTGCTTTGTGTTTAAGTGACACAGACTCTTATTTATGATCTTAAGTGAGTCACTCAGCTTCCCTGAGCCTCAATTTATTCATTTACAAGATAAGTATTTTAAAAACCCTGCTCCCATTGGATTGTGAGGATTAAATAAAAGAATGCATATAAAGATGCTGGCATAGGGTTTGACAAATAAGCAAGCAGTAAATAGAAGCTGCAATGGCATATCATTTATCATTGTCATGTTCATCCATACATGGCTTGGCCATGGCACCTAAGCCACTGAGGTGCTATTAATGACTGTAAGAAAATCAAGTGAAAATGTCAAAGCAAAAGACAAGGAAAGAGAGAGAGATCCCTGTAAGAGAAGATCCCAGAAGTAGCCCATCTAGGATATATCAGTCAGGGTTCAAACAGAGAAGTGGAACCACCTGGAAATACAGATATAGATACAGATGTATACACACATGCATATATACATCTGTATGAGCAATAGATATATGCTCACATGTATATATACATACATGGACTTCCCTGGTGGCTCAGTGGTAAAGAAGCTGCCTGCAATGCAGGAGATATGCATCCAATCCCTGGGTTGGGAAGATTCCCTGGAGAGGAATGTGGCAACCCACTTGAGTATTCTTGCCTGGAAAATCTTGTGGTCAGAGGAGCCTGCAGTCAGAGTAGCTGATGGAGGCTGATGAAGACAGAGCAGGAGAACCCAGGGCAGCTTCTCACCACTGGAGATGAGGCGGTAGATCATTTGACCTGCAAATTGGTTGCTGCTTCACTTCCACCCTTAAAGCCTAGATGCCATGATCAATGCAGGTGTCTGTTTTAAGCCTAGATACCATGATCAATGCGGGTATCTGTTTTAAGGTAAAAACACTGAGAGGTTCAGAGACGTTATTCATTAGCTTCAGATCACATGGCTGAAAAGGGCAGAGCTGGGATTCAGAGCAGACCTGGTTGGCTTGTGTCTCCTCTCAGATACTGCCAAGTGACAGCCTCCCTAGAGGGCAGGGAAGGAAGGCATGCCTGCAGCATAGAAGTTAAGACGCGGTCTCTGGATTCAGACCTCCCTGCACTCATACCTCTCAGGTTTATAATCTGGCTTCTCCACTTACAGATGGCGAAACCTGGGGTGCGTTACCTAACGTTCAGTTCAGTTCAGTCGCTTGGTTTGCTTCAATTTCCTCGTCGTCAAATGGGCCTGATTATAATTCCCTAGTCAAAGACTGTATGTAGGTGCATTCTCTGCAACAGTGCCCAGGGCTATAAGCACCCTGTTGGCAGTGGTTACCCCAGCTTGCTCAAGTCAGCGGGTTTCTGCCTGTCTCTCTGCAGTGGCAGAGCGCTTGTCCGGCTGCCGCTGCCTTCGCTGCTTCGTTATGGATGAGCTGTCCTGAGACGGGCTCGGTGGCGGGCTCGAGCGCTGTCAGTTTCTCCCGCAGCACTTTGCGCAGCTTTTCAGCATCACCACCTTGGACTCTGAGCCTCGCCTGCTCGAGGAAGACAGAGGTGATGCTGCCGTGACCACAATCAGCCCCGGCGCCTGCTCTTTTGACCCGACAGTGCTCCCTCGAAGCAGCTGCCTTTCGGGTCCGGTCAAGTGGGAGCTAGACTACCGTATTGCTAATTGGGACTTTGGGGTTGTGCTCATTCCTCCAAAATGCTCTATTTTTGGAGAGTCGATGAAACGCTCCGGTGCACCCGGACGGAAATAGATGATTAGCTGTCACGAGCGTTCTTGCCCAGATGGAAAGCAGATACTCACTGTTGAAAGTCCAAGTGTTCTAGTAACTTTGTCAATGAGTGAAGATTGTGATGCTCTCATCCTTGGGGCAGGGGTGCTCATGGATGGTGGGGTGTGATGATGGAGGGTGGTGGAGTGTCAGGGGGGGTGGGGGGGTCAGTCTGCCCGTGTTTATTTCTCGCCCTGCACATGTACTTCCTGTGTGACTCAAGCAAGTTTCTCAACCTCTCTCAGTCTCCATGTCCTCAACTGTTCAACAGAGATAATAATCTGGGCTGTTGCGAAATGAGATGAGGCAGTGCACATGGAGGAACCTGGAATATAGTTTAATGGACACTGATCATACCTGGAATTTGCTAGATGGTCACAGGTGTGTTCCCCTCTGCCCACGAGGATTTGGTCACCCTTTTTGTCCTCCTTTGCACTTTTGAAATTATTATTATTTTCTTTACCCCTCTTCTTTCCTCTCTCTCTTTCTCCCCTGTCCTTCCATTTTTTTCTTTCTGCGTCTCTCTCCCTTGTCAAGATTTTAGGTCTTTTTTATTTGTTTCTTTGTTTCTTTTTGCTACTGGATGCATTTAGAGCTGGAGAAGGAAATGGCAACCCACTCTAGTACTCTTGCCTGGAAAATCCCAAGGACGGAGGAGCCTGGTAGGCTACAGTCCATGGGGTTGCGAAGAGTGTGACAGGACTAAGTGACTTCACTTTCACTTTTCACTTTCATGCATTGGAGAAGGAAATGGCAACCCACTCCAGTGTTCTTGCCTAGAGACCCTCAGGGACGGAGGAGCCTGGTGGGCTGCCGTCTATGGGGTCGCACAGAGTCGGACACGACTAAAGCAACTTAGCAGCAGCAGCATTTAGAGCAGAAGTCAGTGAACTCCCCTTTTGTAAAGGGCCAGAGAGAAAATATTTTAGGTTTTATGGTTGCTACTATTCTTGCTACCTCTGTTGCTACTGTTCATCTCTGCCATTGTGATACAAAAGCAGCCACATGCTATTACAAAAGTAGCAATACATAACTGAATGAACATGGCTATGTGCTAGTAAAGCTTTATTTACAAAAACAAGTTGTGGGCCTAATTTGACCTGCAACCTCTGATAGTTTTCCAAGCCCTGATTTAGGTTTTTTAGAGATTACAGATTCTTCTTAAACATCCAAGGTCAGCGCTTTCTCTGGAAACCTGGGACTCTGGTTCACACCATGACACCAGGGAAGCCTCTGGTATCTGAGTGGCTCTTGTAGGGTATTATTCCACAGCACAGCCTTTAGACAGAATCAAAAAAGTGATGGGGAAATGTTACTTTGTTATTCACAATTCATGTCTAAAAAATTCTAAGGAAATTCCCTTCAGATAGACTTGGATCATCAGTGACTCCATCCATTCAAAACTGACTAATGGTGTCTGAGCAGTCAGCATGAGGGAAGACTTGCTAGCCGTGGAAGAAATACATAAGCATAGCACTTTGCATAGTTAACGGCTGATTGTCTCAGGCTACTTCTGAAAGAGTGTGTAGAACCTGCATTGCCATTAAATCAAGCTGCTTTTCATCATTACATGGAAGGCTTTTTACTTCACAGACTGAAGTTCAGGTTCTAGCTTTGCCACATGCTAACTGTGTCCTGGAGAATTTAACCTCTTTTGACCTCAGTTTTCTCATCTGTAAAATGGGCATAATGATAATACATCAATATCATAGGCTTGTTGCAAGGATTAAATGAGATAATGATTTCAATGCCTGTGGCAGAGTAAATCCTATGTA
This sequence comes from Capra hircus, assembly GCF_001704415.2. Lineage (NCBI taxonomy): Eukaryota > Metazoa > Chordata > Mammalia > Artiodactyla > Bovidae > Capra > Capra hircus. The sequence goes on along the minus strand of NC_030821.1, from coordinate 21,957,024 downwards.
TTTTGGTTATGGTTATTATAAGCAAATGACAGTTTTGGAGTTTCTGAGGGCCCTTATTTGAAGTGACTTGGAAATGGAATCACGCAACATTCTATTTGCCTCAGGAATGCTGGTGGCCAGGGGTCCATTCTTAGGTTTGTGGAGCTGGAAATTCCCTCTGGCTTCTTCACACAGTTCACTGGCAGCCAGGTCCGTGGATCTCTTTCCCGGCCATAGACTTTGCTCTTCTTCACTAACACATCTCTCTCCTGGTTGTCAAGAAGTTATCTTCCAGTGTCATACCACATTCCATCTGCCAGCATTTCTGCTTACTACCTCCTTTTATTCGCTTCAGCAGGGATGGAGGGAAAATAGGTCATCTTTTTCCTTCCAAAATAAATGTTGAGAAGTCCGTCTGACATTTCTGTTATCCAGCATTCTCTTTTTCCATCACTTTATTGAGAACCCTACTGTCTTCCCTTTATATTCCAGAGAGTTTTTTTTTATTCCTAAACTATGTTATTAGAGCTGAACATAATCTTAAGGACCTGGCCTATTCTGATTTTCAGGAAGGATATTATGTGAATTTGACCTAGTGTATTGCTGTGTGGAAAACCTACACAGCTTCCCCAGTGACTCAGCTGTAAAGAATCCACCTGTAATGCAGGAGATGCTGGTTCGATCCCTGGGTGGGAACGAGCCCCTGGAGGAGAGCATGACAACCTACTCCAGTACTCTTGCTTGGAGAATCCCATGGACTGAGGAGCCTGGAAGGCTATAGTCCATAGGGTCACAAAGAGTCGGACATGGCTGAAGTGACTGAGAGAGCACACATTGCCGTGTAGAAAATCCACATCTTTTTCTGCCCAAGTTGCACCCATAGATAGGGTATCAGTGTCATCTTGCCAGGAGCAAGGCAGCTTCCTAGGAAGGGTAACAATGTAATTACAAGGCCAAGTCCACCACCCCCCCCCGCCGACCCCAGGAAGTTATGTCTAACTCAGAACCAATATGTTGAGCCCATAGCCTCGCCTTCTGAAAGCTAACAATCAAACCTCAGCAATAAGCACTTACCTGTTTAACATTCATAGGACATGCATCCTAGAATCATGCTAAACTTTTGCTGATTCACATTCAGCTCCTGTTCCTTTGAGACACTAAATTAGTTTTAGTTCTCCACTTTCTGAAAACTACTATATAAAATATGAAATATTTATGTTAAGTAGTAATGTCAAAATTAGCTAATAACTTATTTTCAGATAAACAAATAGGTATGCAAAGTGCTTTCTGTTTGCTCAGTGCTGTGTGAGGCATAGGGGGTGAAAGATGTGGTGCCACCTTCCAAGGTCAACTTGTTGTATTAGTCACTCAGTCATGTCCGACTCTTTGTGACCCCATGGACTGTAGCCTGCCAGGCTCCTCTGTCCATGGGATTCTCCAGGCAAGAATATTGGTGTGGGTAGCCATTTCCTTCTCCAGGGAATCTTCCCAGCCCAGTGATCAAACTCAGATCTCTCCCGCATTATGGGCAGACTCTTTACCATCTGAGTCACCAGGGAAGCCCAAGGTCAACTTTCTAGAGCCTAAATCCAATGTATCTAACTGCAGTCTATACAACTATCCATGACCTGTAGAATATAACTCCAAGGACAAAATAGCTGGCTTACCTGATCAGTTTATTTCTGTAAGTCAATGTTTGGGCAGCATTTTTATGAATCTGCATTGAATGTTTTGTCATCCATGGAGCACCAATAGAGTTCCAAGTGATTGTCCAATTTAGATTTAATAACGTGGCTGAAGCAATTCCCATTTTCTCTTCTGTGGGAGGCGGTGCACAAGTCTGCAGAGGGGATGGAAGATTGATGGGTGCAGTGAGCAGCAACTTTGCTTAATAATGAGAATGCACTTGAAGCAGCACCATTTAGCATTTCCAGAGAAGTGACTGCTTTGCTCTCCATTTATATAACTTGTCATGTCCAAGAAATTGACAGAGAAGTAGTTTGAAATGGACAGTTGGAACACGCATCAAAAAAAATAGATCTTCCATCGTGATCACCTGGAGAATGACCAATTTCAGTTTAAGGAATTTTTAATAGCATCCTAAATCTCTTGTGGCTAAACAGAAAACAGACTTAAGAAACACAAGGAAGTATGGGACAAGCTGCTTCCCATTTGTTTCCTGGTGGAGGAGGAATGTTTTCATTGATTGCATGCTTTGCAAGTAACTTCTCATAGAGCTTTCAAGGGGCTACATTGTCTAGTGGTTAAGAGTCCAACTTCTTATCTCATATAAGCTACATGAACTTACAAGCTGTGTAACAGAGCATGAGTTATTCACCTTTTTGTGTCATCATCCTTGTCTATTGCATGGGAGAAAAAATAGTATCTACCTCATAGTGTTGTTCAGTCAGTCAGTTCAGTCATTCAGTCCTGTCCGACTCTTTGCAACCCTATGGACTACAGCATGCCAGGCTTCCCTGTCCTTCACCAACTCCCAGAGCTTACTCAAACTCATGTCTACTGCATCAGTGATCTGGACAATCAGTTGGTCCATTGCTATCCAACCATCTCGTCCTCTGTCGTCTCCTTCTCCTCTCGCCTTCAATCTTTCTCAGCATCCGGGTCTTTTCAAATGAGTCAGCTCTTCACATCAGGTGGCCAAAGTATAGGAGTTTCAGCTTCAACATCAGTCCTTCCAATGAATATTCAGAACTGATTTCACTTAGGATGGACTGGTTGGATCTCCCTGCTGTCCAGGGGACTCTCAAGAGTCTTCTCCAACACCACAGTTCAAAAGCATCAATTCTTTGGCGCTCAGCTTTCTTTATAGTCCAACTCTCCCACCCACACATGACTGCTGGAAAAACCCATAGCTTTGACTAGATCGACCTTTGTTGGCAAAGTAATGTCTCTGCCTTTTAATATGCTAAGTTGGTCATAACTTTTCTTCCAAGGAGCAAACATCGTTTAATTTCATGGCTGCAGTCACCATCTGCAGTGATTTTGGAGCCCCCAAAAATAAAGTCTACCACTGTTTCCTCTGTTTCCCCATCTATTTGCCATGAAGTGATGGGACCAGATGCCATGATCTTAGTTTTCTGAATGTTGAGTTTTAAGCAACTTTTTCACTCTCCTTTTTCACTTTCATCAAGTGGCTCTTTGGTTCTTCTTGGGAAGCTTTCAATGGTTAATATCCCTTCATGTTCAATATAGAAGGCGTCAGAACACAGTGTAGACAGATGAGGTATATATTTTTTTTTTAATTAATTTTTATTGGAGTATAGTTGATTACAATGTTGTGTTAGTTTCTACTGTACAGCAAAATGAATCAGCCATACATGTACGAATATCATCTCCCTTTTGGACTTCCTTCCCATTCAGGTCACCCCAGTACATTAAGTAGAGTTCCCTACGCTATACAGTATGTTCTCATTCATTATCTATATTGTACATAGTGTCAATAGTATATATGTGTCAATCCCAAACTCCCAATTCCTCCCAACCTCTCCCTTTTTTTGAGATAAGAGATATTTTTGAAGAAGCCACTAATAGACTTGAGACGATTCTTTTAACTTACTTTTGGTTCTCATGGTAAGAATCTATTCATGCCATGGATGAAGTAGCTGAATTGGAGAAACTATAAGAAAATACCTACACAGGTGACTTCTCTGGGGTCAGGAAGATCCACAGTTATTCTCAGAAATTCTCGTCCTCTCCTCAGTGTTCTCTCTGAAAGCACACGGACAGTGTTGCCATCTCCTGCAGGCTTTGCTTCAGTGATTTTCTCATCTGCAGGAGCACGCAGCTCTTTGATAGGAAGCTATTTGCAAAGGGACAGAATGTTTTTCTGTGGCTGTGATGTCAGTGGTATCAAAGTTATTGACTCAGTTGAAAAACAGCTTAATGTTATCTTCAGGGCTTCTGCTTTCCTGTCAGCTCAAGCCTTGGAGATGTGTATAATTGGGACTTGCTAAGACAACCTTGACACCCCTCTGCAGAGTGACGTGCCTGTTTGATACAGGCTCAAAGGTCGTTTGACAGCGAGCAGCTTTTCCCTTGGGGCAGGGTAACCACGGAGAATCTGCTAATGAAGAGTCAATGGTCCAGGAACTCCAGCCTCACTTCCCAGATGGGAAGACTTTAATCATTCTTATCTTTCCTGTCACCACCAGGACAGACCAAGAGCCTAGCCATCCAATCGATAATCAAAAAGAAGGTATTTCTTATAATTATTCCTCTCCTGAGCTGGCTTGCATATCATTAAATTGAAAAAATGTTTGATGATGAATCTCACAGCTCCTTGGTTTGACTTATGAATGGAATCAGAGCATCACCCCACATTCGCATCTATTCTGTGGACAGATTTGGTGGAAAGTAGCTTCTGATTTCTTTTTGAGTAATAGACCTTTTGAACTGTGCCACAGACATCTTGGGCTTTTCATTACAAGAATTACTCTCCTAAGCCAAAGTCTTTATCAGTCAGGGTCTTTGGCTGCAAACCAGAGCAAGTAACTTACACTCAGGTGTGTAAAAATGGTCTATGGGAAGATCATGGGGAGCTCACATATCAAAGGAATAGTCTATGGGCCAGGCTTTGGAAGAGCAGAGCCCAGAGCAACCCTGGACAGACTGTAGCAGACGTTGATCTGTGTTCAGGGATATACCCTCCAATAACTTTTATTTATTTGTTTATTTTGTCATCCTGCCAAAGATTCAAATTCTTGGGAAACATTGCGTTTTCCCATCTCTTAGCCAGGGAAGACTAGGGCACCATGTGTAGCCATCTTGCCAGAATAACTCCAATGGGGGAGAGACATTTCTTTCTTTCTTTTTTATTTGGCCGCAGCATGCAGAATCTTAGCTCTCTGACCAGGGGTTGAACCCACCACCCCTGCCGTGGACACACATGGAGTCCTAACCACTGAACCACCAGGGAATTCCTGAGAGAGTTTTCTTAAAGAAAAATTGGGGGTGGCTGAAACCAGAGGAAGGGAGAGTGAATGTCAAGGGTTGGAACGACGGTGCTTGCTACACTGCGTCTCTTGGAATAGGACCACATGTGTGGCTGAAACACACTGCAAGGCTCCCATTTGTCACCTGCTCCAATTTGTCGCCCAGTGTTGCTGAACCTTAGGATGATGACCTGTTAGTCCAATGACTAAATCCCTTTTAGTCAGAGCCCGGGCATGTTGTTCTTACTTTTCTAAGATGGCTTAAAGAAAAAAGTGTATCAGGCAGGGTTCTTCAGCTGCAAGCAAAAGAACTCTAAGCTAGGTGGTTAAACAAAAGAGGAATGTATTAGAAAGAACTGGTGGCTCAGAGAATCTCCAGGAGGGCCAGAAGACCAGGCTGAGAGGATGTGTAGCTGGGACCAATGCCCCAGGTCTCCCAGAGGATAGTGGAGAGCCCCAGGGCTGTCCCTGGGCTCAGTTACCATGGATGATTTGACTGAAGCAGGGCTTGAACCCTAGTGCTAAACCTCTGTCACAGCTGGCCTGAAAAACAGGATTGATCCATCTCTACCTTCACCAACATGGCTTCTGTGACACCTGCTTCCTGAGCCACCAGCTTGCCATGCAAAGACTGGTGTGGGGGCACCATTTTGGAAGAGGCCAGGTCACGTGATGGGGTCAGCTGCAAAGGCATCTGAGAAGTGTGTTGTGGCTACTGCCTTAGAGCAGAAGGCCTCTGCCTTGGAGGAAGCAATTGTGTGACTTTGAACTTGTGCTTATTCCATCAGTGGACCACATCTTTCATGGTGGTAGTTTAGTTGCTAAGCTGTGTCCGACTCTTGCGACCCCATGAACTGTAGCCTGCCAGGCTCCTCTGTCCATGGGATTTTTCAGGCAAGAGTACTGGAGTGGGTTGCCATTTCCTTCTCCAGGGGATCTTTCCAACTCAAGAATTGAACCAGGTCTCCTGCACTACAGGCAGATTCTTTACCAACTGAGCTATGAGGGAAGCATCTCCCATACTGCTCTGGTAATAAGTAGAGTTTAAATACATTTTGTAATAATTTTATAAACCTTGTGATGATACTGTGTTGTATTTTTTGTTTAAAACAAATATTGAAAATGCACCGCAAGTTTTAAAATCTTCTTGCGATGGGGTTAGATATATCAGTTTACTCAAAAAAAGGCAGTGATTCCAACCTCTCAGAGGTTGCTTCAATATCAAACTGGGCAAGCTCTTACACAGCTGTATTTCAGCCTTGTTATCCAGGACATGGGGTGATAATACTTATCTATGGACTTCATCATGTTGACAATGTTGGTATTGCGAAGTATTATTAGGTATTGATAAACAAAGGTTTCACATAACTGGATACAATCCAACTAAGAATGATAATTGTAACAATGTTTATTTATTTATGACTAATGAGCTTGTGCAGCTCACCAGACATGTTTAGTACACAACAGAAATGTAGGAGTGGATGCTTACATTCCATTTAAGTCAGTATTCTATTTCCAACACACACAAAACATAGCAACTGATTTAGATTATGCTAAACCACAGAGGAAAATGCCAAGTTTTACGGTGGGTCATCAGGGTTAGCTTCTAGAGGGACCAGTATTCTCTTTTCTTTCCTTTCCTCTTGTTTCTTTCCATTTCATGTCTCTTCTTTTTCAGCTTTATTGAGATATAATTGACATGGGACCAGGATTTTTGAGCAGAGTCTAGTGGAAGGTCAAAGAAGTTGGTATGTCAGGGGCAGGGAGAGGGCAGATGTGAGCAGTGAGAAGGGCACCCAGGGAAAGAGAAGATTCCGCAGTGTGAAAGCACCTACAGAGCTGGAGACTCGCAGCTCAGCTGGAAGGAAAAGCTGGGTGAGGAATGACACCCTGTCAGATGCCTTCCAACGTGAGAGTGGAAGCACATACTTTTTGCTGCTGGTGATGGTGCCAAGAATTTACATTTTGTGTTAATCTGACCTCATTTACATAATACCTTATTATAGCGAATCACTTAGATGTTGCCTAATTGCCCTCTTTCTCTTGCTGACCCCAACACTGAGAAAGTCAAAAACATGACCTTTATTTTGTCTGAGGCAGAGAAATCTGATTTGATATTTTGCTGCCAGAGACCTTTTGCTTTCATATCTACTTGTTTTTTGCATATTTGTTTTTCCTAGGCCACACAAGCGCTTTGCCTTGTGTATTTCCTTTGCATTTGTCCACACGCATATGTGTTCACCCATGCTTTTTGGGAAGTTAGGAAAACCCAACTTTTTTCCATTTAAATTATAGAATTGTCATTTTCTTCTCTTTCCCAGTGTATTCTTAATTCTAGTCTTTCATAGATATGCAATATTCCATTGAGTAATCATTGGAAAATTGTTATGCTTCAGTTTTTCAACAGTTTAGATATTGTAATGACAATTTTTGTGTATAGAACTTATTTCTTTCCTGTTAGATTATTTTCTTAACAGCATCTGTAACTCTTAACTTTCTGCTTAGAGAAATAAAGTTTTATAATTTAGAGTTTTCTCTTTCTTGCCTCCCAATCTTGTATGTAAATAACCATTTCAGCATGAATTACTGTGCATTTTATTTTGTCTATATAGCAGCCTTTCTAATGTATCAGTCTAGACATGCTTATGTAACATACTACAATATAAGCCCAAGAGCTTCTGCCATAAGTGTTAACTGTGAAAAGCAGGAACGCAGTACCAGACTATGGAGCTATCACAGAGAGATTGTGATGGTCATAAAAAAAAGTCACTGTAGCCTGAAGGTCTAAATCTCCTTTATATTGTTTCCTAGATTTATTTTCTTTAAGTCTGTGTCTTTTATCACCAATTCATAACTTATTCATAACTCATTCCATACCTACTAACCCTTTATTTTATTCATTTCCTCATGTTAATGACATCACTTGCTATTTGACAGGTACTCTTCCCACCTCCGTAGTGTTTAAAATTATTGTTGCTGTATTTGTACCCACCTCCCAATCAGTAGTGATCTTTTGATGTTTCTCTATATGAGTAAGTTGATTCCTAAGGATACTGAATGCCGTTTTTTGGCAGTATACACTGGCCATATGACCCAGCAAAGCCACTCATGGGAATATATAGTAGAGAAGAGTTCACAACAAACATGTACATGAATCTCTAACATCTGTATTCATAATCATCAAAAATTGGAAACAACCAAAATGACCTTCAGAAGGTGAGTGGAAAAACACTCGGTAGTGCGTCTGCACAGTGGAATGCGTGCCTGCATGTGTGCGTGCCAAGCTGCTTCAGTCGTGTCTGACTCTGCTACCCTATGGACCATAGTCTGTCTGCCAGGCTCCTCTGTGCATGGGATTCTCCAGGCAAGACTACTGGAGTGGGTTGCCATGCCCTCTTCCAGGGGATCTTCCCGACCCAGGGATCAAACCCCCATTTCTTCAGTCTCCTGCACTGGGAGGGGTTTCTTTACCACTTGTGGCACCTGGGAAGCCCCTGCAAAGGAATACTGCATAGCAATTAAAAAGAAACGAACTCCTGATACCCGCAACAACTTGGGTAAATCTCAAAAGAGTTATGCCAAATGAAAGAAGTCAGATTCAAAAGGTTGCCTACTCAATGATTCCATTTATATGACATTCCTGAAACGAGACAGCTACAGTAACAGAACAGATCAGGGTTTTCCAAGAGTTACGGGGGAGGGGAAGTTGTGACTACACAGGGACGGTATGAGTTGTAGGAGGTGATGGGACTGTTTTGTGTCCAGAGTGTTGTGAGGATAAGACTTCTATCCACGTGTCAAAATTCACAGAACTATCACTAAAAAAGTAAATTTATTGTAGTTAATTTTAAAAACATTAAAAGGTTGCAGTTTCATCAAAGTAGTCATAGGTCTTTTGACAAGTAATTTAATCTTTCTAAATCTCAATTTATTTACTTGTCAAGTGTAGAAAATACTCTCTATCTTGAAGCAGTGCTATAAAGATGAAATAGGATGTCATAAAGTATCCACCTGGCATAAGGAAGCTCCTCTTTTTCTTTTCCATGCTGATATTTCTCATTGGGAGCAGGTTCTTTTTTGTGGTTATTATCATCTGGGCTTTTTAAACAGTTATTTGGCTTTTGGGGAAAAGACTGGAGCTAGTAAGGGTTTCAAGCAGAAATGTGACCTGATTTGATACTCATTTAAAAAAAAAAAAAAAAGAATCATTTGAGCAGCTTTGTGGGGAGTGGTGAGGAGTGCAGAGGGTAGGAGTGGAAACACGGAGGGAGCTCCCTGGTTGCCTAGCGGTTAGGATTTGGTGGTTTCAGTGCAGATGCCCTGGATTCCATCCCTGATCAGGGAACCATCCCACATGCAGCATAGTACAGACAAAATGCTAAAAAAAAAAAAAAAAAAATAGAGTGGAAACATGAAGAGGTATTGAGGTTGTCCAGATGAGAGATGGTCGTGGTGTCACCGAGATGACTTGGTGGGACAACAGAGTGGGAGAGAAGTGGGCAGGTTTGAGATTTTTGGGGGAAGAGGTGGAATCAATAGGCTTGATGATGGTTAAGGATTGAAGAAACATGGTTGGAGGTAGCGTTTATTGAGATGAGAAACTCAAGAGAGGAGCAAATTCAAGTGTGTGGACTGTAGTCATCATGGAAAACCAATAATTTGTTTGGACGTGTTGAGTGGAAACCCAACAGGTAGTTGGGTATGGCGTTCTGGAACCCAAGACCAGGCCAGTGTGATCCCATTCATTCCCACCGGAGGTGGCTCTGTAAAGTTTCCCAGCTCTGACCCTCCAGATTAGGATGGCAGGGGAGCTGTTAGCTGCTATTCCTTCGACCTAACCTTGGGATTTTTTTAATGAATCACTTTTCTTTAATCCACCCCTGAGAGCAAGCACTTGTAGAAACTTCAGGTTATGCTTGTATGATCCACTGCTGCCAGGTTTTCTTTTTTGTTTTCCATTTAATGTGATTTAGGGAAAGGAGCATTTCCAAATATCCAGCCTAGAAGTCATTGGTCATATTGTATATGATTGAGAAGTATTAATAAACTACTGAGACAGCTGATGAATATTCAAACACGTGACAAAATATGCTAAGGGATTATATGCTAACATATTTTGTTATTTATATTATGCTCAAATTTCCAGTTTTGCCACAGACAAGGGAAAGAAATTCAAGATATGATTTTCCTTGAAAGTTACCTATTAACTGTTGCCTCTGTGAATGGAATGGAATTTGGGGAGAGATATTGAGAAGCCTCAACCGTGTCTCCAAAAAGTTAAAATTCTATAGATTTGGGTATTTGGTCAGCATGTTCATCAGACTCATCTATTTGAAATATTTTATAATTAATATTTTGTTCTTTAAATACATACATAAAAATAACTTAAAATCATAAACATGAGAGACAATGCCCTTCTTCCGCCCACTCCACCTCTTTAATCACCATAAAGAGTGATCTATTGGGTTTTTCTCAGAAAATGTAATTACTTTGTAATGAAATGTTAATGCTTTGTTCTATTCTTAAAATCACTTGTTCCAGTAATAAAGCTATGGCTTAATAGAGTTGCTAAATTTTCTTCTCAGCCATTCTTTTAATATTTCATACTTGTCAAGTGAGCCAGGCATGATCGGGATGATTTTTGTTTTTACATCAGGACCATTTCGGCAAAAACCCATCATCAGGCTGTCAACTTCAACATCTTCGAGGGCATGGTTTGCCACGGGGTGCCCCTGGTGACTATTTCAAGAGGCAAAGTGGTATACGAAGCTGGAGTTTTCAGTGTCTCAGCAGGAGACGGGAAGTTTATTCCTCGTAAACCGTTTGCTGAATATATTTACAAACGGATCAAGCAACGGGACCAGGTGAGTTTGGGGCTGCAGGGGCTGTTACCACGGGCTGGACTGTCACGTGTTCCTGATGTTGGTGATTGCATTATCACATACAATGGGGTAACATATTCCTGGGATGTGAGAAAAGGTTACGGAAAAATAGAGCTTTCAAAGAAAAATTCATTACTGGATGGATGCATTTTCCTTTGCAGATTAGTGCCTATTCAGGGTTTCCTAATGGACCAAGTCGGGTTTTCCTAGGCAAGTTCAGGGCCCCTGTGGGCCTTTTGGCAATTGCTGTTAGTCAGGCTCGTCTCACAAGTAGCCATTCAGAAAGATAAAAGTGCCACCGTTTTACACCTGAGAGAAAAAATGGGAGGGAAAGTGGGAAAGGCTGTGGAGAGCCATCAGACTGCAACTCAAGCCCAGCCCCAAGGAATGAGAGAAGGAGAAAAAATATACCGTGAGGAGCATCCTAGAATACCATCTCATTCAAACTAACAAAGGTTGAGCAACCTACAGACAGCCCTTGAGTCCGTTCCTGGGTCCAGCTATGTAGCATGCTGTCATTGGCTGGGAGCAACAGTGGGAGGCGTGGCCTCCCCTAAGAACGAAAACGTGAAGTTCAAGCTCAACAACTGCCCCTTGAGAAACTATGCTCCCTGTAGCTGAAGGTCTGCAAGGTGCATCCTGGCTTCCCCGATAGCTTAGTTGGTAAAGAATCAGGCTGCAGTGCAGGAGACCCTGGTTCGATTTCTGGGTTAGGAAGATCTGCTGGAGAGGGGATAGGCTACCCACTCCAGTATTCTTGGTCTTCCGTTGTGGCTAAGCTGGTAAAGAATCGCCTGCAATGCGGGAGACCTGGGTTCGAACCCTGGGTTGGGAAGCTGCCCTGGAGAAGGGAAAGGCTACCCACCGCCGTATTCTGGCCTGGAGAATTCCATGCACTGTACAGTCCATGGGGTCGCAAAGAGTTGTACACGACTGAGCGACTTTCACTTTCACGTTCAAGGTGCATTCATGGCAGGGTTGGGGTCAAGTAAATATGAATTCTGCCCTGACTTCACATTTCCTCGCTGTGTGGCCAAGCATCTCTGTCATCCCTGGGCTGCTTCCTCATCTCGAAAACGGAGATAGTGTTTTCTCCCCAAGAGATTGTAAGAGTCAAGTGAGATTTTAAAATAAAGGGGACCAGTGGGAGGTCTATAAATATCAGTTCTGTCTCTTTGTTTTCCCCCTTTGATGATTGAATTTATAATAAAGTCTTTGTAATAATCCTGTTGTTATAAGAGAGGTATTAAAAGGTATGTTCTTTTACTATGTCTTGTATTTTCACGTTTGTTTATTTAGTTCATGCAGTGTTTTCAATAATTTTAAAAATTCACTTCACTAAATACACTAACATATCAAAAATTTCAGATTAAAATCATCTAAACTGCTGGTTTGGGAGTGATGGAAGGCAACCAGTGCCCTCAATCTCACATGGTAAGAATAGGCTAGAGCTGGGTGACAGAGCCCTACAGAGGCAGCATTTATGACTTTCATCTGCAGGCTTCACCCATTAATGTTCCCAACCTGACCACATAACCATTATAGTTTATAACCCTTGGATTAGTTCTAAGGCATCCTTGTCTTTTTTCATTTTAAAATATATTTCTCTTTTTCCAAAGTTCTCTAGCTGTTTTCTGATTCATTTCATTTGGATCTTGCAGTCTCTTTGATTTCTTCCCTAATGTCTTGTGAAAGTTTTTTGCTTGTGGATTCTCAGACTTTGTTATAAATAAGATTCATCCTTTCTTCTTCTTTTTTAAAAATCACTTACTAAAGCTTTGATTTAATAAACAAGTACTCTGGAATGCTGTAAATTCTCAGAATGTTACAATTCTTCATGTACTGTATTTCAGTCAACATATTTAAGGTTGCCATTTATTTTGCTGGGGTTAATTTGTAAATGTTGACACTGACAGGTGACAGGTAGGTAGAAACCATAAGATTTCCATGTATTTCTAAATATCATATGGTAAATTACAGCAATACTAACATTTACTGAGCTCTTACTGAGGCAGAGCACAGTGCTAGGGGATCTTGTCACTGTTAACAACCCTGTGAGTGAGGGAGTATTTATTATTTCCCCCACTTTAAATATTAGGAAACTGAAGCTTCAGGAAATAAAGTTTGTCATGTCATACAGGTCATATATGGCAGGACCAAAACATAAACTCTGGTTATCTGACTCCAAAAGCTATATGCTTAAGCAATAAACCACATACTGTAAAACATAAGGGTTGACTTAAGTGAGTTAAGTAAGTAAGTGTTAGTCGCTCAGTCATACCCGACTCTTTGCAACCCTATGGGCTGTAGCCCATCAGGCTCCTCTGTCCCTGAGATTTTCCAGGCAAGGATACTGGAGTGGGTTGCCATTTCCTTCTCCAGGGAATCTTCCCAACCCAGGGATCGAACCCGGGTCTCCTGCACTGCAGGCAGATCCTTTACCTACTGAGCTACAAGGGAAGCCCTTTAAGTGAGTTCAGTTTAGTTCAGTTCAGTTCAGTCACTCAGTTGTGTCCGACTCTTTGCAACCCCATGAATCACAGCAGGCCAGGCCTCCCTGTCCGTCACCAACTCCCCGGAGTTCACTCAAACTCATGTCTATCAAGTTGGTGATGGCATCCAGCCATCTCATCCTCTGTCGTCCCCTTCTCCTCCTGCCCCCAATCCCTCCCAGCATCAGAGTCTTTTCCAATAGTCAACTCTTCGCATGAGGTGGCCAAAGTTAATGGGAGGTAAATTATTCTGTACTAGGTTTGGGAAAAAATAATTAGAGACATCGATGGAAGCCAGTCCATTCATGACACTCGCAGTAGTAATACAAGGAATAAACAGAAAGGCGTAGACTCAGAAGTGGTAGATCCAACAGAAAAAGTGAAAGGGTTAGTCTCTCAGTCGTGTTGGACTATTTGTGATCCATGGACTGTAGCCTGCCAGGCTCCTCTGTCCAGGGAATTTTCCAGGCAAGAATGCTAGAGTGGGTAGCCATTCCCTTCTCCAGGAGATCTTCCCGACCCAGGGATTAAACCCAGGTCTCCTGTATTGCAGGCAGACTCTTTACTGTCTGAGCCACACTTGGTGGTAAGTTATTTGGTGGTAAGTTACTTGGTGGTAAGTCACGTGACAGGGGGAGGCAGCTCCTGGCCGTCAGTGCCTGCTGCTCACTAGCCGGGATGCTAGACTAACTGGGAACACCTCATATTAGTCTCTCTCAGTTGTGTCGGACTCTCTGCGACCCCGTGGACTGTAGCTCACCAGGCTCCTCTGTCCGTGGAATGTTCCAGGCAAGAATACTGGAGTGGGTTGCCATTTCCTTCTCCAGGGAATCTTCCTGACCCAGAGATAGAACCCAGGTTTCTTGATAGACGGTATTTAAAAGACTGACTTTGCCTAAGTCTTCCTCCTGTTCGGAAAATGTCTGAGGCAGCCAAGATCACCACATGACTGGCTTCATCAGTTCTCTATTTCAAATTGTTGTTGGGTGTTTTGTTGGCAAAATTAATGCCAACGTCATTTTTTTCAGAGTTCATCATCAGTTTTGTGAGTTAGTTTCTTAATATTTTCTTCTGATCTCAACTTTGAAGGTATTTTAGTCCATGACTGCTTTTGCAATAACAATAAGTAATAATTGTCTTAATTATTACTTAACAATATTAATTTACAATTAATTAATTAAGACAATTGTTAATTGTCTTAATTATTACTTAATAATAAACTTAATTATTACTTAACAATAAGTAATAATCATACAACAATTGTATAATATGTTGTTCTGAGCACTTATGATCTGTTAGGCACTGTACTTGGTATAATTAATAGTTTTTATTTTACTTAATCTGCACAGCAAGCCATGTGAGAGATAGTATCATCCCTGTTTCACAGAATAGAAAACTGGCTCTCAGCAAAATTGGGTAAAATTTCCCTGGGCTAAGCAGTGAGAAATCATAAGAGCCAGGGATGGTGGTAATGCCTTCTGTATTCTCACTATACCATGGGATTTCAACAGAACAAGAAAAAAGGACATAATTGTGAAACTCAAATCATGGGGAATCCATTATTTTTAAGAGAGTTAATGTGGAAAAAGTATCAAATAAAGTGGATAAAATGAGGTTTGAGGATTCCGTGGAGATGTTTCAGATCTTTTTTTTTTTTAAATCTCCATTAGGCAAAGATAATTTTATAGAGGAAACATATCACACTGAAGTTAAGAAAAAGAGCTGTTAAGAATCCCAGATTTTATATTCACATGAGGTAATGAGAGCTCTTCCCTTGGTTTTCATTTAAAATATTCAGACTTCTTTGTGAGTGAGGATAAGAGTTTGAAGGCAAGCAGGAAGTGCGCACACCGCCTCTCCTGCTCACCTGTTATCCTTCCCAAGACCATTAATCGCTCGCCACTCTGGACTCCAAAGCACAGATTGTAGAGAAATGCCAGGGTTTCTCAGTCCCAGAACTCAGCTGGTCTCCTGGCTAGAATGTTAGTTCTTTGAAGAACTTTGTTTATGCCCAGTACTTGCTATCTGGTAGGGTGTTTGATAAATAGACAAATTGCAAATGGAAGGAACGAAGACTATAGTTTCAGAGGTCATGGACAGGAATTTAGATAAATTTGCAGAGAAGATTGTCCCCTGCCTCATCCCAGACAGTGGGGTTATTTGTAAACTTGATTCCTATCGATGATTTTATTACTTAATAAAACACTTAGTATCATGCAGTGCAGCTGTCACTGTTAACAGATATTATGAGGAAGTCCAAAGGAGAGAAATGACATTTTAATGTAGTTTGACAGCTTCAGGAAATTGTTACTTTGACATTAAACATCGGATCCTTAAGGGAAAAAATTTAGATCAGGAGATGAAACAAACTCTATTTGATAAACATAAAAATAAAATATATATTTCAATTCAATATAAAAAGTCACTTACAGAAGAGTACTGGGGGATTCAGGGAAACAAAATAAAAGAGGAAGAACGAAAGTACATTGTCCCCTGGTATCTGTAGGGGTTTTGTTCTCAATATCGGCAGATACCAAATCCAGAGATTTTCTAGTCCCTTATACTGTTGTCGCCTTCTATCTGTGCATTCAACCAACAACAACTGAGATGTTCAAGAACATTTTGAAAGAACAAAATCAGTTTACATGTGATTCATTCTTCACCCCCCTCTAAAAGCTAGCTCTTTATACTCAAATGGTTTATTATTTCTAGACTTTTTGTGTGTTTAGAGTGTTACATTTTTTTTTTTAGCAAAACTTGGAAGTATAGACATTCTATCTATCATCCTCTTTTCTCTTTTCTCAGTAGTAAGCAACCCAATCTCTTTTGTAAAATAAGGGTCATGTTGCATTTTCTGAAGAAGCAGGAATAGCTGCCTGGAGTCATGCATGGTTTCAGAATACTGCTGCCCAAGCTTTGAAACTGGCTGTACCTTTGCATCCATACACATAATTTGCCATTTAGATACGATAAAATTGAGTGAATGGCTGATCTAATCTTTGAAATGGGTGTCCTCCATTTCTTAAATAACAGTTTTTCAATGTCTTTCTCAATGTGGTAGCTCAAGGAAAATATTAATAATTGAAGTCATCATCAACTGCCATATAATTCTAATTTTCCCAGATGGATGGCTAGTATTGAATAAAGTAAGTAGATCTCTTCTTACTTACACTTATAAAAGATGAGCTGTATGTTGGAGCCACATGTATGTATCCCAGCCCAGCTCCTTATTCAGTGATGTCAATTTGGTAGCTTGAAATCAGCCATGGTGGGAGCATTTATGTGACAGAAAGAGACACGTGCATTAAGTCAGGGCTTTAGGAGTGATGAGAGAAAGGGAAGGTGGGTTGTCAACATTTACCAGCACATTGCTGTATACAGGGACTTTCTAAATGCTTTCTTTTCATATTTCATCTAACCATTCAACACTCAGTAAATATTTGCTAAAAACCAATTAGGTGTTCACATTGTTCTGGAGAAATAGCTCACAGAGTATTTTGAACGTTAAAAATAGAAATATTTGGTGGATTATAAAACATTATCAAAATGTGAATTTTCATTGTTATAGATCACCTCTATTGAGTCTAGTGATTCACCATCCCTTGGCAAGCTCAGTTCCATAAGGACCTGTGAGAACTTTGACGTTCACGAGGTACTGAGTACCTATCTAAATTCACCAGCTGGGTGTGGATTTTATCTTCAGAGAGTCACTGTTCCAAGGGAACTGCTTGGTGTTAGGTCAGCGTCTGCTTTTGGTATTTGGAAGTTCTGTTGTCCTTATTACTATTTTAATATCAGCATCCATGGTCAGCATTGTATTAGGAACTCCGTGGAATTCAAGATTCTTTTCTCTGACTTGCTCATCAGAAAATCTAGCATCTTAGCATTCCACTCTCTGCAGACAATACAGTTAAATTTTCTATCAACTTTAAGTTTCTTCTTTCCCCTGATCAGCTAACCAAAATGCAGTTATGCAGGTATAATGATTACAATTAATATTTATTCTAGCACTGCATATTGTGATATAATCCTTTTTTTGTCTTTCTATTAACTCATCATAGTGACAATCATCATTAAATACTGTGAACTCAAATTGAACTCTCATCTATGTGAGTAAACCACCAGCACCCTGCTGAGTGAGGTGCCATCTGTGTTTCCTATATTACTTAGGATAGTCTTTCACACTGTTTTACTCTCAAGCCCTTCTACATCAAGACAGGAAGAACTTCTGGCCTGGGCTGATCATCCAATTTTGACCAGCCTGTACTAGGCGGGAAAGATGCCATCACCCAGGTCAGTCTCCCAAAGGTGTACATTCAGAACCATAGTCTCTTGAGGTACTCCTTGAGAAAGCTGTCAAATGATCGTAGATAATGCTACCCTCAGGTGATTCTATTGCCTGATATCATCTACAAAGTTCTAAAAAAAAAGTCCTTCTGTCAAGAAATCTTTCACTTAACAAATGTTTATTAAGCCCCAGGTGCTATTTCATCTTCCATCTATCCATCTTCCTGGGGATACAGGTACAACTAAGACAGCAGTTCCTGGGCTCAAAGAACTGTAATCCTACTTCAGTTTCAGCTATAGTTTGTTGCTGCTTAGGTTCTCGCTCTGTTTGAGATGCTAGTTATGCCTCCTTGTGAGGAGGTCATTAGCCACTTGGATAAAAGAGTCTGGGATTTGGGAGAGAATGGGGCCAGACATAAGATTTAGAAATCCTGGCATATATAAGATTTAAAACCACAAGTGTGAGGCCACCAGAGAAGAAAGCAAGCTTGAGAAAGAGCTCTGGGGCTGTCAACCTTCAGAGGCTGAGGAGAGAAGGGTAAGAGCCAGCAAGGGAGCTGAAGAAAGCTGATGGGTGAGGCTGGAAGAAACCCAGGAGAACACAAGAAGAGAAGAGACCTACTTCTTTTATTCAACCCAGAACCCTCTGATGCTTCATCCTGGCCTTTCCGTTAGCTTTATGCTGCATTAACATCCTCTAAGTAATAGGTAAAGTAATGCTCAAAATTCACCAAGCCAGGCGTCAGCAATACGTGAACTGTGAACTTCCTGATGTTCAAGCTGGTTTTAGAAAAGGCAGAGGAACCAGAGACCAAATTGCCAACATCCGTTGGATCACGGAAAAAGCAAGAGAGTTCCAGAAAAACATCTATTTCTGCTTTATTGACTATGCCAAAGCCTTTGACTGTGTGGATCACAAGAAACTGTGGAAAATTCTGAAAGAGATGGGAATAACAGACCACCTGACCTGCCTCTTGAGAAATCTGTATGCAGGTCAGGAAACAACAGTTAGAACTGGACATGGAACAACAGACTGGTTCCAAATAGGAAAAAGAGTCCATCAAGGCTGTATATTGTCACCCTGCTTATTTAACTTATATGCAGAGTACGTCATGAGAAACGCTGGACTGGAAGAAGCACAAGCTGGAATCAAGATTGCCGGGAGAAATATCAATAACCTCAGATATGAAGATGACACCACCCTTATGGCAGAAAGCGAAGAGGAACTAAAAAGCCTCTTGATGAAAGTGAAGGAGGAGAGTGAAAAAGTTGGCTTAAAGCTCAACATTCAGAAAACGAAGATCATGGCATCTGGTCCCATCACTTTATGGGAAATAGATGGGGAAACAGTGGAAACAGTGTCAGCCTTTATTTTTTTGGGCTCCCAAATCACTGCAAATGGTGATTGCAGCCATAAAATCAAAAGACACTTACTCCTTGGAAGAAAAGTTATGACCAACCTAGATAGCATATTCAAAAGCAGAGACATTACTTTGCCAACAAAGGTCCGTCTAGTCAAGGCTATGATTTTTCCTGTGGTCATGTTTGGACGTGAGAGTTGGACTGTGAAGAAAGCTGAGCGCCGAAGAATTGATGCTTTTGAACTGTGCTGTTGGAGAAGACTCTTGAGAGTCCCTTGGACTGCAAAGAGATCCAACCAGTCCATTCTGAAGGAGATCAACCCTGGGATTTCTTTGGAAGGAATGATGGTAAAGCCGAAACTCCAGTCCTTTGGCCACCTCATGCGAAGAGTTGACTCATTGGAAAAGTCTCTGATACTGGAAGGGATTGGGTGCAGGAGGAGAAGGGGACGACAGAAGATGAGATGGCTGGATGGCATCACTGACTCAATGGACGTGAGTCTGAGTGAACTCCGGAAGCTGATGATGAACAGGGAGGCCTGGCGTGCTGATTCATGGGGTCGCAAAGAGTCGGACATGAGTGAGCGACTGAACTGAACTGAACTGAAGTAATAGGTGTGCCCTTAGTTGGGAAACTTGGGATGGAGTCCCTGTCATTACTGTACTCATCCTGGATACCTGGGAAAGAAACCCACTTGATTTTGATGCCCACTCCTAGGACAGCCTCTGAAATTATGCCAGATGCTGGTGCCCCTAGGAC
Organism: Capra hircus; assembly: GCF_001704415.2. NCBI lineage: Eukaryota > Metazoa > Chordata > Mammalia > Artiodactyla > Bovidae > Capra > Capra hircus. Next base: position 21,937,311 of record NC_030821.1, on the reverse strand, counting down.
AATCTCTAGGACACCCCTAGGACAGCCTCTGAGGGCATGCCAGCTGCCAGTGCCCATGTCTGGGCTGAGATGGAAATTTGCCATTTGTCACCAGAGGGAAGCCACATGACTGCTTTTCCTGAGAGCTGCAGTGTCAGTCTACTTAGAAAACAAATGGGCAACTGAACTGTGGAATAACGCAGGGACAGCTTTACATTCTGCAGCACCAGCATTGTCACCTTTCCATTTCATCACAGTGAACATCACTGAGGTTCTAAAATGCACACAGAGTACAGTGCCCTGGGCGATAAACAGTACAAAGATGAACAAGACCTGGGTCTAGCATTAAAAGACATTATGTAACCGTGTCCGAGGATAAGAAAAGATGAAAACGTTGAAAGGACTGCAAGGCTTGAGACCAGAACTTGTATTGTCTTTGATTCCTGTCCGCTTGTCTATAAAGGGGAAGGCTGTGAAGTGTGGGGTGGCAGAAAACTCCCCAAAGAGGGTCAGTCTGTGCTTGAGGTGGCCATTGGCTATGGCTATTCTGGTGGGAAACTGATCCCTGCCCATCCCGAGCCTCACCGGCAGATGCAGAAGGAAGCTATGTGCAAGTGACACCTGGCCAGTCGGGGCAGAGCTGTTGGATGGTCAGCGTGACCAGAGAGACCAGCCAGGCTGAGAGGGGCCTCGTGGCATTGCTAGTACAGTGACTGAGCAGCTGGAACGCGGTCTTAAGACAAGTGCAAAGGGCAAGTGCAACCTGGGGAGCAGCTCAATGGTGAAGCAGAACAAAAGATGAGGAAAACTGAGTCAGCTCTGGCCAGGACAACAGACACAAAGAAGAAAGAAGCTCAGGTGGGGGGTCTCTTCCCCACCAGCACCCTCCACCCTCGGTAGGGACTTGTCAACTATTTCCTGAGTACTCGTTATGGAGAAACAGACCAATACACTGTCCCCGAGTCTGCCGGGGGAGGCAGACTATTACACAAAAACAGACAGTGGTAAGCAAGATACTCTGATGTGGCAGGGAGAGTTAAAGCTTCCTGGGCTGACGGTTGCCTGGCCTGAGTTACTGAAGATCCATTGCAGATATTTAGGTAAAAAGAGGGTGGGCATGCCACAGTGGGAGAAGACATGTTCCCCAGAAAGATGTTAGGAAGGGTGCTGATTCACCTGATTTGAGTCATCCCTGAGCCTGCAGTTAGGTCCAGGGAAAGGATCCTTCAAGGGACCAGCCAGCTTGTGGAACAAGCCCGCTCCTGAATGAGGATGATAGGGCCCAGGCTTGACAGCCCGTTTAAATCACCAGCGTTGTCCCTAAGGAGTCCAGGAGAGACCAAAAAGTACAGATGAAAACCACAGACAGAAAGCTTTCAAAGGAACTGTTGTGGAAACAGGGAGGTGGGAGGGGGAGCTGATGAGGAATACACGGCACAAAGGCAGGTGACACAGATTATCTGCACACTGATGTCATTTTCTCCAAGGGCTGTGAGAAAGCTGATGATTGAACTGAAATATGCCTTGGGTTTTGCCAAGTGCAAATAACGACTGGAAAGGAGAAAGGTACAAGACTTTAGGTTGTCGGTAAGAGAACGTTTGAAGGAAGGTGGAAGCAAATCCTGGTTTGCTTGGACGGTCCTGGATTGAGCCTGTTCATTATGTTTAATGCCCTTTACACTCTCGGAAGTGTCATAGTTTAGACGGTAAATTTATGGTCACTTTAGTTTCAAGTGCGCTTCCCCAATGACTCAGGGGTAAAGAACCTGCCTGCAATGCAGGAGACACAGGACACTCAAGTTCAGTCCCTGGGTCGGGAAGATCCCCTGGAGAAGGAAATGGCGACCCACTCCAGTATTCTTGCCTGGAAAATCCCATGGAGAGAGGAGCCAAGAGACGGACAGGACTGAGCGTGAGCATGTTGCAGGTTGCATTACATGGCTTAGGTTTAAGTATATACATACCTCTGGGCTTGGAAAGTCAACCAGGAGAAGGAAAAACCTGGAGCCTTAAGACCTGAAAGGGAGATTGTGATCAGAGAGTGAGGAATTACATAAGTTTAAAGTTTCAGGTATTGATGGGCTCCAAGTAACCACGATGTCCAGGGGCTGGGTGGCAGCCATGAGAGGTTGGTGTTTCATTTTCCCATGTCGATGTTCAAGGTGATGACAGGGCCCAGGGTGAAGGGAGGGACTTAGCTGACGGTGAGCTGAAATGGAGGTTCCGCAAAGCATCCCATTGGACACAGGAAATGGACAGAGGCATGGACCTGTGAGCAGAGGGCAGGGGTCTTCCTATTCACTGAGTGATCAGCTTGTTTCAAATTCTGCAGCTGTAGGGATGGTCTCCATCTTGTTCTCTGCTTTATCCTCTGCGCCTGGGGCTGGTGTGTGCTCAATAAATATCTATTGAATGAATGAAGAAAATGCTTTGTATCTGGGAAATCTCATGTGCCTGGGATGTGGGTTTTATTCCCTCCATTTTGTAGGTGAGTAAGTAGGCTCAAAGGGGCTTATTAACTTGCTAGTTTCCTCTAGCCAGTAAATGGCAAAGCTATTATTCAGACTCAGACCTGCCTTTCTCTAAAGCCCACACTGTTGATCACTGTATTACTTTTGATGGTAAAAATAAAACAAACATACACACATACATATATTTATTTGTTAAGAGCTTATTATACACTTGGCATTATTCTAAATGCTTTACATATATTTAATCCTCCCAACATGTAATTCTCATAACCAACTTATAAATTAAGTGTTGTTACCATCCTCAGTTTACAGCTGAAGCACAGTGTTAAGTAATGTGCCCAGGCAAGCTGGCTCCAGAGCCCATGCCCTTAATGATGGTGGTTTACAATTCACCCGACCTGTCAGGGAATTTGATTCCACACTGATGAAGAATATAATTTACTTCTTATGAATCCCTTTGTTTAGATAGTCCTGATTTCAAAACACTGGTCAAACACTGAATTAACTCTGGCTGAATCCAGGGTCCTACTACCCAGCTGGCCAGCAGAGAGGTATAGATCCAGATGGGAAATTCTGTGGAAGGCCCGTTACAAGCAGAGACGATCAGGAAAATGAGGAAACGTACACACAGATTGCTAGAATCCGCAGCAAAATGCTGCAAGTCTGAAGACATGTACAACAAAGAACTCTGGGAACGCAGACACCTAGGACTGAATCCACGGGAAAAGATAGAATGTTTGATCAGCCTGTACGGTGGTTACAGAACCCATTGTGTGAGGATATGGTAGAGATCCCAGAGAAAGTTGCGGTGGAAAGAATGGTGTTAGGAAGTGTTCCCTGGGCCTTTGTCTGAGCGACCTGAGGTCGCTGGGAATTTCTGTGAAAGGGTAAAGAGTACGAGGCACATGATAAATTCACCGCCTCATTTTTGATGTCACAATTCATTTAGATAGCAGAATTTAGCCTTGAATTCAAAAAGTCAATAATCCACAAGAGAAAAATGAAATGCTCTCTTTCAGACTTGCACACCTACCCCCGTGAAGCGTGAACCCTATAAAGGAGAAGTCGTCACACTGAAATCCAGAGAAGACTCCACACACGGGACCAGGAAGCAGGCCCAGCCCTGAGCCACGTGCTGTGGGTAAGGGATGGTGGTCACAGCAAGGTTTCCTGCAGCACAACATATGGCCTTAGCCTATCTCTTTGTTCCTGAACGGTTGAAGAGTCCAAGATCAAGGTCAAACACTTCCAAGTGACTTAAGATTCAAGGATAGTTTGGCCAAAGGGCAGACTGATAAAAGACCTCTTGACGCAGAATGCCTGGGTGAGCCTCCCAAGTTGAAGAAGGCCTTGAGCTAGCTGGAGATTTATTCTCTGAGATGTTAGGAAACATGGCGCAGAGGCTTGGAAAACCAGATATAAGCAAGAGGCTGGTAACACAGAGGGACCTGCTGTTGAGGAAGGTTGCTACTACTTAATACCAAGAGTGCAAGTTTATAGTCAAAATGTATAAGGTTATTAGGACTTTATCTGGAAGTAATGAATCTTCGTATTATAAAGGCAACCATGTTCTAGAATAAGTGAAAAATGAATCGAATGTTGCTTTAGGTGTAATTTTTCAGGAAAATTATTTGATAGTATATGATAAGCTTTATTTCACACTTAGTTTTAGAATAATATTACAGATATGGTCATTAAAAAAAATTTTCAGTGCTTCATCCGTTTTCTCTTTTCACATTCAAATCTGTCTTCTTCAAGTACCTATGATCATCATCTTTGTCAGTTTTCTTTTTCTTGGGTTTTTTTTTTTTAATTATTATTTTTTCAGTTGTTTTTTGGTCCCGCTCTGCCAGGTGCCTGTTTGGTTGGGCTTTGCTGTGATTTAAACATTTCTCTAATATTTCTATTGACTTCATGAAATCTACATGTTTTGTTTTGCAGCTTCACTAGCCTCCATGTTTTGTTTTTTTTTTTCTTTTTATTGTGTGATATATTTTCAGATTTGCCACACGTCACATCAGCAAAAGATTACAGAAGAGGTTGACGTGATGGACAGGAAGAGATGTTTGTGTTAATTAGGGACACTGTCTGCCAAAGGATTCATTTTACATACAAATCCAGGGGCGTTGCTGGTTTGCACATTACGCTAACCTATGCTTCCTGATATAAACCCTGAGACTGTGATGGGGTGCTGTGTACTCCCAGCCGTGTTCTCTTTCATTTGAATGTTGTTAAGTCTTTAATAGTGCTGTGCAGCCAACAGTTCCAGCTTTGTTGTCATTTCCTGACGATTGGAGTTATTCTTCCAATCCAGGAAAATTGTGTGAAAAGTTCAGAGGAAGATTAGCAAGAGGAAGACATTCTGTTGAATGGCGTAACATGCTATTACCAGCATTTGTAGGAGCGAGATTGGTGTTTACTTTGATTATAACATTTCTTGGGGGTTAGGCTTCGGTTCTGCATCTCTTTGTCGGGGAGAATGTTACACTCATTTCCTTTTATTCTGTTCAAAGGTAAAATCAGAGAAAAGGATGCTGCTGTTCCCGTCCCAGTTAAATGCTGTCAGCCCGTGGAGAAGCAAGCCTTATTTCAACTCCCTAAGATCCTTTTGAAAAAATAATCTTTCTAGGCTTCTTTGATTTCCTTTCAGAAGCAATTGCTGTCTTTCTTACTGTGACTTTGTTGCTGTGTAAGATTGAAGATATAAATGAATATTATTGTGAGAGAAAAAGTCTGTGTGAAAATTCATTGACGATACTTTAAAATGTCATCTTCGCTTGTACCAGATTTCTTACTTCGAATTTTTTAAAATCACTTTCCTGTTTAAAGTTTTATAATGACTACATTTATTTTAAAATAGCTAACTCTGTGATTTTACATTCTATTGTAATTCATAAGCATTTAGATCTTTATTATAATTAAAAACATTTAGATCTTCATTTTATATCCTGTTATCCAGTTATGTATGTCTTCTCCTAACTAATGGGATTGGGAGTCTGGGAGGTTGGTTTTTTGATTCGAAAGCATAATTTCGTGAGAGACATCTGCTTCCAAACTCTTGGAAATCAGATTTCTCAGCAAACCCCATGTAATCAAATAGAATACTCAACCTTAGAATACCTCCAAGGCAAATTATCCAATCACACCAATGAACACAGGATTTGAGGGCATTAAATGGAATCGGTGTGGCTGAAAGATGCTACAATGAAACCTTCCCTCCCCCTGCTTCCTTTTCTATGCTGTGATCCTTCATGTATGCAGAGAGACTGAGCTTATATTTCTTCCCCTAGGTAACTAGGCCAAGAGGGATTTTAAAAACATGTGGTAAAATCCAGGCACTTATGTTCTCATGGCAGGCAAATCTGCCCCAACTTACTCACACAGATGTGGGATGTATTCCCACTTTTGATAAAGGGTGGTAGAAATCCAGTTTTGTGCTGTTGTTTAGTTGCTAAGTCATGTGCAATTCTTTGCAACCCCATGGACTGCAGCACACCAGGCCTCCCTGTCCTTCATTATCTCCCAGAGTTTGCTCAAATTCGTGTCCATTGAGTCGGTGATGCTATCTAACCCAGAGAATCAACTCATCCTCTGCTGCCCCTTGTCCTTTTGCCTTCAATCTTCCTCAGCATCACTCTTTTCAAATGAGTCAGCTCTTTGCATCAGGTGGCCAAAGTACTGGAGCTTCAGCTTCAGCATCAGTCCTTCCAATGAATATTCAGGATTGATTTCCTTTAGGATTGACTGGTTTGATCATGCAGTCCAAGAGACTCTCAAGAGTCTTCTCCAGCACCACAATCCGAAAGCATCAATTCTTCAGCGCTCAGCCTTCTTTATGGTCCAACTCTCACATCTGTACATGACTACTGGGAAAACCGTAGCTTTGATAATATGGGTCTTTGTCGGCAAAGTAGTGCTTCTGCTTTTTAATACGTTGTCTAGGTTTGTCATAGCTTTTCTTCCAAGGATCAAGCGTCTTTTAATTTCATGGCTGCAGTCACCATCCACCAAAGATATTTTGGAGTGAAGGTAAATAAAATCTGTCACTGCTTCCACTTTTCCCCCTTCTATTTGCCATAGAGCGGTGGGAATTCATGCCATGATCTTAGTGTTTTGAATGTTGGGTTTTAAGCCAGCTTTTTCACTCTTCTCTTTCACCCTCAAGAGGCTGTCTAGTTCTCTTCACTTTCTGTCATTAAAGTGGTATCATCTGCATATCTGAGGTTGTTGATAGTTTTCTCACCAATGTTGATTTCACCTTGGGATTCATCCAGGCCCACATTTTGCATGATGTACTCTGCATGTAAGTTAAATATATAGCCTTGATGGACTCCTTTCCCAATTTTGAACCAAGCAGTTGTCCCATGCAAGGTTCTGTTTCTTTTCGATCTGAGTACAGGTTTCTCAGGAGACAGGTAAGGTGGTCTAGTACTCCCAGCTCTTTAAGAATTTTCCACAGTTTTTTGTGATCCACAGAGTCAAAGGCTTTAGCGTAATCAGTGAAGCTAAAGTAGATGTTTTTCTGAAATTCCCTTTCTTTCTCCATGATCCAACAAACATTAGCAATTGATCTCTGGTTCCTCTGCCTTTTCAAAACCTAGCTCAGACATTTGCAAATTCTTGGTTCACTTACTGCTGAAACCTATCTTGAAATTAGTAATCATTCTCTGCTCTCCCATAGTAGCATATTGGACACCTTTCAACCTTGGGGCCTCGTCTTCCAGCATCGTATCTTTTTGCTTTTCATACTGTCCATGGGGTTCTCCAGGCAAGAATACTAGATTGGGTTGCTGTTTCTTTCTCCAGTGGCCCATGTTTTGTCAGAACTCTTCCCTATGACCTGTTCAGTCTTGGGTGGCCCTGCTTGGCATGGCTCATAGCCTCATTGAGTTATACAAGCCCCTTTGCCACAGCAGGCTGTGATCCATGAAGTGGGGAATCCAGTTTACTCACTGTGATTTATCTTGACTACAGAACAAAAAGGATGATGAACTATTGGGTTGGCCAAAAAGTTTGTTCAGGTTGTTAGTAAAACCTTACAGCCAAAGCTGAATGAACTTTTTGGCCAAACCAGTAAGAATGGATACTTTTGATTTGGGGTTCTGGAGAAGACTCTTGAGAGTCCTCTGTACTGCAAGGAGATCAAACCAGTCAATCCTAAAGGAAATCAACCCTGAACATTCATTGGAAGGATTGATGCTGAAGCTGAGGCTCCAATACTTTGGCCACTTGATGTGAAGAATCTACTCATTGGAAAAAATCCTGATGCTGGGAAAGACTGAAGGCAAAAGAAGAAGGGGGGTGGCAGAGGATGAGGGGGTTAGATAGCATCACTGACTCAGTGGACATGAATTTGAGCAAACTTTGGGAGATAGTGGAGGACAGAGGAGCCTGGTGTGCTGCAATCTATGGGGTTGCAAATAGTCAGACACTACTTAGTTACTGAACAACAATAATACATCTACAGAAGAATCACAGGGATTTTTTTCCTCAGGTGAGAGAGACCCTAAAATAACTCACCACTTTTCTTCTCTATGTTGATGGACAGTAAAAAACTGGACAATATGATAACCAAATTCTCGGAAAAGAAAGTATTGTTACTTTCTCATCTAGAAGCCAATTTTCACTCATCCTTTAGAATTCAGCTTAAATATCACCCTCACTCAGAGGCTCCCCCAGACCCAGCATGGTAGGGTTAGGTCCACTATCTGACCCTCCCTATCAGGGCCACCATGTACCTGATCCCATAGTACCATAGCTACCTGTTTTACTTGTCAGCCTCCTCCAGGAAATGGAAAACTTGTTCAGGGAAGGACCATCTGGTCCACGGTTACTTCCCCAGCATCCACCAGAGTGTCAACTGTTGGGCATTTGATGGATCATTATTGGAGGACATGAAGGAGTTCCTGCTGAGTTCCTAGATTGATACTGATGAAGTTAGTGTGAACTTTCAACAAAATAAGGATTAATTTTGTGGAGTATTTTAGTGTGGTGGTGGTGATTGATTTAGTGGCTGTTATGTCTGACTCTTTGCGACCCCATGGACTGTAGCCCTCCAAGCTCCTCTGTCCATGCGATTTCCAGGCAAGAATACTGGAGTGGGTTTTGTTCCCTCCTCCAGGGAATCTTCCCGACCCAGGGATGGAACCCGAGTCTCTTGCATCTCCTGCAATGGCAGGCAGGTTCTTTACCGCCTGAGGGAGCAGGGAGAGCTTTAAATGAAGAATACTGATTCATTACTAGTATTTGATGGATTTCTTTGGGAGAATGAAATAACCATAGGATCTGCATCAACAAAATAATTTGAAATGAATGTCAGGATCCCTTTGTTGCTCTCATTAGGTTTTGTCATGATAATGTTTGTAGAAACATAGTTCTAAATAATGACATAAGGCAATAGAAAAACATGACGCCATGTTTTTCAGGATTGCTTCTGGTACACAAAATAAGGGTCCCTTAGTCACTAAACAATTACATTCTCAAGTCTTGTCCAAAGACTAGATGGAATTAGTAGCTTTTTTTTTTTTTAATGTTCACTACTTCCTCTGATAAACAGCATGATATACTGGGATGCAAAAGTATGGGATCTAAACTTCTATTTCCTAGTTTGAGGACTTAAGTGGTTTTTAAAATTAAAATACAATATGAATTTATCAAAACATACAAAAGCAAAAAAAAAATTGACATAATCACATTTATTTACCTATTATCTGTTTAAAAAAGAAAAGTTTACAGCTAAAGAGCCCTGTGTACCTCTCTATTCATTTCCCCTTCCTCCCTGAAGGTAACCAATGTTCTGAATCTGGTGTTTTAGTCCCATGTACAACTTTTATATCTTTGCTATATATGTGCATATCTCTAAGCATTGTTGTGTATGTAGTTAAATTTCATAAAACCATTATAGGGACTTCCCTGGTGGTCCAGTGGTGAAGATTCTGTGCTGCCATTGCAGGGAGTATGAGTTCAATTCCTGACTGGGGAATAAGATCATACATGTTGCTCAGCCAAAAATTTAAAAAAAACATTATATAGAATGTATAGGTTTTTTCTAGGCTTTTTGTTTGTTTGTTTGTTTTTTAGTGTGTATTGTTTGGTTCACATATTTGGAAGTTATTTGTTCTGATAGGCCTAGCGCTAGGTATTATCCATTTTATTGTTATCCAGTATTTCCTAGTATAACTGCACCCCACAGTCTACTTACCCATATTCCTGTTGATAGACATTTAGCTTGTTTCCATTATCTTGCTACCACAAGCAACACTGCTCTATGCATTTTTGTACTGATTTCCTTGTGTTCACTGGACATTTCTCTAAGGTGAATGCCTTGAGCAAGACAGTTAGATACTGACAAATTCTTCTTCAGTGTGGAAACTTATGCCCTCCATAACAGGCTAAGGGTTTCTGTTCCTCCAGATTCTCACCAACATTAGATATTGTCCAACTTACTAGCTTTGCCAATCAACAAAGTTATCTTATCCTGTCAAAGTTATCTTATTGGAGATTTAATTTGCATTTTCTTGAGTGCTAATGAGGTTGAGGTCCTTTTCCTCATGCAGTTTAACTGATCTTCCTAAGCATCAGTTCCTTCATTTATAAGATGAGAATAATAGCATCTTCCTAATGCACATGGATGCTGTGAGGATCACAAAGCCCATACTGTGCGGTCAGCACAGACCAGCTAGGACTTCTGCTAATAGGAACATGATGAATTAATAAACAGCACACTGCCCAGAGACTGCCAAAGTCTTAACTGTCCCCTTGCTGTGGGGAAGCTCACCAGGCTCAGGAGCGCCAGATCCGTTGACAGCTGGAGGAGCATGGAAGCCAAGGCTAGAAGGGCGGAGTGAATGGGTACAGGGAGAAGGAATACCATGGGCCTGGAGAGAACTCTGAGTTCATGGGCATGCAGGCCCTGAGGCCTGGACCACCTGAGAAATCAGCAGAGCTACAAGAGGAAACATGAAGGATGAGCAGAGCCTGGCTCTCAGTGATGCCTCCAGGTCCAGCAGATCCCGGGGCCGGCATCTGCGGCTCCACTTGGGACCCGCTTCTCTCAGCGTTTTCTCCTCCCCTCTGCTTGTCCACCGTAGAGGAGGGGGCATCCTGTGGGGGAGAGATTATGGGCCTGTCACAGGCTTTAAAGTCACAGAGCTGGATTTGAACCAGATGATCTAGATACTTGACCTTCCTGAGTCTGTTTCCCCATTGGTAATGTGGGAACAGTTAATAACACTTCCTCACTTGGGGCACTTTTGAAGGGACTAACTGAGATGATATGGAAGGTGACTTCTGTCCTCATTGCCCCTCCCCCCACCTGTTTTTACTCTTTTATTTGCCTTCTCATTTGCCTGCTGCTGAACCCCCCTGAAAGCACAAATAGATTAATTAGATTTCTTTGTATCAAGCCCACTTGCTCCCTTTCCTTCTCTTTGGACAGTATCTGTGGACATGTTAAAAGAAAGAAAAAGGCAGTGGGTCTATCATTTACTATTAAACACCTACTGCTTATAGAACACAAACCAAACCCCTCAGTTTTTTGCTTGTTGCTTTTGAATATTTATTTATCTGGCCAAGCCTGTCTTAGTTGCAGCCTGTGGGATTTCAGCTGTAGCGTGTGGGTCTAGTTCACTGACCGGGGATCCAACCTGGGCCCCCTGCTTTGGGAACTCAGAGTCCTGGCTACTGGACCACCGTGGAAGTCCCCCCAAGTCCCTCAGTTTTGGCTGCCACTGTCCCTCAAATGTACAGTGAGTAGCACAAAGAAGCGCTCAATGAATTCGTCTCAGGAAAAGAAGACAAAGAAGATGATGGTGATGGAGGAAGAAAAAAGAAATAATTCATAAATGAAGATAGACAGTATAGCAAACCATTATTTGTGTTCAGGGCTCAGGAAGGCATTTATCTCAGGAGCTATCCGTAGGATATCAGGGAAGTTTACAAAATTAAAAATGACCAGTTGTGAAATATATTTGCCCACTGTTTAATTTAGCTCATACAATAATCTAGCATGACAAAATAGCTATGTTATATTTATTGTTCTAAGTATTTGCAACAGCATTGTAAGTTCCTCAAGGGCAGGGGACTGTTTCTTAACAGCTCGTGCCCCAAACAACACCAGTACAATGTTTTACGCAAGGCAGACCTTCACAATGGGCTTGGTGAACAAAAATTAAAGTACTGTGGCTGAAAAAATAAATAAATAAATAAAGTACTGTGGCTGAGACAATTTAAAGGAAAATGTCTGAGTTTGGAAAGATTTGCTGAAAGAAAAGGATTTTAAATCCTGTTGATGAAGACAGTCACACTTGGCAGAGGAGAAAAAGAAGTACGTTCTAGGAAAAGGAACAGTATGGCAAGATCAGAGGTCAGCTCATCCAGGGCCATCAGTCATGGAGGTTCACTGGGGACAGGCCACTGTGGCTCTATGAGCCAACCGAAGTTTCCATAACAAGCTGTTGGAGTTAGGAATCTTTAACAGGGCTTTTTCAAGCATTGCTCTTCATCTTAGAATAGGATGTAGGCTCCACAAGAACACAGAACCTTTGGCATGTTCTTTAATAATTTCTATAAACATGCTCGATTGACGATTAATGTAATATTTATTAGGCCCTCATTGAAACCATGTGGGACCCTCTAGGGCTCCTGGGCATAGAAGCCTTTCTGTGCTCCCCGTTTCTTGTTTATAGGGAATAGATTCCAGCCCCCATGACCTTCCTTGAGTCTGCAAAAGGCAGATTGGAACTGCTGCTAATCAGGGAAGGGAAGGGATGTAGAGACAAGGGAGGAGACCACCCGAGCCAGATTAAAGGAGGGTAGGCCCTGCACACACCCTGATCCTTATTAGCAACTCCACCCTTGAACCATCGCTATAAAACTCTGCACCAAATCCTCCTGGGTTGGGACACACAGTTTTTGAGGCATGAGACCATTGTGTTCCCCTTTGCCTGGCCAACAATAACGCTATTACTTTCTAAGATTTGATTAGGTACAGGTTCATAGACGGAGTTTTCAGCATCACTGTTAGCTGTCTAGACCATCATTGGAACTCCCCCACACCTCGTGTTTATGTCCATCCTAGTCATCACCTAGTGAGACTCTGACGGTCAAGTCTCCATCTTGACTGGGCTGAGTGAGTGCCCACCCCACCCCCTCCAGGGGCATTTCCTCCCATCAGCACCCCGGGAGCTGGCCAAGCTCCACTCACAGCTCTGCAGACAGACATTTGGGGATTATTTATTCTCCACTCCCCCTTCTCTCGGGCCTGTGTTCTTTTCTTAAGTGGTTTACAATTCTCTCAGTCGCTTTACACCTTACGGCCAACTCGCCGTCAACTCACCATAAAGCATTCTCTCGTCTGGGGAATTTTAGTAACAAGACCGCTTGCTTTCTCTTTTCTAAAAGAACACGCTGCGCCCCCTCCAATCAATATTTACTGGGTGTAGGTCTGCTGAGAGGGAGAGAGGTTTACAGTGCATTAAGAAGATGTAGACACAGCCCTCAGGGAGCTTATAATGAAAATGTTATGGGGAAAGGAGTCAAAAAAATTACTAAGATTCTAAGGAGTGGCTACTATGTCAGTAGTGCTAGGATTTTGAAGGAGTTGTCACAAAAAAAAGGATTTTCTTGTTGTTGTTGTTGTTTTTTCTCCTCCTCCTCCACCTTCTTATAGGCAACAAAAGCAAAATGAAGGTTTCTGAATCCTAGAATCTACCTTTATGTCATGGTTCTAACTAAAGAGGAAAAATTGAGGGTATTTCTCTTTATTGAAATTCGTTGGAGGACAGTGGTTTAACACTGAGAAGGAAAGATTCTTAGAATAATTTGTGGGGGGTGGGGGTGGTGAAGGCAAAGACTCAGAGCCCTGAAAGCTGTGCCTCATGCACAAGAGGACACATGACATGGACAAGGAGCCCAGAATTTGGGGTGAAAGGACAGCTTTCATCACTGTGTGTGGTCTGGGGCAAGTCTCTTTGCATCTCAATTTCTTGATCCATAAAATGGAAATGGCAATATCTGCCCTGCTTACTTTATTGGGTTGAACTGAGTGAAGCTTGTGGACAATAAAATAGTATGAATGTAATGAGTATAATATGATTATAAACTCAATTTCAGGACCAAAAATCAGTTGTTCTAGAAGTTGAAAAAGAAAAGTGTTAGTCCCTCAGGCATGTCCGATTCTTTGCGACCCCATGGACTGTATCTGGCCAGGCTCCTCTGTCCATAGTCATTCTCTAGGCAAGAATACTGGAATGGGTTACCTTTTCCTTCTCCAGAGGATCTTCCCGACCAGGGATTGAACCCAGTCTCCTGCATTACAGGCATATTCTTTACCATCTGAGCTACAAACCAATTCTGAAAGTAGGTTTGTAGTAAAAAAAAAAAAAAAAAGACTCAGAATGAGAGAGATTGTAAAGGCCATGGGAAACTTAAAAATAAACTGGTGAGATCACTGTCATAACAGAAGGGCACTTTTGAGGGGAGGGTGCTAAGAAAGGGAGAAAATAGCTGAGAACTGAACAAGTTTAACAGGGCACAGAGAAGGAGGAGGTGTTGCTGGGTCCCACAGGAGGAAGCTGGAGGTATAGTTCACTGATATGCAGAGCAACTGGGGTTAGGGAAGAGCTTATAATGTGAGCATTTACTATGAGTCATTGTACCATCCCTACTGAATGCCACATGCAAAAGCCGGATCCCAAAAGAGGCATGCCAAGTGGAGGCTAGGACAGATTCAAGAACTCATGGAGAAGATGTACTGAGCTGGGAGGATCAGGACAGTGAAATGAGTTGGATGCTGCAGGCAAGTTCCGAGAAAGCTCAACAGGAGGCCATGGGAGGGAAGAGGTTAGGACAAGCACGTGGATATCTGAGCCCAAAAGGCTGCCAGGAAGTACAAAGATCTGACATAAAGATGGAGTTGGAAGCCAAGAAGGTCAGTTCAGAAGGAGCTGGAATCCTAGGCAGGGTGGCAAGGATGCTACTCGATCTGGAAGGAAGCTTGGCAGACACCCTGGATTAGGTCCAAAGCTGCTGGGCACAGAGAGGCTGGATTCCTAGGAACAGAACTTGAGGACAGTGTTTAGATCTTGCTCATCCAGAGACCGCAGGCTGCTTGTGACCTGGAACCACGTCTCCTTCCTCTCTGTAGCCTCACCCACCCAGCATAGTGCTTGGCATTCAGAAGGCACTTGATCAATGTCTGTTGGAATGAACCAATGAATGAAAAACTAATGAGTAAAGCCAAGTTCAAAATACCCAACAAGCCATGAATTTTATTCCCCTCTCTGGTGGCTTTGGGCAGCCTCTGGCTTTCTACCTAGTGCCACATAGTTCATGTGGAACCACCCTCGTGATCCCTCCTGAGAACTCCTGACCATCTAGCTGGTCTCCTCCCCTTCCCTTCACACAGTGTGTGCATTCGAGATGGCCACGTTCCACTCAGTGGCTTGTTTCCATGGCAACTTGCTCCTTCATTATGCCACACTCACCCTGCCTCTCATTACCAAGCATTGCCGTATCTTTTTCAGATGTCTAACTCTGGCAGTTCCCAGTGTGTTTACATCCTGTCCTGATATAGAATGTCTTACATTAAGGGAACATTGTCTTCTCAGAAAATTAACTTTAAAAATTGCATTTAAACACATTATGGCATGATTTCTTTTTTCCAACTAGAAAGAAAAATTTTCTCGACAACTTCTTTGCCAAGAAACAAGTTCCCTTGTCAGCCAGACATGTTCATTGATTCCTTTCAAAACTTTTTTTCTCCACGTGTATTGTAAAGCCCTGGAAAGAGTCTCCAGGAAAAGCAGTTGGCTCCTGAAGTAACATATGGCTCTCAAACTCTCACTTACGTCGGCAGACTCTGCCTCCCGCTGGTCACTGCCATGGGCAGACTGCAGCGACCTCACCCTTGGCACCGATGAAAATCTGAACACCGTTCCAAGAAAAAGAAGGCACAAGAGTCACAGTGCACATAATGTTTTTTCCTTTTGTACCTGAAAAGGTCAATTTTTTAAAAATGTATGTATCTATTTTTTGAGTGTAAGACCACTTCTACTTATTTTTGGCCATGCTGGGTCTTTGTTGCTGTGTGCAGGCCTTCTCCAGTTGCGGTGCTGCAGCTTCTCGTTGCATTGGCTCCTCTCGTTGTGGAGCATGGGTTCTAGGTGTGTGGGCTTCAAGAGTTGAGGCTCGGGGGCTTAGTTCCCTCCCCGCACCCACCCCAGCATGTGGAATCTTCCTGGACCAGGGATTGAACCCATGTCCCCTGCACTGGCAGGAGGATTCTTATCCACTCACAGTGCACATTTAATTTCATTTTATTGTGTCATTTTTATTAGACTGGCCCATTTGTGTCTTAAGGCTCCCGACCTGGTTTCATCACTTTAATGAAGATGGATCTAGCCAATCTGTTCTTAGAATCCATCTTGGTCCCCTCGTAACACGTGTCTCGACCTCGGTCTCTTTCTCAGCTGTCACCTATATTAAGAAACACTCAGAGGAGGCCCACTAATGGTGGTTCAGGATCACATGCTCTTTTCTTTTCCAAGGTAGAGTTTTACATCTGCAAGGAGAACTGCCTGCCACACACCTGCCACATGTTGCCTGCGTGGCTGGGCTTGTCCTTGGTCCTGCAGCTCGTCCTGTTCCTCACTTGGGGCCTTTCACCACTCCTTGCCTTCCTATAAGACACCAGATGGATCGCTACACTTGGGTCTCTCGCTTATAAGGTCCCTCAGCTCAGTGGATTGCTGGGCTCTTCCATCTAGAGCTTTTCCTCAACTCCCAATGAGCCTCTATGTAGCAGACCATTTATTGTGGCTAAGACACAATTCCAAGTTCCATAGAGCAACTTTCCTCTGGCTGTACATCAAAAATTCAGTTCTGAAGGACCTACTGTTTGGCACAAGTTATTTTTCAATAACTGACATGGGAAAAGAATATATATGTATATATGAATCACTTTGCTTTATGCCCAAAATTAACACAGCATTATAAATCAGCTATACTTCAATTAAAAAAAGGGAAAATTTTCAATTCTGATTTCTCCTAACCTCTCCATATCCTAATTTAGCAGTAGAGTGCATCAGAGGATAATGTAAAGTTTATCCTAAATGTGTACCTAAGCTATGACCCAGTAAGAGATATCTTTAAAAGTGTTGGTTCTGCATGCTGTACATACCATACAAGGGGAAATTCCCTAAATGGGAAAGAGATCCTAAACAGAGCGAATGCATGTAGATGTATAGTTGATTCATTTTACTAAACAGGAGAACTGAACACAACATTGTAAAGCAACTGTACTCCAGTAAAAATTAATTTAAAAGTTTTTAAAGGCTTTAAAATAATAGTGAGCTTCCCTAAGCTCTGTGTGTCCTGCAGATCTGGGCAAGTCAGCTGACCTGGGATAAAGAAGGAAAAGCTGCCCTCTATTTGGATGAGGTAGGCTCCCACTGGTGTGCCCCTCCACCTGGTCGGCTTCCCCACATATTCTCTACCTGGTCCCTGCCCGCCATGGAGTCTGCCAGCCCTAGGAGGGAAGGAAAGGCAGCGGCCCTGAGCCCAAGCCCAAGCTCAGGGCCAAAACTGGGATTGTTAATGGCAGGGGTGAAGGGAAGCCTAGAAAGGAACCGAGGGACGGGGAGGACCAGAGAACCTAGGTCACAGAAGCTAAGGTCTTGTCCAAAGATTCAGGGACAGACTTTCCATCTATTTTTAGATGAAGTAACAAGATGTGGAAACCAAAAAAAAAAAAAAAGTGGCCAGTTCTCCCATACTGCACAATGGTGATGACTTATGCAAAACATCCTCTTTTCCTATTTTTAACCAGATCACAGAAGCTGCGTCAGAGGACTGGCTGCTGACTAATCCTGTCGAGAAGCCTTTCTCTGAATTGCATAAATGACATCTATGCTAGAGAACATTCGAGAAGGGGGGGGAAACTGTTAAAGACTACTGCACACGGGGCCTCCTTATAAATAGTCTTCTGAGTGGGATTGAAGTGTTCTGGGCCACAGCTTTCTGGGAGTTGTCTAGGATTTCATGGCTGAATGAGGCAGACATTCAAAGAGAAATCATTCATTTACTTAAGCTGAATTAATGGTCCCGTGACTTTCTCACATTCCAAAGTACAGTGACGACTGTTTTTCAGATTACCTGGAGAAGAATGCTGGTTTTTCAGAAAAACTATTATCTTGAGGTATAAATATCCCCACACCAGGAACAGATATTTTATTAGAGAAAAGGAGTCAGGAACGAAAGCAAAGGGTTCTCAGTTCTTTATGGATGAGAACCACGTCATGACAATGGAGGTCCTTGAACATCAGCAGAGACCTGAGCCATCATGGAAGGCAGCCCCTCTCCATTGTACTGAAGGGAGATGGCGCTGCTGGAGATGCTGTGGGAGCCGGGTTCCTCCTAACTCCCCGGACTCACCACTTCCTCATGATCAAGCAGATCCCCAGCGGCCAGTCTCTGCATCTCTTTGCCTGGGAGCTTTTTTCATAACTGAAGGAAGTCAGACGTGCCAGGAAATGCACACCACCCAGAAGCAGCACCAGCCGCTGGCTGGACTTGGTGTGTGAGTACCCCAGGCCCTCACCCCTCAGTGGGATAACCCCTAGGTATGGGGGCTCCAAGCTGCTAACACAAAAAGAAAGTGGGCTGCAGGCTGTGGTGGGTGCATGTTGGCTAGAAGTTAGTGTAATAATGTTGGTTTGCTTTCAAAGTAGGTATATGAGTCTCTGTGTATATCTGTATGGGGTGTGTAGTGTATATATCTATATATACACACACATATATGTATAGACATACTGAGTGTATTATTATATATGTAAGTGTATATATATACAATAAATATTATATATGATGTTTATGTATGTTACATTCTATTTACAGAAGGTGATACTGTTTTTCTGTTTGCAATGGTGTTACAAAGTTTCTTTTTAAAATAAACTTATTTAAGAAAAAATGCTGGGTTGATTTAAAGCACATGTAAGTACATGATAGAACATGAATTATGCTAATATGATAAAAAATGGGGAAGGCCGTGCATGAATGACTAAAGTTAGTCTGGTGTCTCCGGCCTCAGATCCTGCTGGTGCTGCAGAAACTGTGGAGAGAAAGGAAAGCTGGCTTCAGGTCACCTGCCTCAGTTTCAAGCAGGGCAACTCTGTGTTTTTCGGGTTGGGAATCAGTGATTTAAAGAGTGAATTAGAAATACAAGCTACTAGATATAAAATAGATAAACAACAAGGACCTACTGTGTAGCACATCAGAGGGCAGACACACTGAAACCATACTCACAGAAAACTAGTCAATTTAATCACACTAGGACCACAGCCTTGTTTAACTCAATGAAACTAAGCCATGCCCGCAGGGCAACCCAAGATGGGCGGGTCATGGTGGAGAGGTCTGACAGAATGTGGTCCACTGGAGCAGGGAATGGCAAACCACTTCAGTATTCTTGCCTTGAGAACCCCATGAACAGTATGAAAAGGCAAAATGATAGGATACTGAAAGAGGAACTCCCCAGGTCAGTAGGTGCCCAATATGCTACTGGAGATCAGTGGAGAAATCACTCCAGAAAGAATGAAGGGATGGAGCCAAAGCAACAACAATACCCAGCTGTGGATGTGACTGGTGATAGAAGCAAGGTCCGATGCTGTAAAGAGCAATATTGCATAGGAACCTGGAATGTCAGGTCCATGAATCAAGGCAAATTGGAATGGTCAAACAAGAGATGGCAAGAGTGAACGTCAACATTCTAGGAATCAGCGAACTAAAATGGACTGGAATGGGTGAATTTAACTCAGATAACCATTACATCTACTACTGCGGGCAGGAATCCCTCACAAGAAATGGAGTTGCCATCATGGTCAACAAAAGAGTCCGAAATGCAGTACTTGGATGCAGTCTCAAAAACGACAGAATGATCTCTGTTCGTCTCCAAGGCTAACCATTCAATATCACAGTTATCAAAGTCTATGCCACAACCAGTAATGCTGAAGAAACTGAAGTTGAACAGTTTTATGAAGACCTACAAGGCCTTTTAGAACTAACACCCAAAAAAGATGTCCTTTTCATTATAGGGGACTGGAATGCAAAAGTAGGAAGTCAAGAAACACCTGGAGTAACAGGCAAATTTGCCCTTGGAATGCGGAATGAAGCAGAGCAAAGACTAATAGAGTTTTGCCAAGAAAATGCACTGGTCATAGCAAACACCCTCTTTCAACAACGCAAGAGAAGACTCTACACATGGACATCACCAGATGGTCAAAACCGAAATCTGATTGATTATATTCTTTGCAGCCAAAGATGGAGAAGCTCTATACAGTCAACAAAAAAAGACCAGGAGCTGACTGTGGCTCAGATCATGAACTTCTTATTACCAAATTCAGACTTAAATTGAAGAAAGTAGGGAAAACCACTAGACCAGTTAGGTATGACCTAAATCAAATCCCTTATGATTATAGAGTGGAAGTGAGAAATAGATTTAAGGACTTAGAAATAGATTTAAGGGCCTAGATCTGATAGAGTGCCTGATGAACTATGGAATGAGGTTCGTGACATTGTACAGGAGACAGGGATCAAGACCATCCCCATGGAAAAGAAATGCAAAAAAGCAAAATGGTTGTCTGGGGAAGCCTTACAAATAGCTGTGAAAAGAAGAAAACTGAAAAGCCAAGGAGAAAAGGAAAGATACAAGCATCTGATTGCAGAGTTCCAAAGAATAGCAAGAAGAGATAAGAAAGCCTTCTTCAGCAATCAGTGCAAAGAAATAGAGGAAAAGAACAGAATGGGAAAGACTAGAGATCTCTTCAAGAAAATTAGAGATACCAAGGGAACATTTCATGCAAAGATGGGCTTGATAAAGGACAGAAATGGTATGGACCTATCAGAAGCAGAAGATATTAAGAAGAGGTGGCAAGAATACACAGAAGAACTGTACAGAAAAGATCTTCATGACCCAGATAATCACGATGGTGTGATCACTCATCTAGAGCCAGACATCCTGGAATGTGAAGTCAAGTGGGCCTTAGGAAGCATCACTAAGAACAAAGCTAGTGGAGGTGATGGAATTCCAGTAGAGCTACTTCAAATCCTGAAAGATGACACTGTGAAAGTGCTGTACTCAAAAGGCCAGCAAATTTGGAAAACTCAACAGTGGCCACAGGACTCGAAAAGGTCAGTTTTCATTCCAATCCCAAAGAAAGGCAATGCCAAAAAATGCTCAAACTACCGCACAGTCGCACTCATCTCACATGCTAGTAAAGTAATGCTCAAAATTCTCCAAGCCAGGCTTCAGCAATACGTGAACCGTGAACTTCCTGACGTTCAAGCTGGTTTTAGAAAAGGCAGAGGAACCAGAGACCAAATTGCCAACATCCGCTGGATCATGGAAAAAGCAAGAGAGTTCCAGAAAAACATCTATTTCTGCTTTATTGACTATGCCAAAGCCTTTGACTGTGTGGATCACAATAAACTATGGAAAATTCTGAGAGAGATGGGAATACCAGACCACCTGGCCTGCCTCTTGAGAAATCTGTATGCAGGTCAGGAAGCAACAGGTCCAACTGGGCATGGAACAACAGACTGGTTCCAAATAGGAAAAGGAGTATGTCAAGGCTGTATATTGTCACCCTGCTTATTTAACTTATAAACAGAGTACATCATGAGAAACGCTGGACTGGAAGAAACACAAGCTGGAATCAAGATTGCCGGGAGAAATATTAAAAACCTCAGATATGCAGATGACACCACCCTTATAGCAGAAAGTGAAGAGGAACTAAAAAGCCTGTTGATGAAAGTGAAAGAGGAGAGTGAAAATATTGGCTTAAAGCTCAACATTCAGAAAACGAAGATCATGGAATCCGTTCCCATCACTTCATGGGAAATAGATGGGGAAACAGTGGAAACAGTATCAGACTTTATTTTTGGGGCTCCAAAATCACTGCAGATGGTGACTGCAGCCATGAAGTTAAAAGACGCTTACTCCTTGGAAGAAAAGTTATGACCAACCTAGATAGCATATTCAAAAGCAGAGACATCACTTTGCTGACTAAGGTCCGTCTAGTGAAGGCTATGGTTTTTCCTGTGGTCATGTATGCATGTGAGAGTTGGACTGTGAAGAAGGTAGAGCACCAAAGAATTGATGCTTTTGAACTGTGGTGTTGGGAAGACTCTTGAGAGTCCCTTGGACTGCAAGGAGATCCAACCAGTCCATTCTGAAGGAGATCAACCCTGGGATTTCTTTGGAAGGAATGATGCTAAAGCTGAAACTCTAGTACTTTGGCCACCTCGTGCATAGAGTTGACTCATTGAAAAGACTCTGATGCTGGGAGGGATTGGGGGCGGGAGGAGAATGGGACGACGGAGGTTGAGATGGCTGGATGGCATCATGGACTCAATGGACGTGAGTCTGAGTGAACCCTGGGAGTTGGTGATGGACAGGGAGGCCTGGTGTGCTGCGATTCATGGGGTCGGTCGTAAAGAGTCGGACACGACTAAGCGACTGAACTGAACTGAACTGAACTGAACTGATGCAACATTTGAATTATATCCAACAACAGAATTATATTCAACATTCCCTTATAATAACCTATAATGGAATATAATCTGAAAAAAACCTGAATCATTTTGTTGTATACATGAGACTAACACAATATCATAAATCAACTGTACTTCAATTTAAAAATCCAATGTTGGCATTGAATTGTACATCTAAAAACTGTTAAAATGGCAAGTTTTATGTTATGTATATTTTGCCACAATACAAAATATAACTTAAAAAAAAAAAGAATGAATTAGAGGAAGGGAGGTTTACTGCTTAAAGGAATATTAGTTGGTATTTTTGCAAATTTCAGGAGTCCAGCACTCAGTTGATCAAGAAATTGGAGCCGAGAGAGATTAGAGGACATGTCCTAGTTCCCACACAGACGTTGTGGCCAAGGCCGGGTGGGCGCATTCTCATCACTCCCTCCCATGCTCCTCCCGCTGTGCTCACTTCCTGAGGTAGGGGGACTTGTAGGATAGGAGGAAGCGAAAGAGAACAAGGATGGAGAGCGCTTTACAGGTGCGGAGGTCCAAGAGCTCGAAGGTGTGAAGGCGGAATGCAGGCAACTCCTCCCAAGCCAGGTGGGAAGAGCTTTTTGACTGAAGGGAGGGTTGGGGCAGAAGGGGAGTGAGGAATAAGGTGAGGAAATAGACTAGGATCAGACTGGAGGGGAGAGCAAATGCCCGGAGCCAACTCATTGGAAAAGCCCCTGATGCGAGGGACTATTGAAGGCAAAGAAGAGGGCAGCAGAGGATGAGATGGTTAAATGATATCCCCGACTCAATGGACATGAACAAATTGGAGCACGCTCTGAGAGAGAGCGAAGGACAGGGGAGCCTGGTGTGCCGCAGTCCATGGGGTCACAGAGAGTCGGACATCACTGAGCGAGTGAACAACAAACCACAAATGCCTGGTGTGTGTAAATTGCTTAGTTGTGTCTGACCCTTTGAAATCCTATGGATTATAGCCTGGCAAGCTCCTCTGTCCATGGAATTCTCCAGGCAAGAACACTGGAGTGAGTAGCTGTTCCCTTCTCCTGGGGATCTTCCCAGTGCTTGGTGAGGAGAATGTTAACGCCCCAGGATTTGTGATCCAAATCTCTGAGCTGGGAATTGAAAGATCAAAACCAGGCTGTAGAACGCAGCATGGTAGAAAGTAACTGTGATCAAATATTGCTTCATGAACACACAATTTACTTAGCCTGTCTTTGCCTTACCTTTTTCATCTATAAAACAGCAACAGCATCAGAACTTCCCTCTTGAGATTTTGGTAAAGATTAATGGAAATTATACATCCCAAACAATGTCTGGTATCTAGTGAGGGCTCAGTAAATAATAGCTACTTTGATCTCTGAGGGGCTTCCCAGGTGGGGCTGGTGGTAAAGAACCTGCCTGCAATGCAGAGGACATAAGAGAAGTGGGTTCGATGCCTGGGTTGGGAAGATCCCTTGGAGGAGGGCATGGCAACCCACTCCAGTATTTTTGCCTGGAGAATCCCCATGGACAGAGAAGCCTGGTGGGCTACAGTCCCTAGGGTCATTCAAAGTTGGACACAACTGAAGCGACTTAGCATGTACACATGATTTCTGAGGACTGAATTGACTCTAGAGATGGAAGTGCCTTGGCTGAGCTAGCTTGTAGCAGAGCCAAAATTAGAAGTCAGATCCTATAATTTCTAATTCAACATTGTATTATATTTTAAAACAGCAGATTATTTATTTTCTGATATGATTATTTACTTCTGGCATGCATTAGCATTTCTCCTTGCAAGGCATAGTGCTCTTATTCTTTGTGGGCAGTCACTACAATGTTTCTTTTTAGAAAAAGAATTTTGATTAATTTCTTTCATTCTATAATTACTATATTACATTTAGAGTGAGAGCACCGTTTGCTATGAAAAAGCCAGACTTTCTATTTTCAGCCAACTGACATTGCAGCCTTGCTTTAAACCTTATGAAATTATGACAGTTAGAATATAATAACTGTTCTGATTGTTTCTTTGTGTCTGTGGAGAAAACATTTATTTTGACCAAATGCTATCTTTTCCCTCTTTCATCAAATGAATCATGCTTATGACCCAAGTGCATCTGTTGTTCTTTATGATTCATTGATCAACCATGAAAGAACAAACCGTGAAACTTGGGTGATAGGTTATTGGTGATTCTCTCCAGGAGACTGCAGTCTCCTAAAGAATCATAGACCTGAAGAGATGGCTTCTCACTGAGGAACAAAAGGTTTAAGCTTCACAGTGGGAAGCCTCCACTTTTAAGATCTGCATCTAAGAGATGGGCTGCTAAGACATCTAGCTTTGAAAACCAGTAGGGCTCTGTCCACAAGCCCCATGAGGCTATGGGAGGGAGGTGGGCTCTTAAAGGGTTCCTGTCTTGGGATGCACCAGCCTGAAAGCTCAGGGTGTAGGGCAGAGGCAGGGTGCTTGGACTATGTGCTGGTTTTAGAGTTGGCCTGGGGGCAGGCATCTGATCTGACAGGCATTTGGGGGCCTGCTGGCACTCTGAGGGGGGAAGTTAAGGGTCTGGTGGCCACTGTCTTGGCTCTCTGCCCACCACCTCTGGACCCTGGGATTCCCCCAGTGGAACTTTTATAGGCATCTGGCTCCCAGTCTTTGCAGCTGCTATCCAGGCGCCACTCCTTGATTGCCTGGCTCTGATGGGCAGTCAGGCTTGCATGCCTGGATCCCAGGGCAATGTGGCAGTCTGCGAGATGGTTCTTGGTTGGTAGCCACCCGGGGCAGTGCACAGGTGGTGATCTGAGGTGCTCCCCCCAGTCCCGCACGAGGCTCTCTGTCCGGGTGGCCTCTTTGCTGGTCCTGGAGCTTTGACCGGAAGGACAGGGCCACCTGTAAGACCCTGTGGATGCGGATGTTCTCTCGGGGCAGGTAGGCTAGTGCAAAGCATCTCTGCGCCCTCCCACTGCCTCACTGTACCTTGCGGGTCTCTCCCAGATGGAAGCGCATATGCTCATCTGGACCCCAGTTTGGGGGGTTGCTGTCCAGGGGACACCTCAAGATGATGGCCAGGGAGACATACCTTTGCAGTCCTGTAGCACTGGTATAGACTTACAGGCTTTAAAGTTGCTGCCTGACAGTCTGGCTTCTTAATTACATACCACCACCTAGCACGTTGTTATTGTTTAGTCACTAAGTTGTGTCCGACTCTTTGTAACCCCATGAACTGCTGCAGCACACCAGGCCTCCCTGTCCTTCATTATCTCCGAGTTTGTTCGAATTCATCTCCACTGAGTCAGTGATGCCATCCAGACTTCTCATCCTTTGTCACTCCTTTCTCCTCTTGCCCTCAGTCTTTCCCAGCATCAGGGTCTTTTCCAATGAATCAGCTCTTTGCATCAGGTGGCCAAAGTATTGGAGCTTCAGCTTTAGCATCAGTCCTTCCAATGAATATTCAAGGTTGATTTCCTTTGGGATTGACTGGTTTGATCCCCTTGGTGTGCAAGGGCCATTCAAGAGTCTTCTCCAGCATGACAGTTTGAAATCATCAATTCTTCGGCGCTCAGTTTTCTTTATAGTCCAACTCTCACATCCATACATGACTACTGGAAAAACCATAGCTTTCACTATCCTGACCTTTGTCAGCAAAGTGATGTCTCTGCTTTTTAATACACTGTCTATGTTTGTCACAGCTTTTCTTCCAACGAGCAGCATCTTTCAATTTCGTGGCTGCAGTCACCAACTGCAGTGATTTTGGAGCCAAAGAAAGTGAAACCTGAGACTGTTTTCACTTTTTCCCCATCTATTTGCCATGAAGTGATGAGACTGGACGCCATGATCTTCGTTTTTGAATGTTGAGTTAAGCCAGCTTTTTCACTCTCCTCTTTCACCTTCAAGAGACTCTTTAGTTCCTCTTCACTTTCTGCCATCAAAGTGATATCATCTGCATATCTGAGGTTGTTGATATTTCTCCCAGCAATCTTGACTTCATCTTCTGAGTCATCCAGCCCAGCATTTCACATAAGGTACTCTGCATACTAGTTAAATAAGCACGGTGACAATATACAGCCTTGACGTACTCCTTTCCTACTTTTGAACCAGTCCAATGTTCCATGTCCACTTCTAACTTTTGCTTCTTGTTCTGCATACAGATTTCTCAGGAGGCAGGTAAAGTGGTCTGGTATTCCAATCTCTAAGAAATTTCCACAGTTCTCTATGATCTACTTAGTCAAAGGCTTTACCTTAGTCAATGAAGCAGAAGTAGATGCTTTTATGAAATTCGCTTGCTTTTCCTATGATCCAGTGAATGTTGGCAATTTGATCTTCAGTTCCTCTGCCTTTTCTAAATCCAGCTTATTCATCTGGAAGTTCTTGGTTCTGCTGAAGCCTAGCTTGTAGAATTTTAAGCATAATTTTGCTAGCATGTGAAATGACTACAATTGTACGGTAATTTGAACATTCTTTGGCATAGCCTTTCTTTGGGATTGGAATTAAAACTGACCTTTCCAGTCCAGTGGCCACTGCTGCTGCTGCTGCTGCTAAGTCACTTCAGTTGTGTCCGACTCTGTGCAACCCCATAGATGGCAGCCCACCAGGCTCCCTTGTCCCTGGGATTCTCCAGGCAAGAACACTGGAGTGGGTTGCCATTTCCTTCTCCAATGCATGAAAGTGAAAAGTGAAAGCGAAGTTGCTCAGTCGTGTCTGACCCTTAGCAACCCCATGGACTGCAGCCCACCAGGCTCCTCCGTCCATGGGATTTTCCAGGCAAGAGTACTGGAGTGGGGCGCCATTGCCTTCTCTGGGCCACTGCTGAGTTTTCCAAATTTTCTGGCATATTGAATGCAGCACTTTAACAGCATCATCTCTTAGGATTTGAAATAGCTCAGCTGGAATTCCATTACCTCCACTAGCTTCGTTTGTATAATGCTTCCTACTGCTAACTTGACTTCACACTCCAGAATGTCTGATTTTAGGTGAGTGACAACATCATCATGGTTATCCAGATTACTAAGACCTTTTTAATATAGTTCTTCAGTGTACTCTTGCCACCTCTTCTTAATCTCTTCTGCTTCTGTTAGATCCTTGCCATTTCTGTCTTTATTGTGCCTGCCTTTGCATGAAACAAAAACTCTAACTATGAAAAATGATCTTCCACAATCTCGCCAGCAATTGGCTTTTTCATTTATGCCACTCTCTAATCTGTCCAGTTCGTTTTCAGAATCTAATGACTTTTGTTTTCTTATATGGTGCTTTAAAAATACTATATTGTTCAGTCAAAAAAAACACACCTCTCTTAAAAAAAGTTACGCGTGTGCTTACTAAACACAGCATTAGTTTCTAATGTGTATGTCAGTGATAAATTTATGAATATCCTGGATTACCCTCCTTCTTTTTTTCTTGTGCTCTCCTGCAATAGTTCCTGGACTGACTTTGGTAACCGGTGCTTGTCAAAATAGATATTTCATATTCACCTCTTCAATTCAAGCTTATTAAACTTCACAGATATAGTGATTCTGAACCATGATATATATTATTAAGAACAAGCAATTAGCTTGTCATTTTATTTAAAAGTACAAAGTTCTAATTTCAAAAGTTCTGCATGCATTTACCAAAATTATATGAGAATCTTTTCAAAGTTGCTTTTTAATCTTTTGAGTTTCCCTGTCTAACTTTGCCAAATACATTGATATTATTAATAAATCTTTACAATAATTATTTTTAAACAAATTTGCTTAGATTTTAAGACAAGTTTAATTTTTGTAAGCAACTTTATAAATATAGAAAGATACTGGGCATTCTTGAAAGCAATGATTTAAAAAGCTGACCTAATAAATTATCTGGTGTATGAACTTTGATGAATTTATATATGGTGTATGAACTTATATAAATGCACATCACTATATCTTATGTTATCATAAGGCTTAATGATTATGGTCTTAGGGTAACATGAGAGGTTTCTTTTAAGTAATACCCAACATCTTTAAGAGAACAATTAACTTTCTTTATTTGGAGGAATTGTGAAGGATTGGTGACTCTAATCATTTTTATCAGATTAATTAAAGTAAATGAGTTAACCATATCATTAAAACTTATTTTGCCTTAAAGAAAGTGAAGTCGCTCAGTCGTGTCCGACTCTTTGCGACCCCATGGACACCAGGCTCCTCCATCCATGGGATTTTCTAGGCAAGAGTACTGGAGTGGGTTGCCATTTCCTTCTCCAGGGAACTTCCCGACCCAGGGATCGAACCCAGGTCTCCCACATTGTAGACAGACGCTTTACCGTCTGAGCCACCAGGGAAGTCATTTTGCCTTAAATGCAATAATAATAATAATTGACCTCAGTGGTCTTTGTCAGTATTACTGACTGGGTGAAAAAGTTAGTTTACTTCCTTAGGCGTTAGATATTTTTATTTCTTTCTCTTAGGTGAATTAAGATAAAAATGTATGATACATGAAGATGTAAACATATCCCATATTATAATTAGGATTAACTAGGTTCCAACAGAAAAAGCAGCAGATACAGAGTCAAAAAGGACAGACAATATTTAACATCCTCAGTGTAATAGTAAAAGAAATGTATTAGTATGAAGATTTTTAGAATTATTGTATCTTACTGTCAAAGAGAAACACAACTGACAACAAATATGGAGTCAATGAGGGCATCATAATGACATAGCAAAATATGGCCACCAAGCACAGATTCATGAGATGAGAAATAGTGATTTAGACCATGTGATACAGTTTTATAAGCCATTAAAATTAGAGGTGAAAGGAAGTTGTATTAAATTACTTAGGGCAATATCTTTCTGCCTCTACAAGATTAAGAGAGCGCACTTCACAATAGATGTCTCCAGAAATTTAACTGACCATTCATTTAAATCTAAAGTGGATAAGCTGAAATTTAATAAGCATTTTATGTCCTACATTAGACTGGCCCTAATAAGCAAGTCTGAATCTTGTTTTCAAGATCAAAATTGCCTTTGACGACTAGCACCTCTTTGCCTGTCTGTCCTTCCAGTAGGGAGATGCTCTTCAGAATAAGGGCAAGCATGCCTAACAGATAATAACAGCAGGACATTCTCCAGGTATCTGGAGAATTGTTCAAAGTCATGGTCCATTAGAAACAACAGGGATTTTGCTACTTCAGAAAGGTAATTTGGTTTCAAGGAAATTAAGACCCCTTTACCAACCCCTTTAGTGTCCTTCTCATAGAGAAGTGGGATAAACAGAGCATTCAGTTTAGAGCGTTCAGATGAGGGCAGAGAAACAGGCCATTGTTCCCCAAAGGCACTGTCTGCTCCATGCCCTTGGGACTTAGCAAAAGCTACCACATATTTATTGTCTAAGCATACGTCTGTCTTCCTGACTAGACTGAAAGCATCCCAGAGGCAGGGACAAAGGTGAGTTATCTGGGCATCCCCAGCACCTTCTATGTGCCCTGTTCAAATTTTTGCTATGGATAAAGGTGATATTTTTAGGTAAATAAGTAAGCTAGTTAATTAATAGAATTTAGAAAGGCTGAGGATCCAATTTTCTCTAAAAGTTGAGTAGTAGTAGTATTTTTAATATTTTATTAAAGTATAATTGATTTATAATGTGTTAATTTCTGCCATAGAGCAAAGTGATTCTGTGATATATACACATTCTTTTTAAAATATTCTTTCCCACTATGGTTCAGCATAGAATATCGAATATACTTCTCTTTGCCATGCAGTGCATGTGTGCTAAGTCTCTTCAGTCCTCTCCAACTCTGTGCAATCCTTTGGACTGCAGCCGGCCAGGCTCCTCTGTCCATGGGATTCTCTGGGCAAGAATACTGGAGTGGGTTGCCATGTCCTCCTCCAGGGGATCTTCCTGACTCAGAGATCAAACCCGCATCTCTTACATCTAAGCTGCAATGGCAGGAGGGTTCTTTAGCACTTGGCCACCTGGGAAGCCTGTGCTGTGCAGCAGGACCTTCCTATCCACCCTATATAGAAGAGCTTACACCTGCCACCCCCATCTCCCACTCCTCCCCTCCCCAGTCCCCTTTCTCTTGGCAACCACTGATCTGTCCTATTTGTCCTGGAGTCTGCTTCTGTTTTATAGATAGGTGCATTTGTGTCATGTTTTAGATTCTACGTAAGAGTGACATCGTAATGTATCTGTCTTTCTCTTTCTGACTTCCTTCACACAGTATGGTAATCTCTGATTGCATCCACGTTACTGCAGATGGCAATATTTTGTATTTTTATGGCTGAGTAGTATTCCATTGTGCTGATATATAGGCACCACACCTTCTTTATCCATCCCTCTATTGATGGACATTTAGGGTGCTTCCATGTCTTGGCTACTGTACACAGTGCTGCTATGAACATAGGGGTGCATATATCTCAAATTATAGTTTTCTCTGTATATATGCCCAGGAGTGGGATTGCTGGATCATGTGGTAATTCTATTTCTAGTTTTCTGAGGAACCTCCATACTATTTTCCATAGCAGCAGCATCAACTTTCATTTCCAGCAACAGCACAGGAGGGTTACCTTTTCTCCACACCCTCTCCAGCATTTGTTATTTGTAGACTTTTTAATGATGACGATTCTGAACTGTGTGAGGTGGTACCTTATTTTAGTTCTGATTTGCATTTCTCTAATCAACAATATTGAGCATCTTTTCATGTGTCTACTGGCCATCTGTATTTCTTCTTCGGAGAAATGTCTATTCAGGTCTTCTGCCTATTTTTTGACTGTGTCATTTGGTTTTTCGTTGTTGTTGTTGAGTTGTGTGAACTGTTTGGAAATGAAGTCCTTGTCATTTACAAATATTTTTTCTCATTCTGTAGGCTTTTTGTTTTGTTTATCGTTTCCTTTGCCATGCACAAGCTTGTAAATTTGATTAGGTCTCATTCGTTGGTTTTTGTTTTTATGTCTATTGCCTTGGGAGACTGACCTAAGAAAACATTGGTACAATTAATGTCAGAGAATGCTTTGCCTATGATCTCTTCTAAGAATTTTATGGTATCATGTCTTATGTTTAGGCCATTTAGAGTTTATTTTGTGTATGAGTGTATTCTAACTTTAGCAGTTGATTTTTTGCCTTGGTTAATGTGGGGCAGATCCCTTCTCTAGGAGAAATAAGTGCCAAATGGGTAAAAAAAAAAATCACATATTGTGTCAATTTATTAATATATATATTTGTTTAGAAAATACAGTAAAGCATAAAATCATTAGAATATTTATAAAATCCAAAACTACAAGTTTATCTTCACCACAGGTCTTTTTTGGTCAAAAAGTTATGCTAATTAAATCAGCACTTATCAGAGTTTGGGCTCTAGAGCTGGTCCTATGTGATATTACTAATTATTACAATTAAAATTGTACCAAAGTTTAATAATTTGAGAAAACTTGGGGTGAAACAAAATTATATGATATTCCTTTATTATAGGGTTTCTCAAAGATCTATTATAATAGGGTTTCTTTTAAGTCTTAAAAATTATATCAACATGCTTTATGGATCTTCAAAGTTGGAAGGCAGCTGATACGGATTTATTAACATCATTTATCTCTTTTATGAAACAACTAAGGGATTAGTGGTTTGAGGAACACACTTTGGGAAATGCTGACTCAGACAGAATTCTAATGTAGGCTCCTTCTGCTAGAGAAATTTCACCGTTGACGACCTGTATTGAAAGAACTGCAATGAAAAACTTCCTGGAATGATGGTTCTCAGTGCTGGCTGACCGTTAGAATCATCTGGGAACTTTAAACTTGCAGAAGCCAAGACCCCATCCCAGGCAAGACAAGTCAGGGTTTCTGAGGGTAAGTTTTCCCATCGAGAAGATAGAAGTAATACTACCAACCTCACAGGATGATCATGAAACATAAATGAGATCATATGTGTAAAATGCCTACTCCAGTGCCCAAAACAAAAGTTGTCTTTGAAAAAAAAAGTTTCTTTCTAGGGATAATGTAGAATTTCAATTTAAAAATGTAGAAGATATTATGAAAATGGAAAATCACTATTTGGCTGGCACTGTTTTGCATCCTTGAATGCAATAACCAAAGGGTAAATAAATGTATGATGAGAAACAGGATGTTTGCCTGGTCTCGAAGTATTTCCTCACGACATACTTATTCATTACAAAGGGAAAATAGTGACTTCAGCAGTGGAAGAATCTGTGGACCCCATCTTAATTAAGTAAAGAAAGGTTGCTCACCAGTAACGAGGCATGTCAACATGACCTACCCCTGATCTCGTGCATTGAGAAGAGCACGTCAGCACTTCTGCAGTACCGTTGCTAAAACATACGTCTCCGGGGTTTCCTTACTAGGAAACATCGGACAAACCCAAATCAAAGGACATTTTGCAAAATAACTGGCAGCACGCCTCAGAAGTGAAAGAAAAAGAAAGAAAGGTCATGAAAGAAAAAGAAAGACACGCTAAGGAACTGTCCCCGATCAGACGAGAGTAAGGAACTAGGACAAACAAAGACAATGGGTGAGCCTGGACCGGATCAAGGACCAGTCCTTGGGACATTAGTGGGATATTAGTGGGACAGTTGGTGAAGATCCAATGAGTTTTGTAGATTCTGCATTTACCAAATGCTATTACCTGGTTTCGACAATTGTGCTGCAGTTATATAAGATGGTAACTTTCGGAGATGAGCGGTGATGGGTAGATGGAATACGGTACTATTTTGCAACTTTTTTGTAAGTCTGAATGTTTTTCAAAGTGAAAAGTTTAAAAAATTTGCTGTTTATTTCTTTCCTTTTTGGACACTATAGAGAAAACAGAATCAGTATTTTTTCCCTTAGGTATTACAGGGGAAATACGTCTCTGTGCGGCACAGTGTATATTGAGTATCCTGAAAAAGAGGCCCAAGGTGAACATTGTAACCAGTCTTTCATATGATGTTAATAAATGTGTTCTCTAAATAAATGTGGCTAGAGGATTTGGTAAAAGAGGAAAAACCAAAGAGATCCAGGAAAGTAGAGGGTAAGAGAGAGGAGATGGTGGGAAGAAATTGGGAGCTGCTGGAGACGGGTTTTGGAAAGAGTTCTTGACTAAGGGTGCAGGAGGCAGACAGACAGTTGTGAGATTAGGAAATAACCATGAAGGATATTACGGAGGGCAGAGAAGGGACAGAAGTGGCATCATACATGTATGTTCTCCTTGATAGTTGCTTGTGAGTCTATAGTAGAGATTTTGATTTTTCCTAATTTTTTTCTTTGAATATTAATCTATGCTGAGACTCATCCTTGAAGAGCCTGGGTTATAGTCCTGTTACACTGACACACAGTCCAGACCACGTGCCTGGTCTGTGAGACAGACAGCTTAACCATTTACCTGGGAGCCCTTTATGGAAAAAAGTAGCTCGGCCCTGCAAACTTAGGCCGCTGAAGGATCCCGCTGTGCAGTTCTCTCTCGCTGGGGATGAGGAAGGGCCGCCATCTGTAGACTTGAGAAGAACTGGTGGCACAGGGTGGATGAAGAGCTTTGTGGGGTCTCTTCTGGGTTGTCTTCACTGGCAATGTCCATTTGTTTCTTCCCAATCACTTCCAAGACTGGAAGCCAGAAATGAATCTGAAAAGACACAAGGTTGGATGAATGAGCATTAGAATTATTTCAGCTGCCACTGACATAAACTTTTCAAAAGACTTTGAAAATGGCCAGAAAAGCTTATCCTTACTTAAGGATTGTCTTGGTCTTTCATTGTCTATGAAATATGTTCTGATTCTGTAAGATGTAGGTGGCTGAAGGCAACAATGCAAATAATTCTCGTCCATAGGCATGCAAATGAATTTCACCCAGTAGAATACAACTCATCCTCCCATCCACTGTGGTGGAACAAGCCTGTTTTGCATCTATTAAGCTAATTAATTTTGGTCTTCTCAGTGGTTTGAATATATGTGTGTGATTTAAATTGTTCTTTGAATTGGTTGGAATTTCTTACTCTTCCCTTTTTAATTAATAAGTTGAATAAAGTCTTTGACAAGCGTTCATTTTATATATGTGTGAAAGTCATTATGTTATCATACATATGTATAAATATACATATATCATATAAATATCATCATATATTTTTAAAAAAACTTTAATGTTTATTTATGTGGCTGCACCAGGTCTTAGTTGCAGCATGTAAGATCTAGGTCCCTACCCAGGAGTCAAACTCGGGTCCCCTGGATTGGAAGCTTGGAGTCTTAGCCACTGGACTATAAGAGCAGTCCCTATGTCTTTTAATACTGGACAATGAGCAAATTCTTTGGAGTTTGCCAACTTGTAGCAGATACTTCCCTTCTGTTCTTTATTTACTCTGGTAAAATAATAGCAGCCATTAGAGGAGGCATTCCCAGTAGCTTCTCTTCGATAAGACTTAAAAACTCACTTGGAATCAGCGTTTTGAGGGATTATTCTTGCAGAATCTTCTGGAACAACCAGCATTATTGTAGAATCTTCTGGACTTAGCCATGTGTGTCTGTTCCTCATCCTCACCCCCTCACCCCCAGGGTTTCCCCATCTGTTGCTGGGGATATAAGCCTTAACATAAACTTGAAAGAGTGCTTTGAAGTTCCATTTGCCCTTGAAGCTCAAAATTTCCCTAGTTACAGGTTACACCCCCACTTCAGCTTTACCTTTGTAAAGTACAGACTCAGTTTCCCTTTTACTTCTCCCACTGGCTGCTTTGATCTTTTCTTCAGTATCTTCGTGTGGAGGTATTGCATGCGCTCCCCCTGCACGCTTGGGTAGAAGGATGCTGACACCAGGATTTTAAGTTGCATCAGGACAGAGGACAATAGTCCCAGCATCACTAGTATCACAAGAATGACGCTGAGAGGAATCCACGTCTTAGAAAGAAGGAGCTTCGGTTTAGGGATGCAGGTCGGTTCAAACAGAGATATATTAAAGGAAGAATCATGGATGATGTCTTGAGTCCCTTGTTCCTAAAATGAAAGAATAAAAACATCAAGATCCATGCCATTTTCATACCTTGCCCTAGTCTTTCTCTATACTGCTCTGCAGCGGGGAGCATTTATCTTAAACCATGCAGGGAGCTTTGGTGGAAGGAGCTATTCCAACTCCTTTTATGTGCAACGGTTGGAGTAAAGAAGGCAGGAGTTTTAGTTGTAGCTACTGCAGTGGTTTGCAAAGTGGATTTGGGGAAATATAGATTTCCTTGAGAGAAGGATATCAGGTAAGTTTATTTGCTCTGTCTCTTCTTTAGAGAGAAATGATGCCCACGAGACTGTTGAAGGCTCTGAGAAGAAAGCAGAGAAATTTGTTTGCTCCAGCAAATCCTTCTCCTAATAACGTTTGAAAGGATTTTAAAATTATATATTTATTTTTAGCTGCACTGGGTTTTTATTGCTGCACCCTGGCTTTCTCTAGTTGTGGCAAATCGGGCTCTCTCTAGTTGCGACGCCTGGGCTTCTCATCATGGTGGCTTCTCTTGTTGCAGAGCACAGGCTTTAGGGCTCTGAGGTTTCAGTAGCTGTGGCACAGCCATGGGCTTGATTGCTCTGCAGCATGTGGGATCTTCCAGACCAGGGATCAAACCCATGTCCCCTGCACTGGCAGTCAGATTCTCAACCACCAGACCACCAGGGAAAAGAAAAAAGTGAAAGCCACTCAGTCTTGTCCGACTCTTTGCGTCCCTTGGACTATGTAGCCTGCCAGGCTCCTCTGTCCATGGAATTCTCCAGGCCAGAATACTGGAGTGGGTAGCCGTTCCCTTCTCCAGGGGATCTTCCCAACCCAGGGATCGAACCCAGGTCTCCCGCACTTCAGGCAGATTCTTCACCATCTGAGCCGCCAAGGAAGCCCAGACCACCAGGAAAGTCCTCTTCTAAAAATTTTGACCGCATAACCCACGTATGGAACACCTGTTTCTATACTTTAGACGATGTGGGATTCATGAAAGATGGTTTTAGCTCAATTGGAAGGGATTTTTTGTAGCAGAGCCCATCAAGACCCAGTCATAGTCTCTGCATCTTGACAAATACCCCGTCAGCAGACCACAAGGTCATAAAGATGTGTAGGCATTAAATTATGTTCTCAGTCACTCTTCTAGAGCTTAAAGTGGTGGGGATGGGGTGGAATTATTCTTGATGCAAGGATACTAAAAAGAGTATATTTACTGAAAGTGGCTCTAAAATCCTATTTATAGAGGTCTCAAAATAGGACAATTTCTCATCTCTCTTGGATGCTAGGAGGGGTGCATTCCTTCCTGCTTGAAGGCAACAGAATAAGCCAGCTGCCCTCATCAAACTGACCTAGAGGGCAGATGACATTGGGCCACCCAGACAAGCCACCAGCAGGAGACG
Source organism: Capra hircus (assembly GCF_001704415.2). Lineage (NCBI taxonomy): Eukaryota > Metazoa > Chordata > Mammalia > Artiodactyla > Bovidae > Capra > Capra hircus. The sequence goes on along the minus strand of NC_030821.1, from coordinate 21,901,045 downwards.
TGTGTGCTGATTCAGCTCTTACTTTTCCCTGACCTGAGAAAGTCACATCATCTCTCAGTGGATCTGTTTTCCAATTTGGTAAAACAGGAATTAATGGACCAGATCCTGCCCACGAATAAACTGCTCCCAGTGTAAATTAAGCACCTTGGGGATGGAGCATTAACCTTACAGACTGGAATATTTAGTAAGTTATTATCACCCCAGCGCCCCAGAGCCCTGGGGCCCAAAAGCCGGCAATGACTTCTGAAAAGAACCCGAGAACACCATCCGCCTTGGATTCACCCCAGTACCAGTGAAAAATCTGGAAAGCCCAATCCAGGGACTTTAACACAAATGTCAAGTCCAATCTGCAATTTCCCCATCACTGTAGCTAGGCAGGGGAAAGCCTTCTTGTTGTCTCTCCTCTTCTCTTTTTAAAAAAAGACAGTTTGCCTGAGATTAAGTAGAGAGTTTTCAGTCCCCAGAGCAAAGGCATGCACTCTTTTTAATACCGCTGAAGAAACAAACACATCGATTGAGTCAATGATGAGAAATCCTGCAATAAAAAAGCAGTGGGTGTCCAGTCTGGAAAGAAGTTATTTAGTTTAGGAATCTAACCGGGGATTTTGCAGTTGGGAATCAGGATTGAGTCAACACTTTTGTAAGGGCTTGATAGAGGGCAGTGTGGAAGACACTCTCAAAACACAGAGCCATGTATTAAATGGTATCCCAATGTTTTAAAATGTGTTTGCCTCTCCCAAGTAAACAATTTGCCAGAACGGCATCGAGTCACAAACTAAAAGATTCGCTCAGGTAGCAGACAGTCCTAAAAAGTTAATGCAGCCTGGTGCTGGGCACACTGTAGGTGATCAATTAGTAGCGACCTAGTAGCTACTTTTTTCTTACAGTGCCCAGCCATCCAGCCAGGTCTAGTCACATCATCTCCCATCTTTCTTCTTTAAATAAATCATATGAAAGTGTGAGGAACCTTGAGCCAGTGTTTCTCCTCTTGCTGCTGCTGCTAAGTCACTTCAGTCGTGTCCGACTCTGCGCGACTCCATAGATGGCAGCCCACCAGGCTCCCCCGTCCCTGGGATTCTCCAGGCAAGAACACTGGAGTGGGTTGCCATTTCCTTCTCCAATGCATGAAAGTGAAAAGTGAAAGTGAAATCTCTCAGTCTTGTCCGACTCTTCACGACCCCATGGACTGCAGCCCACCAGCTTCCTCCGTCCATGTGATTTTCCAGGCAAGAGTACTGGAGTGGGTTGCCGTTGCCTTCTCCTCTTGCTTGACTGCTTTGCAAATCTGCCCCGACGGAGGGATCAGAAATCTCCAAAGACATCCAGGAATAAGAGAGGCACTGCCAGTCACGCGGAAGCCGGCCGCAGGAGGCACGGTCTCCCGGGCTCCGCCGCAGGGTCTGAGAGGAGCCGGAACAGCAGTCTCATACTCTCGGCTGTCCCAGCACCCACTGCCCTGCTGCTGTGAGTGTCCGCGGCGGCCTCCCCCCAGCCAGATCGTGAGCGGCTCACGCTTGAGCCATCTTTGCATCCCCAGGACCCCCGCAACAACACCCAAAAAATGTATTTGTCAGGACACTGTCACTGGGAATTTCTGGGCCTTTTTCAAAAGGCATAGATCGCTTCCCTCTCCCACTCCTGTCTCCCCACCCCGCCCCCTAAAACAATGAGAGTTCACAAACCAGGCATAGGTTTTGGCTGAGAGAGAAACAGATGAGAGAGGAGCAAAAAGAGAAAGAAAGAGAGGAGCTGGTTAAAAAAGGGACTACAGGAAGGGGATGGGCTGTGGGGGAGGGAAGGAGGGGTTCTTTTACCAGCTGCCCCCCCAGGATCCAGCCAGCCTGAGAAATCTTATTTGGCTTCCATCTGAGACTCTGCTTCCATTATCCACTCTGCTCCAGATATCTTTAGCAACGGGGGGTTCTTGTAATTAACTGAAGTCTTCAGGGGAAGGGAATGTTCAGAGTAATCAACTCTGAGATGCAGCCCAGGAGTGGGAGGGACAGGGGCCAGGCAGCACCTGCTGACCAGGAGGAAATGGAGGGAGAGTGTAGATACCGCAGGAGGAAGTGGGGTTTCAGAGGAGGGTTTCCAGGTCCCCTTCTCCCCTTCTGTCCCCTCTGAGATATCCCCTGGCAGAGGCACAACCTACTGTAGCTCCATAAAGAGGGAAGAAAGTCCGACGCATGGCAACAGGGGACCACCCAGCATGCACAACATTCCTACACACACGCATGTGCAAACACACACAGCTATACACACTGTGTGTGCACTTGCACACAGACACATACACTAGACACACAAGAGCACATCCCACCTAGCTCAGCTCCACAGCGACTGGGTTTAAACACAAGTAAGACAAGTATCTGACAGCGTGCACATCCTCTGAAATGTCCAGAATGGGCTCAGTCGTGTCTGACTCTTTGTGACCCCGTGGACTGTAGCCCTCGATGCTCCTCTGTCCACGGCAAATATTCCAACCAAGCATACTGGAGTGGGTTGCCATTTCCTCCCTTAGGGAATCTTCCCAACCCAGGGACTGAATCCAAGTCTCTTGCATCTCCTGCACTGGTGGGTGGATTCTTTACCACTGTACCCGGGAAGTGGCAAGGGAAGCCCCCTGGGAAGCCCCCTGAGAAGCCCCCTGAAATGTCCATGTAATCATAAGCTGCTACAGGGAAAAAATGGAAAAGAGGAAAGGTGGGATGAACAAAAACTATGGTCTTTTTTGTTGGGACATGGCTGCTCCAGAAAACTAATGCCGTGATCAAAGATGTTCAGAACTTTATCATGTAACGCTGGGGTTTCAACTCAGTTTAACCGACTTGTTTGGGGCTCTTCCTACATTCCAGGCTCCATGCCAGGCACTGGGGATCCAGGAAGGAAATAAAACACTGCCCTTCCTTGGGGTGTTCACTATCTTTTGCAAAGAGACAGCAAGCAGCTAGGATAGCAGGTGAGATGGGCCTAAGAGCACCTACCTGTCTGTGCAGTTTCAAGTGCATCTCGAGCCCTGGCAAGCTTTGGAAATGTTTGCTCATGGAGAAAATGAGCGAGTATAGCAGGTAATCTATGGCTGCAAATAGCAGCCAGATATAGAGGTGGGTAAGAACCGGGAGGAAAAACAGGCCCAGGTTCCTCCTATCCTTAGGAGTCAGCCAGAAAGACGGGATGACAACATACTTCTTCCTTTCCTGCTTATTCAGCGGGAGGACACAGGGCCTCTGTTCACGCCTCTCCCTTTCGTCCAGCTGAACAAATTGCCTGGTGAGGTAGATGTTCTCAAACTTCCAGCCACAAGGGTCCAAGAATCGCTTCATGAAGAGGCCAGTGCCAAGCAGCACCAGCAGCAGCCCCGTGAGGGCAAGGAGCTGCCGCCCCAGGGAGCACAGCACCTCCGTCGCCGTCACCATCTGGTACAAGACACCCAGGGCTTTGTCCGTGGTGTCGTTGAGCTGAGCCTCCAGGGCTTGGCTGGGACTGAAAAGAGAGACCTCCAGGGTCTGGTTCCAAGACACAAGATCATCAAATAGACTCAGGTGAGTGACAAGGCCGTACACCCACCGAATTGCTTCGATATAGTTTTTCAAAAGTGGGAAATGGATGGAAAAGCTCTTTGCCCTCAGGTTGCAAGTCATACTGTCCAGGAGCCCTTTAAAGTTGTGAAAGATATTTTCCACATGTCCAAAGATGACCACCCCTGTGCCGGCAGCGATCAAAGCGTTCCTGCCTTCACGCAGGCCGCACGAGAGGAAGAAGAGCAGAATGAAACACCGTGCGTGCTTGGAGCAGCACAGCAGGACGCACGTGGCCGCCCAGGAGGTGATGAAGGTGGTGAATGAGGACAGGAACCAGTAGAAGGCCCCAGAGAGGACGCCCACGGAAATGAAAGCGACAAAACAGCAAACGCCCACGTGCTGGGTAAAGGCCATCCATCCAGGGCTTCTTGGAGACACATACGTCCCCCAAAGGCTTAAGAAGATGTTGGTGCCTGAGGTCCAGACGCCCATGCTCCCTGTGTCCCTGGAAATGAAAAACAAACCAGGGTCAGATGCTGCTTTTAAATGTCCTCTGTCACTTTGCAAAGGGCATGGTGATAGATTGATTGCAAAAAGAATGGCCATAATTCTTTACCCTTCTCAGTCTCCACACTGTTTTTGAACTTAAATTGGGTCCACTCGCCTGAACGCGGTAAAGCTAACCTACTGACACCGGATGGTGGGGAAGGGAAGTAGAGTTTATCCCAAGGTCCCCGGTGTGGGGCCGAGCAGGAGAATGGGCAGCTTGTGTTTAAAAGACCAAAACTTGATATAAATGAGCTTTTTTACAAAACAGAAATAGACTCACAGACACAGAAGACAAACATGGTTACCAAATGGGATCATGGGCTGAGGGGTGAAGGAGAGATAAATTAATAGTTTATGATTAACATATACACACTTCATGTGTAAAATAGATTACATATACAGACTTACTGTATAGCACAATTAACTGTATTCCATGTCTTTGTAATACCCTAGGGAAAAGAACCTGAAACAGAATATATATATATATATGTGCGTTTTCAGTTGTGTCTCTTTGTGACCCCAAGGACCCTATCCTGCCAGGCTCCTTTGTCCATAGGATTTCCCAGGCAAGAATATTGGAGTGGGTTGCCATTAAATTATGTATATACATATATATATATATGTATGTATATGTATATATATATACAACTTAACTTGTATATATATATGACTTAATCACTTTGCTATATACCTGAAACTAACACATTACAAATTAACAGTCAGTCAGTTGGAGAAGACTCTTGAGAGTCCCTTGGACTGCAAGGAGATCCAATCAGTTCATCTTAAAGAAAATCAGTCCTGAATATTCATTAGAAGGACTGATGCTGAAGCTGAAACTCCAGTACTTTGGCCACCTGATTCGAAGAGCTGACTCATTTGAAGAGACCCTGATGATAGAAAAGATTGAAGGCAGGAGGAGGAGGGAATGACAGAGGATGAGATGGTTGGATGGCATCACTGACGCGATGGACATGAGTTTGGGTGAACTCCGGGAGTTGGTGATGGACAGGGAGGCCTGCTGTGCTGTAGTCCGTGGGGTCGCAAAGAGTCAGACGAGACTGAGCGACTGAACTGTCACTTGCTCAGTCATGTCCGATGCTTTGCTGAACCTCAATAAAAAACATGGTTTAAAAAAAAGGCCACAACTCCCAATGGCTTTTGGGGAGGGGCTGCTAAAGGCAAGTTGGGGGAGAGGCTTGCAGGTGCCTAATCAGCTCATGTAGCTCTTGATTGCTCAGTGGTGAGTGTGACATTCTGGGAATGAGCATCATCAACCTGGTTCCAACAAGTCTGAGGTCCACCTGATGTGGTCAGCCTGCAATTAACTTCTTTCACCTGATGGAGGTTTTAATGTCTGCAAAACAACTCAAGGATATGGTGCTGAATATTATCGATAGCTTGTGAGGAGGAACTAAAGGGCCCTGACTTTTATGGCTAAACTCATGATTTGTTTTGTCTTTGCTTCTGTAGTTTCTCACTTTTCTGATTAAATTTGCTCTTTGGACCTGGAGAAGGCCTACGAGGGTGAAGCTCTTCTACAAACAAGAATTGGGGCACATGGGATTGGTTCCTGGGAAGGCCCTGCAGGGTACTGCTCAGTTTCAACACCTCCTTGCAGGTGACTTTACTGCTTCTCCCATCAAGAGGTGAGAGAAATAGAATCCGGTGGTGGGGTTTATTTCTCTAGCCCTTGAATTCTGGGTGGCCCTGTGACACCACTGGCCAGCAGAATGTGGCAGAAGTGACTGTGTGTCTCTTCTGAGCTTATGATTCCCTCCTGCCTCTCTTGGAACCCTGCTATGAACTTGTTAACAAGTCCAAGCGTATTAGCCTCTATTACTGTTAAAGCAAATTTCCGCAGCTAGTGGCTTATGAAAGTGTGAAAGTGTCCGTCGCTCAGTCATGTCTGATCCTTTGTGATTCCATGGACTATAGCCACCAGGCTCCTCTGTCCATGGAATTCTCCAGGCAAGAACACTGGAGTGGATGGGCTGTCATTCCCTTCTCCAGGGGATCTTCCCAATCCAGGGACTGATTGGGTCTCCTGCATTGCAGGCAGATTCTTCACTGTCTGAGCCACCAGGGAATCTTCCCAATCCAGGGACTGAACCTGGGTCTCCTGCATTGCAGGCAGATTCTTCACTGTCTGAGCCACCAGGGAAGCCCTTGTTAACAAGTCCAGGTGTATTTGCCTCTATTACTGCTTTTGCAAATTTCCATAGACTTGATGGCTTATAGCAACACATATTTATTCTCATACAGTTCTAAATGTCACAAGTCTAAAACTGGTCCAGAAGGCTGGAGTTTCCAGGGGAAAATCCATTCCATTGCCTTTTCCAATTTATAACGCTGCCTATATTCCTTGGCTCATGGACTCTCCTCCATCTCAGAGAGAGCAATGATTCATCCTCTTTTCTCTCCGACCTCTGCTTCCATCCTTGTATCTTCTCTCAGGACTCTGATCCTCTTGCCTTCCTCTTGTAAGGACCCCTGTCTCTATACTGGGGCCACCCAGATAATCCAGGATAATCCCTCCATCTCAAGATCGTTAACTCAAGTACACATGTAGAATCTCTCTTGCCACAAAAGATAACATAGCCACAGGTTCTGGGCATTAGGACATGGACATCTTTGGTTGGGGCTCGGGGTGGGGGGTCATTCTGCCTGTTATGCAGGTTGGACTGCTGAATGACAAGAGGCACATGACCAGTCTGTTCCATCAACTCAGCCAATAGCCAGTCCACTGCCTGACGTGTGAAGCAGGGTATCACATATCACATAGCCAGTCTTCAGCCACCAGCTGATCACAGGTACTTGAACGATAATAAGAAATGCTTGTTTACTCTCAGGCTCCGAATTCTGCGCTGCTTTGTTGGGCAGTGATTGTTCACTGATAAGAGCAGTGGGACTGTGCCGTGGGTCTTATTAACTGAAACCAACCTTAGGTTGATGGACAGGCTGCAGTTTCTACAAACTGCTTGAAGTAAGATCACTTTCAGATAATTGTCTATTTTCTTGTGCTCTAATTTTACAAAAAAGAAAGCAAACTGAAGGCATCCAAATTCAAACGTGGCATTGGACTGAGACCGATGTAGTCATCTCTGTGACATTGTGCCTTCCCTGCCTAGCTCTCTCCCTCCAAGTGCAGCTCTCTCCTGAGAATCTTATAAGGAAAACGAGAATAATTTGTCACTGAGTTAATCATCTTTTCTTTTTTCCCAGATCTGGCATAATAAAATGAAGGTGCTAAGGGGTTGCTACCTCCCTGACAGTCATGCAGATTTAGGTTCATGATGCACTCAGAGAGCCTTGGGTTCACTTGGAACAGTATAAAGTAAATTTGAGCTCTCTTTATTGACATGAAAATATCTAATGAGCATTATACCATATGTATGGAATTTTAATGAAGACATTGATCAATTATTAAACCCTCTCAAATAAATCCCTTCTCACATCAAATATTGTGGGGCTGGATTTATGGAGTAGGTTAATATCATTTCAGCCAGTGAATTATACTCGCGTTGTGAGAAAAGTGTCCTGGCATTGGCTGGAGGGCATGACCTGAAATGAGGATATGGCTTTCTTTCTGGGTTCAGGCAGAACGAGATTAATGTAGGGCAGAAGTGAGATGGGGAAATAGGCAGGTTAGGAACAAACCTGTGGAAATTTCTCCAGCAATAATGTAGAGGACTTGCAGCTCTTGGCACATAATCTGAATGGGAAAGTTCTGCACAGAGAAGAGAAATGGGGAGACATTGTATTGAAGAAGGGGCATTACCATACAGGACTAGCCTTAGGGGAGATTCAAGATCCTCCATAGAGGGTGTTCTAACTCCATCTGACAGAAAGGGGATGGCAGTAAATGGTCATTAGAAGGGTAACCAGCAAAAGAACAGAGTTCCCCTAAGCTTGATTCCTTTAAGAACTTGAGGTTGGTTTGGAGGCTGGCAGTGAAAAATGGCAACCCACTCCAGTACTCTTGCCTGGAAAATCCCACGGTGGAGGACACTGGTAGGCTGCAGTCCATGGAGTCTCTAAGATTCAGACACGACTGAGTGACTTCACTTTCACTTCACTTTCATGCATTGGAGAAGGAAATGGCAACCCACTCTAGTATTCTTGCCTGGAGAATCCGAGGGATGGGGAAGCCTGGTGGGCAGCCGTCTATGGGGTCGCACAGAGTCAGACATGACTGAAGCAACTTAACAGCAGCAACAGCAACAATGAACTTTCCCATTCAAATTACATGCCAAGAGCTGCAAGCCCTCTGTATTATTGCTGGAGAAATTTCCACAGGCTTGTTCCTAACTTGCCTGTTTCCCCATCTCATTTCTGCCCTACATTAACCCCATTCTGCCTGAACTCAGAAAAAGACTCATTTCCTCATTTAAGGTTGCTCAGTTCATGCCAGTCTAGAGGCTGGAGGACTGATGCTGAAGCTGAAACTCCAATACTTTGGCCACCTTATTCGAAGAACTGACTCATTTGAAAAGACCCTCATGCTGGGAAAGATTGAAGGTGGGAGGAGAAGGGGACGACAGAGGATGAGATGGTTGGATGGCATCACCGACTCAATGGACATGAGTTTGAGTAAACTCTGGGAGCTGGTGATGGACAGGGAGGCCTGGCGTGCTGCAGTCCATGGGGTCTCAAAGAGGGACCCGACTGAGCGACTGAACTGAACTGAACTGAACTGAGTGATCCCATGCTTCCCTGGTGGCTCAGATGGTAAAGAATCCATCTGCAATGCAGGAGACCTGGGTTTGATCCCTGGGTCGGGAAGATGACCTGGAGAAGGGAATGACAACCCACTCCAGTATTCTTGCCTGGAGAATCCCATGGACTTCAGAAGAGCCTGGCAGGTGGCAGTCCATGGGGTCACAAAGAGCTGGACACGACTGAACGACTAACACACACACTTTGAGTGCTCCCGTGCACCGACTCCATACCTACGCCTCTCTGGCCCTCAGAAATCATGTTTGGCCCCTGTGCTCCTGAACCATCCCCAGCCTTGCCAGTGTGAGTCAGCCCTGCTTCACTGCTGGGTGGGAGGACTTGATTGGCCAGCAGTGAGCAGGTGGGGAGTGCACACAACGCCCAGCCCCAGTGCCATTGGGAGGTACTGCCTCTCCTCCTAGGTCTGGCCCCAGTGCCTTCTTTGTTAGGGCTTTGGATTTGACCTCAAACCATTATGTGAGTAATTGGTGCACTAATGGGTATTAATTGCCTTTTGTGTCCTAGGGGCTCTTTACAAACAGCCTCTCTGCATCCTCTCTGAAGCTTCTGGGGACAGATGTTCTTTGCATTTCACATAATGGACGCTGAGGCCCAGAGTGCTTGCTGAAATGTGTCAGCGACCACACAGAGCAGGTGGCACAGCGGGATTCAGGCCAGATCTCGCTGTCCCCCTGAACCATGCCCAGATTCCACGGCTCTGGGCTCTGTTGTGTGACAGGGTGCTCAGTTCACTCTATCTGCTGGAAACTCATCAGACTTCCTGTCAGTTACTCTTTAAGACATTGTTTGTATACCACAGACCCATTTCTAACTGCTAATTATTTTTTTTTTTTTGGCATCAAAATAGTTGACCCTTTGGGCTTCCCTGGTAGCTCAGACAATACAGAATCTGCCTGCAATGCAGGTGATCTGGATTCCATCCGGGAAGATCTCCTGAAGGAGGGTATAGCAACCCACTCAGTATTCTTGCCTGGAGAATCTCCATGGACAGAGGAGCCTGGCAGGCTGCAGTCCATGGGGTGGCAAAGAATCGGACACGACTGAGCGATTAAGCACAGCGCGGCACAGTTGTCCCTGTAAGCATGTTTCTCAAATCAGCAGATTTTTCTCTACAGCAAATCACAAATCCCAGCTGTTTTATGTTTTCTAATATCCTTTATGAGGTACCCTGTTGCTTGCTTCCTAAAAAATTAATAATGCATATTTTAGATTTGTTTTCCCCCTTCTCTTGCCTTTATCCTTGTACAGTTTGTTCTTAATAAAGAGATTTCTCTGCAAGTGAGAAACAGATTTATGGATCCATTAAAATTTTAACGTTTGCCAATAAAATCTAATAACAATTATATAAGATATATGCCTGCAATTTTGTCTTGTAAGAGGCACATGTTTTCTTAACAAGCAACAGATCTAATATTATTCCCATTTGTTTTGGGGTTGAAAACAGCATGTCACCAAAAGACACCAAAACTTTCTTCAGCAAGAAACCATATGCCTTCCGTCCTATTTTATATTAATGTCTCAAGCCACAGGGGAGAGCTTTGGACCACGAGCCCAGGACTGGTCTTCCACTCTGCCCTTCCCATCACTGTTGAATGTGGCCTTGATTTCTTCACCAATCTCTCTTCTTCATTTTCCCTACTTGAATAGAAGACATGCCTGAGCTCCTTCCTGGTGAGGTTTAAGGAGAGGAGCTTTCACAAGCAGGTTAAGATGCCTTGGAGATAAGGTATCCAGTAAATGCAATCTGTTTTTTCTTGTTTCTTTGCTGCCACAGAAAATTGAACCTCTGTCCTCTGAAGCTCTTTAGGCAAGGCTTGAACGCCCTAAGGATGGGAGGCTCAGAGGCAGGAGCTGGACTGCTCCGCCTTCCCAGGACTGACATTTGACACGGTGCCTTTATTAATAGACGTCTGTTCATCTCTATCCTCTGGTCCTGCAGAGGTACAGTCATTCGGTTCATCTTTCTTCCAATGGCCCCAATCCTTTCTTTTTGGAAAAATAAAAAACAGAATCAGGATTTGGACAAGCCGGTTGCTTATTTTTTCTCAAAGACGTTTTCAGGCAGATACCAGATTTTTTTATTTTATTTTTAGAGCTGGAAGAAATCTTATAGGTCAGAGTTTCTTAAACTTGAGTATGTTATTGCTGGGGGAGTCGTGTCAAAATGCAGATTTTGGTCCCAAACGTCTAGAATGGCACCTGAGACTCCACACGCCTAACAAGTCTTGGGTGGTGCTGATGCTGCTGATCTGAGGACCAGACATGGGGTCGCAGTCTCTAGAATTCAGCACTGCCTGACAGCACCGTGAGTAATGATCGAGACGTTCCGTATCTGAGCTGTCGGACGTGGTCAGCACTGGCCCTACGTGACGACTGAGCCCTTGACCTAGAACTGGTGCAACTGAGAAGTTGCATTCCTAACTTTAGTTTTAATTCATTTAAATTTAAATGGTCTCACGTGGCTGGTGTCTGTGTACTGAACAACACAGCTCTAGATGACTAACACCTGGCCAGCTGGTTTCCACAGATGAGCAAATGAAAATCCAGAGAGGCGGCTGGACTTGCCAAGGCCATTCCAACTCTGGAGGCAGAGGTGGGAGGCAGACCCCAGTTTCCTGCCGCAGGGTGACACATTTCCCATTCCATCAACATCTCATTTCTGACTCTTCATGAAGCCCATTCTAAAATCCCTACCAGGTTCCTAAGCAACAGAGTGCCACATTTCCCACATACCAAATTTGCCTTCAGCTATCACTAAATAAATAATTAGAAAAGAGGAACAAGCAAAATAGTAATAATAATAGATAATATTAATAGTGATCAGGTGGTTACCGAGAGTCTGGCCACTGTTACGGCATCTGAAATACATTATTCCCAATCTTCACAGCAGCTCTGTATGATTATATTGATACGGTTTTGATGAGACAGCTCAGGCTCAGAGGCTGAATAACTTGCCCAAAGTCACACAGTGGATAAGCAGAAGAAACAGAATTCTATCTTATGTTTAAGTGGTACTGAGGATTCAGGATAGGCAAGCTTCTCAAATTCTCTTTCACCCGATCCTCAAAGAGTAGTTTCTAAGTCTGATTGAACTTAAACCCCAAACCCCCAAAACTCCAATCACTCATGCATCATGAAATGCATATTCAACAACGCGGGCATATGCTCTCCTTGCCTTCTCATCTACATTGGGTGTCCTCCGCCTTCTCTGCCAGCACAGACTAGCTGAATGCTCCAGAGATGACAATGGATTTCCATCCGGGGGTCGGGTCCATCCTGGTCTGAGGTCCAGGCTGCAAGGCACTTGTTCTCCCAGGGTCAGAGGGTGAGACCTGCATTCAGTGTTGGCCCCGCCTTCTCTGTTGGGCTGGAGGTCAGGGTCAGAGTTTTCCCTGAGTTAGGGCATTAGGGCAGCTTGAGCAGCACTGAGGTTTTCAAATGCCTGCAGGGGTCAGACAGGCACCATCAAGAGTGAAGGAAATCAGGAGATAGAGACTTCTTGGGGCGGGCAGGGGTCTGGGGCAATGGGTCTTGGGGGGTTATGAAGTCCATGCCCCAGTTAAAGTTTCCAGAGCAGCAGCCCCAGCCCAGCAGGTTTACTTTGAGGTTATACACAGACCCTGTGTAGCCAGATTTTCTGATTTTTTTCAAGAGAAGCCAAAAATCTCATTTCCGTGGGTAACATTTCCTGAGTTTTTTTTTTTTTTCTTTTTTTCAAGTTAGGTCAATTTATTTTTAAATAGTCTGACAGTGCTTTTGGACACTGGTCATCAGTTTGCAATCCTTGGCCTTTGGGGAATCCATACCTGACCTCCTCCTCCTCTCTCTGCTCTGCCTTCCTCCTCCTCTTATCCTGCTTGTTCTCCCATCATCTGAATTGCCTTTCTCTCTTTTTATCCCCTGAGACATTTTTCAAAATCATGCTGTAGGTCAGATTCCAGTCTCATGCATAAAGGTTTTTCTTTTCGCCTTGGGAATATTTATTTCTGCCCAAAGATCTCCAGCTCTATTTCATTCCCTTCTCTTGCGCTACTGGATTGAGCCATCCCCTCCCCATCCCCTGCCTCCATTGCTTCTTCAACACTACCCAAAAGTCTCACCCGACCTCTTTCACCTGTGGTTCCCCTGTATCCTGCCTCCATTAGCAACAATGTTTGTCTCCTGACTCAGTGTCTATCTCCCCACGACCATAAACCTGTCCTTTGCTTTTACCAACAGCAATATCCCAAGAATAATGACCACTTTCCTGCCTTTACCCCTAAACTCCAGTTTCACCATACCCTGGGGCCAGGAACCCACAGCTGTAGTCCACAGGAGACTATCACTGAGGACCCATCTCTCTTTCATGGGATGAAAGTCATTTTTGTGTGGCTGGGTTGCTGTGCTTAGTCGTCACTCAGTTGGGTTCGACTCTGTGACCTTATGGACCAGGCTTCTCTGTCAACAGGGATTCTCCAGGCAAGAATACTGGAGTGGGTTACCATGCCCTCCTCCAGGGGATCTTCCCAACTCAGGGATCGAACCCAGGTCTCCCTGGGTTATAGGCAGATTCTTTACTGTCTGAGCCACCAGGTAGGAGGGAACAAGTTAAGAAGCAGGGGCAGTGATGAGAAGCACTTGGTCCAAGCAGGGAGCCATGCAGAATGTGCGGTCTGTGTACACAGCCTGAGCCCACACTTCTCTGCTTCCATGCAGAGCTGAACCGTTGCCATGGGAAACAGAAGCAGCCAGGCTCCTCCATCAACCTGCACACGCCAGCAGCCACTAGCGTGGAGGTGCATTCACAGGGGATTTGATGGTCTTTCCAAGGGGGTGTTAAATGTCAGGGGTCGCAGCAAAAGCCCTGGCACGGAGGGCATGGGCTCCCGGCTCCCAGCCCCTAGCCCCAGAGCTCTGTTTACCCACTTTGTTCGGGTGTCAGGGAGATGAACATTCCAGTGTTGTCCTGTGACTCTTTTGGGCCCAGATTAACTCAAGAGGTGCAAAGTATGCGTCATTGTTTCAGATACGAGGCCCAATCAACAGCCATGACAAAAACCATTAGAGCCTCTGAAATGGCCCGCCCTGGGAGCCTTCTGGATGGAAGGCTATTGAAGATGCGTACACGTCACCAGTGCCGTTCTGGGACTGACAGACAGAAACGCACAGGCTCTCTGCTTTTGCGAGTGCCAGAGAAACCAATGCAGCCTTCTTTGGGGGAAGATCCAGAGGACGAGCACCTCAGCGTTGTCCCATTTCTCCCCTCCTTCCCCACATGGGGAGCACTCGTCTGGCCTGACATCACAAGATCTCCAGTAAGGGAGACCAGCTCCAGTGGCGCCTGCCCACCAGGCCTGCTGCTGATGCACTCTCTCTGCTCCTCCAGCCGGTTCTGCTAATCCCCCGCAGAAACCTGATCTGCACCCATCGGCCTCTCACTGACTTCAGGGCTCGGTGGGAATCTCATTCTAGAAGCAATTTGGAGAAAGGACAGAGGAGGCATAAAAAAAGAGCGTGAGGCTGGGAGACAGCAGACCTGTGGCCTGGCCTGCTCCCCTGACCTCGCTGGGGACCGCAGAGGGGACGTGGGCTGGCTGAGAATCTCGCTTCTAAGGCCCCTCTAGCCCATGGTCTCAGGAAGGAAGGCAAAGGGGAGCGGCCGAGCCCGCCCTGGGCACTGGCATTCTGCAGCCGCCCAGGAGCCCCCAGAGGGGGACATGAGGAGAATGGAGCGTTTCTTGTCCTTTCTCTTTTTCTTTTTTTTCAAACTCTTGCAAACTTCATAAATTGGTTGGGAACACACTGTTCTCTGAGCCTGTCAAAATAGCTCGAGCAGCGCCGAGAGGTGGAATGAGCTCCTCATCGCTTTGTTTTCATCGCTCTTGCCTTGGGAAAGCCAGCAAACACCTTCCTCTCTGAAAGCAACCTTCACACAAGAAAGGGAAGATTAATGAAAGCTATCAGGGTAAACCGGGGAGCGTCTACAGAACAGTTCAGTCCAGCTCGGCATTGTCTGTGTGGCTTCGCAGCCGTTTTGCAGCCAGCCCTATCCCGGCCGGAGCCTTGGCTAACGGATCAACTCTTCAAAAGCCTGGGGTGGCGCAAGTCCATGCAGCTGTTCTGTTAAGAAGATGCTCAAGCTGCTGTCCTCCCTAAGATGAGGGATTCAGATCCCTCAGACCGCTGTTAACAAAAGATTTCTTTCTGCTATTTCTGTTCATGGGTAAACTGTCAGGGATAGAAACAGGGACTTCAAGTTTCCTCTGGTCTCATCTGTTTATTCCAATTTTCTAATACTTGATTTTTTCTTTAAAAAAAAGGCAATTTCAAAATCAAGACTATTCTGAAAGTGTACTTACAGGTTCCTCTGAGGTTCTTCTCTGAGTGCAGCAAGGCCCTTCCCAAGGGCTCTGAGTCTTGATAAACAAGAGGGAAAAAGGAAGCAGAAGTAACAGGAGGGTCACATCGCCATGAATCAGCCTCTTTAATTCCCCACAGAAGTGACTAAGTCATTTAATATTAACAAAGGGGTTAACTGATGCAAAGGAAGTACTTATTTCTTTCTAGTGGTTTCCTTGGAAGAGATGTTGCAGAAATCAATTCTAGAAAATAATAAAATAGGATATTTTCCAACACCAGGGAGTGAGTTACGAAAACTTGGATGGTCTCTTGCCTCCTTCCTCTTCTTTCATTACTCATACTCCCCACCTCCATCCCTACCCCAGAGAGGGGACCAAACATTCACCATCCCCACTCCCATCCACAGATGAAGAGGCAAGAAGGAGCCGCCTCTGTTCTGATGACCCAAGACAGCTGTAGAAATCTGTGTCATGTTTCCATCTTGCTGGGACTTCCCATCTTAGACATTTAGCTTCAATTCAAGAGAACCAGCTTGTGGGGTTGCAAGGAATTAGCAAAGCCCAAAACCCTTCCACAAAAGTGCTCTTCTCCTATTCACTGAAACCCACAGTATACCTGTAAGAACTGTTATCTTTAAAACACACACATTCCAGCCAAAACGCAAGCATTCCAGAGCAGGGTCAATGCAAAGGAAAATGTAAAACACGTAACTGTAGAGCTGGGGCATTGGAAACTCATGTCAAGTTCAGTGAAGATACACCAACATCTGATGTTTGGAAAACACAGCGGTCCATCAATAAGCGATGGGGATTCAGCAAATTTTGTGAGTAAATTAACATTACAAAAAGCCAGTGAACCTTGCTGGAGAAGGTTGGAGGGGAGTAAACACAGAGACAGGGAGCTGAGTTAGGAGGTAGGACAGTGTATTAGTCAGGGTTCTCCAGAAAAACTGAACCAATAGGCTGTGTGTGTGGAAAGAGGCTTATTTTGAGGAACTGACTCACATGATTGTGGAGCTGGCACCTCTAAAGTCAGCAGGGTGGGCAAGCAGGCTGGAGACCCAAGGAAGAGTAATGTTGCAGCTGGGGTCCAAAGGTGGGTTACAGGCTGAATTCCCTCTTCCTTGGAGGACCTCAGTCTTTTCTCTCCTAAGACCTTCAACTGATTGGACAAGGCCCACCTACGTCCAAGAGGATAATCTGCTTTACACACAGTCTAATGACTTCATTGTCCATCTAGTCTTAAAAAACATCTTCAGAGTAATGTCTAGATTCATGTTTGACCCACTATCTGGGTACTGTGGCCTAGTCAAATTGAAACAGAAAATGAATCATCACAACCAGATTGAGTAATACTAAGGACAGACAAAACCATAGGGCTTTGCTTGTTCACTTGTTTAAATTGTAAAAGGTGAATGGACAGAATTTGCTATCTGGGGGAGAGGAAAAAAAAGGAATCAGTGATGATCAGAGCTTTCCACCTGAGCCAGGAAGAGCATGGAAGCACTGGTTCCTAAGGAATGTGGCTGGAGTAACAAGGTCCTAGACAGATGACCAGATGGAAATATCTATCTTCTGAACAGGCAGGAATGTGGGCCTGGGCACAGGAGGGGACATGAGGTGGAAAGGCAGAGCTGAGAGTTAGCCAGACACAGGCTTGCGGGCTCGGTGGGCTTCTCAGGCACCACAGTGATAAAGAATCCACCTGCCAAGGCAGCAAATGCAAGAGATGTGGGTTTGATCCCTGGGTTGGAAGGATCCCCTGGAGAAGGAAATGGCCACTCACTCCAGTATTCTTGCCTGGGAAATCCCATGGACAAAGGAGACTGACGAGCTACAGTCCATGGGGTCACAAAAGTTGGACATGACTGAGCCACTGAGCACGCGCGTGTGTACATGCGCGCACGCGCGTGTGCACACACACACACACACACACGCATGCTTTCAGGGTAGCATCCAAGCATACGGAAGCGGAGTGAGGATCTCTGTTGTGTGTGGGGTTTCTTGGTACCTTCCTGGTACTCAAGGGGCTAGGGCTGCTGCTGAGTCATTAAGCTCATAGAATACACTAGGAAAAGCTTTAGGAACATGGCTGCCTGCATCAAGGAGGAGAGGTGAGTGCAGTGGGAAGGGAGGCATTCGAGACAGAGGAGATGGCGCCTGCAAATGCAGGGAGACCAATGAGAGGATTGCCAAAACTCTGGATGTGACTGAGGTAGAAGTGGGTAGGGACAAGCGGGCACAAATGATGCAGGCAAGCCCGCTAGGGCCACATCTTTGACAGTCCATCGTGTCAGGGGGCCAACTTATTCCTGAAGGAAACGAGAGCCATCGAGGCAATACGTTTTCATTCAAACAAGAAGGTCCAGACCACAGCAAGAATGCCTGATGGGGTAATCCAGAAGCGATGTAGGGGCTCCAAGAAAGGGATGCGTCAGGGAAGGGAGAATTGGAAGCTGGCTGGAGACTGTGAGGGCAGGAAGACCTTGAGGTCCCAGAAATGGGACCTTCAGTAGAAGGGATGGGGGCATGAGCCAGAAGCGAAGAGGGGAGGGGCAAGCAGAAGGTTATCACGTAGTGTTAAGGATGCAAGCAGAGAGGTGAGGGCAGTAGTAGAGAGGGAATGATTTTGGTTTTTGGAAGAACAGAGAAAATTCAGCATATCAAGCTCACCAAGGAGATCAGATTGGGGGGAAAAGAAGAAAGCTGATGACGGTGGTCTCAGCCCTCTTGGGGAAGGAGAAGAGGGGGCCTTCTGCTCAAGGAGGAGGGGAAGAAACAGAGGTTGCTGGCTTGAACAGAGCAAATGTGGGAGCAGGTGCTGCAAAAAGCCATGGGAGGAGGGGTAGGACTCCAGCCCCCAGGGGCCATCACAGGGAACCTAGGAGTGTAGTTTGGAGAGCTGCCTGGCAATGCCCAAGCTAGGAGTGGGAGAAAACGGCCATCTGGGTTTAGACCTTAGAGACTCCTAAAACTGGGTGCAACTTGAGATTGGGGGGCTGGAATGCAGATGGATAAGACTCAGCTGTTGCTGCAAAATTTCTTCCTGGTGCATCCATTGAACTTAGAGAATAGAAAAGCTCTGCTTAGCTAGGTAGTTCAACCTACCTAGCTTATATGTTCCTCAGTGGCTTTGAGTCTGCAGTCAGTGGGCTGGACTCTTCGAGAGTGTCTGTACTCCTCAGATAAATGGCTTCAGAACAGCAATGGTACTGATATGCAGAAGCCATCTGATTTCAATGCTGGGGCCTGCCGGCCAACAGCCAACTAAGACTGGAGCCTGAACTTCCAGGGCATCTCTAGAATTCTGGTTGGGATGGAACAGTCAGTCACTGCTGAAGTGACTGTACAGTCCTAGAGTCAGGAGCATCTCCTGTTCTTTCTCCTGCATCGGGAATGTCTGTCCCACAGAGGTGGGTTTCGTTTGGATGAGTCATGAAGCACGGATACTCCAGGGTTCATTTGAGACTCCTGTGAGTCATCCAGCCCAGGGATCCCTCTGCAGAAAGAGGGTGTTTTGTGAGGCTGCAGGGTCTGGCATGGACAAGTGCAGTCAGTTTTTCCATCTAGTAGCTTTTAACCTCTTAAAAATTGTGGCAGTCTCTCCTGAACAACCTATTGAGGTAATAAGTTCCATATGTTGAATAAACAGAATTCTGTCCCATGAGGCCAGCTGCACTATCTCAGCTCTAAAACTCTCTCCTTTTCATTTCACAGTGATATTCCCAGGTCTCTTTTTACTGCGCTTATCCCAGTGATGTCCTTTCTAATTCCAGACCTCGATCATGTCTGCTGTTTCAATACTGGAATCTTTCAGCATTTAGTACTCACTTCTGTAAGGACGCTGTTCTTCAGCCCCCACTTCCCACCCCCCACCTTTGCTTTATGTGTCCTCTCCAGGACCTTTTCTGGCTCCATCTGCTTTTTCTTCTATTCAAGTTCACTTTTTCAAGCGTAACTGGGCTGGGAACTGGGACTCCCCTGATGAAAGAGGCATGATGCTAAAAGCTCACATCTGGCCGTTTAGACAGATGCAGGCATAAGGCAGTCTAGACAGAAGGACAATGATGTTATATAGAAAGACCTACGAGAACCTGGATGAGCAACCCTCTCAGGGGTAGAGGGTGGCGTCAGAGAGAGCGAGCAAGAGGAGGATGAGGCTGAGCGCTGCAGCTGGAGAAGTGGGAAGGGAACAGGCAGAGCCACGGTGCCCTGGAGGTGCCAGCGGAGCCCAGGCGGATGCCCATGGGGAAACACTCCCCCTTCCCTTTCCCTGACTCCGCACAGTCAGCCCCTGGATCCGGGACCCCACCTCAGCCAATGGGACCCTAGGAGAAATCTATGAGGAGCTCACAGGAGAGTTTTCCTCTCTCTTAAGAAGATGTATGAAAGAAGAAATAAGTTCATCTTTACTAGACCTGGCTGGGCCTGCATGTGACATCTTGAAAAGCTGCATCCATTTTCATAACACGAGGGGACACAGAACCAAAGATAGGAGGAATCTGTGTCATCAGCAGCATCTGCAGCCCCTGAACAAACCCTCGACCCCCTCTGCTCCCAGATCCCTGATATGAGAGCCCAAACATATCCCAGTTGTTCAAGCCAGTTTTAAAAAAAGTAAACTTTACTTTCTAGGGCAGTAGTAGGTTTACAGCAAAGCTGAGCAGACAGTGCAGAGATTTCTCCTCTACACCCGGTCCCACATACCCCTGACCGCCCCCACCGTCAACATCCCACACCAGGATGGAAAATGTGTTACAACTGATGAATCTGCACTGACACGTCATAGCCACCCAGAGCCTGTAGGGTAAATTATAAATCACTCTTGGGTCCTACATTCAATGGGTTTGGACACATGTGTCCACACTTACAGTGAACACTCAGTCAGACAGAGTAGTTTCACTGCCCTAAAAATTCCCTGTGCTCTACCTGCTAATCCCTCACTCCCTGCAAACCTTTGGCAACCACTGTTCTTTCTACTGTCTCCATAATGTTTTGCCTTTCCACAACATCATATAGCTATAAGCACATAACATGTAATTTTTCAGATTGGATTTTTTTTCTTCACTTAGTATTATGTACTTAAGTTTTTTCTGTCACTTTCCAAGGTCAAGTCACTTTTAAATACTACTTTATTGAGGTATAATGGACATACAACAAACTGCACATATTTAAACTGTATAATTTGGTTAGTTTTGATGTATGGGGACACCTATGAAACCATCGTCACAGTCAGGATAGTGAACACACCCACTCCCTCGGAAGTTTCCTGGCGCAGCCTCTGAACCCTCCCTCCTTCCCCTCCCCACACCACCCCATTCATAGGCCACCACTGATCTGCTTTCTATCACTATAGATTAGTTGGTATTTTCTATAATTTTATTGATGGAACTACACAATATGTAGTCTTTATTTTTTTTGTCTTTTTTTCATGCAGTGTAATTATTCTGAGATTTCTCCATGTTGTTGCAGATACCAATACTTCATTCCTTCTTATTGCTGAGTAGTATTCCACTGAATGGACACACTACAGTTTGTTTATCCATAAACTGGTTAATGGATGCTTAGGCAGTTTCCACTTTGAGGCTATTAAAAATAAAACTGCTATGAACTTGTGAAAAATAAGTCTTTGCATGGACACATGCTTTCATTTCTTTTGGGGAGATACCTAGGAGTGGTATGGCTGGATCATATGGTAGGTGTGTGTCTATCTTTCAAGTTTTCTAAAGTGGTTGCCCCACTTTACACTCTCCCCAGCAGAGCATGAGGGGTCCAGTGGCTTCATGTCCTCACTAGCATTTGGTATGGTCAGTCTTTTTCATTTAACCCACTCTAATAGGTGTGCAGTGGTGTATCACTGTAGTTTTAATTTGCGTTTGTCTAGTGACTCATGACGTGGAGCATCTTTTTATGAACTTGTTTGCCATTCCTATATCTATCTTTGGTGAAGTACCCATGCCTGTCTCTAATTTATTTTTTAATACAGCTGCCACAATGACAATTTCTTTCTGTTAAAATATGAATCTCCTTTAAAAAATATGCACATTCATTATAGAAAATCACCCTTAACTTTACCATTCAAAGTAATCGTCTGTTCATTTTATACGTTTCAAATAGTTTTCCAGTTTGCAATTTGCATGTTCATTTCATTTGCAGGTTTATTTTTTAATATGTAGAGGCTTTTTAAATGCTACCACTCTTGTCACTGAGGCCATAATTATAAAATTCTATTCTCCCCACAAGGTTTGTTTGTATGGTTTGCCTATTTAAATATTTAATCGACCTAATAGTGTTTGACAAGTTATAAACTGGATACTCATACTAGTTTTCTACAGATGTAGCAAATGTCCACAAACCTAGTGGCTTAAAACAATAGACATTTTTTCCCTTATAATCCTGGAGGTCGGAAGTCTGAAACGGGTTTTAGGGGCTTAAAATCAAGGTGTCAGAAGTGCTGTTTTTCTTTCTAGAGGCCCCAGGGAAGAATCTGTGTTCTTGCTTTTCCAAGCTTCTAGAGGCTGTCCCCATTCTTTGGCCAGTGTTTGGCTTGATCTGCAAAGCCAGCAATCACATCATGCCAAACTCTGCTCCCATCCGTACATTTGTTCTTTCATTTAGAGCCTTCTGCCTGCCTTTACAACCCTTGTGACTACACTGGCCCCTCCTGGATAAACCAGCATAATCCTCCAATTTCAAAACCCATGATTCAGTCATATCTGTTTGCCACTGTAAAGCAGCACACACAGAACTTCCAGGAATTAGGACACATAACTCCGGGGCGGGCGGCATGATTCTATCACAGGATCTAATATTGCTTTTTATCCAAATGGTTCACCTGTTAGCCCAATATTCTTTACTAAATAATCAATCCATAATTCTCTACTGATTAGAAATGTCAGCTTCATCAATAAGAAATTCATAGGAGAAAACATATATTTATTTCAGAGCTTTCCATTCTGTTCCTCTGGTCATTAGAACACATCTTTTCTAACATGGGTACATGGTCCTTATTGGTACAGGTCACATTTCAAACTCCTCTTACAACTCTTGAGATCTCCACAGCCCACTTCTGTCCCTCTTCTCAGCCTCATTGCTGACCTGGGCTCCAGCCACAGCTAGGGGAGCCTAGGAACATGGTGACCTATCCTGTAGGTGATACAACTGTATAAGAGAACCGCCTTGTAAAGGGACACCAAAGTGAAAATACAAGACCTACGAGATGTGTAATGGTGGAATGCCACCTCACACTGTGTGAAGAATAATGAACTGTATTTTGATGTTTTCGACTTCCCTGGTGGTACAGTGGTAAAGAATCTGCCTGGCAATGCAGCAGACAGGGGTTTGATCCCTGGTCCCCAATTTTTTTGACAGCAGGGACCGGTTTCATGGAAGACCTTCTTCCACAGACAGGAGGAGGGGATGGTTTTGGTGCCCGCCACCCTGCTTCCACCACTCACCTCCTGTTATGTGGCCCAGTTCCTACGAGGCCACAGATCAGTCCATGGCCCTAGGGTTGGGGACTCCTGCTATAAAAGTAATAAGCTATCATCTTTGACTTCAAGGCATTCCCAATCTGGTGGAAAGCTCAAACACATGAAATGAGAATTTTAGTACAGAGAAAGAGCTCTCACGAGGAAAACAGCTCACCCACCAGGCTTG
The DNA here is from genome assembly GCF_001704415.2 of Capra hircus. Taxonomy (NCBI): domain Eukaryota; kingdom Metazoa; phylum Chordata; class Mammalia; order Artiodactyla; family Bovidae; genus Capra; species Capra hircus. The sequence goes on along the minus strand of NC_030821.1, from coordinate 21,878,244 downwards.
CATACTTGTTTATTTTTTTTGATGTTTCTGTTATGCTATCATTTATTAAGAACCACCACACTACTCATTTTGTCAAATAGCAGAATCTGTCAAAACCACAGAGTGTTTTTACTAACATTTGGCTGTAATGATGTCTTACAGTGGTCATTGGTAGAATTACTAATGAATGCCCTGAGCTCACATTGAGAAGCTGCCTGGTATTTGCTTCCTCAGCCACAGAAGCTGCCTGGGGGCAAAATGTCCAGCAGCCAGGGTAAGAAACCCTATGATCACTGTTCTAGTCATTGCAGATACCTCTGTCATTGACTGCCAAGCAAGACGCTCTGCGCTTCTGTTTTTCATTTGCAATGTGGTAGGATAAAACCAGATGATTTCCAGTGTCATTTTCAGCTTTAAAATTTTATTCTACCAACTCTCATTTATTGCCGATGGGAGTGCAAAATGGTAAAGCTACGCTGGAGAGCAGCTTGGCAGTTTCTTACAAAATTAGACATACTGTTAGCATAAAATCTAGCAAACACAATCCTTGGTATTTACCCAAAGATGTTAAAAACCTAAGTCCACACAAATACCTGCACAAGGATGTTTGCGGCAGCTTAATTCATAATTGCCAGAAACCTGGAGTCAACCAAGATGTCCTTTAGTAGGTGAACAGATAAAAAACCTGTGGTACATCAGACAATAGAATATCCAGTGTTAAGAAGAAACAAACTATTTGGCCGTGAAAAAAGCATGAAGGAAGCTCAAATACACACTAAGTGAAAGAAGCCGCTCTGAAAAGGCTACACACTGTATGATGCCAACTATATGACGTTCCGGAAAAGGCAAAACTATGGAGACGGTGAGATCAGTGACTGCCAGGGGTTAAACAGGAGGGAGGCATGAGTAGGTGGAGCATGAAGAATTTTTAGAACAATGAAGCTATATGATACTACAGTGGTAGATAGATGTCAATATGTTCAAACCCACTGAACGTACACCACCAAGAGGAACTTATAATGGAAACTATGGACTTTGAGTGATCATGATGTATGAATGTAGGTTCATTATTGATTACAACAAATTTCTCCTCTGGTGGAGAATGTTGTTAGTGGGTGAGGCTGTGCACATTTGAAGGCAGAGAGTATAGGGAAACTCTCTGTATTTTCCATTCAAAAAATGGAAAATAGTTTTGCTGTAAACCTAAAACCCTATTTTAAAAAATTCTATTATTTCATAATCCCTATTACTGAGAAATCATGAAATAAATGGCCCTGAGTGACATCAAACGTTATGGTTATTTCCCAATATCTTTTCCCTGAACTCATAAGACTTTCAGTCCTGAAGCTCACTGACTTCTGAAAACCTGGTTTCTGCATATAGCAGGATAATTCCCAGATGGAGACAGCAATGAACCCAGTCCCATGGGAGGAGCGGGGAGCCTTCACTGCAGAAGGTCAGGACTACAGTCTGTAGAGCAAGCCAGACTGAAGCTGGGCAGAGACTCTGCAAACAGCACTCACTCAGGGTCAACCCTGGCATCCATCGCCTCACTGCTGATTATTCTCCAGCAAGAACCAACCAGCTCTTCAGCACTGGAAATTTACCCTAGACCCAGAAAATCTGGGCTCAAAATGGAAAGTTCACTTAGACAGAAGAGGAACTTTTAACATAAATACATAAAATAGCAGAGTGGAGAAGCATTTGCCTCTTGAGATTAAAACATAGTTGAATTTAATATGTCATCTTCATATCATGGATCCATAAATAGAAAATGTGCCACCTCTTTATGCACTGAAGTGGAATGATCTCCAAGAAATACTGATTGGGAAAAAAATGAGGAGCAGAATGATATGGTATGCACCATTTGTATAAATAGGGGTAAAAAGAATAGGCATATTATTTTTATCTATCCCGCTGTCTCTGAAAAGACACACAAGGAACACATTAACCATGATTGCTCCTGAAGAGAGAAGGAACCTGTGTGGCTGAAGGACAAAGATTGAAGTGTGGGGACTTTTTACTGCATTCCTTTGGTATATTTTGAATTTTGAGTCAAATGCACTACTATTTGAAAAACAAAGAACACAAAACCTCAACAATAATGAAAGTCATTAACCATAAAATCATTTAATATCTTACACAATTTTACAAATAAAGCTCTGTTAATTATAGAAATATATTTACATAAGTATATGTCAATAACACTAAATACACTGTAAAAATGAGTAAACGATAAAGCAGATTGACTTGCATTTGAAGCCAGTTACTCGCTGCGTGCTCTTGGACAAGTCACTTACCCATTCTGAGCCTCTGAGAATCTAGTGGACAGTTGGTGCGAGGGCTGGCACTGGGAACATGCAGGGAGCTGGTGGCTGGGATGCGGATCAGCCCCGGGACCTACTTTCTGTGGGGTGATGGGCAGAGGACCAGAGGGTAACAGAGCACAGCCCTCCTGGCGCGAGGAAAGCATCTCTGACCAGTGTCCCTACTCTGGGAAGCAGTCCTTCTGGTTTCAAAGGCAGCTCTGGCCCAAATACCTCAGCATAGGTTCAACTGGAGGACCTTCTTTGTCCCTGGCCTTCTCTCTGTCGTGTTCCTGCCAGCCATCAACAGGATAAACACTTGAAATTTACATGCCCTTAGGCGCCTGTCCAATCCAGTCCTGATTGCTTCCTGGCTAGGGTGGGTGGGCAATTGAGAAGCCAGAAGGGTTGCTCAGGCCCCCTCCCCATGGCTGAATTTCTCCTTCCCACAGGAGTTGGGGCTCCTTCTTTTCCCAGTTGGACCCTCCCTAGGGTGCAAGGCCGCCTGCGCCTTCCCACCAGTTAGTTCTTCATTCCCCGGAAGGAGAGGGGTCATGAATCAACTCGTGGGTTGTGAGTTAGGGAAGTGGCTTCTTTCTTTAGGTTTGGTCATGGATAAAACTGACACCAGAAGTCTTGAGTCACAAGAGCAGGACAGGGAGGCTAGGCTGCAGGAACTCCTGCCTACCTCGACCTGCGCTGTCCTTCTGGTCCCTAACCCATCTGAAAAAAATCAAACTGCTCACAGATAGAAAGAGCAAACCAGAGGTTACCGGGGGAGGAGGGGGCTACATAGGGGTGGGCAGTGGGTTTCAGACAGGCTCAAGGATGCACTGTACAACACCAAGAACACAGCCAATATTTTGTAATAACTGGAAGTGGAAAGTAACCTTTTAAAACTGTATTAAATTTTAAAAATTAAAAAAGTACAAACAAAATTAAGTAAAAGGAAATCAAAGATGACTTGTTCTCATCTGGTCTCTGTATCCTCCCCGGGCGTCTCCCTCCCAACTTCTTCCCCAATATAGTTGTTCAATTGAAACCACCAAGCTACTTATCAATAAGCAGTAGGAAGATGGAAATGTCTTAATTTTTCCTTCTCTGTAGCATCCCTGACTCACTCAGACTGGCCTCCCTTAGTGCCCTGAAGAGAGCTAGATTTAGAAGAAATATTACTTCAGCTCTCGGGATGGAAAAAAATCTAGCCAGGAGGCAGAGACTCTGGAAAATTGCTAATAAATTGTTACTGCCTGCTATTAAAAGGATCGATAAGATAAGGCCAGAAATAACTGATGGACGGGATTTGTGCCCTGAGTACTAAGCAGGGAAGTGGCGCCTGGTGGCTCAGCACCTCTCTGGCCATGTCCCACCTTCTTCAGCAGAGCCTTGGGCATCTTCATTCATTGCCTTGGAGATCAGTAGTTACTGATGGAGGTTACGAATAATTAAATCAGATATTTAATTGAAGGAGGGAAGTTCAGGTTTCAGGGAAATTGCCTCCTTTATGAATGTAGCATGGGAAATGCACCAGCATCCTCTTCTGTGATTTGACTTGGGATGTTCTCATGGGACAGAACTGGGGTAGGGAGTGCTTGATCTTTGGGAGGCTTCCCCAGAACAGGAAGGAGCCAGGGCGTGCCACGGGCTCAGCGTCCCCTGCAGCCCTGCCTGCTCTACATGCCTGTCCAGCTCATGCATCTTCTTCCTTGAGACTTCCCTGCATTTCGGCAGCCTTGGGAGAGGCACTATAGGCCCTACAACAGGTCAGATGTGTGGTAGACCAGGCTTCTCTGTGGGACTAACCTCTCTTCCAGTCAGCACACCTCCTCCCAAGATCCAACAGGATGCATCCATGCATTCAACAGCCCAGTCTTTCAGTCACACACATCTTTGTTCATCTTCTCACTTTTTTTCCTGGTCACCCAGTGGGCCAGCAGAAAGGCCTATGGTAGCATTCCAAGGTGCCCCAGGAGCCTTGTTAGCTGAAAGTCCTGCCTGCCCCTTCCCCAACTCTTCCATAGAATTCTCGTTCTTTAGAAGCTTCAGAATGCCTTGAACAAACCACATCTTTCTGCCAACCACTCTCCCAACACAAGAAAGTGTTTTCAGTCTCAAGGATCAGCACAGGGAATTAGCTGTCCCTGCAAAGAGCAAGGCCACGAGGTGCAAAGTGAGGAGCCAGGGCTACAGAAGATGGGCAGTCAGGAGACTCCATAACCCAGAAGTTGCCTGAAGGTAAGCCATCTTTGGGCAAAGAAAAACAATCGTTACGTTATGTGTGGCTCTCTTGCTATCTCCCCTTCACTTTCTTTGCCAATGCTCTTCAATGTCTTGCTTTTCTGCTCCAGGGAGCTCTGGATAATTTTTTTTTCTTTGCTTTTTCAGGAGGCATCCAGGTTCACGGCCATTACCTTCCCTTTATCCCAAATTCAAACAAGTCCAGCATCCTTTCAGCAGAAGCCCAGGCTCACCAGCACCCTGGGTATCACAGGCATAGTAGGAAATCATTTCACAGGCATCAGAGGAGCATTGAGTGTATGCAGTGGCCTGGACTGGGGGCTCCTGGGTCACACCTGCTCACATAGCTGTCACTCTCCTTACTGTGTGGGGAGTCTTCTGGGGGCTAGAATTATCCATTGCACAGGGCTGCTCAGCATCCCAGTTCTGGATCCCAGATGAGGCCTCAAAGTCAGGCCCTATCCTCTTACCTCACCCTTCCTCAGGGCCCGCAGGAAGATCAATCTCTTAACAGGGGCAGAGAAGGCTCCAGAAGGGCAGGCTCATGACTTTGAGGCCCAGATCCTTGACCTTTGCTGATAATGGCAAGTAAGACTCTCAGGAAAGCCAGGACCTGAGGAGGCTGTGGCTAGGAAGTGACTAACACCAAAGCCTCTGGCAATGCCTTAGATCAATCTGGGGCTGCCTGGCCTGCCCGAGCAGTGCTAGTAAATTCCTGATGGAGGGAAAGACAGCCTAAAACAGCCATTCTCCAGGCGATACAATCAGAGAGTGACTGGGGAGAGACTCACAGGCAGATACAGGGCCTGGCCTCTCTGACGGAGGAGTCCAGGCCTTGAGAGGCCCTATGTGGGCCTGGGAGTCAGGTTGCAGACATGGATTTCGGATCACACCAAGGCTGAGCACAGCCCTCAGGAGACCCACACTCCTGGGGTTCGCCAGACCCACCTCAGCTTGGCTAGAAGCCAAGTGCAGCCTGGAGCACTGATGTGCCAACAGACTTCAGTTGGCATTTCTACACCACAGAGCAGCCAACTTGGGCAGCCGGCAATGTGCCACGAAACAAGTTAGGAAAATGCCGGTGGGGGCAGGGGCAGGGGCTGACAGGGACAGCTGCACGTCCTCCTGCCTGGGACCTCATGTGGTGGGGACAGAGGATTGATCCACACATGCCCACAAGCAAGGTCACTTGGGCAGTCCCAGGGCACAGGCTCTGGGATGAGGCTGGTGGCCCTGGCCACTGGGCAGGGGCACCAATCGGTGAGGCGTCTGGTTCCATTAGGGCGGAACTGGTGGCCAGGCATTTCAGGAAGAGGCTCTGTCCTCCACGCTTGGCCTGAAGGTGGCAGCTCATTCTGTGTCTGGAGCAGTTGGGTGCTTCCTTCTTTGAGACCTTTAAAGTAGGCCAGCTTCTCGCTCCTGGAGCGTCTCCAAACTCTGGAGGTTATGAAACAGCCTTACTTCTGTTTTCAGAGATTCATTGGTGGAATTAATGGCATCACTCAACACTCCACAGCCTGGAATGGCACAGAGTAGCCCCCTGGTAAAAGGGTCATCACCCCAAAGGGTCTTGCAGTCAAGCGTGTCCCCGGGGAGTCAAGCCAATGTCCATGTGAGCCCCTGAAATGCCACTGGCTTGTGGAGTGGGCTTGTCCCAGCAACGGAAACCCTCTGAGGATGAGAAAATTCCTGTGATTTCCTCCCTGCCTGCCTCCCCTGCTCACATAAGTCATATTCCAGGAGTCACCAGGCCAAGTAGTTTGGAGGGATAAGGCTGGAACCTGTGAAGGAATGGAAGCTTACCCATTGGTCCAAGAGAATCCAATATGTGGGTACAAAGCTTCCAGTGGACGCAGTAGCGATGGCTGCCCCCCTCACACGCTGTGCTGCTGAGATGCAGGGCACACCCTGCTGGGCATTCTGGGAACTGTATCTACAGCCTATGCATCCAGGCAAGCCCCAGGAGACACCAGTAACAGTAGTAACTAGACGCCACTGCTGACAGGCTCTGCACTCCACACTCCTGCAAGCAATTTGTATCTATTATAAACTCATTTTTGGAAAAGACTCTTGAGAGTCCCTTGGACAGCAAAGAGATCAAATCCATCAATCCTAAAGGACATCAACTCTGAATATTCATTGGAAGGACTGACGCTGAAGCTGAAGCTCCAATATTTTGGTCACTTGATGCGAAGAGCCGACTCATTGCAAAAGACCCTGATGCTGGGAAAGATTGAGGGCGGGAGGAGAAGGGGGCAGCAGGAGATAAGATGGTTGAATGGCATCACTGACTCAATGGACATGAGTTTGATCACACTCTGGGAGATAGTGAAGGACAGGGAAGCCTGGCATGCTGCAGGCAGTGCATGGGGTCAGCCCCAAGCAAAGAGGCGGGCACAACTTAGCAACTGAACAACAACAAATTCATTTAATGGCAACAACAGCCTTGTACCATTGGCACCCGATCTACAGATGATGAAACTGAGAAGTTAACAGAGAAGTTAAAGAACTTGCCCAAGGTCACATAGCTGGTAAGTGGCAGTTCTGAGATTCAAACCCAAGCAATCCAGCTTGGCTTGAAAAGGTGCTTTTAAGGACTAAACTGAGGTGCCTCTTAAAGATGCAGTGAGCACCATGGTCAACAGAGGCCAAGTGCAGATTCATGGAGGAGCTCGTCTTGGGGACCCAAGTCTTCTGTGTATAGAGCACAGGGCTCTCTGTACCAGTGTAGAAAGGCCGCTCCAGAGCCCAGGTGGCAGGCAGCAGAGCTAAAGGAAGCCTACTTCTGGGTCTGGGAGGAAAGCATACATGGAGTGCAGCTTCCGCCGGATGTTGGGCTCCTCCTGTGCTCTTACATTGACCCTGAGCACTGCTGTTCTGCTCCAAACCCCTCAATGGAGATGCACAGGCTCCTGACAAACTGCAAGGCCTGGGGAAGAATAGCAGCAGAGTTAGAATACCGGATGCCTCACTCCGAATTTGGAGCTACGTAAGCATTAGAATGGAAATTAAGTTGGAGAAGAGAAAGCTCTAATGGACTTTGGGAACTGTTGGTTTTCCTTTTTTTTCCCCCACTCCAGATTGCCTTTCAGAGAGAAAATTAAACACAAAGCAAATGTTCAAGGGAAAAGGGACTCTGTTTTCTGATTGGTCGCCCGAAACTCGGGGCCGGGCCTGCCTACGGCCACCTTCTGCAGACAACTGTGGGCGTGGGGGCGTAAGGAGGGCATAGCTCTACAGAACCAACCTTCAGTGAAGGGAGTGGGGAAGGGAGTGGGGGTGGGGCAGCCATAACACATCAGCTGAAGCTATTAGAGCCACTAATGGCTGCCTCACTAAGTGGGGCTTTTATGAACCTGCGGCATCCCAGCGTCCTCCTGCAGAGAAGCGGCAGCGATTACACCAATCGCAGCGTCCTCAGCCCGCGGCTCTCCCTGCCCCCGCCTCCGTGCAGTTCCCGGCCTCTTGCACCCGAATTATTCCTGGAGGTGGGAATGCAGAGGTTGGACTCTCATAATTATATTAAGGGCTTTTGACAGGACCAACCTTTCTGTCTTCTATTTCTGTCTTGTTGAAATTCTAGTGTGCTGAAATAAATGCGAGGGGAAGGATCCATCAACTCATTCTGGGCACAAGGACGACAGCCGAGTGTATTGCGTGCCCAGCAATCGCGTCCACGGGGAGATTTATGGCTTGTTCTCCTAACAGGAAGATTGCCCAGACTTAGGTCAGCTGGGGGTGGGAAACCACATCGTCTCACTTAGACTTAAATTTATTTCATGCAGTTTTATGCTAGCATCAAAATATAGGCTGAAAGGGACCCCCAAGGTGTCTCTGAACTAACCCCCTCATTCCTATTTCACGGGCTGGCTTTCTCCTTGCACCCCTGTTCTTGTCTTGACCTGATACTTGGTAGCTTGCCTTGTCAGGTATAAAGGAGTTAGCGCTGCCAAAGTCAAGGCCATTGGCCAGAACCTTCAGCTGGGGAGTTGGCCAAGGTTCTGACTGCCTTCCATCCCCAACCACCTGCTTCTCTGATCTCAAGGGGAGTTAACAGCTAGGAGCCTAATGGCCGGCGCTGCCAGACTCCTGAAGGGAGCAGTGGAGCTGGGAGGCATGATGCTAAAAGGTCAAGGAAAGCACCCTGGGCAAAAATAGTCACCTGCTCTACTGAAGACTCAGATAATAACCAACATTAGCAATTATATGCCGTATGCTAGGGGCTGAGTTAAACTCATGGGCATCTCATTTAAGCTTCATCACAATCCATTCAGTTCACTTCAGTTCAGTTGCTCAGTCGTGTCCGACTCTTTGTGACCCCATGAATCGCATCACGCCAGGCCTCCCTGTCCATCACCAATTCCAGGAGTTCACTCAGACTCACATCCATTGAGTCAGTGATGCCATCCAGTCATCTCATCCTCTGTCGTCCCCTTCTCCTCCTGCCCCCAATCCCTCCCAGCATCAGAGTCTTTTCCAATGAGTCAACTCTTCGCATGAGGTGGCCAAAGTACTGGAGTTTCAGCTTTAGCATCATTCCTTCCAAAGAATATCCAGGGCTGATCTCCTTCAGAATGGACTGGTTGGATCTCCTTGCAGTCCAAGGGACTCTCAAGAGTCTTCTCCAACACCACAGTTCAAAAGCATCAATTCTTCAGCACTCAGCCTTCTTCACAGTCCAACTCTCACATCCATACATGACCACTGGAAAAACCATAGCCTTGACTAGACAGACCTTAGTTGGCAAAGTAATGTCTCTGCTTTTGAATATGCTATCTAGGTTGGTCATAACTTTTCTTCCAAGGAGTAAGTGTCTTTTAATTTCATGGCTGCAGTCACCATCTGCAGTGATTTTGGAGCCCCCCAAAATAAAGTCTGACACTGTTTCCACTGTTTCCCCATCTATTTCCCATGAAGTGATGGGACCAGATGCCATGATCTTCGTTTTCTGAATGTTGAGCTTTAAGCCAACTTTTTCACTCTCCTCTTTCACTTTCATCAAGAGGCTTTTTAGTTCCTCTTCACTTTCTGCCATAAGGGTGGTGTCATCTGCATATCTGAGGTTATTGATATTTCTCCTGGCAGTCTTGATTCCAGCTTGTGTTTCTTCCAGTCCAGCATTTCTCATGATGTACTCTGCATAGAAGTTATTAATGAAGCATTATTAGCCCAGTTTAGAGATGAAGTAGAGGTTCAGAGGGTATAAATAACTCATGGAGTCATATGGAGAGTAAGTTTCATGATTGGAATTATATTCATAACTCAGATGTGAACCAGACAATCTGAAGGCTACACTCTTGGCCCCTGCATTAAATTGCTAGTTATACACCCAACTGTTAAACAAAAAGGTGGAGGAGCAAGGAGGTGTGAGGCCCACCTTCCCACAACTCTTGGCACCCCCTGGCAAATATCTCTTGGGGTCACAGCAAGGAACCACAGCCCCTGACAACTGTACTTTCTGGAGGTCCGTCCATTTCAGTTCACATTCTGTGCTTGGTCCTTGATCTGCCCTTCACACATTTTAGTTTGTGAAATGAAACACCATATTTATCTGAGTCTGGTAGTCATTTCCAAGAGTTTCATAGTCACATCTAAGAGCTTCATTCCTGGTAAATGCATGGATTCATATTTTGGTACTTACTAATCAATAGATGCAACATTACCAGGCCATCACAAGGTATGCTACTGCTCAATCTTGCCTATTAGGACCTGCATCAGCCAAGAGTATGCTGGGCTGCAAGGGACAGAAAATTAGACTTACAGAGGTTTACGCAAAGAAGTATATATTTGTTGCACACACCAAGAAGTCTTTGGCAAGGTAGCTGATCAAGTTGATCCACTGATTCAATGATGTCAGGGTCAGCTGCTCTTGGCCTTTCTTACAAGGTTGCCGGATGATTGATCAATCCCAGCCTTGACCTTGCTGATCTGGAGCAAAGGTCAACAGAAAAGTAGGCGTGGGTTTGAATCCCAGCTCTGTCTACTTGGCCTACCCTTTACCTTTTTGAGCCTGAAATTGTTTCCCTGCAAGACAAGGATATCCTTTGGTTGCTGGCTACCCGGGGGAACAGGAGGGGGGACTGGAAAAGGACCGAGCACAGAGCCAGGTGCAGAGGAAGTACTCAACACACTCAGTGTACTTTGTACCCCTGGCACATTCATCAGGGCTGCCAGGCTGTGATGTGCATGGCTTGAGGCACAGAGGTACTTAATATCTCTTCAGAAAGACAGCTGAGAGATTTCTTTGGAATTCTTTGACAAGGTGTATGCCTTATGAAATGGGACAACACCACAGGCCCTGGGGCTCAGCCACGATTGTGGGCCAGTTAAGCAGAGAGGAATGGACGTGGGTGGTCACTCCAGCCCTGCTCTCAGGGGCCTGTGCTGGGAAGTGAGGCTGAGAGTGTCAGGAGTCATTGGCAGCCACACTGGCTCTGAAGCTCCACATTACACTTTATAAATTTTCCCACCGTGATCTGGGCCCCCTATCAGTAAGGGGGGCAGGCAAGCAAGATGGTTTCTCTCTGAATCTCTTTCTGCACACAGATGAATTTTGTTCTATGGGTCAGGTAAGTCTCACTGTCATTCCCTGTGATTTAAAGGAGGAAGCGATGAGGGAAAATAGAGCTTTGCAGCATTTAGCAAGAAACAGCAGTTTTATTCCTAGGGCTCAGTGATTTCTGCTGAGAGTTCATGGGATGACTCTTGCTGCCAGGACAGGGCATTGGAGGACCCAAGGAGCCACCAGTCCAAAGAACGAGATACAGGTTTTGTTTGCAGGATATAAAGGTTGAATCTGATGCGGTTTTATATCACCTCCTAAAAGCACTGTTTCTCAACTCACCCATTGTTATGCCTTGCTTCACCAGCAGTTAAAATGGACATCATTAGTGTCTGTGGTATTTCTACAAGCTAGGAGGAGTTAACAAAGGCCTTCCACATCTATTTTCCATCCAACATGCCCATGGACTGTTTGGGAAGAAACGAAGAAAGTGGGGTGCAAAGAATTATTATAAAATATTCCTAAAGTCAAGTGAGGAAATTGAAGAAAGAGCTCAAGCCTAAGTCCTCAGACCAGCTCCTTTAGCATTTTGATTTATTCACTAGCAAGTTTTGCACCCACGCATGGGTAAGTCACGATTTATCACCTATGCATGCTTCGTCTTCTTCACCTGGGGCCTCACAAAAACAGATTCCAGACTCAGACCTGTGATGGGCCTGCCACTACTTTGTGATCTTGACACCTCATAGCTGCTTTCTGTCATCCAAAGAGGGACAGTACCTCCCATAGGATAATGTCACCAAGCACATAATAGGTGCTCAATAAATGATGTCGTTTGCCATTATTGTGGGCTTCCCTGTTGGCTCGGTTGGTAGAGCGTCTGGACCCATGGACAGAGGAGTCTCATGGGCTACAGTCCGTGGCGTCGTAAGAGTCATACACAACTTAGTGACTAAACATCAATTACATGACAGAAATAATACATTAATAATAATAATAATAATATCTCTGGAAAGTGAAAGTCACTCAGTCGTGTCCGACTATTTGCCACCCCATGGACCGTAGAGTCCATTGAATTCTCCAGGCCAGAATATTGGAGTGATCCCCTTTCCCTTCTTCAGGGGATCTTCCCAAACCAGGGATTGAACCCAGGGCTCCTGCATTGCAGGTGGATTCTTTACCAGCTGAGCCATAAGGGAAGCCCAAGAATACTGGAGTGAGTAGCCTATCCCTTCTCCAGGGGATCTTCCTGACCCAGGAATTGAACCAGGGCCTCCTGCATTGCAGGTGGATTCTTTACCAACTGAGCTATCGAGGAAGCCCAATAATAATATCTCTAATTCAGTCTTACTTAATGGAATTAATAACTGTCAACAGGAATGACAGTGTTGTACTTTATGCATTTATTTAAATGAATCTATTTAAACATTAGATGATGACTTCATTTGAATGGAAACCTCTGAGGTCAGAGATGCTCATAATTCTCTTTGAAGCCCACCCTCTCCCATTTCCTTATCTTCACAGCACCTGTCTTTTACGTATTTATCAATTTGATCTAACTTAGGTCACAGAGAGTTGAAACTACTGAGAAGCATATGTATGAATGCAGTTGGTCCAAACAAATATCCACAAGAAAACCCACCCAAAGCAAGGTGAATTTGTTCTAACCACTTCCGAGTAGGAAAACAAACAAACAAAAAAGACCAGGTTGGAAAGACTAGACCCAGTGATTTTGATAAAGCCTTTTACTTTGGTCTGCAAGTTTTGCCCTCAGGCAAAGCCTGCAAACATTTCTGGCTGAATCTCTGTACTTCCTGGATTCTACAGCTGTGATATATGAAAAGGAAATGGTTTATCCGACAACCCAATAACCCATCTCCCACTGTTCTGTCTATAGAATATCAGGCAGGCACATATTTAGGCAGGCAGGGAGACAGCAAGCAGAAGTGAAGGCATTCCTCTTTAAGGGTGTATCTCCTGGAAAATCAAAATCAGGCCTTTGGAAGAAACCTCATTGGCATGGATGGTCCTGCCTGACAAACCCCACCAGCCTTTGGAGTGAGAGTTGAGACACACCTAACGTAACAGGACCTTCTACCAAGGTGAATAGGAGGTTGTGTTTCTTGGGGAAAAGATGTTTTAACCCTGAATATTCATACTCAAACCACTGGACTTCCATTGTATGTTTTCCCTCTTCTTCTTCTATTGGATTCATTTTTCTAAGGTCTGCAGCAATTTTCTTGAAAGTGAATTTTTAAAACACTGCACCTTATTTGAGGTCGTGGGGCAAGGACTTTTTTTTTTTTTTTCCTAATTTGGATCAACCATTTTGGATTATATTCATCCATTATATTCAGCCCTCTTGCCTTCAGACACCTCTCTCTCTCTCTCCCCCCAGCTCTGGGACAGGCCCAGAGACAACCAGCCGCATGAGGAGCCAGCTCTGGGTCAGCATCACTCCCTAGCACCATCTCATTCTCATCTCTGCTTGTAAATGATGGTGGAGAGATCTTAGGGCTGATACCCAAAGGATGGAAGGCATGGGGTGCACACTGATGCCTGGGTTTGTATCCTGACTCTCCGCTTAGAGCTGTGTGAGCTTAGGTAAATTACTTAACCTCTCTGGGCTTCAGTTGCCTAGTTGGTAAAATGAGGAATGAGAATTAGGACAATTAAGAAAAACAAAGCATGCTTCCAACAGTGGCCGGCATGTGAGAAGTACTCAGTGAGTGGTATCTATTATTAGTAGCCATTATTAGCCATAGATTCATAACATAATCTCATAGATCTCCTTACATCACCCCAAATACAGATAGTGTGTTTGGGGATTATAACCTGTGGGCACAAGAACTGAGTATTGTACACTACACCATATGTACACACCATATCATGTATACACGCTACACAGTGTGGGCATACCACACTGTGAGATCTCAGAGAGGAGTTCCCTGAGGTCTAGAGGGACACCTTTGCTTGGCCAGGTGAAGCCAGAAGTGGAGATCAGGCGGCTTCATCCTCAGGCTGAAATTCATTAATCACCTTAAGATGTAAGAATTCTGACCAGAGAAGAAGCACTCTTGAAATTCAAATTGCATGGAGCTAAGCCCGGGTATGTGTGTTGTGCTTAAATGAAGCAGCTTATGACGTGGGTATTCAATTTCTCTAATCTGTTCTAAATTTAATCATGCAAAATGTCAAGTTATCTAACTATTTTGTTTCAGTTAAAAAAAAAAAGTATTTAGATTTATGGCTGGATGTTATAAGAATTGCTGCTTCATTTCAATTCTTGGCAAGGCCCTCCAAAGCAGCAATTGACCAAGAAGCCACTTTCTGAGCTGAAGGTCAGTGTGTTGGCCTGGAATGAATATCAACACATCAATGGTAGGAGCCAAACACTCTTTCCTGCCATTTTGGGATGGGGGTTGGGTGAAGGCCTTGAGGCTCCAGCTGCTCCTGGCACCACCGAGGCTCCCCATCTGGATCCCTAGCTCTTCCCACAAAGTGCTGCCACAGAGCCCCATGGCGTATGCCTCCAAGACTTGGGATGCTCCATTCCCTTGCACTTGGTCCCTTGGCAAAGGTGTACCCATCTGAAAGGGTTCCTCAGACTTAATGCTGGGGCCTAACAGACAGTACCTGGCTTGGGGATCCCAAATGACTTCAAAAAATTAATTAATTAGACCCAGTCCCCCTGCATTGGGAGCTCAGAATCTTAGCTACTGAACCACCAAAGAAGCGCCCTGCAACCCAAGTCACTTTTAAATGTCCTTGCATGTCTGGGAATTTAAAGAGGTACCAGCATAAGTTAAATATGTATCTCCTGGTTTATGTTCTTAGGTATCAAATAGCTTATGAGTATACAGTGGAAGTGGGGAAATAGATTTAAGGGACTAGATCTGATAGACAGAGTGCCTGATGAACTATGGAATGAGGTTCATGACATTGTACAGGAGACAGGGATCAAGACCATCCCCAGGAACAAGAAATGCAAAAAAAGCAAAATGGCTGTCTAGGAGGTCTTACAAATAGCTGTGAAAAGAAGAGAAGTGAAAAGCAAAGGAGGAAAGGAAAGATATAATCATTTGAATGCAGAGTTCCAAAGAATAGCAAGGAGAGATAAGAAAGCCTTCTTCAATGATCAGTGCAAAGAAATAGAGGAAAACAATATAATGGGAAAGACTAGAGATCTCTTCAAGAAAATTAGAGATACCAAGGGAACATTTCATGCAAAGATGGGCTCAATAAAGGACAGAAATGGTATGGATCTAACAGAAGCAGAAGATATTAAGAAGAGGTGGCAAGAATACACAGGAGAACTGTACGAAAAAGATTTTCACGACCCAGATGATCATGATGGTGTGATCACTCACCTAGAGCCAGACATCCTGGAATGTGAAGTCAAGAGAGCCTTAGGAAATATCACTACCAACAAAGCTAGTGGATGTGATGGAATTCCAGTTGAGTTATTTCAAATCCTAAAATATGATGCTGTGAAAGTGCTACACTCAATATGCCAGCAAATTTGGAAAACTTAGCAGTGTCCACAGGACTGGAAAAGGTCAGTTTTCATTCCAATCCCAAAGAAAGGCAATGCCAAGGAGTGTTCAAATTACTGCACAATTGCACTCATCTCACATGCTAGTAAAGTAATGCTCAAAATTCTCCAAGCCAAGCTTCAATAATACGTGAACTGTGAACTTCCAGATGTTCAAGCTGGTTTTAGAAAAGATAGAGGAACCAGAGATCAAATTGCCCACACCTGCTGGATCATGGAAAAAGCAAGAGAGTTCCAGAAAAACATCTATTTCTGCTTTATTGACTATGCCAAAGCCTTTGACTGTGCGGATCACAATAAACTGGAAAATTCTTCAAGAGATGGGAATATCAGATCATCTGACCTGCTTCTTGAGATATCTGTATGCAGGTCAGGAAGCAACATTTAGAACTGGACATGGAA
Source organism: Capra hircus (assembly GCF_001704415.2). Lineage (NCBI taxonomy): Eukaryota > Metazoa > Chordata > Mammalia > Artiodactyla > Bovidae > Capra > Capra hircus. The sequence goes on along the minus strand of NC_030821.1, from coordinate 21,862,262 downwards.
CAACAGACTGTTTCCAAATAGAAACAGGAGTACATCAAGGCTGTATATTGTCACCCTGCTTATTTAGCTTATATGCAGAGTACATCATGAGAAACACTGGGCTGGAGGAAGCAAAAGCTGGAATCAAGATTGCCGGGAGAAATCAATAACCTCAGATATGCAGATGACACCACCCTTATGGCAGAAAGTGAAGAAGAAGCAAAGAGTGTCTTGATGAAAGTGAAGGAGGAGAGTGAAAAAGTTGGCTTAAAGCTCAACATTCAGAAAATGAAGATAATGGCATCTGGTCCCATCACTTCATGGGAAACAGAAGGGAAACAGTGGAAACAGTGGCAGACTTTATTTGTGGGGAGTTCCCAAATCACTGCAGATGGTGACTGCAGCCATGAAATTAAAAGACACTTACTCCTTGGAAGGAAAGTTATGACCAACCTAGACAGCATATTAAAAAGCAGAGACATTACTTCGTCAACAAAAGTCCGTCTAGTTAAGGCTATGGTTTTTCCAGTGGTCATGTATGGATGTGAGAGTTGGACTGTAAAGAAAGCTGAGCACAGAAGAATTGATGCTTTTGAACTGTGGTGTTGGAGAAGACTCTTGAGAGTCCCTTGGACTGCAAGGAGATCTAACTAGTCCATTCTAAAGGAGATCAGTCCTGAGTGTTTAATGGAAGAACTGATGCTGAAGCTGAAACTCCAATACTCTGTCCACCCGATGCGAAGAGCTGACTCATTTGAAAAGACCCTGTGGCTGGGAAAAATTGAAGGTGGGAGGAGAAGGGGATGACAGAGGATAAGATGGTTGGATGGCATCACCGACTCAATGGACATGGGTTTGGGTAAACTCCGGGAGTTGGTGATGGATAGGGAGGCCTGACGTAAAGAGTCCGACATGACTGAGTGACTGAACTGAACTGAACAACCTTTTAGAATATCCCTTTTCCTTATCAAATTTCTGATAAGAAAATTTCCAGATGGCTAAAAATCCTCTTTAAATAGACAAAGGAAATGGGATCTGGGAGAACTTTTTATTCATTTTTTAACCAGGTCTGGTTATACCTTCTGTCTAGTATAGATAAACAAACTTATTTACTTTTTTGTAACTTAGAGACAAGAGGGCAAAACTCTGTGGTGTTTCTTGAACTTTCAGAGCCTAAGTAAAAGTGTTGTCAATCATAAATTGTCAATTGCTCTTGAATCCCAAGAGCTGCACTCAAGGCCACCCTATCTAAAGCCATCCCTGATCAATTGCAGTCTCATTTTCCCATCTTATTTCTCAGCACGTAACTCCCTGATAGTTTTCCTGTTTGCTTATTTTCAGTCTCCAGAGCACAAGATGTCAACCTCAACCGCAGCTGTGTCCACAGAGCTGTGTCCAGAGCCCAGAATGGTGAGGTGTTCAACACTGAAGGCTCTTTGCTGCATTAACTCCTGTTATGCAAGAGAGACCAGGAAACAAGTGGAGAACCAGAAGAGGAAGGGGTACAGGAACATCTAGGTATCTACAAAGATTTCCAGGGGAAATCCCAGGAGGGAAAGGTCCAGAGCCTGATGACCATGTGGAGGTAGAAGAGGCTAGGAGAGCTGGCTTCCTCCTTTGTCCATCGCTGGACCTACAAAAATAAACAGTGGCTTCAAGTCTCAATGGAACGCTTCAATCAAGCTTTTCCTCTGCAAGCTGCTTGGTGTTCATGCGATCCTCTTTTGCATTCTTGGCTCCCATAGTCTCAGACCAGCTGCTGGAATTCATCTTCCCTCCTGTTCCCGTCGCCCCACATCACAGCCACAGGTCTGTGGCTATGCTAGGCAGTATTGGGAGCATAACAAACTTCATAGTTGCCCATGCCTGCTACCTAAGCTGAGAAGACAGCAACATGGACTTCACATGATTTTTTAGAGCTATAAGTCAAACAGCCCATAGAGGGCAGGAGGGGGTGAGGCCGGAGGATAGTGCTCAGGGGCACTGCCAGATACAGACAGAAGGGGCTTTGAGCAGCGGATTGGTCAGCTCAGGCTGCTAACAATACACCACAGCTCCATGGGTTTAACAGCAGAAGTTTATTTTTTCAGTTCAGGAGACCAGAAGCTGAGGATCAAGGTAGTATCAGGTTGGTTTCTTCTGAGGCCTCTGTCCTTGGCTCGCAGATGGCCACCTTCTCATGGTGTCCTCGTAAGGTCTTTCCTCTGTGTGTACACCTCTCTGGTGTTTCTCTGTGTGTCCAAGCTCCCTCATTTCATAAAGACATCAGTCACATTGGATTATAACCCATCCTATCGAGATGGGAATCCGAGTTCTTGTTCTCGGAGCCGAAGAACGAACTTCAAGAACACACAAACAATCAGAGTAGCAAATGAATAGGATTTATTAAAGACAAGGATCTCTAGTCTTTCCCGTTCTGTTGTTTTCCTCTATTTCTTTGCATTGATCTCTGAAGAAGGCTTTCTTATCTCTTCTTGCTATTCTTTGGAACTCTGCATTCAGATGCTTATATCTTTCCTTTTCTCCTTTGCTTTTCACTTCTCTTCTTGTCACAGCTATTTGTAAGCCCTCCCCAGACAGCCATTTTGCTTTTTTGCATTTCTTTTCCTTGGGGATGGTCTTGATCCCTGTCTCCTGTACAATGTCACGAACCTCATTCCATAGTTCATCAGGCACTCTATCTATCAGATCTAGTCCCTTAAATCTATTTCTCACTTCCACTGTATAATCATAAGGGATTTGATTCAGGTCATACCTGAATGGTCTAGCGGTTTTCCCTACTTTCTTCAATATGAGTCTGAATTTGGTAATAAGGAGTTCATGATCTGAGCCACAGTCTTGTGTGGCTGGTTTTGTTTTTGTTGACTGTATAGAGCTCCTGGTCTTGTTTTCGTTGACTGTATAGAGCTTCTCCATCTTTGGCTGCAAAGAATATAATCAATCTGATTTCGGTGTTGACCATCTGGTGATGTCCATGTGTAGAGTCTTCTCTTGTTTTGTTGGAAGAGGGTGTTTGCTATGACCAGTGCATGTTCTTGGCAAAACTCTATTCATCTTTGCCCTGCTTCATTCCGCATTCCAAGGCCAAATGTGCCTGTTATTCCAGGTGTTTCTTGACTTCCTACTTTTGCATTCCAGTCCCCTATAATGAAAAGGACATCTTTTTTGGGTGTTAGTTCTAAAAGATCTTGTAGGTCTTCATAAAACTGTTCAACTTCAGTTTCTTCAGCGTTACAGACTTGGATAACTGTGATATTGAATGGTTTGCCTTGGAGACGAACAGAGATCATTCTGTGATTTTTGAGATTGCATCCAAGTGCTGCATTTCGGACTCTTTTGTTGACCATGATGGCTACTCCATTTCTTCTGAGAGATTCCTGCCCACAGTAGTAGATATAATGGTCATCTGAGTTAAATTCACCCATTCCAGTCCATTTTAGTTCACTGATTCCTATAATGTCAACATTCACTCTTGCCATCTCTTGTTTGACCACTTTCAAATTGCCTTGATTCATGGACCTGACATTCCAGGTACCTATGCAATATTAAATAAGAAAGCCTTCTTCAGCGATCAATGCAAAGAAATAGAGGAAAACAACAGAATGGGAAAGACTAGAGATCTCTTCAAGAAAATTAGAGGAACCAAGGGAACAATTCATGCAAAGATGGGCTTGATAAAGGACAGAAATGGTATGGACCTAACAGAAGCAGAAGATATTAAGAAGAGGTGGCAAGAATACACAGAAGAACTGTACACAAAAGATCTTCACGACCCAGATAATCATGATGATGTGATCACTAATCTAGAGCCAGACATCCTGGAATGTGAAGTCAAGTGGGCCTTAGAAAGCATCACTAAGAACAAAGCTAGTGGAGGTGATGGAATTCCAGTAGAGCTACTTCAAATCCTGAAAGAAGATGCTGTGAAAGTGCTGCACTCAATATGCCAGCAAATTTGGAAAACTCAACAGTGGCCACAGGACTGGAAAGGTCAGTTTTCATTCTAATCCCAAAGAAAGGCAATGCCAAAGAATGCTCAAACTACCACACGATTGCACTCATCTCACATGCTAGTAAAGTAATGCTCAAAATTCTCCAAGCCAGGCTTCAGCAATACGTGAACCGTGAACTCCCTGATATTCAAGCTGGTTTTAGAAAAGGCAGAGGAACCAGAGACCAAATTGCCAACATCCGCTGGATCATGGAGAAAGCAAGAGAGTTCCAGAAAAACATCTATTTCTGCTTTACTGACTATGCCAAAGCCTTGACTGTGTGGATCACAAGAAACTGTGGAAAATTCTGAAAGAGATGGGAATACCAGACCACCTGACCTGCCTCTTGAGAAATCTGTATGCAGGTCAGGAAGCAACATTTAGAACTGGACATGGAACAACAGACTGGTTCCAAATAGGAAAAGGAGTACGTCAAGGCTGTATATTGTCACCCTGCTTATTTAACTTCTATGCAGAGTACATCATGAGAAACACTGGACTGGAAGAAACACAAGCTGGAATCAAGATTGCCAGGAGAAATATCAAAAACCTCAGATATGCAGATGACACCACTCTTATGGCAGAAATTGAAGAGGAACTAAAAAGCCTCTTGATGAAAGTGAAAGAGGAGAGTGAAAAAGTTGGCTTAAAGCTCAACATTCAGAAAATGAAGATCATGGCATCTAGTCCCATCACTTCATGGGAAATAGATGGGGAAACAGTGGAAACAGTGTCAGACTTTTTTTGGGGGGCTCCAAAATCACTGTAGATGGTGACTGCAGCCATTAAATTAAAAGACACTTACTCCTTGGAAGAAAAGTTTTGACCAACCTAGATAGCATATTCAAAAGCAGAGACATTACTTTGCTGACTAAGGTCCGTCTAGTCAAGGCTATGGTTTTCCCTATGGTCATGTATGGATGTGAGAGTTGGACTGTGAAGAAGGCTGAGTGCTGAAGAATTGATGCTTTTGAACTGTGGTGTTGGAGAAGACTCTTGAGAGTCCCCTGGACTGCAAGGAGATCCAACCAGTCCATTCTGAAGGAGAGCAGTCCGGGTGTTCTTTGGAAGGAATGATGCTAAAGCTGAAGCTCCAGTACTTTGGCCACCTCATGAGAAGAGCTGACTCATTGGAAAAGACTCTGATGCTGGGAGAGATTGGGGGCAGGAGGAGAAGGGGACGACAGAGGATGAGATGGCTGGATGGTATCACGGACTCGATGGACATGAGTCTGAGTGAACTCCGGGAGTTGGTGATGGACAGGGAGGCCTGGTGTGCTGCGATTCATGGGGTCGCAAAACTGAGCGACTGAACTGAACTGAAAGAGAAGTATAAACTTCTCAGCATAGACACTGAAAGGGGGTAAACAGTCCCCCAAAAGGTGGAAATTACAGCAGCTCCATATCTTTACCACAATTAATCTGTACAATTTTGGTTGGCGCCTGTCCTTTAAATGTGTCATATTTAACCAATCAGTTTAAAGGTCAAGATGCTTAATATCTTTTTGGCTTCTTTTGCTCATCAGATTAAGTCACCACCCTTTTCTTTGCCCCCTGGCCATGTCTCAGTGGACCAGAAGTATGGGCTTAAGATTAATGATCACCAGTTGTTTTTCCCTCGGGCATATGGAACAGAAGTTAATTACTGCCCTTCCCTGGATCTGAGTGCTAATTATTTATCAGACCAAGGGCACACTCCAGGAATTTGGGACAAAGGGTATAGTTTTAGGCTAATTGAAAACAGATCAAGGTCTCAGAGTCCTACACTGACTGCCTAGCCATTCCTACCTCACTATTGACTTCGTTTTAACTTAATCACCTCTCTAAAGTCTCTGTCTTTAAATGCAGTCATCTTCAGGAGTACTGAGGGTTAGGATGCAACATGTGAATTTAGTGAGGACACACTTTAGCCCATAAGAAGCAGTGTAGGAAGATGAAGCCATGCTGGGCACCACTGGCCTGGGAGGTTTGAAAGGATGGAAGGTGGAAAGGAAAGATACAGTAGCAATTAGAATTAAGGGTGAGGTCTGGAGTTTAAAACCACCAGTTAGAACTGGGATTATATTATGGGTTGATTTGTTCCTACTGCCCCTGCCCCAGCAACTAAATATCTTGAAATCCTATCCTCTACAACTCCAGAATGTGACCTTATTTGGTAATCAAGTTAAAATGAGGTTATTAGGATGGGTCCTAATCAAATTTGACCGGTGTCCTTATAAAAGGGGAAATTTGAACACAGAGACACACAGAGAAGGAAAAGGATGGAAATATGGAGGATTAGGATTAGGATTAGAGGGAGTGATCTATGAGTGTACTCAGTCACTCATGAGCGAGTCTGTGACCCCATGGACTATAACCTGCCAGACTCCTCTGTAATGGGATTTTCAGGGCAAGAGTACTGGAGTGGGTTGCCATTTCCTCCTCCAGGGGATCTTCCTAACCCAGGGATTGAACCTGGGTCTCCTGCAGTGGCAGGCAGTTTCTTTACCGCTGTGCCACCTGGGAATCCAATCTATGAGCTGCTGCTGCCGCTAAGTTGCTTCAGTCGTGTCTGACTCTGTGTGACCCCATAGACGGCAGCCCACTAGGCTCCCCCGTCCCTGGGATTCTTCAGGCAAGAACACTGGAGTGGGTTGCCATTTCCTTCTCCAATGCATAAAAGTGAAAAGTGAAAGTGAAGTCACTCAGTCCTGTCCGACTCTTAGAGACCCCATGGACTGCAGCCCACCAGGCTCCTCCATCCATGGGATTTTCCAGGCAAGAGTACTGGAGTGGGTTGCCATTGCCTTCTTTGAATCTATGAGCTAAGGAATGCCAAATATTGTCAGTAAACCACCAGAAGCTGGGAAGAACACAGAAGGAGTCCCTTAAAGTTTTCAGAGGGAGCATCAGCTTGTTTTTTGCCCTCACAGTTTAGATATTATTTTTCATAACATCAAGGTTAGATTTTTCCAAATTTGGAATTTAAAAAAAATTTTACTTACCTTTTTTTCTTGTATCTCAGACCTATCAAGAATTCTCTCTCTCTCTTTATAGTATAGACTTTAGAATTTCAATTAGTAAGAGTTTGGAGGTCAACTTCCTCAGTGTTTATCCAAAAATGTCTTTATTTTGCCCTTGTGCTTGAGAAGTAGTTCTGCGAAGTATATGTATCTAGCATGACAGCTGTCTTACCTTAGCATTTTGAAGATACTTTCTTACTATTTTCTAACTTCCATTGTTGCTGCTAAGTCAGCTGTCACTCTAATTATCACTTGTTTGTGGTTCTTTACTTTCTCACTCTGGCTGTCCTAAGGACATCATTGCCTCTGATTTCTGCAGTTTTGCTATGATATGTCTAAGTGCCTTCTTTTGTCTACCTTCTTTTTAGTTATTCTGCTTGGAAGTCATAGGAATTCCTGAATCTGAGGATTTGTGTCTTTCATAGTATTTGGAAAATGACTTTGTCTCTCTCTCTCTTTTTTATGGGGGAGGAAATGTGCTAATCTAAGCAAAAAACTAAGACCATGTCATCTGGTTCTATCACTTCATGGTAAACAGACGGAGAAGAAATGGAAGCAGTGACAGACTTTAGTTTCTTGGGCTCCAAAGTCACTGCAGATGGTGACTGCAGCCATGAGATTAAAAGATGCTTGCTCCTTGGAAGAAAAGCTATGACAAACCTAGACAGCATATTAAAAAACAGAGACATCACTTTGCCAGCAAAGGTCCATCTGCTCAAAGCTATGGTTTTTCCAGCAGTCGTCTATGGATGTGAGAGCTAAACTGTAAGCAAGACTGAACATTGAAGAATTGATGCTTTTGAACAGTGGTGCTTGAGAAGACTCCTGAGAGTCCCTTGGACCGCAAGGAGATCCAACCAGTCAATCCTAAAGGAAATCAACCCTGAATATTCATTGGAAGGACTGATGCTGAAGCTGAAGCTCCAATACTTTGGCCACCTGATGTGAAGAGTCAAATCATTGGAAAAGAGCCTGATGCTGGGAAAGATTGAAGGCAGGAGGAGAAGGGGATGACAGAGGATGAGATGGTTGGATGGCATCATCACCTCAATATATATGAGTTTGAGCAAACTCTGGAAGACAGTAACGGACAGGGAAGCCTGTTGTGCTGTAGTCCATGGGGTCGCAAAGAGTTGGACATAGCTGAGCAACTGAACCACAAAAACGTGCTAATAAATTTTTTATTTTAAACAGTTTTAGGTTTATAGAAGCACATAGACAGCGTAAAGATAGAAAGTGGTACATCTACCCCACATCCAGTTTCCCCTATTATTAACATTTTACACTGGTGAGGTGCATGGTCATTGGCTTTAAAATTCTGCTTCTCATCAGTTCTTTTGTCCTCTTCTCCTATTTACTCAATCTTAAATGCTCTTAACCATTGTTTCATAGCGTCTGTCTCTTTTGACACCTGTCCTACCGTGTAATTTACTTAGACCTACCTTCCATCTCACCAATTCTCTCTTCAGCTCTGTCCATACTGCTGTTTAGCCCATTGATTAGTATTTTATATTTCATTTATAGTAGTCTTTACTCCTATAAGTTCTATTTGGATATTTTTCAAATTTTATCTGAGTATTATCACTGATTGTCTGCTCTCTTTATTAATATTTTTAACTCCTACTTTTTTTCTTTAAACATATTGTATTCCACATTTGATAATCCAAATGCCTGAAGTCTTTGTCATTCTGGTCTTTATTTTTAATACTGATTTATTCATAAACTATTGTTTCATTTTCTGTTTTGTGATTTTTTTTTTCCTTTGTAAAAATGTGTATTTGCTACAGCTCTATCAGTGACAATTAAGGACTGGGTTGAGAGTGCGACTAATGTTCGCTTATGCCAAACGGAGGGACTACAGACAAGAATCACCTTAAGTGACAATCCTTGGGATGGGAGAGGAGGTTACTTGTCTCAGTCTGAGATAGACAGTTGTCCCTGTTGTCTTTCTCTGAGTGCCATGAAGGGTTTTGTTTTTCCAGTTTCCTCTTCCCCAGTGGGTGTAACTCTTTTAAAAACCTATAAACACCTGTGGTGGGTTTTGATCTGCCTCCCGGCTTTGAATTCCATCCTTCTGAACACTGATGTTCTAGATCAGTGGTCCCCAACCTTTTTGGCTCCAGGGACTGGTTCCATGGAAGACAGTTTTTTCCATGGATTGGGGGAGGTGGGGCAGGGGATGGTGTCGGGATGGTTCAAGTGCATTACTTTTATTGTGCACTTTATTTCTATTACTATTACACTGGCTCCACCTTAGATCATCAGGCATTAGATCCTAGAGGCTGGGGACCCCTGTTCGAGTCCAGTGCCCCTAGGGTGTTCTTGCTTCTCCATTGTGCTGACTTACCTTCCTGAATTCCTGCAGTTTTGTACCTGGCCACCACCACAATACTCTCTAAACCACACATAATGTATATATCTTATATTTATTATAACACAGCCCCTAAAGTATATTTATCATTTATCATTTATAGTATACGTACATATTTGAATAACATATAGCATAAGTACATGTTTATGAACGAATACAATTGAGTGGTTATTAATGTTATGCTGAAGAGGATACGGAAGGAGAAGGAAAAAAGGATGGGTTTATTCATACTAGGGCAGCAACAGCAAAATAAGAGAAACAGTCATTTGTCCCATATATTTACACTCATGATGTAGGAACACCAGTGGGATACCTGTTTTAGCATTTGGCTAAATGCTAAAGGTAAATAAGAAGAGAGGACTTTCATTTAAGAATTCCAAACATGCCAGCAATAATTTTTGGATGTCATGATTTTCACTCAAGGGAGGGGAGAGAAAGGCTGGAAGGATGGCAGGGCAGTTTCTCCCCGCACCCCCTACCTCCTGCCCCTCACTGCTCCTGACTTTGCCAGCACTTGAACCCTGACAGGAAAGTAAAAGAAAGGTGATGTTAGCAACCTCAGGCACGTGACTTCTTAACCCACTTCTTGGCTCTGTTTTCTATCACACTTAGGAAAAGGTGCACGTTTACCTTTATGGCTCATTATCTGAGCTGCCATTGTTCCTGTTTCTCTCAAAGTTGGTCTCCAGTTCTCAGAATCTCTCTTCTCAAGGCTCCTGACAGTCCTTTTTGCAGATATATAGATATATTTCTCTGGTTCTTCCTTGGATCTGTGTGCCCAAGTGACCAAAGCAGCACATAGCTGCAGAACTGGCTGTCCCTGAAACGGGGTCAGGTGATGAGGAAGGAGTGTGTTAAGGCCTCCAGTGCCTGGGGATACAAGGGCATCCTGTCTTTCTGTGCGATCTGAAGTCAGCTTGCCTTTGAATGAGACACGTCTGAACCATCGCTGGTGCTGAAATAAACTCTTTGTTTACTCCGAGCCCCAAAGGAACACACATTCAGCTCATCTCTGTTGAGAAGACTGCATCCCTGTGGCAATCAAAGAGCCTTCACTGTTGGCAATGAATAGGAGGTTCTGTTATGGTGATGATGGTCCAGGACTTTTATCTTCCATTCGTGGCATCTCAAAGCTGAAACCCTGGTGAACTTTTCCTTTCTTTTTCTAGGTCATAAAGAGGAAACCTGGATTCTAGATGACTGCAAAGAGGTAAAATACCTCAAAAAAATAAAATTCTTTCTGAAAGAATGGTGCTATATTTTGCGAAATCATATTACAAAATGAATTTTGCTACGATGGAGACACAAACAGACTAACAGCAACAAAAGCACAGGCTTATCTTGAAAGACAAAAAGATAAACCTTACTGGCCATTTGTAAACTTCTATAAACTCTCTGTTTATTTCATTTTTGTCTTTTATTTTACTTAAAAGAAAAATTTATTTATTTGGCTGTGCTGGGTCTTGGTTATTGCACTTGGTTTGTTGTTGGCCAAAATCTTGGCTTTCTCTACTCACTGAAGCTGAATAAAAAGTACAGAGACAGAGTCTGGAGGAAGTAGAAAGGTGGCTTTAATTCTCAACCGGTGGAGAGGGGAACATAATAGACTGCCTCAAGAACTGTGCCCCCGCCTCCATGAGGAGTCTAGGGGCTTACATAAGATAAGGGCTTGTAGTCAGGAGTCTATGATGAGGAACAAAGGTATTAGAATTTTGATTTCTTCTTCTAGGGTTGTTTTAGAGACAGTATAGGCTGGCGTCAGTAACCCAGTAATTGGGTCAACTACTAACTATGAGAGGAAGGATGTTGTAAGGGTAAACACCAGATAGGGGATGTAATTAGCATAGAGTCAAAGGAAGGTAGGTGCAAAGTGCAACTCCTGCAGAGTTAGGGGGCCGAAAAGCAAACTTGGTTACATACATGTTAGGAGCAGTTGAAAGAAAAAGTAACATAAATGTTCAGGCCTGCTTCTTGTTCTCTTTATCTTCATTGTTCTCAGGAAATGGAAAGAAAAAAAAAAAACTTGTTCCTCTTTTTTTCCTTTTCACTGTTCAATCTTCCTGCAGTGTGGGGGATCTTTTTAGTTGTGGCTTATGGCATCTATTACTAGTTCCCTGCTCAGGGATTGAACCCTGGCTCCCTGCATTGAGAACACAGAGTCTTAGCCCCTGGATCATCAGGGAAGTTCCTATGTCATTTTTAAATCTTTTTTTTTTTTAGGTTCAGTTCAGTGCAGTCGCTCAGTCATGTCTGACTCTTTGCGACCCCATGAACCACAACGCACCAGGCCTGCCTGTCCATCACCAATTCCCAGAGTCCACCCAAACCCATGTTAGGTTATCTTTTGAAAAATTCACCTCTCTTACTGATTTCCATCTTTTGGATAATATTCTCCAACTTGGTGACTTTTTCTTTTTGAAAGACATTTTTATTTTTTTACTAGAGAGGTTTTTAATTTTATAAACTCAAATCTGTCGATCTTTTTCTTTACGCCTCCAGAGTTTTTTGGGTTTTGGTGTTTCTTGTTTAGAAAGGCCTTTCTTATATCAGGATTACAAAGAGATACTCTAATTATCTAGGTTTTCTTTTTACACCTTAATCTTTAATCTATCTGGAATTTATTTTTGTGGATGGTGTAAGGATCCAGCTTGATTATTTTCCCTCTATGAACATCCCTCATTGCTCCTTACTGGCTTATTTGGCTGCCTTGAAAAGATAAGCCTGGGAATGATCAGCCTACAGTATATTCCTGAGGTCAGCAGCAAGAATCTATTCTGTCCTCGCTGCATAAGTGGTGGGGTCATTTTCAAGTAGAAAAAGTGCAGGTGAAACCAACCATGGATGTTTAGTTGTAACAAACATGAATAACTTGCTGTTTTTCTTCCAAAAGATACTCTGACTATAAGACTCTACTGCTTCAAATTCATTTCCTTTCAACTTCTAAAGGAATTATTATACATTTGCTTTACACCCTGAACATTGTGAATGATCATACAAGATAACAGCCCCTCTGCTCAAAATGCTTAATCTTATGGAAAAACCAATTGTATATCAATATCTGTATCTATGTAATATAAATATATACACATGCAGCTGAGTTGAATAAGCACTCTAAAGCAGTATATATTAATGCACTATGAGTGATCTAATGAATTCCTGTATCCCCTCCAAGTCCTCAAGAGGGTAGGATGGTGTCACTGTCATTTTCATTTGACTGGAACAAAGTAGTAGGTAAGTAACTTTAGGTTGAATGGAATTGAAATAGTAGGTAGCATCAGATCTGAGACAAGAGAGAACTTCATAGTTAATAAAGGTCAGAAGATGCTTCCTAGAGGCAATGCTTTGCTGGCCTTACGGATCCAGGAAGATAGAAAGAGAAAGGAGGGGCTGCCAGGGCCATCTGACCCTGAGTATTCCAGTGGTCATGTATGGATGTGAGAGTTGGACCACCAAAGAATTGATGCTTTTGAACTGCGGTATTGGATAAGACTCTTGAGAGTCCCTTGGACTGCAAGGAGATCCAACCAGTCCATCCTAAAGGAAATCAGTCCTGAATATTCACTGGAAGGACTGATGCTGAAGCTGAAGCTCCAGTACTTTGGCCACCTGGTGTGAAGAACTGACTCATTGGCAAGGACCCTGATGCTGGGAAAGATTGAAGGCAGGAGGAGAAGGGGATGATGGAGGATGAGATGGTTGGACGGCATCACCAACTTGATGGACATGAGATTGAGCAAGCTCTGGGAGTTGGTGAAGGACAGGGAGGTCTGGCTTGCTGCAGTCCATGGGGTTGCAAAGAGTCAGACATGACTGAGCAACTGAACTGAACTGAATTGTCTCCCTTGAAACCAATTTTCACTGTTCTCACATATTAGTTCAGGTTGTCTGGGAGGGAGCTGGAAAGCTGCGAACATGATGTTGATCTCCATCAATCATCAAATGCTCCCAGAGCCCCGTAGCTTTTCAGACCCGTGGAAATAAATTCTCTGGGAGCAACTTCCCCACTGACTCTCCTCTCTGCAGGAGTGACCAGCCAAGCATGAGGCTCATGCGGGACTCCATCTGTCACGGGGCATTAGCGCTGTGAGTACACATCGTGCTCACTGAGCAGAAGATACAAAACACCCTCGGCCGTCTCGGCACAAGCCTGAGTCTGACCTCTCCTCTCAGAGCCAGATCCAGTGTCAGTCACCCAACAGCAGCAGGCTTTCTGCCCAAGCACAGGAGCAACACAGCTGGCCCTGAAGATGCTGACCCTGCATGTCAGCTCTGAAGGGAGCAAGGAAAAGATGCTGCAGGCAACAGAATGGACCTCATGCCTTAGGTCAGAGCCTCCTGAATTTGCCTGGGACATTTCCTGGGACAGCAGGACCCTGGGACAGGAGGAACGTGGCTGTGGTCTAAGCCGGGAGAATACAGGCCCATGCAGACCAAGCGGCATCCTTCTCTGCTAATGGAGACCCTGCGCCCAGCCTGCTGGAGCAGGAAGGTGGAAAACTGGACATTCTCCTTGCCTTAATTCATATCATCATGGCCATGATGGCTGCTCTCCTAAGACCACTGGGGCTGGTCATACTGTTCAGCAGTATCGTTTAAGCTCCTCTTAAAAAAAAAAAAAACACCCAGAGCAGGCCCAGGAAAATCTGCCCTCTGCCCATGGTCACATGCGAGAAAGATTGACTTTATACAAATATTTGACCTTCATTTGCTAGAGACACTTCCATACAAACACACACACATGCACACATAGCCAGCTACTTAGAATGTTTCTTCTAATACCTATTTTTCTTTTATGAGAAATTGATCTCAGCTTCAGAGATTCTTTTTTTAATTTAAGTGTTTATTTATTTATTTATTTGGTTGAGTCTGGTCTTAGTTGTGGCACACAGGATCTTCCTTGAATCATGCGGGATCTTTCGTTGTGTTGCATGGAGTCTCCAGTTGTGGCACACGGGCTTAGTTGCTCTGAGGCATGTGGATCTTAGCTCCCTGACCAGGGATCGAACCCATGTCTCCTGCAAGATGGATTCTTAACCACTGGGCCACCAGGGAAGCCCCTCTTTCAGAGATTCTGCCTGCTACGGAGCACCCTGGCTCCAAATCTTTCCTTAACTGAAGCCTCTTGTCCTCTGGGGCTTCCCTGGTGGATCAGATAGTAAAGAAAGTACCTGCAATGTGGGTGACTCAGGTTTGAGTCCTGGGTTAGGAAGATCCCCTGGAGAAGGGCATGGCAACCCACTCCAGAATTCTTGCCTGGAAAATTCAGCTTATATGTCACCCCCTTCTGAGAGTCCTTTCCTGTCTAGTCTAGGACATACCCTTCAGCCCAGACTCCCCACCCACCCTGCGACTTCCTTTTTGAAGGAAAGGAAGAACTAGATATAATTTGTTTCATTTTATCAGAACTGAATATAATTGGAAGTCATCTCTTTCACTCATTCATTCCTCTGCTCACTTGTTTATCAGACGCCTGCCTCCACCAGAAGATAAGCTTCATGGGAACAGAAAACTTATCTTACTCACTCTCTCCCCAGCTCCTAAAACAGTGTTTGGCAAGAGTAAACGTTCAATAAACATTTGCTGAATGAACAAATGAAAACCTGTCAGACTCCATTTAGCAAAGCGGCTTTGACTTTGCTGCTACCTCAAGCGAACATCTTATTTCCCTTCCTTTTTTTTTTCCCCCACAGCCCAATGCTTTGTCTCCACTTTTGGTAACTCCTTCCTCAGCCTGGCTTCGTATCTGGCCCCACTGCCTCTGTAAAGCAGATCTCTTGAAGGTCACCTGTGTCTCCTTCATGGTCAGACTCAGCAGCCTATCGTTGGCCTCTGCTTATTTGACCAGTCTTCAGATTTGGCAGCGAGGACGCTTCTTGTGAGGGTTTCCCAGGCGGCTCAGTGGGTAAAGAATCTGCCTGCAATGCAGGAGATGCAGGCAGACTCGGGTTCGATCCCCTGGTCAGGAAGATCCCCTGGAGGAGGACATGGCAACCCACTCCAGGATTCTTGCCAGGAGAATCCCCATGGACAGAGGAGCCTGGTGGGCTGGAGTCCACAGAGTCACAAAGAGTCCGACGCAAGTGACTGAGCACGCACGCACACCCTCTTGTGATGCTTCTCACGCATGTAGCCCTGCTAAACGGAGCCCTTGCTCGTCTCTGCGTTTTTATTTTGCCTGCTATGTATCTGAGTGCTCCTTTGCCTTCTGTCCTTACGGCTTTGTTACCCACTCTCTTTCCTCCTTACATCGTAGGTGGTATCTACGACTCTGTCTTCATCACAGGTCTCAGTCGTGGATAATACGGACGGGAGTCAGAACAGCAGTTCACAGATGGCATTTCTTTCTAGCACATGTATGGTTGTTTTTCTCTATTCTCCTGAGCCCAAGGATGATCATGGGGCTAACTTTTGCTGATGACATGTGAAGGAAAGAAAGGCACGTGTCACTTCCTGGCAGCAGTGTTCTGAACTGGCTCCTGATTGTCTGTGTTCCCCTTGCCCAGCCTCTGTGACCACTGAGAACACTCTAAAATGAAGCCACCATGAAACTGCATCCCTGAGTAATTAGGGTGAACGGAGCCTCCCTGCTGAATTGCAGTGGCCATGGAGTGTGAGTTAGAAATAAGCACTGTTGTTTCAAGTCACTGGGATTTTTAGTGCTGCTTCTTATAGCAACATAACCTGGCCTATCCTGACTATTATAACAACTCAGTCTGACTTTTGCCAGAAGCTCAGTGCCCACTTCTCCAACTGCCTTCAAAATTTCTGTCTGCTTTACTTAGAGAAGTATATGCCTAAAATATCTATATTTATATTCATCATTTTCTTTCCCAACTCTGAAACATCCTTCTTCCCTGACTTTTCTTTTTCGGCTAATGGCACCAATACACTTCTCAAAACTTAAACTTATACAGCCAGTTACCACATGTTGTCCATCTTTTATTTACACCCTGCTGTGTTGTTCCCATTGGGCCCCCCTGGGTCTTAACCTTGGCTAGTACATTGCAGGGTCCACACTAGACAGGCACACTGCTGGATCAGTCCTAGACTAGTACACCTCTTGATCATCTCACTGTTTCCATTCTCTTTACTTTATAATCAACTCTTTTCCCTTTATCATTGGCTATTCATGAATATGATAAAAGTAAATATCCAGATTGTATTCCTTTGTTCAAAAACTTCAAAGTGCCACCACTGTCTACTGAATCAACTCTCAGTTCTTGGTCTAGCATTTAGACCCCCTTTTTTCTCACCTCTAATCTGCTCTCTGACTACTCCTTTGCATGGATCTTACATTAGCAATAAACCACTTGACTCACTATAAATGAAATATGCTCTGAGCTAGTTTGCCTCTGGTATACTTAGAATTAATTCCTTGTCCTTGCTTTTCTTTCCACATGCCTGTTGAAACCCAAATCCACCTTCAAAATCCTGCTGAGATGCCATTTTCTTCATAGAATCTTCTCTGATCACTCCAACCAACAGTGACACTACTCTCTTCTGAACCCTCAGGTACTTGCTTTGCTCAACTCCTTACTGTCGCAGTAATATCTGCAGAATTCTCATCTCTCCTACAGTAACCTTTCCTCTTTGAACTCACCATATCCTGAACACCTTTGACTTCCCCACAGAGCACAGTTCCTAACCTTTGTTGTTTTTCCATAAACACTAGTTGAGTGAAGAAACTCCAGGACATGACCTCAATTTGCAGAAAAGTTGTGTGACTAAGCGAAGTGAATGCATGTGGGAATTTCACAATTTGACAAAATGGAGAGCTGTATCAAGTCTAAGCAATAATCAGTGTTATTGCTGTTGTCTTTTTGGGTCTGCGTCTAATATAAAAATGGGCCATCACTGGGCTATGAAATTTCATTTGATGTGAATTAGAGAAGTATTGCTGGTGGTAATGACCACCTAAATATTAGAAACATCTGTGGCTCAACATCACTAGCTTTTCCCAGTGTGGTTTATTAAAGAAATACTGTCAGATCCCAACTGTATACTTAAGGCTGTTTATTTATAGCACAGTAAGTACTGGAGAAGTAACTGGAAACCCTCAAATCTCTCTGCAGTCACTTGTTACAGGGAAAAAAAAATCTTATTACTGAAATGACTTCTTTATAACCTTCTCCTTGCTCTTGGATATCATCTTTTCTTCATACCCATCTAACCCTGGGAATATGGGTGACATGCATTGTAAAGTAATGAGTGACCACAGAGCTCATGACTCTAAAGGTGAGAAACACAAATACAGACAACCGTGAACATGAACTTGCTCTGCGAACTCTCCACATCAGTGGCTCTTTAAAGTGTAGTCCCCAGACCAGTAGCGCCAGCAGCACATGGATCCTTGTTGGAAATGCAGATTCTTGAGCCCATTCTCAGACCTACCAAGTCAGGGACTCTGTCAGTGAGGTCTAGACATTTGTATTTAAACAAAGTCTTCCTGTTAGATGGACACTCAAGTTTGAGAACCACTGCTCTATACCATGTGTTAAGATCTCAAGTCAAGAGAACTGAGTAAAGTTCATTGCTAGCGGCGTAAAAGATATTTCTGGGTTTTAGATGGTTTATCTGTTCTTAATATATTAGGCCTATTGCTGCACTGACACAGTTTGTGTGTACGTGTGTGCTTAATGAAAGTATTCATATGAACATTTTTGATGAAAATACTGATGTCACAGCCTAACAGATAATCTGAATTGTACATTATGTCACAGTTTTAGCTTGTCTCTTGGGTTAAATAGAGACTCATTCAAAGCAGCTTAAACTGGGGGGAGGAAATTACTGTGAGCAATCAGGTGAAGTGAGTAGGAGGTCCTTTGGGTATCTCTGAAGAGGAGATCTGAAACAGGGTGGAGCCTCACACAGTCTGTAGCTGGCTGATGGTTCTGAGCTTAAGTTTGGTCAAAGTATCCTGGAAGAGCTGCAATACCACACCATGACTGTGATGCAATTGCAGTCTCATATGTTTGCTTTATAAAAATCCTACTATCAATCAACTTCCTCTGTTTAATCATGCTTTTTGTGCTCCACAATTTTGGGTTGTAGGCTTAATTCTTTCAGTGTTTTTCTTTCAAGAGAAAGAGTATGACAGGATCAACTTGTCTGTTGGGTCTCACATTATTGGTCATTTTTGGTGAGAGTCAAATACTTACTTGATAACTTATACTGTGCAGACCTAAACCAATCAAAATGGAGAATCAACATATTAGAAAAGATGCCAACCGATTAGAATGAGCACTGCCTGTAAACACCTGGCATGGCCATACCACTGCATACCTGCTGAATATCGGGCTGAAAAAGCTGTTTAGATCTGTCCCTTTCAAATGGACTTTGGTCAGAGCAAAAGGATCAATATAAGCAGAAATTGTAGGGATTTTAATGCTCAATAGCATAACCACAGAGTTCAGCACAGTGCCTGGCACATAGTAGACACTCATTAAATGCTTATCAGGGCATTTAATTTGGAAACTATGCTTCTAAATATTTAAACAATACCTGTACTTAAAATTCAAGCTCTGAGTTAAACATTTTGTTCCTTTCTTACAATTGGCCCTTCAGTCTGTTTATTTATTCCTCTTGCCCTAACCCCTGCCTCACCAACATCGCATGAACCATTTGAACAACCTTTTAGTTCATCTTCTTATCTCTAGAATCTTTCTCTCTGATACAACTTCTATATTCTCTCCAAAGCATCCCTCTATTGCAACGTTTAAGTATTCCAGTCACTTATCCATTCTTCTGTTTGAGGATATGGTAATGCATAGAAAAAGTATAAAGACATACATAAAGATGACAAACAGAAATACAGGATTGTAGTTGCTTCTCGAGGTATAAGGAGGAGTTAGAAAAAGGTTCAATCAGCTAATGTAATTCTTTATATGCTATAAATTTAAAATTAGTTTACATATGTGTCCTTATAAAACACAAAATAGTTGATTTTTTACATTTTATTTTTATTTTTTTATTTTTGGCTGCACTGGATCTTGGTTGCGTTGCACAGACTTTCTCTAGTTGCAAAGAATGGAGGCTACTCTTTCTTGCAGTACATAGGCTTCTGAGTTGCACAGGCTTAGTTGCTCCACAGCATATGTACTCTTCCTGGACCAGGGATTGAACCTGTGTCCCCTGCATTGGCGGGCAACTTCTTATCCACTGTGCCACCAGGGAGTTCCAAAAGAGTTGATGTTATTGTGCTATTATTAGTAGTACTACCATTAGGAGAAGGAAATGGCAACCTACTCCATTAAAATAATTAAATAACATTTTAGCTGCAGATTTCTGCTTCTAGTCATAAAAGTAATGCTGGACTTAACTTCCTTCTAAAAACAACTATAAAACTGAACAATATATATGAAGTAATGCTTTCCAGGTATGAAACAACACTCAGTGTAGAACTGTGAGCTTGAGAGGAAGAAATTCATGGGCATTCTGGCTTTCTCTCTGGGGATACTTTCCTGGCTCAGCATAAGGAGGGGCAGACCAAGCACAGTTGTCATCCTGCTGAGCTAAGGAGTCAAGGAGCAGCATTCTGGGCTGCTGAAGCAGCTGGAATTTTTGGACAGGATACCTGAGAAAAGGAAGCTGTACAGAGAGGTGACCTTAGAAGTCAGCATGTTAATTCACCTCAGTTCCTAGGCTGAGGACACTACTGTGTACAAAAAGGCTAGATTTTAGAGATCAAATATTTTGAGGAGATTAGCTCAGAGATAATGCTGGGAGATGCTGAATTGTAGATCAGCCAGAGTGGAGACTTCTCCTTGAGTAATTTGCACATTCAGTTGTTATTCCAGAAAAATCATGACTTAAGGAGGAGAGTCATGCTCTAAGACTGAACTCAAACCTGAAACAGACCTGCCTACCATGGAATAAG
Source organism: Capra hircus (assembly GCF_001704415.2). Classification (NCBI taxonomy): domain Eukaryota; kingdom Metazoa; phylum Chordata; class Mammalia; order Artiodactyla; family Bovidae; genus Capra; species Capra hircus. The sequence continues at coordinate 21,842,042 of NC_030821.1, read as the reverse complement.
ACAAGTCTGATGTGACCCAAAGACTTTACCAATGACTTAACAGTAATTTAAATATAAAAAAAGCACATCTAGGTAGAATGTAATCAAAGCACTGAAAACCAAAAATGAAGAGAAAATCTTTAAAGCAGTCATATTTTTAAAAATGTGTTTAAAAATCAGAAAGAAGAGTACAAATAATGGCTGACTTCTCATCACAGATAATGGAGGCTGGAAGACAATGGAATAATATCTTAAAGTTGTACAAAACAAAACACAGAATTCCTACAATGTTGTTGTGATGGCAGGAGCTGTAGCTACCATTTTGTAACCAGGAAGTAACCTTGAAGAAAAAAACAGGCCTGTATTTTAAGGCTGCTTTTACTGGGGACTCTGTTACCTATGATAGAACACAATCTCTAATTAATATAGGAAGTAACTTTGGTTGAGCATTTATTATATACTGAGCTATGTTGAATGTGGTCATTTCTTTTGTCATTTAAACCCCCAAAGCCCAGAAGTGGGCTTTCTATGCCTCTGTTTACAGATGAGTAACCTGAAACAGAAAAGTGAATAGTAAACAGAAAAGCTCATCTCCTTTATGCAACCTTCCTGAAGAAAATTAACTAGTTCTTCCTTGGTATGCACCTGTCTAGTATATATCTTATCTAGCAACTGACATACAGATATAGAAGAAGACATTGGGGCATATCAGAGTATTGCTTTGCAGCCTGGAATAGTATCTGATTCACCATGGCATTGCAGGTGCCTGAACAGAATTTAATGTATATTTTTTAAAAGTAAAATCAAGAGAATGCACTGTCTTGTAGTATATTCTCTAGAATTGTCACTGTTAAGAAGACCCAGTTGTGTAGTGGAGACAAGAACCAGCGGCAATCAGGGGAAAGTTTTACCACTGGGAAACCAAGAACTGAGAAGTTTTTACAATCTTCAGTCTCCCACCGGGACCACTGCTTGCTGATGTCTCAATGCTCTTTAGACCCTTGAGTTCTATTCTGTTTCTACCAGTGTAATTCATTATATTAACAGAACGTAAGAGAAAAAAAAAGCACAGCCCTATCTCAGTTGAAGTAAAAAGGCATTTGACATAATTTAACATCCATTCATGACAAAAACCCTCAGCAAATTAAGGATAAAAGGAAGCATCCTTAATATGATAAAAAGCACCTGCAACAATCCTACAGCTAACATAGCACTTAATGGGTAAATATTGAATACTTACCCCCGTCAAGACTGGAAGTCTTGGGCAGGACTTCCAGGAAAGCTTTCAAAATAGAAGTTTCTGCCACCATCACAAAGCAGAGCATTCCTATGAAACCTTATAAGCTGTAGAATGACTCAAAGCAAAGAAGCGATTACCTTAGGACCTGTCTTGCTAAGGGATGCACAGAATAACTGGAGGTAAAGCAAGGTGCTCACAGACACAGTTCAAAGCTGTGGCAGCTTGATGCTGAGACGGTGAGTGCAGTTCCTGGGGAAGGAGCTTGGCAGGGTTGCTCTTGCTGCTTGGTGTGCCTAGTAAGTAAATAAAGTCACTCAGTCGTGTCTGACTCTTCGTGACCCTGTGGACTGCAGCCCACAAGGCTCCTCAGTCCATGGGATTCTCCAGGCAAGAATACTGGAGTGGGTTGCCATTTCCTTCTCCAGGGGATCTTCCTGACCCAGGGATTGAACCTGGGTCTCCCGCATTGGAGGCAGATGCTTTAACCTCTGAGCCACCAGGGAAGCCCTCCTGACTCTAGAAATGAAAGTGAAAGTCACTCAGTCGTGTCTGACTCTTTTCAACCCCATGGACTGTACCATGGAATTCTCAAGGCCAGAATACTGGAGTGGGTAGCCTTTTCCTTCTGCACAGGATCTTCCCAACCCAGGAACTGAACCCAGGTCTCTCACATTACAGGCAGATTCTTTACCAGCTGAGCCACAAGGGAAGCCCAAGGACACTGGAGTGGGTAGTCTATCCCTTCTCCAATGGATCTTCCCAACCCAGGAATCGAACTAAGGTCTCCTGCATTGCAGGCAGATTCTTTACCAAACTGAGTTATCAGGGAAGCCCACTGACTGCATAAGGGCACTGCAAACAAACGCTGAACACTATTTTTGCTTTCACTAGAAGTGAAAAGAGTACTAACGTAGGTTTTTCCTAAAGGTGAAGTGGTACCAAGTGGAGGATGCCTGTATTTCCCCACCTGACTGTGCTCTTTACTCCTCCTGAAGAACTAGATCTTTGGTTTTGTGAGTTTGGAATTATTTCTCTAACAGTCTTGAGGCACCACGTTTGTACCTAAAGGTTGACTGCATGGTCAACCTTGAGTGCTCGGCACCTCTCAGAACTCAGAACGTTCAGGATCAACTAGTCCTTCCTCTGGCCCCTATGTCTCCACATCATTGGGGATTTGGGGGGATGCTTTGATTTCTGTTTGGTTAGTTTTGTTTACTATGTCACAAGCAACTTACATAAGCTTCCTGGCTGTTATCATCAGGGCCCCACTGGAGTCTTCAGGGATCCTGATGTTCTTGAGTGAGCACCCAAGAAGTCCTTAGTCCCTGGCAGCTCATCAGCCAGACTTAAGACAGAGGGGAGCTCAGACTCTGGAGGTGAGACCCAGAAAAGAGCCTGACCTACTTCTTGCTTAGGAAGCATCCAAAGAAGCTGCATGAGCAGGAAAGTGAAGATCTGCCCACAGGGATCCTGAGGTCGCCCTGCTCCCATCTAGAGTTATCTTCCAAGAGCCAGGACTCCGCTTCCCATTGCTGATGCCCCAGGACACACAGAGCCAGCCCATATGGAGTGAACTCTCCCAGGGTATTTTTAAAGTCCTAGCTTTTGGATGACTGCCCAGCTCTGCCTGCCCAGCTGCTCCCATCTGAGAAGGCCCTGAGCTACCTTCCTGCTTGAGATTTCTCACTGTCATCTTTCTTGCGTGAAGCCCTGACAGTGGGCTGCTGAATCCATTGGGAGAACCTTCATTTCCAGGAGGGGAATTGGACAAAGTCTGCTGTTAGCTCAGCAGAACCACCTCCAAATCCAGCAGTTAGTGTCCTGAATTTCCAGACAGACCTATTTGTTTCCTTAGGAGCACTTGTAACTTCAACAAGACAGACCAGCTAAGAATGAAACAATTTTCAAGGCATTTTAATTAATTGCTTACACTCATAATAGTTAAGTTGGTGACGGACAGGGAAGCCTGGCACAGTGCAGTCCGTGGGGTCGCAAAGAGTTGGACACAACTGAGCGACTGAATTGAACTAATAATAGTTGAAATTTGCAAGCCCTTATTTTATACTTCCACGGTGCTGTGTTCTACATACATACTCTCATTTAATCCTTATGACAAGCCAAAGCACTGGATAGTTTTACTATATCTATTTTGCAGTGGTGGGTACTGAGACTCAGAATAAAAATGATATTGTCAAGGACAAACACTAAGTAAGTGGCAGAACTGGGAACCAGCCAATAGAATGCAATTCTAAAACACACCAACAAACAAAACACCCCAAACTAGTTTGTTGAGTAGAAGCTAGTCATCTGTACTCTTGGGAGTAAGTCACTATTTCATTTCATAGTTATCACAGTGAGGAAGGAAGATACTGGTCATGATCAGACAGTGCCCTGGAGCTTTTAATTGATGTGTTGAAAGATTCAGAGGATATAAGGATGATTCTCTGGCAGGTGTGGTAATGGCCAAGAAAGCATGCAAAAACCAAGGAAAAACAAATCATCCTAACATCCCAACAAGAAAAAAGGGAAAGGCAGGCAAAACAGAAATATATAAACCAAACATATAAGTGAAAAGTCTGATTACAGAGAGGTTCCACTGATGAGCTCTGATGAGAAAGGAAGAGGCAGGTGTCCATCAATGAGGCAAGGGGCATCTGGGGCGAGTATCTGTGGGGAGGGTGGCAGAGGCTGGAATATAGTGAACCAGCGAAAATGCGGACGGTAATAAAAATGGCTCTTTTAGGGAGCTGGGGACAAGGAGTTTTCAAAGACCCACTGCTCAGAGGTAATGGTGGAAAAAAGTGAAAGCATTTGCTAATTCTCTCTTTGTTTCTTTTGTCTGAGACTGGGAGGAGAGTCTTCAACGGGAAATGGCAGGACAAAACAGAAAAAACAAAAACAGCCGAAGAACAGGAGCCGATGCCCATGATAAGGAAAACAGCTGCCAGGAAATGGCAACCCACTCCAGTGTTCTTGCCTGGAGAATCCCAGCTACAGTGGAGCCTGGTGGGCTGCCATCTATGGGGTTGCACAGAGTCGGACACGACTGAAGTGACTTAGCAGCAGCAGCAGTGCATGCCCAAACCCATATCCATATTCCCAGCAGACTCAAATAATAACGCAGGGGTACTATAACCAGCAATCCCTTCCTCCTTCCACATCTCCCCTCCCACCCCAGCGCTTTGCTAGCACCTTGCAGTAGGAGGCACATATGACAAAAGTAGTAACCCTGTATTTCAGCAAGTCATTTGAGAATGGCTCTGTGGATTGCCTGAGGATAAAGAGGGAAGATGCATGGTGGATGATGGTAAGGTGACGTGGCCTCATAATTGACTGAACAACTCTGCTGTTAGAGGACCCCAGAGGTTTGCATCTTGGGCTTTCCTGGTAGCTCATCTGGTAAAGAATCTACCTGTAATGCAGGAGACCCCGGTTCGATCCCTGGATCAGGAAGATCCCCTGGAAAAGGGATATTCCACCCCAGTATTCTTGCCTGGAAAATTCCATGGACAGAGTCTGGCAGGCTACAGGCCACGGGGTCCCAAAGAGTTGCATACGACTGAGTGACTAAGCACAGCACAGCATACTCCTTATCAGATGGGGGGGAAACTTTGTTCACATTATTTAAACTCTCTGAGCTGCAGTTTTCTTACCTGTAAAATAAAGATAATAACACGATTTACTTCACAAGGATTGTTAGATTACATATATTAAAGACATCTTGTGGCTCAGACAGTAAAGAATCTGCCTGCAATGTGAGAGACCCAGGTTCAATCCCTGGGTCAGGAAGATCCCCTGGAGAAGGGAATGGCAACTCCCTCCAGTAGTTTTGCCTGGAGAATCCTAAGGACAGAGGAGCCTGGCGGCTACAGTCTATGGTGTCACAAAGAATTGGATATGATTTAGTGACTAACACGTTCACTTTCATAAACTATAATGTATTACATGTCAATAACTATTAATATCCAGCAATATTATCAGTAGAGGGTCAAAGCTTTGATCTTGACCCTATTTTAGTCAATATTTAATAATGGAATAAAACAGAGGAAACACCTTTATCAAATTTTCAGGTAACCCAGAGTAGGCAGTGAAAGCAGATACATTTGATATTCTTAATAATTCAGAGTTTATGCTAAAGTTAGGCTGGAATATTCAACAAACCCAATAAGAAAAAATAACTTACCGGGAATGAATTTTTAGGGACTTCCTCGGTGGTCCAGTGGTTAAGAATCTGCCTGCCCATGCAGGTGACAGGGTTCAATCTCTGGTCAGGGAAGAAAGATGACAGCATCTGGTCCTATCACCTCCACTTGCCGCAATTAGAGAAAGCTTGGGCACAGCAATGAAGACTCAGCACAGTCATAAATAAATAAAGAATGTGGCTTCTGTGGTTGGCCAAAAACAAAATTTCACAAGGACAGAATGAGGAAGCTGTTCGCTGAAGGAGGGCCTGGGAGAGTTGGTTGACCTCAAGCTCAGTCTGAAAGAGCTAATGAGGTGGCTGCACAGAAAAGCAAGAGAATTATAAGCTGTGTTTATACAAGTAGAGGCCATAGTATAGTATCCATACGATTGTTGGGCCAGTATCCATTTGGGATCCTCCGTTTAATTCTAGAGACCATTTTAAAGAACAAGCATTGATTTCTAGTCAATGAGAAATGATTGAAAGGATTAGAAGTACCTGGGAGAGAGGAGTAAATAGTGGTAGTGATAATTATAATCACCATCACCACAGAATGGTTAATACTTACTGAGTACTTACTGTGTAGAATTAATATCTGTTATCTCATTTAATCCTCTCAAATACTTTGGGAGCTGGGTACCGTTATCCTTGTTTTCCCATTTATTAGCTGATAAAGCAGACTTGAGAGGCTAGCAGCTCACTCAAGTTTATATAACTGGAAGTGAAGGAACATATATTTGAATCCAAGCATTCTTATCTAGAGTGGCTTCCCTAGTGGCTAAGTGCTAAAGAATCCACCTGTAATGCAGGAGATATGGTCTGGAAAGATCCCCTGGAGAAGGACATGGCAACCCACCACAGTATTCTTGCCTGGGAAATCCCATGGACAGAGGAGCCTGGTGGGTTACAGTCCATGGGGTTGCAAAAGAGTCTGACATGACTCAGCACGGAGAAGGCAATGGCAACCCACTCCAGCACTCTTGCCTGGAAAATCCCATGGATGGAGAAGCCTGGTAGGCTGCAGTCCATGGGGTCGTTATGGGTAGGACACGACTGAGCAACTTCACTTTCACTTTTCACTCATGCATTGGAGAAGGAAATGGCAACACACTCCAGTATTCTTGCCTGGAGAATCCCAGGGACGGCAGAGCCTGGTGGGCTGCCGTCTATGGGGTCGCACAGAGTTGGACACGACTGAAGTGACTTAGCAGCAGCAGCATGACTCAGCAACTTAAGAACAACAAAATTCTTATCTAGAACGTGTACTTTTAGCCAACTTGTTATGCTGCTTTCTAAGAGCTGTGGAAAATTACAATAGTTAACTTAAAATATTCTATCGTGTGGAATAGAGGTCAACCCTTGGTTATGTAGTTCTAGCATGCATGCATGCTGAGTCACTTCAGTTGTGACTCTTTGTGACCCCATAGACTGTAGCCCACCAGGCTCCTCTGTCTGTGGGATTCTCCAGGCCAGAATACTGCAGTAGGTTGCATGCCCTCCTCTGGGGGATTTTCATGACCCAGAAATCTCCTGGGGCTCCTGCCTTACAGGCAAATTCTTTACCCCTGAGCCACCAGGGAAGCCTGTAGTTCTGGAAGATAATGCTAATACAATAGGAAAGAAACTTTGTATTCTATCACAGGTTAATCACTAAAGGGATGTTGCCTATAAGCTTAAATTATACATAATGGCATATCTCTGGGAACCTGCCTCCTAGGTAATAAGCTTTAAGCTGAAAAGCTTTGTTTAGCTCACAAGAAACATCCGGTCCAGGCCCACCTGTGAACGACTGCAGGGAGGAAGAAATTAACACATTCCCTCCAGAGGCTGATGGAAACTAGGAAGTGCTTGACTTTACACTCTCCCCTTTTAGTATGTGGGTGTGCTAAGTTGCTTTAGTCGTTTCCAACTCTTTGTGACCCTATGGACTATAGCCCACCAGGCTTGTGTGTCCATGGGATTCTCTAGGCAAGAATACCAGAGTGGGTCGCTGTGCCCTCCTGCAGGGGATCTTTTAGACCCAGGGATCAAACCCGAGTCTCTTTATGCCTGTCTTGGGAGGTGAGTTCTTTACCACTAGCCTCAATAAAAGAAGCCTAAGTTCTAACTCAGGCAAGATGGCTGTTGGGGGCATAGGTTCACCGTCTTGCTGGTCTGCCAGCTGTCTGAATCAAGTCACTATTCCTTGCCCCAACAGTTCGGCCTGTCATATGGCAGGCCGTATGAGCTTGGGCTTGGTAACACTGAAGAGAGACTTAGGCTAGGTGTTAGGAAGGGGAATCTAACTGTTAGAGACTATGGGACGGACTGCATTGTTGAGTGGCTCTCTCCAGTCACTTGTCAAGCAGAGGCTGAATAGCCAGCAGGGATTGGAAAATTTTCAGTTATGGCCCTAGCAGCTGCTGGGACCACTTGGGAGGATCTTCACTTCAAAATTCCCCAAAGTAGCAGTGACTACTCCAGTGCTTGACACTTGGAGCAAGGAATCATTTGGTTGCTGACAAGCTCCATTCAGCAGGGTAAGTCACTCCAGTGTGTACAGCTGGGAACTTTATGTTTGCGGTGTTTTTTTTCGCTAGTAAAGCCAATTTGTTTTACATTTGAGTAGTTGTTGGATTTCTACCCGACTTGTGAACCGGTTCGTTTATGTCTTTGGATGCTAGCATTTTACGTACGAGATTTGTATTTTGTGCGTCTTGAATTTCCATCTTTAAAAATGGGGACTGTTTTGGCTATACCTGAAGTCCTCTGGGGCACTTTTTGGATAAGTGATCTGATTTACAGCTGTGGACCCATGGGTAAGAGGATCTCCACGTGGGGTTTAAGCAGGGTTATCTTGGGACCCTGTGCACCACGTGCTGCTAAGCTTGCTCTGTTAATTCTGTTGTTTATGGTCTCCTGTGGTGTTGGTATGTGTGAAATCCCAAGACCAAACTTGAGGTTTTATTTAGGATTGTCTGTTTGTCCTTTATTGTTTCTCCACTTACAGTCAAATCAGTTGTGATATTTAAAACTTTTGCTAATGTCAAATGGAGGAAAGGAACAGTAATAAAATAAGAAACCTGGCTGCTCTTGTCCAAGAGTGGGACATTTCCAGGAAGAAGAGAAAGGTTCCATTGCTTCCTAAAATCACCAAAAGCTACAGATAGAAATAGAAGTATCTTTTCCATAGATATTACTAAAAAGGGTCTAGTCATTCAGAAAGGTGACTTTGATTTGTTCCATCTGTCAGAAACCCAATTTTAATCCCTCTTCTTTAGTAACTGATAGGTTTTTCATTGTTGTACTTGATTCAGAGTTAAACTTTGGAATGGAAACTATGATGTCTTGTGTCTTTTTGTTTGTTTTTATTGGTTACTTTATATATTTATTTTAGTTTATAAAATGTAAACACAAAACTAGTTCATCTTCAAAAATAGATTAATAAACATCTCAGCATCAGTGTATCATGCCTTGTATTTCCTTTGACAGTCAATGTCAAATCACAAATGAACTTCTTTTAAGATGACTTTGCCCCCTTATATAACAAAATAGCTATTAAAATGTTTATGTTTTATGAAAATAACAACACACATTAATGGCAAACAATAAAATACAAACTAAGACATGAATATATATTTATATGATATATAATATTTATATGATATATAATGTTTATATGGTATACAATATTATCTTCTATTTGGTATAAAGTTAGTTGTGTAAATTTTAAAAATGCTGTTAATGTATATCAATCTTATATCTCACATTTTACAATCCAAACTTTGCTTGAACTCCAATTTTTTTTTCCAGTAGAAATGGGAAAAAGATTTTCCCTAGCTAATGGGAGATTCTTTAAAATATTGACATAATCTCTGTATGTTCTTCATTATGAAAATATATTTAGTATTTCCCCTTTGACCTCCACCCCAGCAATTTGATTAAAGCATCATCAGAATCCTAGTTTCCTGTGGTGCATTTTGTGTACTGGTATTGACCCAAGAGATTGTGTTTCTATTAGCCCTTTTCATTAAGCCCAGATCTGTTTGCTTTCATATTCATACAAAAATATTATGAGAACTCTCCAATACACAACTAACAAAAATGGTAATCATAATATCAATGATTCTAGTGTACTATATAGCAGAAAACCTGTATTTCAATTAGAGTCCTTATCTTTATTTTGTCATCTGTAAAATGAAAGGTTATAGATCTGTCTCTCTGCTCATCTTTCTTTCTCTCATTAATTCTCTCTCTCTGCAGCCAACATCTTCAGAGAAAGATGCTCATTAACAGATGAACATGCCCAGAGAGGATTCCATAAACTCATTCCAAACTCCCTTGCTGCTAGGAAAAAGACATATTTCACTGACTCTGTCAAGTACGCGTGCTCAGTCGCTCAGTCATGTCCAGCACTTCTGTGACCCCCTGGACCGTGGCCTGCCAGGCTTCTCTGTCCATGGGGATTCTCCTGGCAGGAATATTGGAGTGGGTTGCCATTTCCTTCTCCAGGGGATCATCTCGCCTTAGGGATCGAGCCTGTATCTCCTGCATTGCAGGTGGATTTTTTACTGCTGAGCTACCTGGGAAACCCCTGTCAAGTACACATATGCATAAAAGAAAAATATGGGGAAGAACCTAATGCAATTTATAAACTCATTTTGTAGCAAAACGCTTGGGGCAATCAACTCATGTTTTTATATTCACTACTAGTTTATATCATACTTCCCAAATGCTCAAATGTTGGTACTTTCTAGGAGACAATCTTAAGGGCTTGGAATAAATGATCTGCATCAATAAAAATCTATGGTGACATTTTTTTCAAGAGTCAAAATACGTGGATTTAGAAAAGAAGGTGGAGAAGTATAAAGGATACCTGTATTACAACTTCTGATCTATTCATCTATGAATAGATGAATTTTTTGTTGTTCATTGCAGCACTTTGGGCTCTACTCTTTCTATGGTTGGGATGTTTTTGCTTGGTTGGTTGCTTAGTTTTCACTTCCTTGGCATTAATTGCAGTTAGCTTAAAAGGTTTTTTAAATTGTATATTGTAATGGAGTTGATTTACAATGTTGTGTTTCAGATGTACAGCAAAGTGATTCAGTTATACCTATATCTCTTCTTTTTCAGATTCTTGTCCCATTTAGGTTACTACAGAGTATTGAGTAGAGTTCCTTGTGCTATGCAATAGGTTCTTGTTGATTATCTATTTTATATACAGTTGTGTGAAAATGTTAATCCCAAGCTCCTAATTTATCCCTTTCCCTCACCTTTCCCCTTTGGTGACCAAAGTTTGTATTTAAAGTCTGAGTCTGTTTTGTGTTTTATAAATACGTTCATTGTATCATTTGTAAGATTCCACATGTAAGTGGTGTCATATGATATTTGCCTTTCTCTGTGGATTTTGCATGATAATCTCCAGGTGCATGTTGCTGAAATGGCATTATTTCATTTTTGATGTCTGAGTGGCATTTCATTGTATGTGTGTGCCATATGGTCTCTATCCACTCCTCTGTCGAGGGCCGTTGAGGTTGCTTCTGTGTTCTGGCCATTGTAAACAGTGCTGCAGTGAACATTGGGATGCATGTATTCACCTTGAATTATGATTTTTTTTCTGGATATGTGCTCAGGAGTACGACTGCTGGATCATATGGTAGCTCTATTTTTAGTTTTTAAAGGAAACTTCGTACTGTTCTCCTTAGTGGCTGCTCCAATTTACATTCCCACCAACAGTGTAGGAGGGTTCCCTTCTCGCCACACCATCTCCAGCATTTATTGTTTGTAGACTCTTTGATGATGGCCATTTGACTGGTGTGAGGTGCTGCCTCATTGTAGTTTGGGTTTGCATTTCTCTAATACTTAACAATGTTGATCATTTTTTTAATGTGCTTTTGACCATCTGTTTGTGTCTTTGGAGAAATGTCTGTTTAGATTTTCTGTCCTTTTTTTTTTAAATTGGGTTTTTTGGTTTCTTTCTTTTTTTTTGGCACTGAGTTGCATGAGATGTTTGTATATTTTGGATATTAATTCCTTGTTGCTTGCATCGTTTGAAAACATTTTTTTCCCACTATGAGTTATCTTTTCCTCTGTTATGATTTCTTTTGTGCAAAAAAGTTTAATTAGGTCCTGTTTGTTTATTTTTGTGTTTATTTACTTTTCTCCAGGAACTAGGTCCAAAGAAATATTGCTCCGATTTATGTCAAAGTGTGTTCTGCTTACATTTTCCTCTCAAGAGTTTTAGAGTATCCAGTCTTACATCTAGGTCTTTAATCCATTTTGAGTTTATTTTTGTTTATGATATTAGAGAATGTTCTAATTTAATTCTTTTGTGTGTAGCTGTTAAGTTTTCCCAGCATTACTTATTGAAGAGACTGTCTTTTCTCCACTGTATATTCTTGCCTCTTTTGTCATAGATTAATTGATTATAGGTGTATGGGTTTATCACAGGACTTTCTACACTGCTCCATTGATCTAGATTTCTATCTTTGTGCCAGTACCATACTGTTTTGATGGCTGAAGCTTTTAGTATATTCCGAAGTTAGGGAATCTGATTCCTCCTGCTTCATTTTTCTTCCTCAAGGTTGCTTTGTTTATTAGGGGTCTTTTGTGTTTCCATATAGATTTTAAGGTTTTAAAAACATATATACATTTTTTTAAAAAGTTAAGTTCTTTTTGTTCTAGTTCTGTGAAAATGCTATTGGTGATTTGATAGGGATTGCATTGAATTTGTAGATTGGCTTGGGTAGTATAGTCATTTTGAAAATATTAATTCTTCCAATCTAAGAACTTGATATATCTTTCTTTCCATTTATTTGTGTGTCCTTCAATTTTTTCATCAGCATCTTATAGTTTCTGGAGTATGGGTCTTTTGCCTATCTAGGTAGGTTTATTCCTAGGTATTTTATTATTTTTAATGCAATAGTAAGTGAGATTGTTCCCTTAATTTCTCTTTCTTTCCTTATTAGCATATAGAAATGCAATAAATTTCTGTATATTAATTTTGCATCCTGCAACTTTACCAAATGCACTGATGAGATCTAGTAGTTTTCTGGTACCTTCATTAGGATTATCTCAGTATAGCATCATATCATCTACAGTGACAGTTTTACTTCTTTTCCAATTTGGATTTCTTTTATTTCTTTTTCTTTTCTGATTGCTGTGGCTGACTATGTTGAATCGAAATGGCAAGAGTGGGCATTTCTGTCCCTTTTCTGATTTTATTTAATTTTTGGCCTCCCCATATGGCTTGTGGAACTTCCTGACCGAAGATCAAACCCATGCTCCTTGCACTGGAAACATGGAGTCTTAACCACTGAACCACCTGGAAAGTCCTTATTCCTGATTTTAGAGGAAATGCTTTTAGTTTTTCACTGTTGAGTATGATGTTTGCTGTGGGTTTGCCATATATGGCCTTTATTATATTGAGGTATGTTACCTCTATGCTTGCTTTCTGGGAAGTTTTTTTTTTTATCATAAATGGGTTTTGAATTTTGTCAAAAGTTTTTTCTGCATCTATTGAGATGACCATTTGGGTTTATTCTTCAATTTGTCAATATGGTGTGCTATACTGATTGATTTGTAGATACTGAAAAATCCTTGCATCCTTGGGATAAATTCCGCTTGATCATGGTGTATGATCCTTTTAATGGAATGTTGGATTTGGTTTGCTATATTGTGTTGAGGATTTTTTGCATCTATGTTCATCAGTGATATTGGGCTGTAATTTTCTTTCTTTCTTTTTTTTTTTTTTTCCTGGTTTTGGTATCAGAGTGATGGTGGCTTCATAGAATGAGTTTGGGAGTGTTCCTTCCTCTGCAAATTTATGAAATAGTTTGAAGTTTGGTTGTTAACTCTTCTCTAAATGTTTGAAAGAATTTGCCTGTGAAGTCTTCTGGTCCTGGGGACTTTTGTTTGCTGGGAGTTTAAAAATCACAGTTTCAATTTCAGTACTTGTGCTTGATCTGTTCCTATTTTCTAAATCTTCTTGGTTCAGCCTTGGGAGATTGTAACTTTCTAAGAATTTGTCCCTTTCCTCGAGATTGTCCACTTTATTGACATACAGTTGCTTGCAGTAAGTAGCCTCTTAAGATTCGTTTTTGAGTTGTGTTTCCGAGCTCTGTAGTGATAGGCAGGTAGGAGTGGAATGCTCCCACTGAGAAAGCAGCCCCTGAGTAGGCCTCTACGGAGCTGTTCAGCAGTGCGTGCGCTGTTGTGTCACCTTTGATCACTGTATGGGCTCACAAAGATGCACCGCCCTCAGCCCTACCTCCGCCTTAGGAATGACAGCAATTGACCCTGGTGTCCCTCAGGCATTGTTTTCATGAGGCCACCAGCACAGATACACTGAAGTCCAGTTTCAGGACCACAGTAGTCATGCACTTTGACCTTCTGTGGGAGCTACGGAGGCAGTTTAAACCCAAGCCTGGCCCCGCCCCAATGTGGCTCACAGCAACCAGTTTTATCCCAGCTGTGGAAGTGCCTGTTGTCCATTCGGATGTCCTGCAGACACTGAATTTACAAAGCCAGTGGCAAAAGTGTGAGATAATGGCTCATGCAGTCGTGGGGAGAGATTTCAGTCCTACTTCCTAAGTCACCCGGCCTTGGGGCTCAGGTGTGATTCCAGCCCCACCTCTGTGCATGGACAGCCTGCTAGCATCCGGGGCCCGCCCGGGTGGTGGCTGGGACGGGGCACTGGCGCAGGTCGTGCCGGGGGTGCATCCTCCTGGAGGCCACGGAGGCTGGCAGGTAGACAAAGAGGCTGCTGAGGGGCTCCTGCCCCTCCCTTCACTCAACACTTAACAATGGCACTTTGCTTTTATGGTGGACCTGGGCTTCTTCCACGAACACTCCCGGTTGTGGCCACACCACGCTCCAGCTCCTTCAGGCTGTCTCTGTGCCACCAACCCCAGTCCTCCCCACAGGTCTGTCCTGTAAACCCCCAGTTCCAGCCTCCGCTCACCCCAGCAAATATGTATCTCAGGCTGGGATGCCAAGGGCAGTGGCATGACCAGCTGTCTATGCAGGTCACCCTCTGTTCTGCCTGCCACAAACCAATCATTGCACTCTCCTCTGAGCCTCTGAAGCCTCCTTCTCTGTCCTGACTGAGCTCCCTGCCAGTGAAGGGGCTTCCCAGGGAGCAGGGACATTTCGCTTTTTCAGCTTCCTCTCAGGGGCACAGGTCCTATCTCACTTCCTCTTTTTTTTATCCCTTTTGTCCTACCCAGTTCTGTGGGATCTTTCTTGTCCTTTCAGGTGTTCGAGGTCTTCTGCTAACGTTCTATAGGTGCTCTGTGAGAACTGTTCCATTTGTAGATTATTTTTGATGTATTTGTAGGAGGGAGGTAGCTTCCATGTCCTTCTCCACCATTTTGATTGAAGCTCCTCCTGAATCTGGTTCTCTAAAAGGACAAAGTCTTCTTAAAATACTGAACTGCTTTAGGTATTGTGAGTTTCTTTGTTTAACTTATCTGCATTTGTCATTGAGATTTTTTATTATCATTGGTTAAAACCTTTGATATTTTTACAAACTTCCCCAAAATTAAATTATAAATAAAGTTTATTTGACCTCTAGCTAACTTTGAGGTTTTGAACAACAGACTGGTTCCAAATAGGAAAAGGAGTACGTCAAGGCTGTATATTGTCACCCTGCTTATTTAACTTCTATGCAGAGTACATCATGAGAAACACTGGACTGGAAGAAGCACAAGCTGGAATCAAGATTGCCGGGAGAAATATCAATAACCTCAGATATGCAGATGACACCACCCTTATGACAGAAAGTGAAGAGGAACTAAAAAGCCTCTTGATGAAAGTGAAAGAGGAGAGCGAAAAAGTTGGCTTAAAGCTCAACATTCAGAAAACGAAGATCATGGCTTCTGGTCCCATCACTTCATGGCAAATAGATGGGGAAACAGTGGAAACAGTGTCAGACTTTATTTTTGGGGGCTCCAAAATCACTGAAGATGGTGACTGTAGCCATGAAATTAAAAGACGCTTACCCCTTGGAAGAAAAGTTATGACCAACCTAGATAGCATATTCAAAAGCAGACATTACTTTGCTGACTAAGGTCCGTCTAGTCAAGGCTATGGTTTTTCCTGTGGTCATGTATGGATGTGAGAGTTGGACTGTGAAGAAAGCTGAGCGCCAAAGAATTGATGCTTTTGAACTGTGGTGTTGGAGAAGACTCTTGAGAGTCCCTTGGACTGCAAGGAGATCCAACCAGTCCATTCTGAAGGAGATCAGCCCTGGGATTTCTTTGGAAGGAATGATGCTAAAGCTGAAGCTCCAGTACTTTGGCCACCTCATGCGAAGAGTTGACTCATTGGAAAGGACTCTGATGCTGGGAGGGATTGGGGGCAGGAGGAGAAGGGGACGACAGAGGATGAGATGGCTGGATGGCATCACGGACTCAATGGATATGAGTCTGAGTGAACTCCGGGAGATGGTGATGGACAGGCGTGCTGCAATCCATGGGGTCTCAAAGAGTCAGACACGACTGAGCGACTGAACTGAACTGAACTGAACTGAAAGGGCCCTGGAACACCTCAAATTATTTCTTTTCTCTCTCAGAGAGAGGAACATTACTTAGGCTTTTTTAGTATGTTAAATTGAGTGGGAGGCACTGTCAAGTAAGTGGTGATAAAACTTCTTAGATTGTATCATATGGGTAAATATTATTAATGTACACATTCTAGAAATTATAACTCCTAAAATTCTGGTCTATCCTGGTAAATGGTATCATTCATAATTTTATTTTATTTTATTTTTAATATAAATTCATTTATTTTAATTGGAGGCTAATTACTTTACAATATTGTATTGGTTTTGCCATACATCAACATGAATCCACCACGGGTATACACATGTTCCCCATCCTAAAACCCCCTCCCACCCCTCTCCCCATACCATTCCTCTGGGTCATCCCAGTGCACCAGCCCCAAGCATCCTGCATCGAACCTGGACTGGCGATTAGTTTCTTATCTGATATTATACACATTTCAATGCCATTCTCCCAAATCATTCCACCCTCACCCTCTCCCACAGAATCCAAGACTGTTCTATGCATCTGTGTCTCTTTTGCTATCTTGCATACAGGGTTATCGTTACCATCTTTCTAAATTCCATATATATGTGTTAGTATACTGTGCTGGTGTTTTTCTTTCTGGCTTACTTCACTCTGTATAATTGGCTCCAGTTTCATCCACCTCATTAGAACTGATTCAAATGCATTCTTTTTAAGAGCTGAGTAATACTCCATTGTGTATATGGACCGCAGCTTTCTTATCTATTCATCGGCTGATGGACATCTAGGTTGCTTCCATGTCCTGGCTATTATAAACAGTGCTGTGATGAACATTGGGGTACATGTGTCTCTTTCAATTCTGGTTTCCTCGGTGTGTATGCCCAGCAGTGGGATTGCTGGGTCATAGGCAATTCTATTTGCAGTTTTTTAAGGAATCTCCACACTGTTCTCCATAGTGGCTGTACTAGTTTGCATTCCCACCAACAGGGTAAGAGGGTTCCCTTTTCTCTATCACCTCTCCAGCATTTATTGCTTGTAGACTTTTGGATCGCAGCCATTCTGACTGGTGTGAAATTGTACCTCATTGTGGTTTCGATTTGCATTTCTCTGACAATGAGTGATCTTTTCATGTGTTTGTTAGCCATCTGTATTTCTTCTTTGGCGAAATGTCTATTTAGTTCTTTGGCCCATTTTTTGATTAGTAATTCTGTTGGATTTTGTACATCACAACAGTAACCAAATTTCTTTTCAATGGTACTGTAATCTTGGTTGGGATGAAAAAAGCATCCTGCTAATGGCTAGAGATGATCAGTTACTCTTTATGGCTTTACAGTGGCTTTTGATGACTCTGTAGCTATTTTATGAAGAAGTAGGGAAGAATGATAAAATCCTTTATGTGCAAGCACCTGTGGGAAAATAAGAACTTCAGGGAAAATAAGAAAAGGGAAGGAATGATGGTGAAGATATGCTTTTCAGACCTCAACTCTGGCTGAGTTACCCTGCCCAGCTGCTCTGGCCGTTAGGCCAATCTATACATCCCTTCTCCCATTTTTCATTCTTTTCTAGGCCCAAATGCTGACACTGGGGCTCAGGACTTCCCCTCCTTCTGGGGACCAATTAGAAAATCCTGGGTTTGTTTCTGGGGTGCAGGGACTTATTCTGGTATGGCGATACCATCTAAGACAGGACATGGCACTCAGTTTGAGTCAGGAGCCATTTCCAGAGCAGGGCAGCTTTCACTGCTGCTGTCTCAAAGGGGGCTGAATGCACATGACCAGACAGCTAGCTTTCTGACTTCTTTAACTGGAAAGATCACCACCTTCCTTTAGGGAGAGGATCTTTTACACCTGAAGCCCACTGGGCAGTACTCACATCTGAAACAAATTGGGACCTCAGTGAGGAAAGAATGCCCTTGAAAAGTGAAAGTGTTAGTCACTCAGTCATGCCAGACTCTTTGCGACCCCATGGACTGTAGCCTGCCCAGATCCTCTGTCCTTGGGATTCTCTAGGCAAGAGTACTGGAATAGGCTGCCACTCCCTTCTCCAGGGGATCTTCTTGACCCAGGGATCAAACCTGGGTGTCCTGCATTGCAGGCAGATTCTTTACTGTCTGCACCATCAGTACTACCCTCCTGGAGTACTATTTATTAGTACGTCTTGGCAAGGCAGGGGAAGGAAAGCAAAAGAGTTTAAACAGAAGTCAAGAAATTTAGCCAAGCAAATGAAGACTTCTCTGAATTTTTGTAAATGATGTATCAGGCCTACAGACATCATACTAATGTAGATCCCGAAGCCCCTGAAAATATTATAATGGTAAAGTTGAAGTTTTTTTTTTCACTTGGGGTAAAGTGTCTCAAATATCAGGAGAATGCTGCAAACCCTAGACGATACATTTGGAACGAACCATTCTTAATTGGGAGATGTCGCCCTTAAAGTGTTCAATAGGGAACAACAACAGAAGAAAGATGATGCAAACGAAACACTTGTTTTTGGCAGTGGCATTGGAATTTCCTGAAGGAGAGCAACCTGAAGAGAGGTAAGCCATGATTGGGGAAGGAACAATGTGCTTACTATAAGGAGGAAGAACATTAGCAAACAAATTGCCCTAGGCTGAAACATAAGAAAGACAGTAAAAGACAGAACCTCAAAGAAACCTCATAGAAAGAGAGGAATACTTGATGAATGAAGAGGCCCAGGGCCTCCCTTGGACTTGGGCTGTCTATTTCCCCACACCCAGAGCCCCAGGTAAACGACAGTGGGGAATCAGCTGCAAGTTTGCTCAGCTGAAGTAGAAGATTGATCATCATCCTGGGAAAAAGCTGGAAGATGGCACCAAATTCTCGAAATCTGGTGATGCTGCCATCGTTGATATGGTTCCTAGCAAGCCCATGTGTGCTGAGAACTTCTCTGACTACCCTCTTCTTCTTGGACCACTTTGCTGGTGGTGACATGAGGCAGATGGTGGCTGTGGGTGTCATTTAAGCAGTGGACAGGAGTGTGGGTAGAGTTGGCAAGGGCAACAAATCTGCCTGGAAAGTTCAGAAGGCTAAATAAATACTATACCTGCCACCCCAGGCTTAATCAGTGCTGGAAGAACAGTCTCAGAACTGTTGGTCTCAACTGGTCATTTAAGTTTCATAGTAAAGGACTGGTTAATGACAACTATGGATCGTAAAACTGTCAGAAAATGGAAAATGTTTTGTGGACTATTTTGTGTGTGGCAGTTTTAAGTCATCAGTTTTACGAAGCAATATCTTTTAATTAGTTGAAGCCCTTTTAAAGGCAATTCTCCCCTGATTTGGATTAAGGTATAGGAATTATATATCCTGGAGACCACAATCAATAGGAAAAACTGAGAGGATGAATACTAATTTGAGATAAGATGGACATGAGTTTGAGTACGCTCCGTCCAGGAGTTGGTGAAGGACAGGGAAGCCTCGTGTGCTGCAGTCCATGGGCTTGCAAAGAGTTGGACATGACTGCGCGACTGAACTGAACTGAAGGCCTTGCCAGTTGCCCTGATATAGATCAGTGCCTTCTGGATGGTTCCCAGAAGCAGGCTTGAATTAAGCCTCTTTGAAATGGTGAATGGTTGGTCATTCCAGGTGTCTGCCCAGGCGAGAGAATCTATAGATGATTTAAAAGACCTGCTGCTGCTGCTGCTGCTAAGTCGCTTCAGTCGTGTCCGACTCTGTGTGACCCCAGAGACGGCAGCCCACCAGGCTCCCCCGTCCCTGGGATTCTCCCCTAGCAATTACCAATTATGCTAAAACTTTGGGCACTATACTAATCTCTGTTTATGAGCCTGCCACCAACAGGTCTGCCTATGCAACTGGAGTGATATCACTGTAGCTGGAGAAGGGTCAACCAATTTAATTTTGCTCAAATATAAATAGCACAGGAATTTAGTATATGTATTGTGAACTGGAATCAAAACCCCTAAGTTCAATTACAAATTAGACAAAAAAGTACTAAGGGGTTTCATGAGGTTCAGATAGCTGTATTAAGGAGAGGACTGCTAAAGATTTTAAGGAATATTTGTTACCTCTGCAAGTAGCCACAGCAGTATTTGTCCTTTTCCCATCAGATGGTGGAGTAGACACTGACAGTGAGGAGTTGTGATAGGAGAGAAATTTTGTATTCTGTTACAAGTTAATTGATAAAAGGACACTGCCTATAAGTTTAAATTATACATAATGGCCCAACTCTAGGAACCTTGCCTCTCAAGTAATGAACGTTAAGCTAGAGAACCTTTGTTTAGCTCTCAGGAAACATCCTCCCACCTGTGGATGACTGCAGGCAGGAAGAAATCAACACATCCCCTCCGAAGATTGATGGGAACTAGGAAGTGTTTGACTTTACTCTCTCCCCTTTTACTATAAAAGAAACCTGAGTTCTAACTCAGGAAGATGGTTCTTCAGAAGACAAGTCCACCACCTTCTCAGTTGACTGGTTTTTGAATAAAGTCACTAATCCTTGCCCAACAACTTGTCTATTTATTGGCCTGTCGTGTGATGAGCAGTAGGAGCTCGAACTCGCTAACAGTGAGCCTAGGAAGTGTAAAATTCCAAAAGAGAGATTTAGGCTAGGTGTTTAGGAGAGAGAGTCTAACTGTCAGAGACTGTGGAATGGGTTGCTTTGCCGAGTTTTTCTCTTCAGCCACTTGCCAAGCAGAGGTTGGATGGCCACCTCTTAGGGTTTTTCTTAATGCTATGAGATTGTTCTCAAAGACTCCTTCAAGATTCTACGATTCCATCAGCCTTGTCCTTGGCCAAATGTATTAATTAGGACTAGTGACTTCAAATAGCAGACACCCAACTAATCAACAGCTAGAATGGATGGGCTTTCTTAGAACAGCAAAGATGCAGCCAGTCTTCAACCATAATGGAACCAGGAACATGGAACTGGCAGGACTCTCTTCAATTCATGCCTCCACTTAGCTTTGCTGACTTTCTATCAATGCAATTTCCATCATATAACAGAAAACATAGCCACTGATAGCTCTTGGTCTTTTTTTTCCATGAAATTTCTGTCATGGGAGATGAGCTGCCTCTTTGGTGTCAAGGCAAAACAAGACAAAAATAAGAAATCTTCACAAGCAAGGGTATAGACTGACCCATTTTAGGAGTCTGCACCCTCTATACCACCATCAGTTGAAACCAGGAGAATGGGATTAGCTAGGAAATGGCAGATCTCTTGGGAACTCTGTGGATGAATCAGAGAAGGAGGCATACTGAACAAAATGACACCCTACTCCAAAAACACGATTACAGAGAGCTGGTGCTCAGGCATTAAGAACAGGACAGGTTTAGTCTTTCTGATTCCACCATATGCAAACTATTAACAGAAATTTAAGGACTCAGGAATTATCCATATTGATAACAGCAATCTTTCCAAGAATATCAGAAAGGGATATTCACTGTTAAGGCTGAGTATCTGAGACCTGTAATCGCTTAGTGCTGAGCTAGGTCCTATGCTGTGTACAGAACTATAGGCTATGGTTCCTATATTCAAAGATTTAACAACTGAATGGGATTAGGACTGTGCATTCTGAGAACTATTTTAAATACAATTAAATAGAGGATTCCAGGGTAGGAAATGGCAACCCGCTCCAGTATTCTTGCCTGGAAAACTCCATGGACAGAGGAACCTGGCAGGCTACAGTCCATGGGATTGCAAAGAGTCGGACATGACTAAGCATGCTGCTGCTGCTGCTGCGTCGCTTCAGTCATGTCCGACTCAGCAGCCCACCAGGCTCCTCCATCCCTGGGATTCTCGAGGAAAGAACACTGGAGTGAGTTTCCATTTCCTTTTGGAGAAGGAAATGGAGAAGGAAATGACTAAGCATACATGCACGCAAATAGAGGATTTACAAACAGTTCTCACATCAACTTTAGGTTATTCTCAACAAAACTCTCAGTGGTTCAGAAATGGCTTAAGCTGTAGGAATCTGCATTCACTCCATTTATTCATTTGTTCACTCGTATGCCTGTCTTATGAACTCACCTTTGCTTTAGCCACACTGTGTAATCAACATGGTAGAGCTGCAGTTCCTTTTCTCAGATTTCTTAGCTGCTGTTCTCTGCCTGGAATATTCATCTAGCTCCCACCCCCCATTGCCACTATTACCTTGTGTTTAACTCCTGTCCATTTTTATAGATACTAGCCTTCCTTGACTCTCTCAACTGGTTAAAACACTGCTGTATATTCCCATAGCATTTTTGCCCTGGGAAAGGTATCTTATTTGTAATTTTTCACCCAATGTGTGTCTTCTTTATTAGAATGAAAGTTTCATGAGGACAGGGCCATGCTTTTTCTGTTTACTATAATGCCTAAAATCGTGTCTCAAAATAGCAGGACTAAATAGTCATTAACTTGGCAGATATTTATGAAGCATCTTTGTGTACAGCATTGTTTTTGGCATTGAGTATATAAAACAGGGGAGAAAAAAGGTATGATCTCTTTCTTGAAGGAGCTTATAAAATAGTCAAAGTGTAGATTTTAATGATGGAAGAATGTCTAACTCAAAGTCCTTGTGAAAGTCACTCAGTCACGTCCGACCAGGGATTGAATCCAGGTCTCCCACATGGCAGGCGGATTCTTTACCATCTGAGGCATCAGGGAAGCCCATAAATATGGGAGTGGGTTGCCACGCCCTCCCCTTTTCCAGGTACAGAACTGATTGCCAGAGAGACTCAGTGACTTAAGTCACATCATACAAAGAATTTGAGTGTCACAAATCGTTTCTGTTCCCTCTTACACACTGCTTCTCAATACACATTTCACACACCAAAGGTGGATGTGTGAACTTCTATTCATTCGTGCACGGATGTTAGAGACTGTTGAGGAGGCATCACGGACTGTGTGAGTGGAGACAAACATTCAGAGACCGTGTTCTCATGTCAAAAGTTAAGTCGGCACAGGGAGACAGCTTGGTGATTTCTTGGCCAGTTCTCCCAAAGCCCTTGTGATGGTGATCATGAGGTACTTTATCATTGCTTTTGAACCCTTGGTGTCTACAGTTGCTGGGAAAATGAAGGTGTTGGTGCCAAGAGCATCCATGTGTTTAGGGTTCAGTTTGGAACTGCTATAGAACTCAGTCTTCAGCTGGGAATTGCAGGAAGGGACTAACATGGATCACTTTTGAGAAAGTAGAAGGGCTTTTCAGGAGAGGGCATATAAAAAAGGCAAGGAGAGTTTTAGAATAGGAGTGTATGAATAGCAAAGAAATAGCTCACTAGAGCAGAGAGTATATATTAATGAAAAGATAATTGGGGCAGATGGGGGACTGGGGTTCCTTGAAAATGGAAGTAATGGCTGGTTCAGGGGATGGAGAGAGGACTAAGTTTGGATTGCAGTTGGATTTCTTATTTATCAAGCGAAAGCATGAGCTGCTCAGTCATAGCCGACTCTTTGAGACCCCACGGACTGTAGCCTGCCAGGCTCCTACATCCATGGGATTCTCCAGGAAAAAATACTGGAGTGGGTTACCATTTCCTTTTCCAAGGGATCTTCCCAACTCAGAGACTGAACCCAGATCTCCCGCATTGCAGGCAGATTCTTTACCATCTGAGCCCCCACGGAAGCCCATTCTAATCAAACTCATTTTGCAGTTTGAAGAATCGCCCTAGAAGGTATGGAGAGACCCTTTCTTCCATTCATATGTGACAGAAGCCAGTCTCTGGACTGGTTGTTATATGTCAGTCATAGCTCAGTCAGTAAAGAATCCACCTGCAATGCAGGAGACCTGGGTTGATTACAGGGTCTGGAAGATCCCCTGGAGAAGGAAATGGCAACCCACTGCAGTATTCTTGCCTAGGAAATCCCATGGCCAGAGGAGGCTGGTGGGCAACAGTCCATGGGGTCGCAAGAGTCAGACATGACTTAGCGACTAAACCATCATATGTCAGGTGACCACGGATAATTCTCCAACTGAAAATGCACCCCACCCTAGTCTCCCACAAAGCTGGACAGACACATCAGTGGAAACACAGCATAGAGCCAACTGTCACCCTTGTTATCTCCACCCAGGAATGGCAGAGCTTGAACATGATTCTGACCCTGCTGTCTGTGGAGGCCACACTGACTCAGAAATTTCATTCATTTAAATTTGGGAGTTGCCAAGTCACTTCATCAGAAAGCACCTCAATGTGGAATGACCTTTTGAAAACCAACAAGTTTAATGATGTGAGCTGAAATCCTTTGGTGTTTAAAATAAGTGCTCTGCTGAGGGCTACTTGCTAAGAACCAGTGGTCTGCTTCTGTTACGGAGAGGCAGAAGATGATTTCAGTGTCTCTAAGTGATGTGTGGGTTCAGGAAATGAGCTGCAGCAGGTTTGGGGATGCGTGGGGAGAAGAGAAGTCAGAAGGCCATGCATACAACGTCTGTAAAGAAAATGTTTTATTTAAAGTGTTAAATACCATCACCAGAATGAATTTGAGTTTTACATTAGTTGGTGTTCATCACAGGACTAATCTGCCCTTTATATTTTTTCCAACTGGAATTCCCTTTACTTTTAAAACATATTATGTACAGGGCAGCAATGGTCACTGGCATAGTGCTATTTACATGACTAGGTCACAAGTTGAGGTGCAGACATGTGAAAATTAAAAAAAAAAAAAACCAACTTTAAAATAAATACTGCATAATGACAGGTATGTACAAATATTCCATACAGTCATGTCCTTCTTATTAAAATTAGAAATAATTTATATAGGAATATGCACAAAAGATTATGTGACTGCATCTTAGTATCAGGAAAATGTTAAATGTTTATTCTAAGGGATAGTATAGACGCTATAGGTCTATTAAATCAATTGTTGCTGGTACACAAGTGTCTAAATTATTTTATTCGTTTATTTCGCAACTTTACCTGGGTCCATCGCAGGTCTCAGAATGTCAAGACACAGGCTTGGTGTATCTCATATTGCACCACATAGAGAGAAGGCATTTCTAGTGATACTCACTTTTAACTTTTGCACCATATCAAGCATGATAGTTTTTAATGGTCAGCACTGAATTTAAAAGGAACACAAAAGAGCAATTTTTGTGCATGGCATTAACTTAAACAAATGGTATGTATGTAGATTTCAAAAGCTGTTGCTAGAAGTTAAAATCAATCTATAAGAACATGTCATCAAAGTGTACAGAAAGAAACAGAAACTATGGGTGGCTTATTACATTACTCGGTGACTTTTCCTCTAAAGAGGGGAACTTAAGAGAAATTTGACCTTGCAGCACCACCCAATGGTAATAACTGTCTGTAAAACCAAAGGCAGGGGTTTGATTTTAGGGCATTTGAGTGTAGACTTTTGGTGATGGTGTCAAAGAACGGTTAACAGGCAGATTGACTTTCTTTGAATTACCTAAAAATTGGAGCTTTAAAATTATCTGTTGCAAATTTATGTTTGCTATGTTTCTTTAGAAATATAATTTGTGAAAAATTGAGTTTTACTACAGAAAAATGAATTAATAAACTGCCCTGTCTTTCAGGGCTCCAAATTTTTAGCAGTGCTTTTATTCACATAGTAAATGGAAACTGACTAAAGAAATTGCTTTTAACTAATTAAAAACAAAACCTAAGACCTTCTAGAAATAATACTTTAACCCCTGTATGAATAATGCTGGTGCTAAAAACAAATTTATTAGACATTACAATGGCCACATGATTTTAGGATTTTCCTGTAAACTGAACTTGGAAGGTGAAAATAAAATTACCATGCACTGTACAATAAATTGCAAAAGTTCAAATATCTTCTTTATCAAACACATGCTGACTTACTTTAATGTACTCCCAAGTCATGTTGCAAAATCCTTTTCAACATGCTTGAAATAAAGAAAGCTTTTAAATAGTTTTTTCCCTCCTTGAGAAATTCAGAAGTATCTACAGCTCTGAACCGAACATGGGGTATTAAGAGAGTATCAGGTCAAAAAACTTGTCATTTTTTTTTTTAGCATAATGTTCACTCTAGTAGGGAGAAAGAAAATAAAAAGATTAAAAGAGGGAGAAGAGGAAAAGTGAGAGAAAGGAAGAAAGATGTGGACAATTTGCACATGTTGAACTTTGTAAGATTTGTATATTTACCATGGAAATAAATTGAATATATTATACTTATTTGTCACATAAAGAGAATTTTAAGTATTTTCTAGAAAGTATTTTCTTCTGCAATGTCTGCCAAAACACAGACTGTGATTAAAGAATAAACATGGTGTGTCTTTGTATCACCCTGCTGCATTCTCTCCCTTTTTTAAAACCATGCACTAGTGAAATTTATTTTTAAAAATAATATAAATTGTCAAAAATGGCTGATTTTTATTTTTTTTGCAAGTTGCAGCCCCAAGAAAATAATTTAAATATTCAGCTAATCTGTCCATGCAAAAAAAAGTTTAATTTCATTCAGTACAGTGTAGCCACAGAATTTTGTTTTTCAGAGTCCAACACAACTTGGCATTAGTGAACGACATGCCTGCTGGAGCTCCGAGGTCTGCCACTGCTCAGGTCGTCACTTTGGACCGGCTGCTCCTGTCCAGTCCGGGGGAGGGCTGACGTTCTGTCCTAGACCTCGTCTTTGGTCTCTTGCTTTTCACCTGATGCTTCCCAGGACGTCAGTCCTTCACTTATAACATGGCTTAACGGCTGGATAGCTCCATTTCTGTGGCATCACAGGACTTTGGGGGTCAGAGAAATGAAGAAAAAGGAACAATAAAAATATAAAGGTGCCATTGAAAAGGGCTTTTGTTGCATGAAACTGACTGATTCTTTGATATTAATCCATGGCTTCAGATTGGACCAAAACTCGAGTGTTACTGAACTCCAAACCTGATAGTTCTTCATAGCTCCGCTCCTTCACCTGAGGGCCTCCTTTAGGGCACAATGTGTGCAACTTCCTCTGAGAACACAGGATCGCTTTGTATCCCTAGGAACAGGCTCAGAAGACACAACATTAAGCATGCAGTGTTACCAGGGTTTGCGACCTGTGATTTTTTTTTTTTTGTAACGCTGGTTGCTATGACAACAGTTTTACAGCTGCTATGAACGAGAGTAAGAAGGTCCAGTTGAACTTTCCAGAGATGATTGGGAAGCTCTTCTTGTCAGAGGGGCCAAGGTTGGATCTACTAGGGAGGAAGGGGGGAAGAGTTTGAACCAGCCAATCACCATGTTGGATAGCTCCAGTTCATCTAAAAGTATCTGGGCCACTCCCATAAAGGATTTGTGATCCATGCGGCCATAGTCTCCCCAGACAATGATCTGTTGGCAAAATTAAAAGAGCAATGTCAGTACAATCATGTATGTAAGAGCTTGTAAACCAAAATACAATCGATTAATGATAGCTCAGTTGGCAAAGAATCCACCTGCAATGCAGGAGACCCCGGTTCAATTCCTGGGTCGGGAAGATCCTCTGGAGAAGGGATAGGCTACCCACTCCAGTATTCTTGGGCTTCCTGGTGGCTCAGCTGGTAAAGAATACACCTGCAATGCAGGGGACCTGGATTTGATCCCTGAGTTGGGATGATCCCCTGGAGAAGGGAAAGGCTACCCACTCCAGTATTCTGGCCTGGAAAATTCCATAGACTGTATAGTCAGTCCATGGACCTGGATTTGATCCCTGAGTTGGGAAGATCCCCTGGAGAAGGGAAAGGCTACCCACTCCAGTATTCTGGCCTGGAAAATTCCATAGACTGTATAGTCAGTCCATGGGGTTGCAAAGAGTCGGACAAGACTGAGCAACTTTCATACAATGTGCTGACATCAAACATCAAGTTATGTAGTTGTATTTAATTACTGGGATAGTTATCTTTACTGGAATTCAAAGGTACAGTCGGAAAACTCTACAGGAGTGTTAGGGTCCTAAGCCATTAAGGGAGACGAGAGCTAATGCGTGATGGGGGTTTACAAGTCTATAGTTCACTTTAAAAGAAACTGTGTATGGCTTTTTTTCACATTTTTTTTCCACTATGGTTTATTACATTCAACATAGTTCCCTAGTGTGTACAGCTTTATAGCACTGGCCACTCCTTGGAAGTTTCCCAAGAATTTCAGCTGAGGGGAGGATTGGAAGAGAATGTTTGACTCCATGAAGACACCTTCTTAGGTAAGGAATATACAATTCAGTAAATACCTGTAAAACCTTTCCTTGAGGACTTTCTTCAAAAGATAATAGTTGCTGGTAAAGGGGTTCCAGCGTTTTTCTTGCCACTTTCGTTTTCTTTTTGGCTATGCAGACTCCATTATCTAATAGATACACCTTTACATATGGTGCTTGGGAAAGAAAACACACAGGAGAGTTAAGTGATGAGCTATGGTTACAGAACACCCAACTTATGGATGGCACCTGCCACAGCTTAGTCTTAGGTTAAGAGAGCCAGCGGTCAAAAATCACTCGCCTTTCCACATTATTAGATAAGCAACAGATAAATTATTAGATAACAATAGATTAGATATCAGTCATTAAGGTAGTTTTAGACAGTTAACACAGCCTCTGAGTTGATTACTATTTTGCCATTGACTGGGTTTATATACTGCTTTTAAAAAAGAAATCCTTCTAGTCCCTAACAATATCCAAGAAAGAGGTCTCACTCGAATTTTCATGTGTCAGTTCATAAATCTAGTTAAACGTGCTCAAAATCATACTGTTTTACCCGTCTCCATGGATCATTTATCAATTATTTATTGATGGTGTGGGTACAAGACAAGGGTGGGGTTTGATGTAATATGTTCAAGTTAGCTGGAAAGAGAAAACTACTTATAAATACCATGGATTGATATTTTTTTGATAGGCTCTTTATAAAAGCATTTTCATGCACGGACAAATTGCGGTATTCTTTCTAGCAATCAGCTGACTGAACTCTGAGACCTTTATGAACACAACTGTCTTAATCACCACCGCAAAGTTGTACAATAGGTAACACTGGGTAACAACATGAACTTTCTAGGTTAGAGATTCAAAATTACAATTCGTTCAGTGGAAGTGCTGAGGTGAGAAACCAAGTTTCAGAATTGTTCTGTACATCAGGTCTGAAGGTGTCTACATCTCTGCACCAGGCATCTGGAATCTTTGGCATTCCCTATGGCTTTAAGCACCTTAGATTATAATATTTTGGTACAAAATGTGAGATTGCAATAAAAACTTATAATGGTGCCTCTCTATACACTCCAGGAAGTAAGAGTCTTCTAGCTAGAATGTCCTTCGTCTATGGGTTTATGCTATTTTGGGGACCTATATCTTTCTATATTTCTTCTAATTCTAGAACTCTAAGGATTTCTAAGGAGAATTTTGAAGCTCATATAAACAGAATAACACAAAATGCCAGCTAACAAGAACTTCTTAGGTAATTTATTTTGTGCAACATGTACATAAGTGTGATGGTTTTTATTTTGGAGGGTTTCTACCACATATGTGCTTATTAGCTAATGACTTCTCCCCACCAGGTCACCCTCACTGGGTGCTCACTCAGGAGAAATGCAAACTACTACAGATAACGGACTCATTTATCAGTAACCTTGATTATCTAAAAACAAAGTTTTCAGCATCTCTTGAAAAACAAAGCCTCTGAATTGAAAAGTGCAGATTCTGAACAGTCACAGAAGAAATCTCTTTTGTTCTTACCTGGCAGTGTCTTGGAACCTGGTTTTACAACAAGGCCACGGGCCCGAATTATTTCCACCTCCAGCTGTCCCTTTTTGTCCATCATTCCTACCTGAATGTCACCTAATAGCGAGTGAGGAAGAAACAAACAGGCCTTAACATACAAAAGCAGACAGAAAAACGCTTGCGTCAAAGATCTTGGCTTAACCTCATTGGATCATTTCCCATGTATTTTCCTAAATTCAAATATATTTAAAAATGTATCAATGATATCTTACTTTAAAAAGCATATAAATTAAAATGGAAAAAGTTGAAGTTTATATTGTTAAAATTAAAGATAATCATTCCAGATAATACTCCTAAAGATCTTATGAAATTGGGGAACGTGATTTTTCAATAAGCTAAAAGGAAAACAGTGAATCACATGACAGAAATTCTTACCCATTGCGGGTGTGGCCAGAGTTTGGCGCCCCACTAGCTGGGCAGGGCCAAGGCCATCCAGAAAATCACTGAATTGGCTATCCGAGGCCAAGCGGACACCAGGGAAGATCAGGCTAAAAGCAAACAACACAGGATTATTTTGTGTTACCCTCAACTCCTGTTTCCATCTAGCCCCCTGCCTGTGGCAGGAGAAGTTGGTATCGCCATTTTGTCACATATTAATTGGATCCCAAGCGCCCCCTGCACCTCCACGGCCCTCCTTCCTTCTCCTCCAGCAGCCCTCGTCCTGTACTGCACGTACGCTTCTGTCTATGTGCCTTTCTCTTCCTTGTCTGGAGGGCACGAACTGTGAGTTCTAGGTATAGCACTCCTACACGCTGAGCACTTATTCTGTGACTGGCATGAGCATACTGAATCTCTTAGCTGCATTATGAGACAGTCTGTTATTTAATCCATTTTTATCAATGAAGAAAGCCTTCAGATTACTGCCATCAACACCCAAACACACTATTTCTTCCTCCTTAAAGAAATAAGAAATCCGTTTCCCAACACACTTTCTTCTTTAGCTACAATCTCATTTCTCTCCCTGGAATTTCTTGAAAGAGATGTCTCTATGTACAATCTTTTCACTTTCTTTAACCTCTTCTTTTTTTTTTTCCTGCTGCACTGCACAGGCATGTGGGATCTTAGTTCCCGACCAGAGATCAAACCCGTGCCCCTTGCTTTGGAAGGTCGATGTCAACCACCGGGTTGCCAAGGAAGTCCCGATCTTCAATTTCTTTCCTCTCATTCTCTAGTGAAACTGTAATCAGTTTTCCCTTGCTCTCTTCCAAGCTTTGTTTTTCTCTACTCCACCAAAACTTCTCTGATCAAGGTTACCTAATAGCCACAGTGGTAAATCTTGACTGTTAATACTCCGTACTCGTCTAATCGAACATATTGGTCTCATTTGATCCAAATGATCACTCCCTCTCACTTGAAACACTCTGCTTCCTGAATTCTCTAGTCTTCTGGTTTTCTTCTGTAGCTATTTCACTGTCTCCTTTGCTAGTTCTAGCGCTAAATATAGCTGCTCAATCCTTTGACCTCTTCCCTGTATGTCCCAATTCCCTTGGCAATCTCATCCCATCTCCAGGTTTTAAACACTGTCTGCAGTGACATTACCTTGACTGACATCTCCAGCTTGGGCTTCTCCCATAGGTCCCAGACCTGTATTCTAACCGCTCTACTTACCTGCTTGAATGTCTAACAGGCAATCAAAACTCAACTTGTCCCACACTGACTCTCAACCCCCAAACAAACAGAAAACCAAACTCTGTTCTCAAGAGGATTCCTGTCTTAAATGGCAACTTCATTATTTCAATTGCTCAGCCTTGCAGTTGTCTTTCCTCTGGACAGGCTGCTAAAGCTATAATTCCCAGTGTGACTGTATTTGGAGGTAGAAACTTTAAAGGGATAGTTAAGGTTAAATGAGGTCATAACGGTGGGGCCCTAAGCTAATATGATGGTGTCCTTAGAAGAAACGCCAGGGGTACATATGCAGAGGGGAAATACCATGTGAGGACCTTGTGAAAAGGTGGCCAATTGGGGGCCAAGAAGAAGAGAGGTCTCAGGAGAAGCTAAACTTGCCGACATCTTGATCTTAAGACTTTCATCCTCCAAAACTATGAGAAAATAAATTTCTGTTGTTTAAGTGGTATTGTTTCTGTGTTTTGTTTCTTTTTCTTTTTTAACAGTAGCCCTAACAAACTTCCCAGATAGCTCAGTGGGTAAAGAATCTGCCTGCAGTGCAGGAGTCTCAAGAGACACAGGTTCAATCCTTGGGTCGGAAGATCCTCTGGAGAAGGGCATGGCAACTCACTCCAGTATTCTTGCCTGGAGAATCCCGTGGACAGAGGAGCCTGGCGCGCTACAGTCCATGGGGTTGCGAAGAGTCAGACATGACTGAGCACAGCAGAGCAAACCAATACACGCTCTTTCTCTCACATTCACATCAGATGCATTATTGAATCTTACTGGTTCTCCTATCAAAATGCATCCAGAATCTGACCTCACTAATGCTACCAGTCAGGTCCCAGCCATCGTTTGCTCCTTCTGAATGATCCCCCTGTTGCCACTTTTTACTCTCCACTCCCACAGAAACCAGACTGATCTGTTAGAGCTGAAGTCAGATAATGTCAGGTGTCTGCTCACTGTCCTGCATTGGTTTCTCATCCCAATCGGAGTAAAGCAAAGTCCTTGCAATGATATGTAAAGACAACACCAGCCGTCCACCCCTGCCCACCATATTCTTAATGTCTAATTTCTTACCACTTCTGCCTCACTCCTCAGGGATGCCTTTCCCATTGTGGTTGCCAGGCAAGCTGCGGCCTCAGCACTGCTTCAGCCTGAAATGTTCTTCATATACCTACATGCTCACTAACTTCCTTCAGATTTTTACTCAGATGTGGCCCTTTCCCTGGAGAAGGAAATGACAACCCACTCCAGTGTTCTTGCCTGGAGAATACCAGGGATGGCGGAGCCTGGTGGGCTGCCGCCTATGGGGTCACACAGAGTCAGACACGACTGAAGCAACTTAGCAGCAGCAGCAGCAGCCCCTTTCCCTGTCTGTCCTTCATAATACCCTACCCTTAACCTACCATCTCTCTTCCTACCTTTTCTCCTTAGCACTTACACCACCCAGTCTATTATATATTTTACTAGATTTTCTTATATATGCACTTAAATACATTTTATAGTTTATTGTCTATCTTATGTTAGACTGTGAGTTTGATGAGGGTAGGGTTTTTTTTCTTCTGTGTTTACTGCTGTATCTCCAGCACTAGAACCGTGCCTGCAATACTGCGTGTACTTATTAAACTCAATTAATGAATAAAAGAAATGAATGATAAAAAATCAAATAAGTGAATCTTAAAAAATTACATAACTTGTCCAAATTTGTATAGCACCATAAAGAGATTAGCATTTAAGCCTATATGATTCTAAAGCCTATGTCAAACCAACAACTGAGTTTTGCTCCCTTGTGTGATTGATATCCCCAACTCATAGTGAAGCGCTTAGAACATTAGAAGGTATGGAA
This sequence comes from Capra hircus, assembly GCF_001704415.2. Taxonomy (NCBI): domain Eukaryota; kingdom Metazoa; phylum Chordata; class Mammalia; order Artiodactyla; family Bovidae; genus Capra; species Capra hircus. The sequence goes on along the minus strand of NC_030821.1, from coordinate 21,809,028 downwards.
ATACCTCTTGAGTGAATTTATGTGTATTAACTCCATTTCTCCAATAAGACCATAAGCATTTGGAGTGCAGGGGTCATAGTTCAAACATTTAAAATCCCTAACAGTATCTAACACAGTACTTTGCAGTGATGAGTGCACATTTCTTTTTTACTTGACTCTCCATCTCTTTTAAGACTTCCTTTATCAATGTCAAATCTGTTTCTTCCCCTAAGCTTAATTCCCAAATATATACTCTGAACATTTTTAATGCTTCCATAACTATCTCACATAACCTTATTTATAGATGTATGAAAACCATATACATCTCTTGTATTTACATAACTGCTATGCAAATGATTCCTAAGGCAATATCATCAACACTGCCAGCCGCTCCCATGGCCACATATTTGTGAACTTGACTACACACTATGTTGCCTAAGCATCTGCTGCTTCCATAGTGATGACAGATGAGGTCACTAAACCCCCCTTTCCTCTATTAATGTCCTTTACATATCCATCTACAGCTCTGCAGTTGCTAATTACTGTTAATTCGTGGGTGACAGGGCTGTACAATCTTTACGAATGCCTTAAAAATATTTCAGACACGGTGGAGTCAAAGGAAAGCTACATGATAATTACATAAAGGAAAGGCTCAGCAAAGCTTGTGGTGTTTCATTTTTGTTGTTACATTTATCCAAACTGTTACTGGATGGAACTAAGCATGTATCAGTTTTCTATATTTTTTAGTAATAACTGTTAGAGCAAAGATTTTCAAAATTAGCACTGTACGTGTTGCATGGGCATAGGAACTTTAAGTGTTGCTGTGTTTTTATGTATTATTTCAAGGTAGGGCAAGCTTCCATTTGTGACAGTTATATTTTAGCATCTTGCCTTTAAAGTGAAACACTTTATCCCCAAACCTATTTCCATTGATAAAAAAAGCCAGGCACGTCACATTTCTCAGTGGCAGGTAAGCAAAAGTTTCCTTCACAGCAAATCAGCCAGTGCCCCAGAGCATGCGAGTTAGCTTTTGTGAAAGCACAGAGAGACGGGGAGAGAAGGAAGACTGCAGCGAGGCGTGGAGACCACTACTCAGCCAGCATCACTCACTTTCCTTCTGAGCTGTAGCTGTTCATGCTGCCGTCGGTAGATTCTCGGCTTGCTTGTCGAGTCATCCAGTTCCTCATTTCCACAGCCAAGCCTGTTTCTGTACTTCTCTGGACAGTGCTCCGTAGCTTTTTACCCCCGGTTTCTGCAAAGACAGAAAACAAAAGAGGTGATAGTTTTGTCATCAGCATCACGTAACAAATGTATCAGCCAAGCACTGAGGTTCTCAGATGGGAAAAAAAAAAAAAAAACTGCGTAAATCTAAAGTGCTTTTATGAAGGAGACAAAAGGTATTTCAAATCTTGTCTTGTTGAGTGGGATGAAAATTTTCTAAAAAATTGTCAAGAAACACAAAATACCGTTGTTTTATTCCCATTTAAAACAGTGTTCAAATAGGTAACAAAAGGAACAAAAAGGTTCAAACTATGTAAAATAAAATAAGCTTTGTTTTCATTGTAATATTTAAATCAAGATTTAATTTATGCCTGTCTTTTTTTTTTCTTTCTTTTTGTCACAGTCAAAGAAGTAGGCCTTCATATTATTTCCAAAGAATAGGTAGTGAGTAATCCTCAAATTCTACTTTCAACTTTCATATAAAAACTTGTTTTTGTAGCGTGATGAATATTAGAAAGTATAAATTATAAAGAAAGCTACACTAAGGAGACAGCCCTGCCTGAAAACACTTCTCACATCTGTTGGCAGTTTTCAGAGAGATTCTCATGCTGGGTTTTGCACTCCCAAGTGAAAAAAGAGCTTTTAAGTTTTTGGTCATGGATACCCACTCCAGTGTTCTTGCCTGGAGAATCCCAGGGACGGGGGAGCCTGGTGGGCTGCCGTCTATGGGGTCGCACAGAGTCGGAAGCGACTGAAGCGACTTAGCAGCAGCAGCAGTCATGTTCTTAGGGCTTCCCAGGTGGCTCAGTTGGAAAATAATTCATGGAGACCCAAGTTTGATCCCTGGGTTGGGAAGATCCCCTGGGGGAGGAAATGGCTACCCACTCCAGTATTCTGGCCTGGAGAATCCCATGGACAGAGGAGCCTGGTGGGCTCCAGTTCAGGTTGTCGCAAAAGAGCCAGACACAACCTAGCAACTAAAGTACAATCACCACCAAGCCATGTTCTTAAGGCTCTTTAACAGTCTGACTAGGAGGTTTGCTCATGGAAGCCCACTAGGAGGCCAAACAGGAAAGAAACGGAGTCAAGGCCCCAGATGTGGCAGAGGCACAAACTGCCATCTGCAGAGGACAGGAGGAAGGAGCGCCTGCTCACAGAGGGCGTGGGATTTGAGATGGGCTTAAAAATTGGGCAGATTATGATCCAAGAAACAGCCCCAATTATCAGAGACCTTACAGGTTGGAATGTGGAGCTGAGAGACAGCTAAAGCTGCAGCAACAGGGGGATGGCTCAAAATACTTTTATTAATTTATACCCTGTCAGGTCTAACTATTCATCCACATTGACCATACATATCATCAGTATTTTGGGAGATGGTAAGCTCTTTTGTTGCCTGGTATTAATAACTTCCTTTCAGATCAATAAATATTTGGTGATATTGCCAATGACTTGTGGAAATCCTTTCCATCAAACCTCTTGAAATATATGCTCACCATTTTGAAACACTGCTTTAAATTTCAACTGTTCTCCACTTCCAACGTTAATGTACATCAAAATGCTTTAATAAGTACATATAAAATATGTAATGACTGGTCTACAACTCAGTTCCATAGATCAGTAGATATATAGACTGATCTACAACTGAGGCTGATATTTCAGATAACTGATAGTAAAACATGTTGTACTGATATGAACTGTTAAGAGGAGATACATCACCGTCCACAGATGAGGGAAAGCACATCCTTCCAGAGAAATGATTAGTTAATATGTGTACAAAATGATAAAATGTGAAAATTACTCATTTGCAACCTCCAATGGAATAATTCAAATAAGACATATCAATGGATGCTAATGCTAATATAAATAAAATTAGATTAACATAAGCCAAAAAAATCATCCTACAAATTAGTTCTAATCACTAAAGGAGAATACGTATTTAATACTGGAAAACCTGGCTATTGCCTTCTTAATCATGGGAGTGAACTTAGTAGCACTAATAGTGTGACAATCAATCACTGTAGTACCTATCAGGTTGATCTGGACAAAAATATACAACCTGTTTTTAATGAGGTCTTTGTAACAATCTTCTAAGTTTTCAGAAACAGGATAGAATAACAAGATAAATGATATACACACACAAAACCAGATGAACCCAGAACATGGGATTTTGTTCAAGAATCACTTAAAATTAATATCATGAAAACTAACACGGTGGGAGAATTGTCCCAGATTTAAAAATATCACAGGATGTAACCATTAAATGCTATGAGTATACTTTGTTTTTGTTTTTTTAAAGAAACCCTAAAAGCAAAATACTAAAAGGAATTTTAGGACAAGTAGGGGAAATCTGAATATGAATTGGATATTAGATAGGATAAGAAAATTGTTAATTTTCCTAGGCAGATAATGGCATGTATTATATAAAATTTCCTTATCATTAGGAGATACATGCTGAAGTATTTAGATCTCAAGTCTTACACTGTTTGCAACTTACTTTCAAACAGTATAGCAAAAAATATGCATATTCATAAAACAAAGAATGAAATGTTAACAACAAGAAAAAGGATGGGCATGAAGAGTAGATCTTGACAGTCATACACTCAATATTTGTGATTTTATTTGAGAGTGATTCTCAGAAAGGCCACATTAAATTGAGTGAAGTTAAGTCAAAGATAAATATCATATCACTTATATGTGGAATCTAAAAAAATGGTACAAATGAACTTATTTACAAACAGAAATAGAGTCATTACCAAGGAGGAAGAGGGGGAGGGATAAGTTGGGAGACTGGGATTGACATATACACACTATTATATATAAAATAGATAATTAATAAGGACCTACTGTATAGCACAGAGAACTCTACTCAATACTCTGTAATGACCTATTACAGGGAAAAGAATCTAAAAAAGAGTGGATATATGTATAGTATATATAACTGATTCACTTTGCTATACAGCAGAAATCAGCACAACTTAAATTAATAAAAAGAGTAGTAAAACTTTGTATAGGTATGAACTGGAATCATGAAAGGTGTTGGGCTGGTGTGAGGAAGTCCCAGCCCCTCTGTGGAAGCTGTGCTGTTCGCTTCCAGTGAAGAATGCTTGAATGAAAAATCACCACCAACTGAGACATACATCTTCAGTGACATCTGAAAATTCAGAATGAGGGTATGCACAGAAAACATGACTTCCCAATTTGCAGTGTCAAAAATGTACTATTTTTCATTTAATGTCTGACTCATCACAGCAAAGTGACTTGAAAACCTGCTATTACAGGGTAAAGAGAACTAGCCACCATTTGAGAAAAAGTAACAGCACAATCGGAGAAGGCAATGGCACCCCACTCCAGTACTGTTGCCTGGAAAATCCCATGGATGGAGGAGCCTGGAAGGCTGAAGTCCATGGGGTCGCTGAGGGTCAGACACAACTGAGCGACTTCTTTCACTTTTCACTTTCATGCGTTGGAGAAGGAAATGGCAACCCACTCCAGTGTGCTTGCCTGGAGAATCTCGGGCACGGGGGAGCCTGGTGGGCTGCCATCTATGGGGTAGCTCAGAGTCAGACACGACTGAAGTGACTTAGCAGCAGCAGCAGCAACAGTACAATAAGCATGTAATCCTCTTGTTTACAGATTGCTTTTAACGTGCTTTTAGAATTTTCACAATCCCCATTTTACAGATACAGTATCCAAGGGTCCTAGTTGTGACAAAATCTCCTGAAGTCATACAGAAAATAACCAAACCAGAGTTTATACAGTTTCCTGACTCCCAGTTCTCTGCTATTCCCTGATTTGCTGTCAGAATATAACTGATGAGTAGCCTGTACAGCTGTTCAGGGAGAGGATACTGAGCTGTAGGAATATATGGAAGGCCCTACTAGAAGCAACTGCTGGGATGGAAAGAGCAGAGCACAGTGAAGAGGTTGGGCCCAGGTATACAACTGCTTCTCTTTGAATCCCTTAAAATCCTTACATTATCATGTACCAGCTGGCTAACATGAAGCAAGCTACCTTTTCTATGACTCAGCTTTCTTAAACTGTAAATGGCAATGATAATAATAATGCCTACCTCACAGAATTTGTGAGGGTTAAGAAAAATACGTTTAAAATGCTTAGGATAGTGCCTGCTATATAGAAAACCTTCCATTAATGACACTTATATGCAAAGTACATCATAAGAAACACTGGGCTGGAGGAAGCACAAGCTGGAATCAAGATTGCTGGGAGAATATCAAGAACCTCTGATATACAGATGACACCACCCTTATGGCAGAAAATGAAGAAAAATTAAAGAGCCTCTTGATGAAAGTGAAAGAGGAGAGTGAATAAGTTGGCTTAAAACTCAACATTCAGAAAACTAAGATCATGGCATCCAGTTCCATCACTTCACGGCAAATAGATGGGGAAACAGTGGAAACAGTGTCAGACTTTATTTTTAGGGGGCTCCAAAATCACTGCAGATGGTGACTGCAGCCATGAAATTAAGACACTTACTCCTTGGAAGGAAAGTTATGACCAACCTAGACAGCATATTCAAAAGCAGACGTTACTTTGTCAACAAAGGTCCGTCTAGTCAAGGCTATGGTTTTTCCAGTGGTCATGTATGGATGTGAGAGCTGGACTATAAAGAAAGCTGAGTGCCGAAGAACTGATGCTTTTGAACTGTGTGTTGGAGAAGACTCTTGAGAGTCCCTTGGACTGCAAGGAGATCCAACTAGTCCATCCTAAAGGAGATCAGTCCTGGGTGTTCATTGGAAGGGCTGATGTTGAAGCTGAAGCTCCAATACTTTGGCCACCTGATGTGAAGAGCTGACTCATCTGAAAATACCCTGATGCTGGGAAAGATTGAGGGCAGGAGGAGAAGGGGAGGACAAAGGATGAGATGGTTGGATGGTATCACTGACTCAATGGACATAGGTTTGGGTGGACTCCAGGAGTTGGTGATGGACAGGGAGGCCTGGCGTGCTGCGGTTCATGGGGTCACAAAGAGTCAGACACGACTGAGCGACTGAACTGAACTGAATGATACTGTCATTAATACTGAGGCTTCCCTGGTGGCTCAGAGGGTAAAGAATCTGCCTGCAATGCAGGAAACCCAGGTTCTATCCCTGGGTTGGGAAGATCCCCTGGAGAAGGGAGTGGCCACCCACTCCAGTATTCTTGCCTGGAGAGTTCCATGGACAGAGGAGCCTGGCAGGCTACAGTCCATGGGATCACAAAGAGTTGGACACAACTGAGCAACTAACACTTTAACTTTTCATAAGTATACATATGGGCTTCTAGACGGGAAATCAGAAAACATGTTTCCCAGGCCAATCTCTACCACTGACTAGCTGGCTCTATGGTCTTCTCTGAGTCATTATCCCCCTTCTGAGTCTCAGATTCCTCATTTATGAAAAAAAGAGGAGGGGGGTGGTGACAGATGATCTCTGGTCTCTTAGCTCCGAAGTCTGAGTTTCTATCATTCGTGTATGACCATGACCATGATTAACAGCATACACTGAACAGAGAAGGCTACTCATTGTCATCTGATGAACTCTAGGCATATGCTGCCGTCTATGGGGTCACGCAGAGTCGGACACGACTGAAGTGACTTAGCAGCAGCAGCAGCAGGCATATGCTATGCATTTATAGTAGCTTTTAAAAATATGTCTTCTAAATGTATTTTTATCTGATACATTCATAGACTTATTTAAAAAGTAAATATATTTTTCAATACTGCAAATCCTTTACATCACATTCACAACAAAAGTAATTTATCCTAAATACAATTCATTATGATGAATCACATATAATGTTTCAAATGCTTTATCATGTTATTCAACCAAAAAATCTATATAACAGAGAATGCCTATATAAAGTACATTAGGCAGAATTCTAAGATGACTCCCATGATTGTGCTACCTTACATGGCAAAGGGGTTTTGCAAATATAAGTAAGGTTACTAACCAGTTGACCTAAAGATAAGGAGCTTATCTCAGTGGGCCTAACATACCCACATGAACATTTTGAAAGCAGAGTACCATCTCTGACTGGTTCCAGAAGAGTCAGTCAGGGAGATCTGAGACACAAGAAGGATTCAGTGTACCTTTGTGTCTTGAAGATGGAGGGGACCATGTGGGAAGGGTCTGAGAGTAGCCTTTAGCAATGCTTAGCTGAAAGGCAAAAAGAAAATGGAGACCTCAAGGCCAACACCTGCAAGAGGCTGTTCTCTGCCAATACTCAGCCCAGCCAACAGCCTGATATCAGCCATGGGATGTCCTAGGCAGGAACCCAGCCAGGCCAGATGTGTCCTACAGAACAGTGAACTAGCAAATGGGTACTGTTTTAAGCTGCTAAATTTGTAGTAGTTGTTGAGCAACAAAATGTAATTCTTTAGATTAATTTTTTAATGGGATATGTATAAAAATAACCTGTTGTGACCATAGGAGTAGACCAATGGAAATTATTTGTAAGAACTCAACAGCCATAATAAGGCAAAGTATATATTTTAAAACATATATATAAATATATACAAATGTGTACTTTGTCATGTCCATCTCTTTGCAACCCCATGGACCATAGCCCACCTGACCCCTCTGTCCCTGGAATTCTCCAGGCAAGATACTGGAGTGGGTAGCCACTCCCTTCTCTAGGGGATCTTCCTGACCTTGGGATTGAACCCTGGTCTCCTGCATTGCAGGCAGATTCTTTGCCCTCTGAGCTACCAGGGAAGCCCCAGTATTAATAACATTATCCTCTGGAGAAGGGAATGGCTTCCCACTCCAGTATTCTTGCCTGGAGAATTTCAGGGACAGAGGGTCCTGGTGTTACAGTCCATTGGGTTGCAAAGAGTTGGACACGATTAAGCACACATTTGTATGTATATACACATATATACACTGCACAACTATCATATACATATATATGATATGTGTGTGTGGGTTAAAAGATGTTAAAAAATACTTAGGTAGCAAACTATAAAACTAAGGTCCAGATTATGTTGCTGCAGAGCTCTTAAACCATTCATTCTAGTGTTGGGTATTTTAAGACAGTGTATTTGGAGAAGGTGCCTGCAGGTAAAAATCAAATTCTTGAAGTACAAAACATCACAAACAGAAAGCAACACAGGAGATGTCCCTGTTATTCTTCGTGTAGTCTGATGACTCAATTGCTTGGTACCTTCTGAATTCAAAGAAAACCACTTGATTAAACAAACAAAGTGTCCGTTTCCCCTAATAATAGCTGAAAACCAGGAAACCCTTTCCTGGTGACTTGACAACAAAAATCAAAAAGTCCTTCCTGCTGCAGATTTTAAAACTCTCCCAAGCCCCAAAAGGAGGCTCACAGTCAAATGCCTAACAATCTCAGAGTGACTTTCCAAATCCTGTGTCCACAGAACCCATTCCTGCTTGCTCTTATCTGGAAATCTCACCCTTTGGCAGACAGACTTATTTCAGAGTCAGGATTTTCCTGATGTTAATATGGAAAATGATTTATGGAAACAGGTTGAAGATAGATTGGTAGATCCTGAAAAATGACTTTAATTTTTGGTTTTGACCACAAGAGTTAATAAGCCTATTTACATATTTTATTGAAATATTTTGCAAGTATAATTTAGAGAATCCATTTGCATTTCATCTAGAGATTTTTTAAATGCATTAAAACATGAGAATTTCTAAAATTGCTGATTATAGAATCTTAAAAGCATTATAGGGATCCAGTGTATCATTGTAATTTTATGTACTCCCTTCCTATAGCAATGAGCAAGTTGAGGTTCAGAGTAGCTACTTTCTCTTTAATAAAAGATTTTTATCTTTAAAAACCAGTAATGATTTCGAATTGTACTTTAGCTATCTTTTATTAATAACTTCTCTAATTTCTCAAAATTTCAAGTTGCCTCCAGCACTCTGGCACATTGATAGATATATCAGGATGTGAAAGAGGTTGGTTTATTTACCCACTTGGCCCAGCAAGACCTCAATATATGGATATTCCTAAGTAGATTACTATATGGTGCATGAAAGCTTGTTCACTTATATTTATGTTTGCTAGGGCTTCTTCGGAGAAGGCAATGGCACCCACTCCAGTACTCTTGCCTGGAAAATCCCATGGGCAGAGGAGCCTGGTAGGCTGCAGTCCATGGGGTCGCTAAGAGTCGGACACGACCAAGCGACTTGACTTTCAGTTTTCACTTTCATGCATTGGAGAAGGAAATGGAAACCTATTCCAGTGTTCTTGCCTGGAGAATCCCAGGGACGGGGGAGCCTGGTAGGCTGCAGTCTATGGGGTTGCACAGAATTGGACACGACTGAAGCGACTTAGCAGCAGCAGCAGCAGCGCTTCTTACTATAATAAACATAATTCAAGTCTCTGAAAGTCTAAACAAAATAGGGACAAATATCTGACAATTTCTTTTGGGCTAATCCAGGATTTGCATTAACAACTAAAATAAATAGAAATTAATAGAAATTAACCATTGATTTTCAAAACTGTTTCAGAGTTTAACACAAATTCATTCATTTCATCAGCTTTGTCACAACTATTATGAAAGTTAAATATTAATAGCTTCAATACGGTAAGCTACAAGTAGAGGTCACAGTTATGGTAGACATTAGGGCTGATAAAATATATTCACATTTCTCCCACTTATGAAGTTCAGTGTGGTCATGTGACTTGCTTGGCCAATGAAATGTGAGCAAAACTGGCCCATGTAACTTTAGGGCCAACAGAAGCTTCAAATCCAACAATGTGTGAAAAGAATATACACCATGATGAAGAGGGATTTATGTCAATTATACAACGCTGGTTCAATTTTCAAAAATCAGTTAAGGTAATCCATCATATCAACAGGTTAGAATAAAAATCACATGATATCAACAGGTGTCGAAAAAGGATTCAAAAAAATCCAGCACCTATTCATCATATTTCCTTGGAGAAGGAAATGGCAATCCACTCCAGGACTATTGCCTGGAAAATCCCATGGACAGAGGAGCCTGGTAGGCTACAGCCCATGGGGATGCAAAGAGTTGGCTATGACTGAGCGATTTCACTTCTTCTTCTATTATTCATCATAAAAAACTCTCAATAACTAGGAATAGCAGAGAGCTTCCTCAACTTGATAAGGAGTATCTACAAAAAGCTTACAACTAACATCTTACTTAATAGTGAGAAACTTGAGCTTTCATACCAAGATCAGATGGAAAGCAAGAATGTTCCTTCTTACCACTCCTTTCAGCATCACACTGGAAGCTGTAGCTAATACAGTAAAAGAATAATAGGAAATAAAAGGTATACAGATAGAGAAGGAAGAAATAAAACTGTTTTTGTTCATAGGTGGCATGATTGTCTATGTAGAAAATCTGAAAAGAATTGACATAAAAACTCCTGGAACTAGTAAGTGACTGTAGCAAGGGTGCCAAATACAAGCTTAATATTTAAGTCAACTTCTTTCCTATATGACAGCAATGAACGAGTGGAATTTGAAATAAAAAATATAATACCATTTACATTAGCATCCAAAAAATGGAATACTTAGGTATAATAGCTAACAAAATATGTACACGATCTATATGAGGAAAACTACAAAACACTGATGGATAACATCAAAGAGCAACTAAATAAATGGAAGGATATTTTATATTCCTGGGTAGGAAGATGTAATATTGTTGAAATGTCAGGTCTTCGCAACTTGATCAGCAGACTGAATGCAATCCCAATCAAAATCCTAGCAAGTTATTTTGAGATCCTGACAAACTGACTATAAAGTTTACATAGAGAGGCAAAAGACTCAAAGAATAAAGCTGGAGGACTGACACTATCCAACTTCAAGACTTACTATGGTGTTGCAGTAATAGATCAATAGAATATACAGCCCCCAAATAGACCCACATAAATACAGTCAACTGATATTCGACAAAGGAGCAAAGGATTCGAATACAATGGGGCAGAGACAGTCTCTTCAATAATGCAGCTAGAAGTACAACTGGATGTCCACATGCAAAAAAACAAAACTAGACACAGACTTTAAATCCTTTACAAAAATTAACTTAAAATTAATCACAAGCCTAAATGTAAAATGCAAAACTATAAATCTCCTAGAAGATAACGTGGGAGAAAGCCTAGATGACTTTGGGTATGGTGATGACTTTTTAGATACAACAATAGCATGATCCATGAAAGAAAGAATTGATAAGTTGGATTTCATTAAAATTCAAAAGTTTTGCCTTGCAAAACACTCTGCCAGGAGAATGAGAAGATAAGCCACAGGCTGAAAGAAATAGTTGCAAAAGACATATCTAATAGTGGACTATTATCCAAAGTATAGAGAGAACTCTTAAAACACAACAATAAGAAAGCATACAACCAGATTATAAGATGGGCCAAACAGCCTGACACCTCACCAAAGAAGACAGGGTACAGACGGCAAATAATCATACGAAAACGTGCTTTAGATCATGTCATCAGGGAAATGCACATTAAAACAATGAGATACCAGGACACACCTATTGTGTGTGTGTTAATTGCTCAGTTGTGTCTGACACTGTGCAACCCCTTGGACTGTAGTCTGCCAAGCTCCTCTGTCTATGGGATTTTCCAGGCATGAATGTTGGAGTGGGTAGCCATTCCCTTCTTCAGAGGATCTTCCTGACCCAAGGATTGAACCCAGATCTCATACACTGCAGGTGGGTTCTTTATCATCCAAGACACTAGGATTAGAATGGCCAAAATTTAGAACACCGACAACACCAAATGCTGCTGAGGAAATGGAGCAACAGGAACTCTCATCCATTGCAAACTGGAACAGACACTTTGGAAGACAGTTTATGCTTTCTTACAAAACGAAGAGATTACCTCAGAGAATCAGAACACTCGGCTCCCACTGTTATTACTTGTTAATATTGTTAATAATTCTTAATCCTGATTTTAGCAAGAAATAAAACCAAGTTTATGACTCTTTTGCAGTAAGATCATTCTATTTTTTTGCCCATAAAAGTTGAGGCTTACCACTTTGGTATTCTTAACACTTTTAAGAAATTATAGCTCTCACTCTTACTCTTTTGGGAGTTGTCATTTCTATGGTACCTTCTTGTTCCCACTATCTGATGTTGCTATGATAACAAATGAAATTTATTTAGAAAATTGGTCCCCTTGGCTTTTTTAGCTGACAAGTCTGTCCTTGGTCACATATCAGTCCACTGATATTTGTGCCTGTTTCTCTCTGAAGAATGGACATGAAATATCATCAACCTCATCTTAACTCTCAAGTTAGCTATTTTAAGGCAGCACTTTGTGGTGAGAAGAGCATGCCATTTTAGAATCAGATGATATGTGCTCAAGTTTTTATTTGATCATATGCAAACTTGAGATCAGGTTTAGCCTATGTCACAGAATAAATGAAATGCAGTGGTATTTAATGAATAGTGATAAATAAGGACTGGATACTGTAATCTATGTGAAAGCATTTTGAAAACTGTAAAATGTATACAAATCCTTCTTTGAAAAATGACTGGAATAATGTGAGATTATCCTAAACTCGAAGGGAGAAAACTATATATATAAGTAAGTGGAGTCCTGCCATAGGAAGGAGAGCCTGCTGGCCAAACTGGATTTAGGGGTTGCTTTCTCCATGCAAACCCACTGTTTTCAAATGATATCAAGGCGGTCACCATTAAGTTGAGAACAAAAGAAGTGGGCAGGGCACAGAGGCTGGAAACTATAACAGGATCTTGAGGCTTAAAATCTTTGTCCAATGAAGTGTTTGGTTAGAGTCACTTACACTTGAAACTGATTGGAATCAAACAGCCTTCTGAATTTCTGAAGGATCTGTACAGAAAAAAATAATTACCAGTCCATTTATAATACAAAAGGTAACTACTTTTTTCCTAATCTGTACTAGAGAGAAGTGGGCTATGAAGTGGGCTATACCTTCTCTCTAATGGAAACCTTTGCGGCCATAAAGAATAAAGGACAAAGAAACACTTTCTGAAAACAGAAACCAGGGTCCCAGATATGTAAACCAAGAAATGTATTCTACTCTCAGTCTTTGCCATTCCCTCCAAATGGGATTTGAAAATTCCTGTGGATGACTGATTGCTTTGTGTTTCTTATTCTCTCCTTTAGAAATGAAAATGTTTACTTTGGCTATCCTGTTGCTACCATTTAAACAGGATGTACTGGAGGCAGATAATACGTCTTACAGTTTACAGGTCAGTATAACATGAAAAGCCATATGTGTTTATGAGGGAGAGGACTATACATCACTCAAAGATCCTAGACTTCAACCTGCAGCTAAGTGGATGACAGTTTAACGTCGTCTTTCTTAGAGATTGTCTCTGTCCTATATGCAAAATAAGAATGTCCACAGATATCTGGTGGCTCACTCTGCTGGAAAAGTTAAAATGAAGAGAGCCATACCCATCACCTTAGGTTTCTTCCACAGATTTCTTTTACTATTCCTGTCTGTTCATCTTATTGAACAAAGAGGAAAACTACCAAATAACAAGCTAGTATTTTAAAAAATTAAAAATAGGTAATTAGGCTGAGCTTAATAGTTTTTGTCCCCCACTGGTAATCATATCACTAGGTGGATATTTGTTAGTGTTTGGGGCTCACCAGGATTTGAACCTTCTTCCTGTGTATGAGAAACAACCCATCCTTTAACTGTAGAAGCTAATACTGTCACCTGTCATTTTCTCAACCTGCCTGCCAATGAGGACATGAACAAATGGCCAAGGTTCTGCTGATCAGACGTCATTGCTCCAAACTTACTGAATTTGGAGAGGAAGAGCCAAAAAACTTAGTTTTACCGAATCACTGGGCTACTACAGGGCTTTGGAAGGCAGGGGAGCTAAACTGTATGTAAGAACCAGATTGTGAAAGATTTTGAATGTCAGGCTAAAGGTTTTATTTAGTAGGAGATAGGAATCTACTCAAGTTTTTGTAGAAGGAGTAATGTCAATATTAAGATGATGTTTAAGAAAATTGATCTGGGGACAACGAAGTTAGATTTGAGTGGGGAGATCAAAAAATGGAAGAGAGCAGGTTGGGAGATTCAGATGATTTCAAAGACGAACTAATACAGTCCTAAACTATCAAGGTGACAGTGAAAATGGGAAGGAAGAAAAAACTGAGGAAAGCTGAGAAGGCAGCATTTCTTTTGTAGAAGGTGCCAACTGGTGGCACAGTTAAGCTACACGTGGTCAATGTTGGCTCAATTATTGTTTAAATTTTTTCACTTAGGCACCAACATTTTAAAATGCAAAGGCTTTAAGTAAACTGTCAGATTTATAGCTTCTCTTCGGGAAAAGAGAAGAAGAAATTGCCAACCCTGGGCTGATATTCAACTTGGCATCAATTAGCTAGAACTGAGTATTCACCATTCATTTTTGGATGGATAAGCTTTCTCCAGCTTTTCAGAGTCCCTGCATTTTCCCTTTTGTCTAGTATCTGGCCTACTTCACTGATGTATGTTACCTTCCTGGCCTTTGACTTACAGGAATAATAAGAGAGCAAATGATCACTGGAATAGCTAAAATAAACGTCCCTTTCATTTTAGTCTAATTAGCATAATCTAAACCTTAAATGATTCTTCAAAATTAGAACTGATATTATCACTTTTATGTTAGCTTTTTCAACTGGTCAAATAGTATATATATATATTTTATATATATACTATATATATATATGTCACCTTGATATATATATATGTGTGTGTGTATATACCCCACTCCAGTACTCTTGCCTGGAAAATCCATGGACTGAGGAGCCTGGTAGGCTGCAGTCTATGGGGTCACTAAGAGTCTAGCATGACTGAGCAACTTCACTTTCACTTTTCACTTTCATGCATTGGAGAAGGAAATGGCAACCCACTCCAGTGTTCTTGCCTGGAGAATCCCAGGAACGGCGGGGGAGCCTGGTGGGCTGCCGTCTATGGGGTCACACCCAGTCGGACACGACTGAAGTGACGCAGCAGCAGCAGCAGCAGCAGCAGCAGGTAAATCCCTTCCTCCCCAAATAAACATTACCATATGTGATAGATTATACAGAATGATCTTCTCTGATCAATAATATGGACCTAGGAAGACCAGCAGAGAGCACTTACCCATTGTTCTTGGCAGCATTGGGAAGCTGCCACCACGACTTTCTAGTGGGTTTCTTTTATAAGTCATTACACACAACATGTCTCAATAGGGAAGCTTGTCCCCATTTTCTAGTTTTGAATTTAGTGAACCTGCTGAAGGAACATAGCAAATTGGAGTTTAACTTCACTTTTGTATGAAATTCAAATTACTTTTAAGGGTATTATTTGGACACTTGGCAGTGAAAGATTTTTAATTTTTGATTAAAATGCAATATTTGATAAGCATTTTGAGTGGACTGTTCTTTGATTTACCTTTTTAAATTCCAAAGTCTTTTGCCTCACTTTAGTCCATGGGGTCACAAAGAGACATAACTTAGCGACTAAAACAGTAACAGTAAGTGTAAACGTAAATCTAATATAAAAACTGTGCTATTGTTGAATATGATGTGGACTTATGTAAGAAGTGATTTATTATATAGAACCAATCAAAATCTAGGAGATAGTATATGTATAGTATCCTCTAAGAAAAGATATGTATCAGGACTAGTACTGTCTATTCATGTCCTGTCCCCAACACTGGCATTGTGAAAATATATAAAAACTATGAATGGTGAATTTTAATAAGTCTAGATCACACACTATAATTTTAAAACAGTGTAAATATAGTGACTAGCAGTCAGTTGTACCGATATTCAGCTTGAAAAGAATGGTAGGACTCTATACTGTTGTTATTAATAGTGGAATACCTACAGTGCTAGACATGATGTTTGTATTTAAGAGGATTATATTTAAGTGTATGAATAATTTTTTGTTCCAATGGAGCATGAGTAAAGTGCTAAGCTCCATTTTAATCAAATGGGACTGCTTATTAAGAATTAAATACACAGGAAACTATAGTCAACATCCTGTGATTAAACCATAATAGAAAAGAATATTGAAAAGAATGCATGTATATATAACTGAATCACTTTGCTGTACAGCAGAAATTAACACAACACTGTAAATCAACTATACTTTAATAAAGTTAAAAAATAAATATATCACTTAAGGATTAGAATAAGATAAGGTCTTTTACTGATTGTAAAGCCTCTTTAAGAGTGGAGGATAATTAAACAGGTCTTCTGAATACAGTCTATTTAGTTCCTTTTATATTAATTCCTCATAGCTTCACTGTCACATGCAAAGACACTTTCCTGCATTCTTCTGGTGATTTTTAAACTATTCTTATTTCTTAGATGGTTTTCCTGTAACTTAACTTTCAAAACAGTGGCATGTAAAAGAAATTTAATAAATTAATTTGTTCTGTTAAATAGTATTAAGTTGATAGGATCTCTCCTTCTGTA
The DNA here is from genome assembly GCF_001704415.2 of Capra hircus. Classification (NCBI taxonomy): domain Eukaryota; kingdom Metazoa; phylum Chordata; class Mammalia; order Artiodactyla; family Bovidae; genus Capra; species Capra hircus. The sequence continues at coordinate 21,792,423 of NC_030821.1, read as the reverse complement.
GGATTGCCAAGTCAAATTTCAAACAAGGAAGAAGGTCACAAAATCAAGCAAATCAAATTCATCACATACTATACATACGTAACTGAACAAAAATCACTAGCCCAGAAACGAGTAACTTTAAGATATCTTGAAAAACCAGATCTAAAAATATTAGGATACATGCCATTTCCCTACATTACATGACCATAACCATTGCCCCTGGATCTATGGGTGGGAGACTTGCTTCTCCTACATGGAATGGTAACCATTTCAATGGTTTCTTCTTTCTCAAAGTTATTATAATGTTTAAAAATTCTACAAACAGTAATATCCTATATTGGGGTGGTAGACTCAATGCTGGGGCCAAGTGGCTTACATAATGATTCTAATACTTAACTCAGAGAGTTCAATGATAAATAAACATAATTTAGAAATAGTTAAATAACAAGTAGATGGTATTATCATTACTTTTATTTAAAATTAAACTATTCAGAGATTTGGAGAATAGTTATCTGGAATATATCCAGGGACAAAGAAGCAAAAAAAAAAAAAAAAAGAAAGAAAGAAAAGAAAAAAGGAAAGCATACAAAAAAAGTAGTTACAAAGACCAGTCAACAATCTTATTTTATTTTGCTTATACTAATGACCCTTTCCTCCTCACTCAAGTCAGCCCTGTTGAGATTTATAATCTGTGGGCAAGTTCCTTAACTATTCAGTCTCAGTTTTCACATGTGTAAATTGATAATAATAATAAGTTCCTTGAAGAATTATCATGAAATCAAAGGAATGTGGCAAAGGAGAAGGTGCTCAATAAATGGTAACCACCATAATTGTTGTACTTGATTTTCAAAATATAGCACGTTGCAAGGAAATGCAGTAAAATAATGAAGAGACAATACATAGAATAGTTGGGATTATAAACTTCAGAGCCAGATTATGGGTTTTGATCCCAGCTCCACTTACTGGCTGTGAACTCTGGGTAAACTGCTCTCAAAGGTATGTAAGAGGCACTGAGAGCTATCACTGACGCCTGAACCCATGTTTAACCCTCATTTCTCAGGATACCGTTTCTGTGAGTTAGGCTTTCTTATCATCTTCTTATTGCACTCTGGACTTCACCTTCCTAAGCCCTGTCACAGTTTTAATTACAAAGCTATTTCCTATTAATCTCTCTCTCCATTAGACTGTGAGTTCTAAGAAGATGGGCAGCATATTCAGCTAATTAGGGACTACCACAGTGACTAACACATCTCAGAGCCTCAGGAAATATTTGTGAATGAATGAATGAGTAAATAATAGAACACAGCTCTCACTAAACGTCTCAGTACTTCTTGTGTAAAATGATAATGCGTGGATGTGCTGTCCAAGAGAGAAATGAGAATATGGAATTGGAAGGCAGCTAACTAATTGAGATTAGTTAGCTGTTGCACTATTTCTGAAAAGACCAAAAAAAAAAAAAAAGAGAGAGAGAGACTAGCTTTAAAATCAGACTGACTACTGAACTGATCAGCTGAAAGAAGCGAAAATGTTAGTCACACAGTTGTATCTGACTCTGTGATCTCAAGGACTGTAGCCCGCCAGGCTCCTCTGCCCATGGAATTCTCCAGGTAGTAATACAGGAGTGGGTAGCCATTCCCTTCTCCAGAGGATCTTTCCAACCCAGGGATGATTACTTTAGTTAAATCACACCGGCTGGTAGACCACTGCTCTCTCTTGAAAATCATCTGTTGAGATGGATTTTCTTTATAAATTAGTACGGTTTCACAGTTATGACTATAATAACTTGGTCCTGAGTAAGCTTATGAGAGTATGTTATCCACATGAATTTTATGTGTCCTGTGGGGGTGTCTCGAGAAAAAAATTGCAGAGAAGCACCACTCCAGGCCAGTGATTTCTAACTATTATAACTCTTCAGGGCATACTGAAAAACCCTCAACAATCTCAGCACTTTCAAGGGTGGTAGGAGTATAGCAGAATCAAAGAAAGGATTTCTTCTCTTGGCAGTAAAATGACTATAACCCAGTGGAAAGACCTCTAATTTATGGGGAGTGCCTCCTCTCTGGTTACTTGTACAGAACTATATGTTTCATTTTAAAAATGCTGGCTTCCTTATGGAACATTTTGTCTTGGCAACTCAAGAAACCATATTATAGGATAGAAACCTGTTCCAATTTCCCATGTGTAGATGTAGGAATTTCCTTTGGGATTAGTCTGCAAGAGTCAAGGTTAAGTCAATTTACTTAAAATTTAGAAAAATTCTCATTTACATAAGTTTATTTTTTGTCTCAAAAAGGCTTTTAGGACAAAAAGGCTTTTAATCCAAGAATTGTAGCTACTACTTAAGAAAGAATGATGATAGCTTACCTGAAGCAAAGTCAAGACTGAAGACTTGGTGTAAAAATTCAAACTGAGAAATGAGTTTATAACAATGTGTCTTATTTAAATATGTATCTTTACATACACCTAGATTTGAGTTCTAGTTTGAACACTTACTAGGTATGTAATTGTGGCCAAGTGTATGCAAATAATAAACTCGTATAGCTTAGTTTGGGTAAACAGATTGTGTGATTGAGTTTATATGCTGACTATTACCTACTATCTGGGTGACCTTGGGCAAGTTTCTGAATCTCTCTGCCTAGGTTTCCTCATTTGTTAACTGGGGATTATAAAAGCACTGTCTCATAAGACTGCTGTGGGCCTACAAGAGTACGTGAATGTCAGGTTTCTAGAATAGTGCCTGGCTAATAACAAATACTGAAAGTTTGAGGCTACAATTATGATCATTCCTTTACCCAACTTGATTTTCTAATTTCTTGACTTGTTTATATCTCCTGAAATGTTAATCATTTAATAACAGAAAACATGTAAAACATAAATGTTCAAGAACAGTAAAAGATTAGTATGAAAATTAAAAGTTACATTTATATAGGGACGTAGTACCATACCATTAAACCTGTATTAATCTAATGAAAACTGATACTGCAACAATAAGCTAGAAGAAACCTAGACAGCAATAACTAGCAAGTTATTCTGAAAAACACTTTTTAGATGTATTTTTAATCAGCCATTTTCCACCTCCTGTCCTCCACTGGCAAAAATGGAAAAAAGTTATTTCTACCTGTTCTCAGAGCAGGTAATTTCTTTCAAATCAGGGCTCACTGTAGATTTACAAATAAGAAGTCATTGATTGTCACAGAATAAAAGCAAAGTAAATCCTAAAACAGAGGTAATATGATGATGATAACAGATCTACCCTAGTATATGTGCAAAGATGAACAGTTTACAACTAGCTTATCAATAAACTGATAAATGGCATTTCAAATGTTGGGACACTATTATTTAGCAGCCAATTCTTACTTTGATTTACAAATTATGTTTCTAGTATTAGTTGTTAAATCTTATAGGAAAGTTTTTCACAAAGAAAACCTATGTTGTGTTATTGAAAACTTTATGAAGGACTTCAAGTCACTTGGTGAAAAGTTTAAAAGTTGAGTCCCCTTCAGCTGTTTTTCTCATTATCTGAATTAAAGTGACATCACTCAAACACCAGAGACTGACAACCAATGGTCATAGTATTGTGCCTGCCAACAAAGTTCCAAGTGCCCAGAGCACAAACCAGCCTTTTGTAATGTCAACCTTTGACCCGTCCATTGTATTACCCCCTCTCCTCATTCGAATCGTGTTTCAAAGCTCTGCTACTGCTTTTCCCTTTATTTTTCGATTATTTCTGCCCTCGAAATCAAATGCTAATACCAAGACGGCGGGAGGGAACGGAAACAAGACCAAGTGGGTTGCGCCCAATAGGGCCACCCTGCCACCCACCCCATCCTCATCCAACTCTCAAGCACTGTTGAAGTCAACTTCATTAGGAAAACCAAGTGAGCGCCTGTGGAGCTCTCCAAACCACCAATCAACAGAACTCCTCGGCCAGCCGGCGCTCTGGAGTATCTGGCCCCAGTCACAGTCCCGAGAGGAGAGGGTAGGAATACTGCTCCCTGGAGTTCTCCAAACCCTGCCAACCCTCCAACCACCGACTTCTCGAGACGGGAGATGTACAGGCTGAAACCCCAACTACAGCCTCACCTTCTTCCTCCAGGGAGTTCATACAGGGAAAGTAGCCGGCCAGCGCCTCGAAGGAGGCGGAGAGGCTGCTCCGGCTCTGCGAGCGCTGCATGGAGCGCCCCGCGGCGCCGGCGCCCCCTAAGCCCTGCCGGCCCATCTTGGACGAAGACCCGCTCTTCCCGCGGTACAAGATACGAGGCGTCTTGGCGGCTGGGGCGCGGCGACCGCAGCGCTTCGAGGGCCGCGATGGTGCCGCGGGACCCCAGGAAACTGGCCCCTGCCTCCCTGACCTGGTCCGGACCAGACGTGGCTTTCTTGGCTGCAGGGGTCTCCACTTTGGGGGTGGGGGGCGGGGGGCGGGTAAAAGGAAGGGATCCAGGCGGTGGCGAGCGGGGACGCGGTTGCTCGATGGGAAAGTCCGAGGTCTCGCCAGGAGGGAGCTGAGGATCCCGGAGGCTGTGGCTGCGACTCAGTCTTGGCGCCCTCCCCTCTCCGGGAGATGCTGCTGATGCTGAGGTCCCCGCCAATCAGCAGCCGGAGGGGGAGGCGGCGGCGGCGGCGGCAGCACCTTGGAGGGCTGGCGGCTTGGAGCGCGCACCCCAGGTTCAGGACAACTGCGACCCCCAGTAGCTCCAGCTGTTTCCGCTTCTCTCCCCCGCCCCGCTAAACGCGTGATGAACGCCAGAGAAGGGTCGTTAATTAGAGACAATAGGTTAGGCATCGCAGATGGGCATTATCTCAAATTTTTGGTAGTCACTTTCCCTCACCTCGGTTTCACTTAAAATCTATTAACGCTCCTCAAGCATAGACAGGGAATACTGAAATTTTCTCCACATCATAAAACAAAGGCTCCCCAATTTTCAACAGGTTCCATAAAAGCCTACAATTAGCTTTCTCCTTTATCTTCTTTCTTTCTTAAAAAGATAAAAAGTAAACAGAAGGTAAAAAAGGTTTAAAAAAAAAAATCAAAAGCCCAAAAAAGCATCAACACAAAAAATGGACTGTGTTTACCAATTTTGCTTTAATTTTAGGAATTTTTAATGCTTTTCCCCCCAAATTAATTTGCTACCTATTGTTGCTAAGAATGACAATGAGCACTGTTAGGCTTTCAACGGTAACATCCTCTTAACATAAATCTGGAAGCAACACAGACATACCAGAAACACAACAGTTTGTAAGTGAAATAACATCCCATTCTGCAAATCGCAGATCTCTATTCCAGAACATAGAGCAACTATAATTCCATTTTGCTGCTGCTGCTGCTAAGTCACTTCAGTTGTGGCTGACTCTGTGCAACCCCATAGATGGCAGCCTACCAGGCTCCCCGTCCTCAGGATTCTCCAAGTAAGAATACTGGAGTGGGTTGCCATTTCCTTCTCCAAAGCATGAAAGGGAAAAGTGAAAGTGAAGTCATGCAGTCGGAGAAGGCAAAAGACTGTCCTACTTTTTGTAACCTTACACAAGCCCCTTGACTTCTCAGTTCCCCCATCTAGGCAGGTGGGAAGTCAGGGAACAATGATTTCAGACCCAACCATGTCACAGCTTGATTGCTGGCTGTGTGTTTTAGGGGATTTCAAAAGTGTATGTAAAACGTAAATTATGCCATCTAAAATGGTTCTTTCATACCATAAGTATTTCCTGATTACTACATATGTACAAGTTATTTGCTTGATACACTGGGAAATACAAACACTCATTCAATTAATAGTAACTGAGCTCCTAGTGTATGTCAGGTACCTTTGTAAATACTTAGGGCACATGGTGATCCAAGCAGATAGAATCCTTGCTCTCATAGAGCTTATAATCAAGTAGGGGGGAAAAGACACACACACACAAATCAGTAAATTATATAGTGTTTAAGGGGGGGATAAGTGAAAATGGCAAAAAAAAAATGGGTATACAACAGTCTGCAATTCAAATAATAGTTGTCAGGGTGGATATCAGTGACAAAGTGACATCTGAATAGAGGTATAAAGAAGCTGAGAAAGTAAGCCATTTGTGTATGTGAGGGAGAGGGTTAGTTTGAGGCAAAGAGAGCCTCCAGGACAAGCTCCCTAAGATATGATGTCCTCATGTGTCCACAGAATAGCAAAGAGGCCAGGGTGGCTGGAGTGGAGTGAGTAGGAAGGAATGGAGGTCAGAGACATGAGACAGAGAAGGGACAGATTACACAGGGGTATGCGAACAACTTTGGCTATAGCACATCACAATTTAGAGAGTACAAAACAATGCACTCATATAATAACCCTCTCAAATCTTTCTAAAAATTAGGAAGCTTCCAGGACAACTAAGAGTGCTATCACATAATAACAACTTTTTGTTGCTTAGATTTAGGATCGGGCTTCCCTGGTGACTCAGACGGTAAAGAACCCACCTGCAATGCGGGAGACCTGAGTCGATCCCTGGATTGGGAAGATCCCTTGGAGGAGGGCATGGCAACCCACTCCAGCATTCTTGCCTGGAGATTTCCCATGGACAAAGGAGCCCGGTGAGCTACAGTCCAAGGGGTCGCACAGTCAGACACAACTGAGCAACTAAGCACAGCACACAGACTTAGGATCATCCAGGTTTCTTGCTTCTGTTTTTCTGATAGACATTTTTTGTCCTTCCTGCTACTCTCTTAGTTCAATTTCCTATTCATTATTCACCTTCCTAAAATACCAGTGTTTCAACAGAACATTGATAGAACTAGGAACTCTATGAGTATTTCTCACACCATATTGCTTTTATTCAGAGATAGAAATGTTTTTAATAAATGAAATTTTCATTAGAAGAATAAAGAGAGTCATAGCATTTTGAAAACTGAAAGGAGTATTGGAAGTCATCTAATACATTTTTTAAAACCGTGGGTCACAAATTTTTGGTGAATCACAACAATAACTTACTATTAGAATGAGCCACATTCTAAAAAATAAAATCAGAGTGCAGTAACTAACACAATGCAGTTTTTGTAACAACGGCAGTATTAGGTCATGAATATGTGTGCATTTCTGTGTGTTTGTGTGATTACATGTGTGTACTAAGTTGTGATCAAGAGAAAAGTTTCAAGAAGAGGGACTAAGTAGGAAAATCCTAGGAAAATAAATTGGCCAAGGGTGGAAAAGCTTTATTTTGGTATCCAGGACATCATAATGAGGGTTGAAAGTTGTTTAGGAAGGGGGTTATCTTGGGTTCCTACCAGTGACACCATAGTGATAGGAAATCTAAGACCTGGATCAGTGGTCACACCAGAGTTGCTTGGGTCCTGCCTTCTCTACATTAATAACCTGGCTTTATGCTCCAAGATGCTGAAGCTGAAGCTCCAATATTTAGGCCACCTGATGCAAAGAGCTGACTCTTTGGAAAAGACCCTGATGCTAGGAAAGATAGAAAGTAGGAGTTGAGGGGACCACAGAGGAAGAGGTGGCTGGATGGTATCACCAACTTGATGCACATGAGTCTGAGGAAACTCTGGAAGATAGTGAAGGACAGGAAAGCCTGGTGTAACAGTCCATGGGGTTGCAAAGAGTCAGACAGGACTGAGTGACTGAATAACGAATGGGCCAAGAAGAGTTTAGTCTGGAATAGCCCAGATGCATCTATTTGTTCATGAGCATCACTTCTCTCTTGCAGGTTCAGAACAAAGTTGTCCTGAGAAGCTTTTTGATAATTTTTCCTATAGTTGGGATTTGAGAGATATAGGTAAGTGATAGAAGAACGCCACAAGGAGAAACAGGAAGTATAAAGAAGGAAGAAGGAAACCACCTTATTTCAGGGAAGGAAGCATCAAGGAGAAAGAAGACCATTGACACACAAGTATCAGAGAGACAGACAATAATGGCCAGGGACCTCTAGTCTTGAATGATAAAATATATGGAACTTATTGAGAACATTTACAATTCCTCTTTTCTGGTCCTATGCTTAAATGTTTTCATATATAATAAATATATGAATAATATTTCTGGTTTATATGTTTTTAAAAGTTGATTTACTATTCCTTATTCCATTCTGATAATATGTACTACCAACACCAAATGAATTTAAAATTTACATAAAAAGTAAACTATTGATAAAAGATTGGAAATGTCATTTCCTCCATACCAGAAAGGACATTCAAATGGCTTTGGATGTAGTTTTCAAATGATGAGCTACTATATTGTTTCATTATGTAAACTAAACCTAATTTCAGAATCATTATAATCTAGTATTCAAATTATTTATACTATACTTATAACTTTCTTACTCATCCAAAGATAATCAGAGAAAAAGTGAGTCACAAATGTATATACTAATCACTTCCAGTACTCTTGCCTGGAAAATCCCATGGACAGAGGAGCCTGGTAGGCTGCAGTCCATGGGGTCGCTAAGAGTCAGACACTTCGGAGCAACTTCACTTTCACTTTTTACTTTCACGCATTGGAGAAGGAAATGGCAACCCACTCCAGTGTTCTTGCTTGGTGAATCCCAGGGGTGGAGGAGCCTGGTGGGCTGCCATCTTTGGGGTCGCACAGAGTTAGACACGACTGAAGCAACAGCAGCAGCAGCAGCAGCAGCAGCACTTTCTAAAAGCAAATTATGGCCTCGAAAATATACCACCATTATATATGAAAATTATATTTTGGAAGAAAAGATATATGGATTGATATAGCTTGCATGTAATATCATAGCATTCTATTTGATGAATATGAAATATCACACCAATTATGCCACTTAATTCTTACGTTAATCCTGAGTGTCATCATTATTTCTTCTTTATAGATGAGTTAATGCTCAATGATATTGAGGTTCAATGCCCTGTATACTATATCACAGGTGTCTCACATATACAAAAACACAGATGAAACATATAAAACAGAGATGATAGATATAATATGAACTATGTAGTAAATTATTTGGTTCAAAATAAATACTGAAAAAATATACTTAAAGCTATAATGTTTCTTTTAACAATATACTAATATTAAATCCATATTTGCTCTTTTAATCAAAACATTATTACATAGCTGTATCAACCCTGAATATTCATTGAAAGAACTGTTGCTGAAACGGGTGCTCCAATACTTTGGTCACCCGATGCAAAGAGCCAACTCAATGGAAAAGACCCTGATGCTCGGAAAGACTGAAGGCAAAAAAAGGGGAAGCAGAGAATGAGATGGTTGTATAGTATCACCAATGCAATGGACATGAATTTGAGCAAACTCCAGGAGACAGTGGAGGACAGAGGACCCTGGTGTGCTACATTGCATAGGGTTGCAAAGAGTTGGACACCACTTAACTACAAAGACAACAACAACAACATATGTATTTCCACTCAATTCTAATGGGACCAGAAAGTTACATGTCATTTATTGTATATGTTTATTATTGTATACATTTATATATATCATTTTTTATAATAGTTTCTCCAAAAAAAAATCACCAAAATTTTAAAGAGGGGAAGACTAGAGATCTCTTCAAGAAAATTAGAGATACCAAGGGAACATTTCATGCAAACATGGGCTCGATAAAGGACAGAAGTGGTATGGACCTAACAGAAGCAGAAGATATTAAGAGGTGGCAAGAATACACAGAAGAACTGTACAGAAAAGATCTTCATGACCCAGATAATCACGATGGTATGATCACTCACCTAGTGCCAGACATCGTGGAATGTGAAGTTAAGTGGGCCTTAGAAAGCATCACTACGAGCAAAGCTAGTGGAGGTGATGCTGCACTCAATATGCCAGCAAATTTGGAAAACTCAGCAGTGGCCACAGGACTGGAAAAGGTCAGTTTTCATTCCAATCCCAAAGAAAGGCAATGCCAAAGAATGCTCAAACTACTGCACAATTGCACTCATCTCACACGCTAATAAAGTAATGCTCAAAATTCTCCAAGCCAGGCTTCAGCAATACATGAACTGTGAACTTCCAGATGTTCAAGCTGGTTTTAGAAAAGGCAGAGGAACCAGAAATCAAATTGCCAACATCTGCTGGATCATCGAAAAAGGAAGAGAGTTCCAGAAAAACATCTATTTCTGCTTTATTGACTATGCCAAAGCCTTTGACTGTGTGGATCACAATAAACTGTGGACAATTCTGAGAGAGATGGGAATACCAGACCACCTGACCTGCCTCTTGAGAAACCTGAATGCAGGTCAGGAAGCAACAGTTAGAACTGGACTGGAACAACAGACTGGTTCCAAATAGGAAAAGGAGTACATCAAGGCTGTATATTGTCACCCTGCTTATTTAACTTCTATGCATGAGAAACGCTGGGCTGGAAGAAGCACAGGCTGGAATCAAGATTGCCCGGAGAAATATCAATAACCTCAGATATGCAGATGACACCACCCTTATGGCAGAAAGTGAAGAGAAACTAAAAAGCCTGTTGATGAAAGTGAAAGAGGAGAGTGAAAAAGTTAAACTCAACATTCAGAAAACGAACATCATGGCATCTGGTCCCATCACTTCATGGGAAATAGATGGGGAAACAGTGTCAGACTTTATTTTTTTGGGCTCCAAATCACTGCAGATGGTGATTGCAGCCATGAAATCAAAAGACACTTACTCCTTGGAAGAAAAGCTATGGCCAACCTAGATAGTATATTCAAAAGCAGAGACATTACTTTGCCAACAAAGGTCTGTCTAGTCAAGGTTATGGTTTTTCCAGTGGTCATGTATGGATGTGAGAGTTGGACTGTGAAGAAAGCTGAGCACTGAAGAACTGATGCTTTTGAACTGTGGTGTTGGAGAAGACTCTTGAAAGTCCCTTGGACTGCAAGGAGATCCAACCAGTCCATTCTGAAGGAGATCAGCCCTGGGATTTCTTTCGAAGGAATGATGCTAAAGCTGAAACTCCAGTACTTTGGCCACCTCATATGAAGAGCTGACTCATTAGAAAAGACTCTGACATTGGGAGGGATTGGGGGCAGGAGGAGAAGGGGACGACAGAGGATGAGATGGCTGGATGGCATCACCGACTCGATGGACGTGAGTTTGAGTGAACTCTGGGAGTTGGTGATGGACAGGGAGGCCTGGTGTGCTGCGATTCATGGGGTCGCAAAGAGTTGGACACGACTGAGAGACTGAACTGAACTGATCTGAAATTAGCTTATTCCTGAAATAGAAGCTTGGTCACTGAAGTGAATGCATAAAGAGGTTATTATGTGAGGTAGTTACATAGTGTCTAGACCAAGGATTAGTTCAACTGGGAACACAGTTGTGCGGTTGGCAGCCTTGCTCTTTTCTATGCTAGAAATGATGTAGGCAATGATGATGAGAATGCAAACTACTAATAAAGGATAGGAAAGAGGAAGTAAGTCATTCTGGAAAGTAGGGGGAAAAACAAGTACTAAGGCCCAGAAATGCATATGCTAAAAAGACACAGAACTCTTATTGCTACTCCATCACTATTTGGTGTATTCAGTCATCCCAGAAATGGCTGGTTGTTAAAAGAGATAGGAATTACTCAGAATAGGTATAAAGCCACATTGCAGACTGAACTAACCTTTTTCTTCTTGATGCACCTTTGCTCTTGATAATATAGGAATTCATCTCTACCTCAGTCTTCACAATAGATTTTAATTACCTTTGCCATACTGGACCATTCCTCTCTATGACAGCAAATAATCCTATACTAAATAGGAATATTTGTGGATATATTTTGGTTTGTTTTATTCAAAACTAACTCTCAAAATATTTGCAAACAATGTGATTGACAAGGGATTAATCTCCAAAATATACAAACAGCTCATGCACCTCCAATATCAAGAAAACAAACAATCCAATAAAAAAAATACTCCAAAGATCTAAGTCGACATTTCTCCAGAGACATACAGATGGCCAAAAAGCACATGAAAAGATGTTCAACATCACTAAGTATTACAGAAATGCAAATCAAAACTACAGTGAGGTATCACCTCATACCGGTCAGAATGCTGCTGCTGCTGCTTAGCAGCTTCAGTTGTGCCCGACTGTGTGCGACCCTATGGACACGGGATTATCTAGGCAAGAATGCTGGAGTGGGTTGCCGTTTCCTTCTCCAACCAGTCAGAATGGCCATCATCAAAAAGTCTACAAACAACAAATGCCAGAAAGGGTGTGGAGAGAAGGGAACCCAATGAGACTTTTGAAGAGAATGCAAATCAGTGCAGCCACTACGGAGAATAATATAAAGGTTCCTTAAAAAACTAACCTATGAACCATCAATCCTATGCTTGGGCATGTATTTGGAGAAAACCATAATTCAAAAAGATACGTGCACCCCAGTGTCCACTGAAGTGCTGTTTACAATAACCAAGACATAGAAACAACCTGAATGTCCATTGACGGGGAATGGGTAGTAGTATATACATACAGGGGAATAACACTCAGACAGGAAAGAATGAAATGATGCCACTTGAAGCACATGGGTAAACCTAGAAATCAACATACTGAGTGAATTAAGTCAAAGAGAGTAAGACAATATCATATGATATCACTTACATGTGAAATCTAAATTATATAAATGAACTTATTTACAAAACAGAAACAGACTCATAGACTTAGAAAACAAACAGTACTACCAAAGGGAAAGGAAGAGGGAGTTTCCCCAAATTAGGAGTTTGGGATTAACATAGATACAGTACTATATATAAAATAGATGACCAACAAGGACCTACTCCACAGCACGGGGGACTCTACTCAGTACTATGTAATAACCTATACGGGGCAAGAATCTGAAAAATAATAGATATAGGTATACCTGAATCACTTTGCTGTACACCTAAAACTAATACAACATTGTAAATCAACTACATTCCAATATAAAATAAAAATTAAATTAAAAAACCCCAGTTCTCAGAGTCCATACATATATGCGTGTGTGTGTGTGGTGTGCACACAGCCCTTTAAGAGAGTGGCCATGGCAAGGAGGGTTTCCAAGTTTGAGAAACTTCCTGCGCCACTATTCTCTTCATTATTCCAACCAATGCTCTGGCTTTGTGATAAATTTAAACAGTCTTCATAGTAACATTCTCAAACATTTGAGAGAAAAGAAGAAATATTTCTTAGAAACCCCTTGAAATTCTAGATGAACATCATTTAGCTACTTCTCGTATCATTATAAGATTAACAGCATCGAGATTTTGTGAGTATAAACATTCTGCACAAATACACAGCAAGATTTAAGAATTTTATGTACATTTCAGGTCCAATGCCAATAACTATACAATATTTATAAAGTGTGTGCATTTCAACTGCTTTATTCATTTATTATTCATTCATTCACTATTCACTTACTCATTACTCATTTATTTCTTAACCACAGTGTGATGAGAATAATATTAGGTATGCATGGAAAATAGAGGGAGTCTGTTAATCACAATGAAGTCTAATTCCTATTTGCTCATATTTCTTCTTTTTCTTTATTGGCTAAAGCTTCACTTATTTATTTCAACATACATATGAGAAAAGGCTTCTGATTACCATTCAGTTTAACTGAATTGTACATTGATTGTACATCAGCGGTTATAAACTGTTTAAACTGGGTGATACCATGCTGACATAAAAATGGAAAATGGAACATCTTTCATAGAAATTTGGCTTAACTGTCTGGTTGACTTTTAAACAGGCATTTTGTTTTTCATTATATATTAAGGCATAAAATTTATAACAAAGTTACTTAAAGTTGTTAAAAATCAAAGGCAGTAAAGAAGATGAAGATTCTCTTAAAGCAATAAAAATTGCAGGATTTTAAATAGTATATTGCAAAAAAAAAAAAAAAAAGCCCATGAAAAACATTCATGGTATACAGATCCAGGTCAAACATCACCTAGATTGGGCATAAGTGAATTGCTGCCTGAAGGAAGTTCTATTTGGAGCTCTAGTACATTAGGTAAACAGTTCAGACTGTGCAAAGTGGCCAACCTAGGAACCAAACTAAGCAACTCATCATCAGCTGACTCCCATTTAAGGCACTCAGTGTTACAGACACCTTGAAAGTAACAGTTCGTCTGTCTTGTTGATATGAAACTTCATAATAGGAAGTAACAATATAGATTAAACATGTTTTCCTCCTAAAATCCAATTCAAAATGGTTCCATCTAATATGCTTTAGTTATACTCCCCAAATAAGGTGAGAAGCTCAGATCTAACAAGACAGAGGCCTCAGGAAGAGGTCAGTTTGTGGTGTCATACAGAAATTCTCTGAGATACAAGTAATTATAAAGAGGCAAATCAGTATGTATTCTAGTTACAGGAATATTCTGTGATTCCTTGACCACTGCTTTATAACTTGGATTCTTTTGCTTGGCAACTCTTTCTGTAACTCAACTTAATGGAGTACTGTTTCAGATCTCAACCTCCTTTCCCATACTTGACACCAAATTGAGAAAAGACTTCCAGAGAGGACCCAAAAGTCTTGATTAACAGCCTAAACAACAACTAAATATGCATATATATACACACACATATGGGGCTTGCACCCCACTCCAGTGCTCTTGCCTGGAAAATCCCATGGACGGAGGAGCCTGGTAGGCTGCAGTCCATGGGGTCGCTAAGAGTCAGACAAGACTGAGCAAATTCACTTTCACTTTTCACTTTCATGCATTGGAGAAGGAAATGGCAACCCACTCCAGTATTCTTGCCTGGAGAATCCCAGGGACGGGGGAGCTTGGTGGGCTGCCATCTCTGGGGTCACACAGACTCGGACACGACTGAAGCGACTTAGCAGCAGCAGCAGCATGGAGCTTCCCAGGTGATGCCAGTTGTAAAGAACCAACTGCCAATGCAGGAGAAGTAAGAGATGTGGGTTCGATCCCTGGGTTGGGAAGATCCCCTGGAGGAGGGCATGGCAACCCACTCCAGTATTCTTGCCTGGAGAATCCCATGGACAGAGGCACCCAGCAGGCTATGGTCCATAGGGTCACCAAGAGTTGGACACTACAGAAGCTACTTAGCACGCTCGCATGCATATATACACATATATATTTAAATTGGCAACACCATTCAAAAAGCCTTTCCAAAAATGTTTATTTGTAGTCTAGCCACCATGTATCACCATTTGAACATGGAAAAAGTGGTGCAGAATTTCTGAGTTCCTTTATTTTCTGTTCTGCATTACTTTTTGTGTGTGATTATCTGTCATTTGATCTAACATCTAGAAAAAAGGCATTGCTTCATAATTCACTGTTATAAACTATTAATTTCAAGTAATACTGTTATTTCACACTATGAAGGCAGCATTTTATGGGTTCTCTGGATGAGGCAAAAATACAAACTTTATGTCTTAATAAGTCTTGTACTGTATCTGAATAAACACCAAAAGATACATTTTCAAGGACAGTGATCTTAAAAAATGTAATTATTACATATTTTATCACAATTCAAGGTAACTGCAATTTTAAACACATATAACATTTTGAGTACTATTTCTAATTTCATTTATTAAAAATGATTCATTTTTGTCCTCAATTTCAGATTATAGGTTAAGATCAGCTGACAAAGGGTACGTTTTCTGGCTTCTATAACCACTTAGAAGGTGCTTGTCAATAGAACTCTAGTACTGGGGAGTAAACAGAAAGTCACAGCATGAGTGAACAGCCCTCTGTCAACACTGTAAGACACAGTCTGCTCCTGTACCTTGCAGAACCAGAGCTCCAATCACCCCCTTATAGTTAGGTCTGAGGCCCACCTCCATCCATAGTCTTATCCCAGCTTTACTCTCAACCTCTCTCATTATCACTCTGATCCTGTGATTAGCCCAGACTTACCACACTGAATCTCCTTTGCTTACACCTCTCTGCGGATGAACTTCTGACATAAATGACAGGATGGTAATGTCCCCCTATAAATGAAGGTTCTTTTGGCCTCCATACATTACAGTACTCCTTTTGATACAAGGTCTCATGAGAGAGAAAGATAATCTTTTTCCATAGTGGAGTATGTTGAGAAAAATGTAAAACAACATTGGAGACTAAACCGCTCTATGAGACTCTATTATCAACATGTATTTCTCACTATAATGATCACAATAATTATGAGAGAAATTCTCTAAATTATGTTTTCTGTAATGTTCTGAGTGTGCGCCAGTTTAAGAAATCAATGGCAATGAAACAATTGCTGATGGTGTGTCAAAACTACTATAAGAATCTCTATAAAAACTTTTCCTGTAAATGTCTTACTTGTACTGGCCTCCATTCATTGTTTGTGACTACTGCTTAGAATTTTAATAAGTTTCATGTTAAACACTTATTAGAACTCATTCTTTCAGAGTCATTTTAGAGGGAGCAAAATGACTCCTATATACTCCTTGAGGTTACTAACATCATCTAGTATAAAAGAAAATAATATGTTCCAATTTTTAAGGGACAATCCAAGAAACAGAATAACTACTTTAGTTTACTGAAAACTCCATATGCAGTCCCAAATGCTCAGCTTCTGACATTAATTCCCCATGGTATAGTTTTCCCCAAGTTTTCCATATTATGTTTGTCTAATGCAGAATACTTTTTTTTTTCCATACAGTGACTTTCTCTCGAGTATTATTTTCCAAAATCTATACATTCATGTCTAAAACATATCTATGTAACTTGTCAGTGCTAGTCCCCATTTCATATGTGCTAAAGCATAAGGAAGATAAAAGGTTACAAATCCATTAGTGATAGGATCTGGTGAAGCCTGGGCAGTTCAATTATAGGTTTAAAACTTTTTTTACATTTCTGCACATGAATAATTGTTCACAAAAATATATGTCAAGGGTTAATGAATAGTTCCTATTAAAAGATAATCTATAGCAAAGGTTTAACAAAGACAACTGATTGTTAGCCTAGTAGAACTAATTGACTACTCAACCATTTGATATTAAACTGTATTAAACAAGTGTCTATTGACTGCCACCACATGCATGCACAGTGCTAAGCATTTAAAGCAGCAAACAGTATCATTTACTAACTATTGATTAAAGCTACTCATTTCACTCATTTGTTATTTTTCAACTGATAAGTATAGAAATGCTAAGGAAACAGGTCAAGTAATGCTATGCAATTAAAAATAAAGACTAAAAAAAAAATAAAGACTAACATCATAGACTAGCATGTATTTGGAACATGTGTATGCAGCTCAAAAGCTTTTAACATATGAGCACCAAAGCAAAAAAAAAAAAAACAGCTTAAGTACTCCTGTTTTGACTAGAGTAATGCTACACTTTCAAGATCATAAGATATTAATTTTAAAAATTATAGTACTACCACATTCTAAGATACAAGTTGAAAAAGCACAGTATTCAGCAAGAACATGGGCTTCCCTGGTGGCTGTGATGGTGAAGAATCTGCCTGCAATGTGGGAGACCTGGGATCGATCCCTGAGTTGGGAAGATCCCCTGGAGGAGGGCATGGCAACCCACTCCAGTATTCTTGCCTGGAGAATCCCATGGACAGAGGAGCCTGATGGGCTACAGTCTATGGGGTCGCAAAGAGTCAGACATGGCTGAGCAACAAAGCATAGCACACAGCTCAACAAGAACACAGAACCAAAGGGGAAATCTGAGAATAAATTACTTTGGTTATTACACACACACACACACACACACACACACACACACACACACGCATTAAACTGTGGAGGCACAAATGACTCAGAAAGAATAAACTAACAAAAATACAATGAATCAAAAATAAATCTAAGAGCAGCATGCTACCACTCTTCTGGTCTGAAAGCATTATCTGCTCTTGAATTCCATTACACTCTTAAGAGTTTGACTCTCATTTCCCTTGCATCTCCTCATTAACCCTCATAGCTGACGTCATCATTTCTATCAAATTTCTACCTTGAACATCTTTAACACATCCTGGGCCACCTTCTTGCATTATACTTGCTTCTTTTCTTATCGTCCCTCCCTAAATAAATTGACATCATCAGCCAAATGGTTGCTTAAACCAGAAATTTGGACATCCTGTTTTATTCCTTACTTTCCCATACTGTATGTCTCTCTCATCCAATCATCACCAAATTCTATTGATTCTGTCTTTAAAATAGATCTCATATCCACCCATTTCTCTAATCCTATTGCAAGCCACTTTCACTCTTACCATCCAGATATTATTCATAAAGCAGCCAGGATTATCTTTTTAAAATTATGTTGGGTCACGTCACTACCCTTCTAAAAACATATCAATGTCTTTTCACTGCAATTACATAAAACACAAACATATAGCCTGACCTCCCTCTAGGATTCTATTAACTTTTTCATATCAAATGGTTTTATTTATTACCCAGTAAGACATCCATGTGGTGTCTTGTTTCTGTTATTTACTCCAAAAATCACTGAGTATCTTTTCCTATAGTAATTTTTCTTGTTTTGTTATAGTGATATCCACTACAGAAAGTATTCTGCAATTTAAAATAGACCTTTTCCTCCTGGTTTCTTATACTTCAGTTTAAAGGGAGCTATGTAAAGGTTAGTCAATTCCTACCAAACATTTCCCCAGGTCTCATGAAATGCACTGTGTCTCTGGCCAGGAATTCTTTACAGCTATATCTGAGCTTGGTGATTATTTAACACAACAATAATTTGTTGGAAGAGGATTCTGAAATTTGCACCTGCCTCCTTGAAGAACATGTGACTCATTTATGCAGTGAATTGCTATTACTGATGAGAAAGTACCCCATTCTTACAATAAAACACAGTGGCAGTAGGCTTAGAACCTCAGGACCATGATATAGGCCATCAAATATTGCATATCATACTTAACATTTCATAATTTAATATTATTTGATCCCATCTACATAGCTATTAGGAATTCATTAGAGTGAATTTTAACATTACAAATTTTAAAATTTCATCTCTCTTGTTCCCTCCAATAAAACTTGCCAGTCCCTCTGTGCTATCTCTGCAGTTGAATGAAGAGGATGGTTATCCACGAGGGAAAGATGATTTGGTCTAGCACTAATGGCCATGCAGGCCCAGCTCTTGAAACTCTGCAATGTAGAGTCGTCATCCCTTCTTTTAGGCACGTGGCAGACATTTCAAGTCTCATGTCAAAACGAAGTCTGATTTTTATTCTGAAACTATAATTAAGTATCTCTTTAAGAAATGTCTAATTTTAGGCAAGTCATTGAATCTCGCTGTCCCTTAATTTCTTTTCTAAAAAGAGGTTAATGTCTATATACTTTTATATACTTCTTTACACTGTTTAATAGAGATGGTCACAGAGTCCCCCCTGCCTCCAGCTTTAATAATTTGAAATTTTACTTTCCGCTTTGTTCCATAGAGCACTGAGTTTCCACCCTCCTTCCCCCTTTGCACTCTGCATCCACTCCTTACTCAGGAGACATGAGGACACAGTGGTTAATGGTGTGAACTCTGCAATTAGACAGGCTTGGGTATATATCCTAGCTCTTCCTTGGTGGACTACAGTCCATGGGTCACAAAGAGTCGGACACGACTGAGCAACTTCATTTTCACTCTTTCACTTTCCAGTTCTTAGCTGTAAGACCATGGAGAATCACTTAAACTCTCTATGCTTCAGTTTTCTCATCTGTAAATGAGATACAATAATGTCCTTGTAGGTTGTTGTGAGAATCATCTCAATTAACAGTGAGCATGAAGCAGAGGATGGGATGGTTAGATAGCATCACTGACTCCATGGACATGAATTTGAGCACACTCTGGGAAACACTGAAGGGCAGGGAAGCCTGGTGTGCTGCAGTCCACGGGGTTGCAAAGAGTTGGACACAACTTAGCGACTGAACAACAATAACGAAGTTCATAAATTCCAAGTCATCAGCTCCATATTTCTGCTCTTCCAGTTAAGACTTCTATTCCTGAAGCATTGCAACCTTCAGGCTGGTTTTAAGATTAAAAGGAACTGGTGAAATACATTTGTCTTTCAGAGATATTTTCATTTTCAAACAAATGCTAAACTAATTGGTGAAACTTCAGGCAGTGCTATAAGTGATTTTTTAAAATACCAAGGCAAACCCAGGAAAGAACTGGTATGTTTTCTCACAGATAAACAAGCCTCTCCTGAGATTTTTCTCTCGGCACAGTTCTCTTGAGTACCAGCTTTGTTACAGCTTTTCTCTTCCCCCTAAAAATGAACAAAGGTCAAATAATTTTTTAAAAAACATTAGGTGTTCTAGAAGCGTTCTACCAGTGGAGGTTGAGGCTGGTTTTTCAGACAGGCATTTGTATGTTAAAGAACTATCTGTACATATATTTTTCAATATATTCAAGTTTCATTAATACTACGTAAGAAATTTACCACCAACCTTTGCGACGCACTCCTCTGAGGCAGAGGGAGAATTCCACACAGAAATATACCACATTAACCTAACAGCGTTATGTCAGACTCACAAGATGGGTTTTTGATTCAACCAAGCCTGACAAAGCAATCATCTCAAGGTGATTCATTCCACTTTCAGGATATAAGTGTATCATGTAGTTTGCATTACCACATGACTATGATGTGACCATCACACAGATTATATTAAAGTGTCATAAGCATTTACAGAAATTCAGAATTTGACCCTAATATTGTATACATACAGAGACAGGTCCACAATATGGAACACTGTACAGTACATTTATTTATATTTTCATGTAAGTCCATATGTGAAAACTGCTCAGATTTTATTTTATTCAAGTGGCCAGATGGATTCAGGATAAATTTATGTCCCCAAATGATTTTGCTATGTTTTATCCAGCATTTTCTTGTGGGTGGAGTGAAAGGCAGAGGGTCTTGCGCATCAACTACTCCTGCTGTACTGACTATAAAAGACCCTCAAAGATGTGGGAAGTGGCAATTCAAAAGATTCAAACTGTTGGTTTTGTGTCTTCCCTTACTCAGTGAGAAGCAGTGATAGCAATTCTCTATTATAAATCACCAAAGCAAAAACGCGAAGTCTGAACTGAATGCTTCAGAAGCAGTTCCTAACAGATGCATTCTTTCAGTCATTTATTTAGTGTAATTAAAAGTATAGCTCCTCGTTGCATGAAAAAAACTTGTACAACGTGTATTGAAAGTTCAATTGATATTGCATGGTCGAAAGTTGCTCTCTTAACTTAGAACCCATCTGATCATTTAAATAGGTTTCTGCCTTTGGGTCACAATATATTTACAAGACATGATAACAGTATAAGAAATTCACTATTTAAAAACCCTCTCATACACCTTTTCTAATATAACTGTTTTGAATATAATAACAGATATACATTACATAATGGAATTTTGTGCTATTAAAACTGTATAAACTTCCATTCTCAAAATTAATTTGTTTTTGGTAAAAGAACTGGATAATAATATTGTGTGTTACTATCACAATATTTTTTATAGTGTCTAGACCTGATAAATAATTTTGTATTTAGGGGACTGAGAAGAATGACAGTTAACTTTAAGATCTGAAAATATATTCAGAAGGTTCTTGTATAATTTCTGTCTGCAAGTACAGCTTGACTGAAGGCAATCAATTACTCTGTTGCTGTTGTTCAGTTGCTTAAGTTGTGTCCGACTCTTTGCGACCCCATGGACTGCAGCATGCCAGGCTTCCCTGTCCATCACCAACTCTGGGAGCTTGCTCAAACTCATGTTCATTAAGTCAGTGATGCCATCCATCTCATCCTCTGTTGCCCCCTTCTCCTCCTGCCCTCAATCTTTCTCAGTATCATGGTCTTTTCTAATGAGTTGGCTCTTTGCATCAGTTGATTGGAGCTTGAGCATTAGCCCTTCCAATGAATATTCAGTACTGATTTCCTTTAGGATGGACTGGTTTGATCTCCTTGCTTGTTCAAGGGACCCTCAAGAGTTTTCTCCAGACCACAGTTCAAAAGCATCAATTCTTCGGCACTCAGCCTTCTTTATAGTCCAACTCTCACATCCGTACATGACTACTGGAAAAACCATAGCTTTGACTATACAGACCTTTGTCAGTAAAGTGATGTCTCTGCTTTTTAATACACTGTGTAGGTTTGTCATAGTTTTTCTTCCAAGGAGCAAGCATCTTTTTATTTCACTATATCAGTTATATTTCTAAATATTTGAAAAGATGCTTCCCAATCTCCTGTACCTCCAGGGTCATGGAAGTCTTAGAGACACTATCCCTTACGTTTCATACCAACCTTGGTCCTAGCAAATTGAAGAAAAAGTATTGTGATTCATATCTCTTATACATAGTAGCACTACACAGGTGTTACAGCTGCACTGTGTTCCTGAAAAATTCATATGTTGACATCCTGCCCCTAGTAGGTCAGCATGTAATTGCATTTGGAGATAAGGTCTTTAGAGAGGTGATTACGTTAAAATGAGGCTGTAATGAAGTGGTCAAACCTAATCCAGTATGACTGGTGTTCTTATAAGAAGAAATTTGGACACACACGTTGACACAGGGATGTGTGTGTAGTGAGAAAGGACCATGTGAATAGGCAGCAAGAGGCTGCCCTCTACAAGTCAAGAAGAAAGTACTTCCAGTCTTCAGAACTATGAGAAAATAAGTCTGTTGTTTAAGTCATGTCATCTGTAGTATTTTATTATGGCAGTCCTAGCAAAGTAATACAATATCCCTTGAGATAAATTAAGTCCCCTATAATCTTTAGCTTTGCAGTGTTTTCAAAAGCTTTCATTTGTTTCCTAAAAAGTTAAGTTTTACTTAACATTATTTAGATCTATTCTAAAATTTTTAAACCCTTTGTACAATTTTGATGTCTCAATGAGCCAGGTCTCTTTGTATCTTAAAAGTTTAACTGTAAAGTGAATTTCCATAAATCATATGGTATTTTCTAATTACTCCTGCTATTTTAACAATTGTATATTTTGCTCAGTTTAAACAAAGGTAAATTATTTACACAGTCTCTTAAAAAAACACACTTGCCAAAAAACTCCCACACTTGTCACTACAATTTTTATATACATAAGACTTTAAGTTTCTTAAGGGAAGAAATTGTAGTTTATTGATGATATTATTTGAATTCCTACCATAACGATCAAGGCCCAGCACACTGATTTGCTTCTAAGGAAACTATTTACATAAATTCTGATAAAAGAGCTGTTCATTACTAACAGACATGCTCTAATTCTTATTTCGTTATATTAAAGAAAAGGGTTAAAATTAAAACTGCTAATACCAGCTCCTGTGGTGAATGTGAATGAATCATCTGACTACTATTACTGTGGATGTGGCTCTTGAAATTGATTTTTCTTCATTAGCATTCCAAATCATTACTTATAAATTACGTTTTTTTGACATTTAAAATGCTCTACCAAATGCAATTATAACTTATCCAATCCACCAAAGTAAATGGATGCCCTGAAAACATCTTTTATTAGGAAGGAAATCAAAAGTGAACATACAATTCTTACTTTCATCATCTGAGGTATTCAGTACTAGAAGCCAAGCTAATTTTTTAAGCGCTGAATACATTAAAAATTAATTTCTTTCCTTCTACTAACCCTGGGGTTCTCCATTTCTTCCTTTTCTAGTTGCTTTAGGTGTAGAGTTAGGTTATTTATTTGACTTTTTTCTTGTTTCTTGAGGTATGCCTGTAATGCTATGAACTTTCCCCTTAGCACTGCTTTTACAGTGTCGCACAGGTTTTGGGTTGTTGTGTTTTCATTTTCATTCGTTTCTATGCATAATTTGATTTCTTCTTTGATTTGTTGGTTATTCAGAAGCGTGTTGTTCAGCCTCCATATGTTGGAATTTTTAATAGTTTTTCTCCTGTAATCGAGATCTAATCTTACTGCATTATGGTCAGAAAAGATGCTTGGAATGATTTCAATTTTTTTGAATTTACCAAGGCTAGATTCATGACCCAGGATGTGATCTATCCTGGAGAAGGTTCCATGTGCACTTGAGAAAAAGGTGAAATTCATTGTTTTGGGGTGAAATGTCCTATAGATATCAATTAGGTCTAACTTGTCTATTCTATTGTATCATTTAATGTTTGTGTTTCTTTGTTAATTTTCTGTTTAGTTGATCTATCCATAGGTGTGAGTGGGGTATTAAAGTCTCCCACTATTATTGTTATTGTTAATTTCCCCTTTCACACTTGTTAGCATTTGTCTTATGTTGGGTGCATATATATTTATAATTGTTATATCTTCTTCTTGGATTGATCCTTTGCTCATTATGTAATGTCCTTCTTTGTCTCTTTTCACAGCCTTTGTTTTAAAGTCTATTTTATCTGATATAAGTGTTGCTATTCCTGCTTTCTTTTGGTCTCTATTTGCGTGGAATATCTTTTTCCAGCCCTTCACTTTCAGTCTGTATGCGTCCCTTGTTTTGAGGTGGGTCTCTTGTAGACAACATATAGGGGTCTTGTTTTTGTATCAGATCAACACACAGAAATCCCTTGCATTCCTATACACTAATAATGAGAAAATAGGAAAAGAAATTAAGGAAACAATTCCATTCACCATTGCAACAAAAAGAATAAAATACTTGGGAATATATCTACCTAAAGAAACTAAAGACCTATACACAGAAAACTATAAAACACTGGTGAAAGAAATCAAAGAGGACACTAATAGATGGAGAAATATACCATGCTCATGGATTGGAAGAATCAATATAGTGAAAATGAGTATACTACCCAAAGCAATCTATAGATTCAATGCCATCCCTATCAAGCTACCAGCGGTATTTTTTACAGAGCTAGAACAAATAATTTCACAATTTGTATGGAAATACAAAAAACCTCGAATAGCCAAAGCAATCTTGAGAAAGAAGAATGGAACTGGAGGAATCAACCTGCCTGACTTCAGGCTCTACTACAAAGCCACAGTCATCGAGACAGTATGGTACTGGCACAAAGACAGAAATATAGCTCAATGGAACAAAATAGAAGGCCCAGAGATAAATCCACACACCTATGGACACCTTATCTTTGACAAAGGGGGCAAGAATATACAATGGATTAAAGACAATCTCTTTAACAAGTGGTGCTGGGAAAACTGGTCAACCACTTGTAAAAGAATGAAACTAGATCACTTTCTAACACCATACACAAAAATAAACTCAAAGTCGATTAAAGATCTAAACATAAGACCAGAAACTATAAAACTCCTAGAGGAGAACATAGGCAAAACACTCCCCAACATAAATCACAGCAGGATCCTCTATAATCCACCTCCCAGAATACTGGAAATAAAAACAAAGATAAACAAGTGGGACCTAATTAAAATTAAAAACTTCTGCACAACAAAGGAAAATATAAGCAAGGTGAAAAGACAGCCTTCAGAATGGGAGAAAATAATAGCAAATGAAGCAACTGATAAACAACTAATTTCAAAAATATACAAGCAACTCCTGCAGCTCAATTCCAGAAAAATAAACGACCTAATCAAAAAATGGGCCAAAGAACTAAATAGATATTTCCCCAAAGAAGACATACAGATGGCTGACAAACACATGAAAAGATGCTCAACATCACTCATTATCAGAGAAATCCAAATCAAAACCACAATGAGGTACCATTTCACGCCAGTCAGAATGGCTGCAATCCAAAAGTCTACAAGCAATAAATGCTGGAGAGGGTGTGGAGAAAAGGGAACCCTTTTACACTGTTGGTGGGAATGCAAAGTAGTACAGCCTCTATGGAGAACAGTGTGGAGATTCGTTAAAAAGCTGGAAATAGAACTGCCTTATGACCCAGCAATCCCACTGCTGGGCATACACACTGAGGAAACCAGAATTGAAAAAGACACGTGTACCCCAATGTTCATCGCAGCACTGTTTATAATAGCCAGGACATGGAAGCAACCTAGATGTCCATCAGCAGATGAATGGATAAGAAAGCTGTGGTACATATACACAATGGAGTATTACTCAGCTATTGAAAAGAATACATTTGAATCAGTTCTAATGAGGTGGATGAAACTGGAGCCAATTATACAGAGCAAAGTGAGCCAGAAAGAAAAACACCAATACAATATACTAACGCATATATATAGAATTTAGAAAGATGGTAATGATAATCCTGTATGCGAGACAGCAAAAGAGACACAGATGTATAGAACAGTCTTTTGGACTCTGTGGGAGAGGGAGAGGGTGGGATGATTTGGGAGAATGCCATTGAAACATGTATAATATCATATAAGAAATGAATCACCAGTCCAGGTTTGATGCAGGATACAGGATGCTTGGGGCTGGTGCACTGGGATGACCCAGAGGGATGATATGGGGAGGGAGGTGGGAAGGGGGTTCAGGATTGGGAACATGTGTACACCCGTGGTGGATTCATCTTGATGTATGGGAAAACCAATACAATATTGTAAAGTAAAAAAAAAAAAAAAATTAACTGTGTCATTTTCTACCTAGTTAATTAAGTATAATAGAAATGTAAAATCTTGCATTTCTACAATGTCTTAATTCAATATCATCACTTACACCTGTGATGTTGAATTCTTTATACCCCTCAGTTGTTCACTTGCTTTCACAGCTATCTCTTTCTTCTAGATGTCATTAATGACATATATCAAATTGAAGAGACTTAAAGTTTATTTTGAGACTATTTTGAAAATTTTGTGATAGTTCTAAAAGAATACAGAAACCCTGAGTGTTATTACTAGAGTTGGAATGCACTGATCTTTCCATCTGTTTTGAAATTCTCATAGATTTTAGTATATATTTATGATCCTAAATCTTTATCATGAATATATCTATATCTATATATATGGGCAAAGAAAATATATCTAATTATGTTCTTGAAATCATTTAGAAAATCAATTCTTATGCTAGGATTAAAACTTTGTTTCAGTGCACATTGGCTAAGATAAATCAACTATTAATGCTGGTACCAACGCAGATTTAAAGGAAGAAACAGTAAGCATTTCTTCTTTTCAGCTTTCTGTTCCTATGCCCTGGCCCCAGCCCTTCTTACTTGTGTCTGGATCTTTCACAGTCCATTCATTGGCATTCCTGCTTCCAGTCCCTCTCTTTTAATCCATTCTGAACATTTTTGCCAGGTTGATTTTCCTAGAATAGATTTATTACCAAGTATCTTTTTAAAAAAAATAATGAACCAACCCTCAGTGTGTTGATAGGACAAAATGTATTCTACCAATCTTGAAATTCAGGGCTTCCAACCAAGAGAATGTTCTAATTTTACTCTCATTTTCCAGATCCATACAGTTTATCAAACTTTGCTATTCTATTTAGTGTGCCCCCAGCATACCTCTGCTTCTCATTTCTTATTTCTTTTCCTGTGGGACTGATGATAGTGCGTGGAATTCATCTGCTTATCCAAAGCCTCCTGTATGCTGTGCCAGAGCTAAATGCTCCTCTAACTATTCCTTTATCTCAGACCTGGAAGCTACTGGATTCCTTATTCCCTTAACCTCTAGATGCTCAGCATCATGACAGAGCTTCTAATCCAACTCTGAATGTTATAATCTCCAGGTAATTTCTCCTGTCATGCCTCTCCCCCTTTCCTTTTGCCAAGTGGGTCTCAGGTTCACTTCCCTCTTTTAGCAAGCACTCTTTGGACTGTGAGTCAGGGTGCTCAGGAAGAGGATCCAGCTCTTCAGCTTCTCCAGCACCAGCCAGTTCAAGTCTCTTTCCTTCCAGGTTCCAGCAGCCTTGTAAAGTCAGAGCCTGTTAAAGCCACTACTGTGTGCTGGTCAGAATGCTCTCCTGCCTCTCTGCTTATATACACTGCCAGTCCGTCAGGATTCAGTTTTATTCCACCAGCTCTCTGAATCCCCTGGTCCATAGTAATGCCTTCCTACTCTGAAATCCCTTTATCTCATTCACTCTTTGGGTGCTTATCACAGTCTACCTGCATTATCAAATTTTTTCTTTTTCAACCACCTACTGCATATCTTTACTTGAAAGTTCTAGAGATATAACAGAACATCCCCAAACACCTCTCCTCTGTCTAACTTGCTAATTCTGTGTTCCCTCTCTTAGCTGGTGACAGGACCATTCATTCACTCAGTCCCTCAGGCAGAAAAGTGTGATCAACTGTGACTTCTCCCTTTTCTTCACACCCCCATCCATCTCCAATCAATCATCAAGTCCTATTTAAGACCTAAATATCTATAATATGAAACAGATTCTTCTTCATCCCAAGCTTGCAGTCTCACACACTCTCACTTCTGTTATATAAAGTGAAGTGAAGTGGCTCAGTCATGTCCGACTCTTTGCAACCCCATGGACTGTAGCCTGCCAGGCTCCTTGGTCCATGGAATTTTCCAGGCAAGAATACTGGAGTGGGTTGCCATTTCCTTCTCCAGGGAATTTTCCCAACCCAGGGATTGAACCCGGGTCTCCAACATTGCAGGCAGATACTTTACCATCTGAGCCACCAGGGAAGACCTGTTATGTAAAAGACTCTGTTATATAAAAGACTCCTAATTTGTTGTTCTGGACTTGCCAGGTATCTCAGTGGTAAAAGAGTCTGCCTGTCAGTTCAAGAGCCACAGGAGATGCGGGTTTGACCCCTGGGTCAGGGAGATCCTCTGGAAAAGGAAATGGCTACCAACTCCAGTATTCTTGCCTGGAGAATCCCACGGACAGAGGAGCCTGGCGGGCTACAGTCCCTGGGGTCACAAAGAGTTGGACATGACTGAGCATGCATGCACACAATTTGCTGTTCTCTCTTCACTCTAAGTACTTTTCAATCTATTTTTTATGAAGCCAGACGATCTTATTTAAACAGCAAGTTAGTCCATGTCAACACTTAGCTGAAAACCTTCTCAGTGCTTTCCCTTCCCTTGGCCTAAATGGCACACCTACTATCCTTCATCTCTTGCTTCTTCCTGCCTCTCACTCCCAGCTCCAGCAGTACTGGACTGGGTGAGCTGCCCTGCACACTCCAGGCTACTTCTTACCTCCCCCTTGTATATGAAGGTAGGATACCTGAATATCTTCCCCCTATCTTTTCTCTTTACCTAGACATCTTCTGGGAATCTACTTGTATCTTCAGGTATTTCCCAGGGAACAAGTTCTAATCTTCTGAGGAAGCAAATGCTCCTCTAAGATTCCACAGTATCTGGAAGCTACCTCTGCTGCTGCTGCTGCTAAGTCGCTTCAGTCGTGTCTGACTCTGTGCGATCCCAGAGAGGGCAGCCCACCAGGCTCCTCCGTCCATGGGATTTTCCAGGCTAGAGTACTGAAGCGGGGTGCCATCGCCTTCTACCTCTGCTACACAATATTAAGAGCAATAATTATGTTCATTCACTCATTCAAGTACTTATTGAATACCTGTGATGGGTCAGACACTTTTTGTGCTATGTAATAGGTATTCAATAAATGATTTTTGCTAATGAATGAGTGAATTTGCCCAGCTGAACTTTAAGAGGAACACTGTTATGTTTTATGTATTTGAATTTATTTCCACTTACCCTCATGTCCTTACTCTATGTCTATCATAGTATTTTATATATAGCAATAGCTTAAGAAACACTTTTTTACATTCATTTTTACATTCAGTCTTAAAATAAAAATGTTTTTGAGAAAAAATTATCATTGATTACAAAACACCATGAAGATTTTGAAAAAGTATATAATCATACACGTATAAATAACACAGAATAACATTTGTGAAATACTAACTGCTCATAATTTTGGTAAACTATGGCAAATTTTTGCAGAAACCTTGCTTGCTCTAAAATGTGAATTTTGGAACCACAGTATCTGAAGATTACAGGGAATCATCTGTAACAAATAAATACAAAGGTGGAATACAGGAGTATTTTGGTAATATGAAAAAAGGAAGCTCTTAAAATATTGCTATCTGTTAAGTGAATTTAATCAAAGCAGCCTGGAAAATACTGTAGCTATTGAAAAAGACAATTTAAACATCCTCACAGGCCTAATGGTTAAGAGTCTAGATTTGAGGGGTTCTAGAGTCTTCCAGATTTTACCCCATCATATTCATAATGAAAAAAAATCTTCCAGATGACAGACTGGGAGAAAATTTTTGTAATATCTTACACTAAAAATGGAATTAATATCAGAAACTCTTGAAAACCAAAATGATAAAGATTGCAATCCCAACCAAAAAAAAAGAGCACAAGTTAGACAATTCATGTAAGAGCAAACAAAAAGATTGATGTGCATAAACAGATTTACAAACTCATTAGTTAACGAGAGAAAAGCAAGTTAACACAACAATGAGAAATCACTCATGGCTAATAACTAATGCTAATCATCACTCAGTAATATCAGAAGTACTTGTATTAGCATATTAGAAATTAGGAAGTAATGCCAATTGTTGGCATGAATGTTGGGATATAGAGACTTTTCTTCACTATTGTTTGGAAAGTAGACTAGGGCAGGAGATCTGGTGAAAAAGCTGGCAGAACCTGGCCAAGTTAATTAAACACACACTGAATAATTTGATAAATCCAGTTCTGGGTATATATAAATATATGTAAAAGAAATTCTCACCCAGGCTCATAAGGAGACATAAATGAGGATATTCATCTCATGCTATTTGTGGTGGCAGAAGCTGGAGTCTCTCTGGATGTCCAGCATTGGAAGAACAGAGAGGAAAAATGCGGTAAATGCAGACCATGAAGTACTACACAGCAATTAGAAATACAGGAATACATGTACACACAGGTGCTCTGAAAACCATAATGCTCAATGAGAAAAGAGGGAATGCAAATTTAAAATGCACAAACACATATACGTGTCTATAAAACAATAATGCACATTTTATAAGAGCACACACATACATTGAAGGTACACATTAAAATAGCCATTCTAACAGACAGAGGAAGGAGAATAGGGATCAGAGGGCATTCAGTAAAGAGGGAGAGAGGAGAGAGAAACCGTTCTTTCAGTGTGGACGCGCATGACCCTTCTCCACCCTGTTTCTCAGTGTCTCCTTGTGTTGCCTCCTTTCAACTAGTCCACAGTATGAGAACAGGTGACATGTCTGTATAGCCAGGTCTTAATCCACATGATGGTTGGTGCCATGTGTGTGTCTCATTCCTGCTTAGAACCCAGTACTATGCTTGCACACAGTAGGTATTCAAGGAATATTTGTTGAAGGAATGAATGAATGCATAATTTTATGTTGACTAACCCATGATACAATAACAAAAAGAAAGTCAAAAGCTGAACTTACGATCTTGAAAAAAATTTTCACATAGATCTTTTCAGTGTTAAATTCCAGGCTTCATGTCAAGAAAGAAAAGTTCTTAGATTTCATTAAGGTGAAGTGTATAGAGCAGCAGTTTTATTTTCAATGATACTCATATGTGGCACTGGCTGAACCACTTTCATATTAGGTAATACATTTAAAATGGAGAGAATAAAGATTTTTATCTTCAGCTTTTTTTTAATGTCAGCAAGGTAGAGATACTACTGTTCAAATGGCAAGAAATGCCTTTCTCTTTTAAAATTTAAAGCATGCATGTTATAATTTTCCTATCAAAACAGGATTTTTATGTTCTTTTATATTGGAATTTCTCAGTGAGTTTTCCTTGAGCCTGTAATATAACATTACAAACCTGATTCAGAATCACATTTGACCTACAAGTACGTATTTACAATGTATTTTATTTATAACCAAATAATATATTGCCAAAGAGATATTATAAAGGACAGAACAAATGATCCTATCCTTTCAGTGCAGGTATTGTTGATCCTTGATTTTTCCACCAGAATTCATAAATGCCCATTCACCACTACCTGCAACTGAAGAAAGTCTTATCTATGAATAAACTGTCCGAACAATCTTTTAACTGCTTCAATATCTTAGCTTCTCTTTTACAGTAAAACTATTTTTTTTGGCTCATATGTATTATAGTGAAATTTTTCATTAGGCATAATTCTTCTGGGAACAAACATTTTTCTAGGATAACTACTCTTCTTGGGAAATGAACACATTTTCCATTTCTAAGATGTAAGATAATGTATTTAAATAGAAGTCTCTCATAAGGCTATGCTGATCAGCTCTAAAGTAACAAGACTGCAATGCACCATTTGATTGCTTATAAACTGATTAAAAAGAGTCAAATATTATAGGTTAAATACTAATTAATGCAAGATAATTTGTACTTAGATAACAGTTTCTTTGGAACTGCTAAAGTATCTAAATAATCTCTTTTGGCTTTTAAGTCATGTGTTATGTTCATACGCTTCCTTCCAAATCTCTCTATATTGTGGTCTTAAGCTCAATTCTTTCTTGGAAAAGCACAGTACTCACTCTAGTATGCATAGTGCCTCACTTTACTAGATCAGCTCTTTACCGATCTGAAAAGCCAGGGTCCTGAGATTGATATATGGGATTCCCAGGTAGCTCAGTGGTAAAGAATCCACCTGCCAATGCAGGAGATGTGGGTTTGATTCCTGGGTTGGGAAGATCCCCTAAAGGAGGAGCAACCCACTCCAGTATTCTTGCCTGGAAAATCCCATGGACAGAAGAGTCTGTCTTAGGCTGGCAAGGAGTAGCAGCACAGGTTGGCAAAGAGTCAGACACGACTCCGTGACTAAACAGCACATGAGACTTATATACATGAAATAGGTAATTAGAAGAGGACTTATTTCACCACAAAAAAACATCTATTAGGTAGAGTGTGCTGATTCATAATAATGGAAATTTACAAACAGGTATATTCTGTGCAGAAGCCTAGTCATTGCAAAGGCAGAAGCCAAGTCTTAAAAAGTAAGACTTGAAATGATAGGATTGATTGCCACTGTCTTGAAAAGGCCACCACAAATCCTATAGGAATACAGACTACATTTCACTTTACAGATTAATTTGTTTAGTATCATATAATGAAAATTAGATCCTGCTAAAAGAGAGACTCCAAAAAAAGCAGAATGTTTCAGGTAACAAACTCTTTCTCTACTCTGGTGTTTAGAAGTGATAATTAAGAATTGATTGCATATCTTCTGCTTGATTCTATATACTACCACCTTTTCTACTCTTTCCCACCGCAGAAAAGAGATTAAAACATGCTCACAAGCAGGAAAAAGAAAGGTTAAATGTAACATTTCTCAAATATTTGAGAAAGTGAGATACCTGAGGTATAGGCTTCTAAAATCACTGCAACTCTCTAGAACAACACAAAATCTGATAACAGCAACTGCTTCTTTCTTGATACATTTTTGATGGTTTGAAATTATCTGTGAAGTGGTAGGATTGTTAACTAGATACCCCCAAAGTCAGTGTGCTATTAGGCTGCCAAAATATCTGCATACTCTCAGATCTATAGAGAAGATGATGACATCATTGGCACTGTGCATCAGTGTAGTCACTGAACACTCAGAAACTTACTCACTTTTCAGTGCTAAACTTGAGAAATATAGGCAAACTTGAAATTCACTTGGAGGAGTAGAATCAAAGTATTTGGAGACTTGAATAGTAAAGGCGAAAAGGAGAAAGACTAAAAAGGAAACTTAGGCAGAATATCACAACTGTCTTTGAAAATATGGAAAACCATCATATGAGAGTTACATGAGTCTGACGAGTAGAACTAGACCAATGTTTGGAAGCCACAGCAAGTAAAAAACAAATCATAACCAAAGCTCTTGGAAAGAAGAAGTAAGTATCCTTAACTTTAAGTAGTGATTTCCCTGTCCCCGGATGTGGTTAGGATAGTACAATGGCCCAGGAAACTGAGAAGAGAAGATTCAAGCAACAAATGGGTAGTTGGATTAGATGGTACCTTCTGGTTCTGGCATTGCATAATCTCTAAAGCAAAGTGATGAATGAGCCTTTTATTTGTCTTCAAAGGGAGATTCATATTAAAAACTGGCTTATTATGAAGCAGGGACCCAAAGCCAGAGGGATAGGGTGGGGAGGGGAGTTCAGGATGGGGGACACACATGTATACCTGTGGCCAATTCATGTTGATACGTGGCAAAAAACATCATAATATTGTAAAACAATTATTCTCCAATTAAAATAAATTTTAAATGGCTTGTTTCATAATTTAATAATTAATAAAAATATACTACCTTGAATTATAATTTCACACCTATTATTTAGTATTAATTATATATGTGGATATATATACACATAGAGCATATATTTCTTCCTTTTCATGTTGACATTTAGCTAGGACTTTCCAGAGTTTATGCTAGAAGTCAAAGAATGCTATGATTTCATTCTTTTGGACCACTAGGGAAATAATAGGTCCAGTTCAACAATAAGGGGGCATCAGAGGTAATGGGAGAACCCTTAGGGAGTACACAATACTGCCATCCCCAGGTCAGGAAGACGGACCAATGACCCTGTGATAAAAGCCCAACAATTTATCCCCCATCAAGATCTAAGCATGTACATCCTGGGATGTTTGTCTAATGCCAAAAGTTTTAAGAGGGAAGATGTTCCTTTCCAGTTCCTTTTTCCCATTTCTACTTCTGAAAACACACTGGAGGTTTCCTTTCCTTTCTTTTTCATAGAAACAGCTATCCTGTAGAATAACTTATGAAAATTCTGGTTGTTTACTGTTCTTAAAATAATTACCAAAAAGCTGATTCACAGTTAACCTTTTGAAAGACAAAAATATAATTTAATTTAGAAAGCAACTAAAGTTAAGGAAGACTGAGCAATTTGTAGACATGGGCAAACCAAAAGAGGAATACTTAGGAAAGGCCAATATTTGTAATTCCCAAGACTAGTTATGCTCACTAGCAATCCTATACAATTGTTCTTTTTCTTTCTCTTTTAAGACTGTAAAAGAATACATAATTTTAAAATATGATTTGTTTATTGTAGAAAACATGGAAAATACTGAAAAGTCTAATGAAAAATAACCTTCATACTTTCACTACCTGAATGAAGGAAACTATATTTTGGTATATTATTATTATTATCTATAATTAAATTTAATGAACACTGAATCATGCTCTATAATTTTATGTCCTTTTAAAAAATTTACACATTGTGAGCCTTTTCTCAGGCAAACATTGCAAATTCTCATTTGGATATGATATTTCTCCACAATATCCACTGAGATTTTAATTATTTCACACCTCTCAGACTGGGCACATAATATATCTCACTTGATAGATTTTGAGTGTTTCATGCATGAGAAATATATAAATTTTATTTACATTTTGCAATCTAGGACTTCTATAATGCCTGGCACATAACAGATACTAGATATGTTTATTATTTACTCTTTGTGAATTGAATACAAAAAAATTAACCTGAAATGAATACTGAGAATATTAAAGAGTTTTTAGTTCAGGATAGCTCCAGATTAAAAAAAAAATAGATAACTACATACTTAGATAACTATACACATATGCAGACACATACCCTCTCTAAACAACTCAAAGTCCTGTATCTTTCATAAAACTCCCTGACAAATGGCACCCAAGTTGAAGTCCCCTTTCTGTAACTTTCATTAGCAACCAGTAAGCATTGTTCTGTTGAACAGATGTGTTCCTGCTGCTGCTGCTGCTAAGTCACTTCAGTCGTGTCCAACTCTGTGCGACCCCATAGACGGCAGCCCACCAGGCTCCTCCGTCCCTGGGATTCTCCAGGCAAGAACACTGGAGTGGGTTGCCATTTCCTTCTCCAATGCATGAAAGTGAAAAGTGAAAGTGAAGTCACTCAGTTGTGTCCGACTCTTCATGACCCCATGGATTGCAGCCTACCAGGCTCCTCGGTCCATGGGATTTTCCAGGCAAGAGTACTGGAGTGGGGTGCCATTGCCTTCTCCAAACATATGTGTTAGGCTCTGCCAATACCCATCCTATAAATGATCATTTTTGATGACTCCTAAATCCCTCATACTATATGTGCAACCCAACCCAATCCCCTAACTGGTGTATCAACTGCCTCCTAGGTTTTTCCATAGGAATTTCAAAACTCATTATTCCCAAGATGTAAATGGTATTTCTCTTCTTGCCTTCATTTCCTATTTTGATAAATGTTTCTACTATGTATAGACTAAATTGTATCCCTCCCTTAGATTCATATGTTGAAGCACCAACCCTCTAGTGTAAAAACACGGAGAGATGGGGCCTTTGGGAGG
Organism: Capra hircus; assembly: GCF_001704415.2. Lineage (NCBI taxonomy): Eukaryota > Metazoa > Chordata > Mammalia > Artiodactyla > Bovidae > Capra > Capra hircus. The sequence continues at coordinate 21,756,503 of NC_030821.1, read as the reverse complement.
TAATTAGGTTTAGATGAGAGTGGGGCCCTCATGATGGAATTAATGCCCTTATAAGAAGGGACAACAGAAAGTGCTTTGTTTTCTCTCTCTCCCAAGCATTAGAGGACATAATGGGTAGGTAGCAGTCTGCAAGCCAGGAAGTGAGCTCTTGGAGAATCAAATCAGCTGGCACCTTGATCTTGGGACTTCTCTACCTCCAAAACTGTGAGAAACAAATTTCTCTTGTTTAAGCCACCCAGCCTAAGGTATTTGCTACAGCAGCCTGAGTCAACTAGAACAGCTACTAAACCATTAAGACAACTCAAATATGGAAAACTTTCTAGATTCCCCCTCACATTCACTTATCACATCTGATGTCTGCAGTTTAATGCTATTGTACCAATTTAGATGTCTTAATTTTGATATTATACTATATTTATTAAAGATATTACCACCAGGGGAAGCTGGATGAAGGATACATGAGACACTATACATTATTTTTCAATTTCCATAATTATTTTACAATAAAAAAGTTATTAAAAAACCCTTCTGTATCATTTCAACCCCTACTAAGAATTTCTGACAAATAAGCGTGTGTGATATTGAAAGGTATTCATGGTTAAGGGAAGTGTGTTGGATTCAAGACTGATAAATGTTATCAAAGTGAAGACTTAAAGAATCTGTCTGGCCTTATCTTTCACAGAATATCGTGATTTCTAAGTAGTAAAAAATACACCTGAAATCTGATTACACTTCACTTCCTTAATTCCTTATAAAATCATTTAAAATAATTCAATAGAAATACAAGAATGAAAGGAAAACCTTCAGCCAAACAAAATGGCTTTCACGCTAAATGCTAAGTTGCTTCAGTCGTGTCCGACTCTGTGCGACCCCACAGATGGCAGCCCACCAGGCTCCTCCATTCCTGGGATTCTCCAGGCAAGAACACTGGAGTGGGTTGCCATTTCCTTCTCCAATGCATGAAAGTGAAAAGAGAAAGTGAAGTCGCTCAGTTGTGTCCAACCCTCAGCGACCCCATGGACTGCAGCCTACCAGGCTCCTCGGTCCATGGGATTTTCCAGGCAAGAGTACTGGAGTGGGGTGCCACTGCGTTCATGCCTCCACATAAAACTTTAAGAAGCACACAATGTTTTTCTTTTAATGTTGAAAGCAAAAGATTCAGTTTTCAAGTAGGTACATATCTAAATAAAAATAAAGTTAATTCTCCATGCTAGATTTGAACATAGTGATAGAACAAAAGACTCTAGCTTTGAAAAGTTTCAGTTTCACCTACAGCTTTATTTTCTAAGGCTATTTTAACTCTGCATTGATATTTCACTAGCAGCAGGAAACTATTTTCCTGTCACATCACCATGTTCTTTGAGATTTATTCTTAAACACACTATAGATTATCATCATTATATTGTTCATATTATAAGCAGTGAATAGAAATTCTCACAGTGGAGAGGAATAACAAACCACAGTACCATGTGTCTACATTTTGAGTTCTTTTGGAATTTACAAGAACATATATTTTCTACACTTAAATTTCTGCAGAGGTGGCCTGCAGAATTCTGCATAGAGCTGGCCTCATGAAATCTACAAAGTTTGAAAAGGCAAGAGTCATATAATGACTTTTGCATGGATTATCCTTTTTCCAAAGGCAACCATTTGACTTCTTGTAAGAGAAAGCATGTTAAAATCCTTAACTTAAGACCTGAGACTACTTATGGCTTTGTTCTATTTCTCGGTCTGTCACTACTGTCTTCTCATCCTTTCTTTTTCTCAAACCTTTTGTGAAAATAGTTCTTCCCTCTATTTTCCTTCAAGATATATTTTCCTTTTTATCATATTCTTTCCTGCACTAGTTGAATGCTGGCGTCATGCTAGGGGTATGGCCTTCTGAGGCTGCAAGACCTTTCTTTTTTGACCCTGACTTGATCCTACGATAAGGACAAGGAGATGGGCTATCAAACATTCTCTAATACAGATAATGAAAACTGGCCTTATGTGGAGAAGCTTCCTGCACTACAACTCAGCAAAGTGTGAGTAGGTGAGGCCTAAAGAACAAACATATGTAGCTGATGGAAAGTGTTAACACAGAGGGCCGGAGGTTTGACTATTAACTTGAAGGGCCACAAAGAGCCGTTAGAGTTCTGAGACTAGAGTAACATTGGTAGTCAGTCCTATAGACAAAGAAAATTCTTACCACCCCAACTTCTTCTTCCTCTTCCACTCTCAACCCTGGAAATACTAGAAATTAGATCCCTGAGAGTAAAGAGTAGTAGAAACATAACTAAGGAGATCTTTAGTAAGGGAGAAAACCATTTCCTTATGTTTAACTTTTAGATGTTGATTACATTTAGGGTTTTAATGATAACTTGCTTTAATGTCTATTTATATCTCATAGCTGAAGGCTCTCTGTAAGTATAACATATAATAATGCAAATAATGCACTATTTGCATTAGTGCATTTTGTCAGGATGTTGGGCTACAGATGACACTGATCTAAGCAAACATAGAAAGAAAGATGCCCTTAGGCCCTCTGGAAGTAACACCTATATATTATTTAGACATTATAATTCTAATCAGAAAATTTAAAAAAACTTAAAATGACAGCCTTGAAAGGTTACAGAGATCAGGGATACTAAAAAATTTACATATAACCCATTACTAGCAGGAAGGAACAACATAAAAGCTCAATGAATTATTTTTGTTTATAATGAAATATACTTAATTACCAGCTTAAGCAAGATGTTATGCTTTATTCTCAGCGGTTACTGAGTTGAAATTAAATTCCTGGTATGAAATGTAAATGTTCACTGGAGAAATTTAAACATATTTTATTTATTAACATGCATTGAAAGAAATAAATATTCATTTATTAATATGCATAAAAATAAATAAATTTTCATTTATTCATATGCATAAAGAGAAATACATAAGGTAATTAGACTTTACACAAACCAGGGTTAAAGCTAAAAATACTTCACAACTTATCACTCAGAACAGATGCTAACCAGTGCTTTTGGTACACACAAAATGGCAGAAGTAAAACAAAAAACTATTTGGCCACAGCTCATGAATTTTCTTTTTTTCTTCTCTATTATAAACTTTTGTGAGAATCTGACTTCTTACCATGCTATGTATGTACATGCCTCTCAACTAAAAAGTTTCTTAAACATAGTACTTTACAAAAGAGGTAGATGAGTTTCAACTGACTTGTTCTTGATTACTTCCAAAATCTATCTTTGATTTGCTAACAATTTCTAGGAAGTATAGCACTTTATCTTAATTTTTACTGAACTTTTTAGGATTAACCAAAATAGAATAAAATAAAAAGTTATTCAGTAGCAACTACAGAAACACTGAAAATCTGGAAACAGTTCCAAACCTAGATATTGAAGAGAAATCATAGAGGCTTAGGCCCACAGTCAGTGTGCACTTTCATACTGAGGCTATCAGAAATAGCATTTATGACTAATCAAGTAAGACATATCTGTCATACTATCAAAAGAAATACCAGCTTAGATATCATGAGATAGGTAAAAAACTATAATAAACGGTGTTTTATTTCTGGCAGTTTTCTTGCTGGGTGACGAGTAACTCAAATTATATAAAAAATAATTACAAACAAGGCTGAGTATAGATGCTTTAAGAATAATAGTTTCTAAAGAAGATAAAATCTTTGCACATGAGAAGCATATAACCTAATTCAGTACAAGCAATCTAAGGTTAGTGTAGACGTGATAACCTTGAGAAAACACAGGCCATCAGAAATACTGTCTATCTAAATTTCATGTCATAGCACTGTTATCTTTTTTGTCCATGGTACATAGAGAATCTGTTAAAAAAAAACCACATTATATACTGTTATCTACGTAGTGAGGTAGAATACAGGTTATGACATAAACAGCACATTTTAAAAATTTATCTTTCCCCTTTCCTTCCTTCCTCCCAAAACATTCCACATTTTCATAATCTTAGATGAGCCCATACCAAAAGCAAGATACTTCAATTCAGACCAAACCCTGAGGAAACCAAAATTGAAAAAGACATATGTATCCCAATGTTCACTGCAGCACTATTTACAATAACTAGAACATGTAAGCAACCTAGATGTCCATCAATAGATGAATGGATAAAGAAGTTGTGGTACATATACACAATGGAATATTACCCAGCCATAAAAAGGAATGCATTTGAGACAGTTCTATTGAGGTGGATGAACCTGGAGTCTATTATACAGAGTGAAGTCAGAAAGAGAAAGATAAATATTGTATATAATGCATATACCTGGAATCCAGAAGATGGTACTGAAGAAACTATTTGCAGGGCAACAATGGAGAAATAGAGAAGAGATTTATGGACATGGGAAGAGGGGAGGAGAAGGTGAGATGTATGAAGAGAGTAACATGGAAACATACATGCAAAATAGATAGCCAATGGGAATTTGCTGTAGGTCTCAGGGAACTCAAACAGGGGCTCTGGATCTACCTAGAGGAGTGGGATGGGGAGGGAGGTGGGAGGGAGGTTCAAGAGGGAGTGGACTTATGTATACCTATGGCTGATTCATGTTGAGGTTTGACAGAAAACAACAAAATTCTGTAAAGCAATTATCCTTCAATTAAAAAATAAAAAACAAAAATAGAAATTTAAAAAGTAACAATATTTTTTTCCTTAAAGAGTCCCATAATGTAAGACTTCTATTGAGTGTTATAGGAAGCTTTACAAAAAAAAAAAAAATGCTGTTTTCATAGTTTTTAGCTCTACTCCAGACCTCAGGAGGTATCTGTACCGACAGAACTTAGACTGCTTACTGCTTTCCCCGGAAGTCCTCCAGTGGTAAAAATACATATAATTAATGAGACTATCAAATATAGACTGTAGATTTAACTCTCTTACACATCATTAACTTAGTTATTGTAAGAGTGGTGGTGTTTGCATGCATGCTTCATTGCTTCAGTCATGTCCAACTCTTTGTGACCCTATGGACCGTAGCCTGCCAGGTTTCACTGTCTATGGGATTCTTCAGGCAAGAATACAGGAATGGGTTGCCATGCCCTCTTCTAGTGGATCTTTCCAACCCAGGGATTGAACCTGTGTCTCTTAAGTCTCCTGCATTGGCAGGAGGGTTCTTTACACTAGTGCCACCTGGGAAGCCCATTAGATTAGGTACCACTTTAGACCAAATCGACTTCCCTGGTGGCTCAGAGGTTAAAGTGTCTGCCTGGAATGTAGGAAACCAGGGTTCGATCCCTGGGTTGGGAGGATCCCTTGGAGAAGGAAATGGCAAACCACTCCAGTACTCTTGCCTAGAAAATCCCATGGAGGGAGGAGCCTGGTAGGCTACAATCCATGGGGTCGCAAAGAGTCAGACGCGACTGAGCGACTTCACTTCACTTCACTTTTAGACCAAATCATTTCCAGTTAGATCACTGTACCTGTACTTCATACAATTCTTTTTCTCTATCATTCACTGCATCTTTCTTCCTCCTACTATACCTCTCATCTCACATCAATGCAGCTAGTTCTGTGTGGTCTCTTCATGGTTCAGTGAAAAGAATGGAGGAGAGACACATAAATCAGCTAAGAAGGCTGGTTTAGTCCTTAGTCATCAACTTAATGAGAAAATGTACCCAGAGATCTACAAGGAGTTAGATAATCAAAGAAAAGTCTGTCCTCTACTTCTTCCATCTCTATGTTTTCTTAGAAACATATGTTGCAATTTAAATTTGGGGATGTTCAGGTATTTTCCACAATATTCCAAGGAATTAACTCCAAGATATGCTTCATAGACAAAGGGTTGGTCAAAGTGAGTCAGAGAGAAGTTACATATCCTTTCTTTATAAAAGTCACAAAGTACATAAACATAGCGAAGGAAAAAAAAACATATTAAAACTGTTTAACCCACATTTTCTAAACTTATTTGACCACAAAGCCCTATTTTTCTGCTTAACATCTCTTGGCATCCAGAGACCGACTGTTCTGTGGTATACAATTCAGGAAATGCTACTTTGGGTGAAAACATTTTCCATTTTCACACCTGATATTGTCCATTTTAAACCAGTAACACATTTAAATAAACAAAGTTAGAATGCCACAGGCATAGAAAACTTTATTAAATATGCTTCTGATTACTTTTTCCCTTGTTCCTGTCACTTTGTTAATTCACTATTAAAATTTACTTTTTCATGTCTCTGAAAATATTAATAGCTGGAAATAGATCTTATATTGGCAAAAGACCCAATGTCATATCAATACATTAAACAGTGTAATGACCTTAAAAAGCAGTGAATCATAGATAAAAGTTTATGCTTCAAAGAGTTACACAGGCTACAGTACAAAGGAAAACTGAATTTTGCTTTCTTTTTTGACAACATGAGTTATGTAAGCTTGGGGTTGGGAAGGAAAAAAATTCAGCTTTTTCTATTCCCTCCTCTTTAAAAAAAAGCAGAGAGTCATACTGGTCTATTTTCTAGAGTAGCAGAGAACAAATGCAAAATAATTTCTGACCATATCTTAAGTCAATGCTCCAATTAATCTGTGATAGATCTAAGCAGATGCACCTTGAAAGTGCACCTGGAAGAGATGATTATTTTCAGAAGATCTGAGGTTGTATTTAGGAAACCTGAGGAAAAAACTAGTAGAATTAAGTATTAACTAAGAATTAAGTATATGAGAAAAAAGTATTAAAATTAAGCAGAGTTCATTAGGTGGCCTGATACAAGATTTAAAGCACTATTTAAACTGATAATTTTAACAGAAGAATGCCAAAAATAACCAGTTAGGAAACGTAATAGAAAAAAGCCATGGTATTTACAACAGTAATATAGGCTACAAAACACCTATGAATAATATTAACAAGTTATGTCCAAAAGCTAAATGATGAAAATTATCTAATGTTACTGAAGGACTTGAAGCCATGAATCAATGGAAGGACATCTTATGAGTCTAAATAGGAAGAATCAACATTATAAATATGTCAGTTTGCCCCAGATTAGCCTAAATTTTGATGCAACTTTAACTTGACAGTTTACCAAGTACAGAAAACATGGGAGTTTAGACAAGAGAATATTGAAAATGAATAATAATTGTAGTCTTGCCCTACAAGTTAGTAAAATGAATTAAAAAGCTAGAATAGTATTGAAAACCTTATGGTACTATTTTAACTACTAACATTGATAGAACAGAGTAGAAAATTATCCAGGAAAAATAAAAAAGGACAATTTGATACATATAAAGGAAAAAAAGGGGGGGAGGATTTAACAGAAATAAAGTTTGGATTATTCAGTGAATAATTAGGTCCAGCTATTTGGAAAAAAAATGTAGATTTCTAATTTTTTTTACTGTCTACAAAAGAAATTCCAAATGTATCAAAGATTTAAACTCATAAAAACTTTATACAAACATCTGAGAATAAATATATAATGATATTTTTACAGTATTGGAGAGGAAAAGGGTTTACTAAATATGATGGCACAGAACTAGGAAAATGGGTAAAAAACTATTAACAAATATTTCATAGGAAAAAAGAAATAAAAATGGTAAATAAACCAATAAGTGCACTGAAATATTTGTTCTATCACCAATAGTCAAAGAATGCATTCAGTGTTTATTGAATACTGAATAAAATAAAAATGAAAATTTATGCCAAAGTAGCAAAGATAAAAAAATAAACATTAGTATGACCAAGAATGGGCAAAAATGAGCTTTCTCATATTCTCTTGGACAGGATATAAATAGTGCAATTCTTATGGCAAGTAATTTCCAAAATTAAAAATGAGCACACCCTTTTAGCAAGTTATTCTACTTGCAGGAATTACCCTACAGATAAGTTAGACAGCATATTAAAAAGCAGAGACATTACTTTGTCAACAAAGGTCCGTCTAGTCAAGGCTATGGTTTTTCCAGTAGTCATGTATGGATGTGAGGGTTGGACTATAAAGAAAGCTGAGCACTGAAGAATTGATGCTTTTGAACTGTGGTGTTGGAGAAGACTCTTGAGATTGCAAGGAGATCCAACAAGTCCATCCTAAAGGAGATCAGTCCTGGGTATTCATTGGAAGGACTGATGTTGAAGCTGAAACTCCAATACTTTGGCCACACCTGATGTGAAGAGTTGACTCATTTGAAAAGACCCTGATGCTGGGAAAGATTAAGGGGACGACAGAGGATAAGATGGTTGGATGGCATCACTGACTCAATGAACACGGGTTTGGGTAGACTCCAGGAGTTGGTGATGGACAGGGAGGCCTGGTGTGCTGTGGTTCATGGGGTCACAGAGTCAGACACGACTGAGCGACTGAACTGAACTGAACTGAAGTTAGACATAGGTTGTATCTGTATAAGGATGTTCACTATTGCACAGTATAGAAAAAGCCTAAATGTCCCTCAGTAGGTCATGATGTTAAATCTATGAGGTAAAAGAGTATTTAATAGAACTCCTTGAAAGATAAGAGAAATCTATACACAATGATGTGTGAAGATTCCAAAATACATCTTTAAGTGAATAACCCAAAGCAAACTGCAATAGAACCTGGAGAATGTATACTGAAGTATGAATAGATGAAAGTTCAGATGATTAGATTATGGAACAAATTATTAACAGTGTTTATCTTTTGAGATTAAAGGGAAGGATGTGGTTAAGTGAGGAAGCAACTTTTACTTTCTGTTATAGGCGTATGTATTATTTTGTTTCTTAAAAAGGAAAAGCATTTAAAAAAAAAAAAAACACAGAAAAGTAAATATCTTTGATGCATATTTTCCTGGACAGACAAGGTAATGATTATACTTAGTAGATGTATATTCATCAAAGATTTACAATTTGAAGATAATTTGCTATTATTTACTATTGTTATAAATAATATTATTTGTTACATTTTCCTAGCCTATCCACTTACTTTAATGGCTCAGTTTACTTAACAACAAAATAGAAATCTTTGTGTAATAAGTAATTACTGGTTACAAAAAATTCTGAATAAAATACTATATTTTATTTTATGAGGTAAAAATTGACTCTCCTTTACATTGTTATTAATAAAGGCTAGTCAGATTATAGGAGAAATTTATCAGTACAAATCCAGAAAACATCTTCTTAGACTCCACTTCAATAAATATTAAACACAAGCATGCACTGAGTAATTGCCAGAAGCTTACCATTATATAATAAAAATCCAATTATCTCATCACATTGAGGTTGCATATATACTTGGTATCACCAAACTATTAAAATGGAGGTTTGTTGTCTTTGAAATAAAAAGATAACCAGAAGATTCTGATCCTTAATTAGTAGGAGACATCTACTTTGCTTTTTGTAGAGATTAACCTGAGCTGTTTTTATTTATGCCCAGCCTCCCTGTCTAATGACACAACAGCAAAAATAGGAAGGCCATTAGTTATATCAGGACTATAGTTCAACAACCAAGAAAGCCTACTCAGGTAAATGTCTAATAATTATCACACCATTTATCATGGTATTCCCTGCAAAGACACTAGTGCCCTTAATAAAAGAAAACCCCAGTTTTCCCAGACCAGCAATATTGCAAGACTTTCCACAGGGCGAGGCACATTTTGAGCATAGTTTCTCTTAGTACTGAAGAGCGTCTTTGAGATTTTCCTGCTAACTGCTATTGCCCACCACCACACCGAATCTCTGCCATACTGTTTAAAGTATGTATGATCGAGTGTCCAACTTTTTCTTAACTCTGAGACACAGTAGAGAGATGACTGGAACAGTTAAATATGACTTCACAAATCCTTGTAATATCAACAACTAAATGTAGATTTTAACATAAAACTAGATAATCGCCTTTATAAAACATGGCTCACTGTTTCCAGGGTTCTGTGGTAAGCAGAATTTTAACGATGTCCCACTAAAGTTCCTAGCCTGTGTTTTTTAAATCAAATAAGAGCCTAGGTGCTGATGTTAAAACTAGGAGATTGTCCTGGATCGTCCACATGAACCCAGTGGAATTAAGTGAGCTCTTAAAAGAAGAGAAAGGCAGAAAAGTCATTTATAGAGCTATATCAAAGGAGGGAAGTGAAGGAGCGATGAGGCAGAAGGAGAGGTCAGAGAGACTCGGAACCTGATACAAACTGTACCAGCTGTTGCTGGCTTTGACAGTGGAAGAAGCTCTCTGCCAACCAAGGAATGCAGACTGCCTCAAAAGTTGCGCATGACCCCATCTGACAGCTAGCAAAGAAATGGGGACTTTGGTTCCACAGCTGCTTGGAATGAAATTTTGCCAACAACTAAAGATCCATGAAACAAATGAGGCTGAAAGAGGATTCACTCCCAGAGCCAGCAGAGAGAGACACTCCTGTGAACACCCTGATTTTGGTCTTGTCAGACTCTAAAGCAGGTAACCAGCCGAGCCATAATGTACCTGGATCCTAACAAAAGAACACATTTGAGAATAAATTTGTGCTGTTTTAAACCTCTAAATTCATGGTAATTTGTTACAGTAGCAACACAAAACTAATATAATCTTCCAGACTCTAGACCATCTCAGTTAGTTGCCTGCTTCCATGCGGTAGATCCCATCCATCACTAGAGTTCCTAATCTGTAGCTTTCATATCTTCCTTTAAGTCTGGAACCAAGAAAGCGAGGCCCAGAGAGAAAAACGCATTATGGAGACACGATTACCAAACACTGCTTTGCCTCAGTCTGCTACAACCTTATATGTGTATTCAGTGTGGGGTTCTTCCTTCTTTGCCTGGTAACTAATTCGAAGAGATCTCCTTTAAGCACTGTTATTTTACCTTTAGAATTGTTTATGTTAGGAAAACTTTTCAGAAGCACTTCATCTTGATTGACATGTAAAAGCTATAAACTGAGCATAAACTTGTGATATTAAACAAAGGTTCGATTTAGTTCTGAAAAAAGTAAAGATAGTTACATATGTTATATAAATTTGCCATTTCAATGTACTCCTTCTGAAAATAGCTACTATATAGACAATACCTATGGATTTAAATAGAAATTTTCCTAGTAAAAAAGGCAACATGATCACATTATTAAAGAACTAGTTTTGATCTTTGTTTTGTTATTAATATCATTATGCAACTTTGAGAAAGTCACATTTTTTTAGCTTTAGTTTCATAATCATGAAATAATCTCACCAATAAACATATTATAGTTGACTAACTCATGAAACTTTTCTGTGCACATGTGGATATTGGCCTTTCATAAATCAATATAAATTCACTTGTTGAATCTAGATACACTAAATAACCATACTGCTTGTAGTTAAGCAAATATTTGTAAAGGTTACTAATGATAAAATAAGAGGAATACATAAAACCACATGCTTTCTGCCCTTTAGTTATTAGTTGAAAAGTGTATATAACTTCTATATGGTTCAGAAATATTGAGAAAGTATGGTGGATGTAATATGACTACCACTTAATAATTTGATAAATTTATTTGTTTAAGAATAAAATTATCATATAATGTTTACGTATCTCTTCATTATGCCTTACCTTGCCTCTCCACAGCTATGGTGATACTATTATTTTCACTATGGAAATAGTTTCTAAACTTTTACATCAAAGAGGAGAGAATAAATAAACCAATAGCTTGAGGCAGCAGAATTAAAGCCAGAATTAAGTTCCCACTATGTTACAAAGCCAGGCCAGGACTGGTATAATGGAATAGATGGCAAGCATGATGATGGTGGTGGTGGTAGGTGGTTGGTGTTATAGTCCAATCAGAGAAAATTTCTAACTTGTTCTTGATTTGGCATGTTATTACAACCAGAAGAAAAATGCTTAAGGAATCTACCTACTACCTTAGTTCTTTGGAAGACTTTAGAATGCAAGACAGGAAAAGAAGCCAGAGCTGGAGATACAGGTAAGGACATGATTCAACCAGCCGAGAAGCCAGAAGGGAGGGAGCACACCGCTGTAAGCAACACAGCTGTAAGCAAGTTTAGAGTAACAGATTTGGAACATAGCTATGGATTTTATGCCTGTCCCGTGACAAAGAGGAATATGCAGCTGGGCTCAGTTCTACTTCCCTTTCAGGAGAAAGAAAAGTAAGAGAAGAGAACATACGCTAGTGACTGGTCGCCTCTAGAAGCTGTGTCAGAACCTGGACCTATAGAGATTACTGGGTCTGCTCAGTGACGCTTCAGATGCTGCTGTTTCTTCAGGCTTCACGGAAAGGCTTCCTCCAAGGTGTGAAAGCTTTACAGACTAACGATGGCACACTCTTCTCTACTTGATCTTTTTCCTCGTATCTCTGTTCTTCAATACCCATACTGAGATATAGTAAGTTTATTGTACGCTAGAGAGATTCAATTTCTGATAATGTGGATAGAGAAGTCTCTGTGTTTGTTACCGCAGCTTCAAAGCTACGGAAAAGTTGCTATGGTAAAACCGTAATATTTTAGCAGATAACATATCTCCTGCTTAACAACAATGGCAGCTCTTCAAAGGTGAACTTGGGTATGGAAAAGAAAGGAGGTTGTATAATCATCTCAGGGGTGATTTTGGAGATAAAGGGCGACTCTGCCTCCTCAAACCTTTCTCTCTGCTTGTTGATGCCTGAATTCTCACCATCACAGCGTCACAATTTTAAGACTTTCCAATTCTGAATATACAAATACTTGTAAAGGGCTTTTAAGCATTCAGAACTATTATTTTGTATCCTAATTAGAATGAATAGTCAGTTATTTCCTGAAAAAAAGAAAAAAGTGAAAGAACCTGGAAATAATTAAGGTGGAGGGGTCAGCTAGAGAAAGGAAGGGAGTCCATTCAAAGAGAATAGAAAGTAGAGACCATCAGTGAAAATTCTCCTGCTTCACAATTTTGAATACGACTTGGACAAGGCATTGCTCCTCTCCTTCCCCCACTATCTCCCTCACCATTGTTATTATTGCCTCTTTCAGTTTCCTCATATAAAAAATGAGAGGTAGGGATTATAATCCCCACTTCAAAAAGTAACTATGGGGATCAAAAGAGTTAATGTTAGGAAATGGTTGGTATTCCAGTAAATGTTGGTTACTCTCTTGCTGCTTCTCCTAGCTCTGTTTCACTTGGCTTAAGAAGAAAAGCATTTTCTCTTCAGTGAATTTGACAGTAAACAAACAGATATCAAAAGGATGATATATTAACATTATTCCTAAACTTTTTTTTTTTTAATAGCCCTATGTGCCTTTTTAAGCCCAGACTCTTTCAACTTGCCATTTAACCTTCATCCCCACAAAAAGATTTCAGGAACCTATTATCAACCATCACAAGGCCTGCTTTAAATTTTACATAGTCAATTCCTTTTTGTCAAACATTTTTGTAATGGTTAAAATATTCCTTTGATGTTACCCATTATCTGTAATAGATAATACATAATTTAAGAGTCCTAGAATCAGATTCAATTTTTAAAAATTCACAGAAGCTATAGCAGTAAAGATTTTAGGAAAGCAAGAGCTGGTATTTATTTTCTCTATAAAACAGAATTTTGTTTCACAACAATATATAAACTCATGATCAAATTCATAGTAAAATATACTATTACTTCATTTTCATAATCTGATGTTCATTAAGATAAACAATAGTGGTCAACATTAACCTACAATTATCCACAAAGAACAGAACTTCCCAAACTGCACATATCTGGAAAAGGCATAGTTAACTGCTATGATCATGTCATTTTTCTCAAACGCTGCCAAAATCCAGAGGGAATAATTCTAGGTTACAGGGTAAGAAACAAGGATCTTCCAAACAGCATTCTGGACAAAGTGGAGAAATGATAACAAACACTGCAAAGAATTTTTCTTTTAACATGTGAGTACTGAGTTTGTTATACTTGTTTTACAATATTAAATGCATATGCTGTATTAATCCAAAAAACAAAACGAGAAGATCAGAAGTGAAAGAAAGCACTGTTCAGTGAACCAGAGACAGAGGTGGTAAGCAGCACAGTTGTGGATTTATGCAGTTGTTGCCAAGTTCCCAAGTTGCTAAGTTGCTTCAGTCATGTCTGACTCCTTGTGACCCTATGGACTGTAGCCTGCCAGGCCCTTCTGTGCATAGGATTTTCCAGATGAGAATACTGGAGTGGTGGGTTGCCATTTCCTACTCCATGGGATCTTCCTGACCCAGGGAATGAACCAGCATCTCTTATGTGTCCTGCATTGGCAGGCAGATTCTTTACCACTAGCGCCACCTGGGAAGCCCAATATGCAAGCACACGATATGCAGAGCACACAATAAATATGCTGGATGGTAAATGTATGGACAATGATAATATTTTGAGGCTATTTTAGCGGAAAACCCCTTTCTCTTGCAACAATGGAACACTGTTTCTTGACTAGATAATCCTGGAGTGATCAGCTTTGCTAGAGTAGAGCACTCTTTTTGGAGTTCAAAAGAACTAAAAATTAAGCAGGAAAGAGAAAATTGGCTCGACTGTTGTATTTAAAGTCTTTTTATATTTGAGACTTTAAAATTATCCAATAAAAATGTTGGGGAGTCTCCTTCTACACTTAGTCATTTCCTCTTTTGTCTTCAATTAACTCCCTTCCCCTTATGTTTTGGGTGTGTGTGTACAGTCGTGTCTGACCTTTACAACCCTGTAGCCCATCAGGCTCCTCTGTCTATGGAATTTCCCAGGCAAGAACACTGGAGTGGGTTGCCATTTCCTTCTCCAGCCTTCCCTTTATGTTCAAATATAAAGACTTTTCTCATCTTGGAGGGTAAAATTATACTTGGATCCCCACCTATAACAAAACTAGAAGAGGGCTTGGTCAACTTTCCCAGTAAAGGACCAGACGCCTTTTTGGATCATATGATTTTCTCTGGCAACCACTCAGCTGAGCGGCTATAGCACAAAGTAACCATGGGTAATACATAAATAAGTGAACTTGGTTATATTCCAAAAAAAACTTTATATTGAATGAAAAAAATTATTTATCAAGAAAAAAGCAGCATGGCCAAACTTGACCTGTGGTCTATGGTTTGCCAGTCTCTGAACTAGAACTTTTCCCCCTTTGCTTCTTTATAGATGGTACCTCCGGATTTTACCACTCATTTCCTCGTTAAAGTCTGGATAATCTGGCTCTCTTTAAAAGCTAATATTTATTGAGGATTCAATTAGGTAATTATTAAAGATGATTAATAGATAATGCATTGAAGATAGTGTGAATGAAGCTCTTAGCATGTGCATGCATGCCTTCTTAGTTGTTCAGTCGTGTCCGACTCTTTGTGACCCAATGGACTGTACCCCACCAGACTCCTTTGTCCATGGGATTCTCCAGGCAAGAATACCGGAGTGGGTTGCCATTCTCTTCTCCAGGGGATCTTCCCAACCTAGGGATCGAATCCTGGTCTCCTGCGTTGCAGGTGGATTCTTTACCATCTGAATCACCAGGGAAGCCCATGAAGCTCCTGGCACAGTGCCTGGCAAATAGTAAGTACTATTACAGAATTATATTTGTCAAAGTAACCTCATGGTTCTCATTGTCTATCTCAATAAATAGCAAAACAGCTGTCTATCCAGTTGCTCAAGTCAGATTTTCAGATATCCGCTTTGATTATTCTTACATCTTCACCTCTAACTACCATCTAGTCCTACTGTTCAGTCACTAAAGTCATGTCCATCTCTTTGCAACTCTATGAACTGCAACACCTCAGGCTTCCCTGTCCTTCACTATCTCCTGAAGTTTACTAAACTCATGGCCATTGAGTTGGCGATGCCATCCAACCATCTCATCCTCTGTCTCCCCCTTCTCCTCCTGTCCTCTGTCTTTTCCAGCATCAAAGTCTTTTCCAATGAGTCTGCTCTTTGTATCATGTGGCCAAAGTTTGGAGCTCTAGTCACATTCATTCACATCCTCCCTCCCCATTACTCCCTGGTGGTCCAGGCCATTACCTGCCCTGAAAAGTCACTGCAAAGTTCTCCAGCAGCTTCTCCCCACCTCTAGTCTCCCTTTAGCAAAACTGTCAATAGGTTTAGGATAAAATTCAATTTCCTGAACATGACTTTTAAGATATTCCATGATCTGTCCTCTGCTCAACTCTCCATCCTACATCTCAACTCTCTCTCTTTTACTCTATGCTTCAGGCGCCCTGATCCTAGCTTAGTCCCTTGAGCGTGTCATATTTGTCTCTGAACACCCTTACAGGTCACATTGCCTGACTCTTGCAAATATTAAAGGGCTCCAACTGCTTAGAAAACAAGTTTAAAAACCAATGCTTGCATCAAATTAGATCACTGATGTTTCTCTGATGCATACTCTGTTTTCCTGAACTTGTACTACTAAATGTTTCTAGGCTTGATATGCACTCCTATATCATTTCATTCATCCTTAAATTCTGGCTCAAATTATAAATCTTCCAAGAAGTTATCCAAAATTTCACTCCAGTCAGAAGTGATCTTTCTGAAATCTTACAGTATTTTCTGCTACTGAAATGTTATATAACACATCTTCCCTAATAGTACTAAAGCTTTTTGAGGATATAGCTGTGATGTATATAATTTTTATACTTTGTGTAATATTTAGTTGTTCATAATACCTGCACAACACTCTTATTTTATCAGAAACACAGTTAATTATATTGATTGAATATTCTAAACATGTAATACTTTTAAAAAGTCAAAGTTTAGCGCTAGTTTAATAGTCTATTTAAAATTTCAGGCAATAGATAAATGCAGTGGAATTTTAACTGACCTTAGGATACTAAAATATCTCATTGGAAACAGAGTGAAACTTAATGGGGACTCTGATAAGAACAAAAATCAAATTATACCAAGAACAGATAAAGAAAGGATTAGCAATCATAAAAGACCAAAAAGATAAAGCAGATTAAAATTAAATGAACTCTTACAATTCTTTTATTCAAAGTGAATAGTCAGGTTTTAGAGTCACATAAATATTCCATAATAAAACCAAAAAAAGGAGTATTTTTATATAACATCTGTATAACTTTTTCCAGCTTAAGTTTCTAGTCATTAAGATAAATGCAGAATAAATACACCTCCAGGTGTATTAGTCAAGCATACTAACTATGCTTGAAAGGATTAAAAAGACAGATAGTCCATTACTCAAAGTCAGCGAAGAAATTTTACTGAAGTTAAAAGAGTGTATAACTGAGAATAAGAAGGTTAAATCATATCTAAATACATGAAATATTATTCAACTATATAGAGAATGTGAAGTGCTTGGTCTTCATCACTATAAAATATAGAATAAAACAAAAAAGATTTGATTGTAAGTGGGATTAAATTCCAGAACATGATTCAAAGAAAGAGCCTTAAGTAGGTTTAAAATTGTACACTGTATTGTATGATTTGGAAGAAATATTATAATTTCTTGATGAAGAAAATAAACCTCAGCTTTTCATTTCAGTTGGAAATAAGAAATGGACTTTTAAACAGAGAGTTATAGCTATTTAGTTATATGGTATGCCATCTCTCTCACTGTTCAGTACATCTATTATTTTGTTTCTAAAACACAGTTTCATCTGTGCAAAAGGATTTCACTGGCCTTATTTTGGGGGGAGAAATTTTCAAAATGAAAGAAGTCAAATGAACTCAGATTCTTAAATACTATTTGTATTTTTTTTAAGGGAATCTATTTCAGCGTATAGAAGTAAAACTAGCAAATTGTCATTTCCTATAAGATAATTTTACAACTGACCAGTTAAATGAAGAAGTCAGCCTGGTTGACAGCAAGTCAGAAACCTCTGGTCACACATCTTCCCTTTGACACAGATAGGTCTAGTTTCAGGATAAATGACCACTGGCAGAGGAAGGAGGAAGACACAAGGGGAGGCTTGTGGTTGCTGTTCTGCCATTGGCTACTATCTTTCCCTTGGAAAGGAACATTTGGATGAAGAGTGCTGAATGACTCAGTTATGAGCACATCCCACTGCAGGTTTTCTATGGTTTTTTGCGATTATTTCCGTGTCTCTACACATCTCTACTTTTTCTTACTTTCTTGCTGCCTCACCATCAATTTCCTCATCAGCATACTTCCTCCCTCATCTCATACTCCATTATTAGCTATTGTCCCAATCTCATTTTGTAAGCCATCAAGAAGCTTGAAGTAAAAAGCAATGAGTTTCTCACATATTAGAACAAAATAACAACTCAAACCCAAACCAAATCACTCTTTGGACTAAAAAATACAGAATTTACATTCTTATGTCAGTACCAAACTTTAATGCATGAGAGATTTATTCTGGATCCATTTATCCACTGTTTCAAGTCCAAGCATCCTAGGTTAAACTGGGATCTACTGCCTCTCTCCCTCAGAATATACACAGATACAAATTCGGATCTTATACGGTTGAATTCATATCACTTTTCAATTTGGCCTTGGTGATTTGGCTTTCAATTAAAAAAAATCAATTTATTTATTTTCATTGGAGACTAATTATTTCACAATATCGTGGTGGTTTCTGCCACACATTGACATCAATCAGTCACAGGTGTACATGTGTCTCCCCGTCCCAAACCCCGCCTCCCACCTTGCCCCCCTGCCCCATCTCACCCCTCTGGGTCATCCCAGTGCACCAGCTTTGAGTGCCCTGTTTCATGCATCAAACTTGGACTGGAGATCTGTTTCACATATGGTAACATACATGTTTCAGTGCTGTTCTCTCTAATCTTCCCAGCCTCACCTTCTTTGCCATATGGAGATTATTCGTGGACCATATTTATGGATGCAGAGATGGCTGAATAAACCATACACAGAGACAGAAGGGCCCTGTACGTATGTGCGTATCATTCAATAGGCATTTGTTGAAACCCTACTATGTGCGAGAGCCAGGGTGGAGGTAAAGATGAGCCAGACTAAGTTAGCATCTCCCATGATACACTTTCATGTTACATGGTGCTTTTCCATCAAGGAAACTTTGTAATTTTGACTAATTATTATTTTGTTAAGTCTTGTCTTTCCCACTGGAACATAAATACCATGTGAGAAGGATCCCAGTTATTAATATAAACTCTGCTGTCTGCCATAGAGAAGAATTTTAATACATATTTACTAAATAACAATATGTTAAGATACTATAAGGTAGTGAAATAGGAGTGTCAGTTTTAAAGAAAGTCATACAATAAAAAGTTAGAAGGATTTGTCTTAGAGCAGAATCAGAGAGGAAATATGGATTCTGTCTTCGTGTTTTTCATTCTATAATGTCTGTTACAGCAAAGAGCTTTAAAAGTCCAAGGGGACAATGAGTCAACACTCCTACCTTCTTTCACATGTTGCAAAAACAAATGATCCTTACGCCTAGTAGAATTTGACACTGCTTAGCTTAGGGCTGTATTACATTTCTAACAAATACCTGCAACTGTCTCTTTGGAAGTCTTCCTGGTGGGTAACAGGAACAGGACCCACTGAAGGAAAAGCATATTGTAGCTACACAGATCTATTCAGGGTGTGTGGGAATTTCATTAAAACTGGCCTTTACTTTAAATTATATTTTAATACTGTTTATGCTCTGTGTTCAAAAACTGTAATGCACTTAATTTTAATAAAATTAAAAGATTTCTCTTCCTTAATATGTGCTGCTCAGCTTACAATTAGACTCATTATGGTTTAGCTGTTTACTAGGCCTTTACTGATTACTAGGATGTACAATCTAATCACTTGGCTATTTACATCTTAAAATTATGTCCAATTACATTAAATAAAACCTATATTAAATTAAAGTAGTTCCTTGAGAAACCTTTATTTTGACAAGAACTTTTCCCTCCCCCTAATGATAGGAAAAGAACTACTTATAAAGACATTATGTTAGCAGCAGTGGGGCCACATAAGAGGGACAGCTTTGGACTATATCTGTTCACCTTGCAAATTGTAAGTCTCAGTTTTCTAGTATGCGAAATGAGATGATAAATTATACATCTCAGGTTGTGAAAATTAACATGATCAAACTATGCCATCACTAATTACACTTTTAAAATGATAGACTTTTCTTAATTTTCTGTTGGGAAAGAGGCTGACATCTTTAATAACTGGTATGTGTTCTTTAGTCAGATAGCATAAATTGTGAAAATTAACTTTTATTTCCCTTTTGCATTACCTCCCAGGAAGCACATAGGATGTAAATAATAATTTAAAACTATTTGCAGTGTTTCTTGAATCTCCCCACTTATCTGTCTCCATGCACTATTATCATAGGAAAAATCACCCCTAAAGATGCCCATGCACTGTCCTCTGGAACCTAGAAACACGTCACATTATATTGCAAAAGGTACCCTGAGGATGTAATTAAGGTTAAGGAGCTTAAAACAGAGAGATGTCCTGGATCATCTAAGTAGGCTCAGTCTAATTACATGAGCTTTTAAAAGCAGAGAACTTCATCTGGCAGCAGATGCAGCTGAATGTGTACGCAGAGAGATTAGAGGCACAGGAAAGATTCAGTGTACGTTGCTGTCTCAATGAGGAAGGGGGTCAAGTGCCAAAGAAAATGGAAACCTTAGTCTTACAATGGAAAGGAACTGAATTCTGCCAACAACCTGAATGAACTTAGAAAAACAATCTTCTCCTGAGCCTTTAAATGAAAGCCCAATATTGGTGATACCTTGATTTTGGTCTTGTAAGACACACTGCAAAGAAACCAGACCAGCTAACCTAGCCTTCTGACAGAATGGTAAATTTCCACTGTTTTAGGTAGCTACATTCATTTGTGGTAATTTCTTAAGGTAGCAACAGAAACTAATATACCACTGATTAGGCCTGCATCATCTCTGCTCTAAACTAATAAACTGTCTCTTATTTTTGATCTCAAGTTTTTATTGACAAAATATTTTCAGCTCTGACTGTCATGCTGGGCTGTGCTTAGTTGCTCAGTCGTGTCTGACTCTTTGTGATCCCACGGACTGTAGCCTGCCAGGCATCTCTGTCCACGGGGATCCTCTAGGTAAGAACATACGGAGTTCCTCCACATGATCTTCCCAACCCAAGGATCGAACCCAGGTCTCCCTCACTGCAGGCAGATTTTTTACTATCTGAGCTGCCAGGGAAGCCTGAGAATACTGGAGTGGGTAGCCTATCCTTTCTCCAGGGGATCTTCCTGACCCAGGAATTGAATAGGCATCTCCTACATTGCAGGTGGATCCTTTACCAGCTGAGCTACCAGGGAAGCCTCTGATCGTCATGACCCTGCTTCAAACCCCACAATAGCTCCCTACTGCCAACTGTATGGTTTAAACTCTTTCGCTTGCCTTCAAGTTTTTTTGTAATCTTGCCCCAATCTATATTGCTCATGTAATCTCCCACTGTATCAGCTACTATTTGCTCTGCTCATACATAAACTGCATTTTCATAGCTCTGGGTCTAATACTGACCTGTTTATTTCAGCATCTTCATAAATTTAAACAGCATTAAAAATTCAAGGCTCAGATCAACTGTTATTTGGCATCAATGTTGAAAGTAATTGTTTCCATGGCTACACTAATGATAATATAATAGTATTAACAATAACAGCTAAACTAATGTTAATAATATTAACAGCTGCAGCCTCTACTTATTGAGAACTTGTTGGACAACATTTTAAGTGCTTTCATAAGTGCTCATAACAACTTCATGAGGTAGGAAGATAGATTCCACTATCTGTACAGCTGAGGAAGTAGAGGTTTAAAGAGGGTAAGTGACATGCCCAAGTAGCAGAGATGGGATCCAGTATCTAAAACTCTAAAATCTTTTTCTCCATTCTGCTACATGCCGTTATAGAATATTCTTTGTACCTCTTGCTTGTCCTTATCATGTTCCAACTTGTTTTATATTTATTCAGGCTTACAACTCATGTTTTTCAACAGATTTTAAGAACAAATAAAAAAGCTATGAGAGAATAGGGACTCCACTTTGTGAAGTTTTATCTTTTACAGTGCCCACTAAGATGCCTTCCTTGCAAAGAGTGATAAAAATGTTTACTTAATGGAAACATTAAGTAGGATAATAAATGTACGGTAATGTCTGTAGTTTAAGGAAATTATTAAAATACCATAAGAATTCATGAGCAAATTTTTAATAATTTGATTAAGAGCATAATATTTATGCTTGGAAAGGGATAATGCAAGATAATTTTCATTTGTAGATATAGATGGATAGTTCTCTAATATCTTTCACAAATTCTGCTATTCTTTCCATAAATAATAACAAAACACTAGAATGTGAGATGAGAAATAAGAAATATTTCACATATATTTAATGATTATTTATAGCTTAAAAAACTTCAGTGCAATAGTTTAACATCTGGAGCAACATAGTTTTAAGTTATTTTATTAATATCTATAACAAAGATGTACCAAATCATTCATTCATTCATTCATTCAAACATATACTGAGTAGTTAGTAGATATCAACTGTTATCTTAGGTACCATAGATATAAAAATGAATGAGATGGGTGCTTACCATCAAGGATGTACAATCCAATGGGATTCAGACAAATTTAAATAAGTTATATACAAAATGTTATTAATATACAAGTGACTTAAGAATCTAAAAACAGGCTATTTTTCTGCCATTAAAAAAAATAGTCCAATTAGAGATTGGGTTCCCTGTGTCATACAGCAAATTCCCACTACCTGACTACATGTTAATGTATATGTTTCTGTATATGTTAATGTATATGTTTCTACTCTCTTAAATCATCCCACCTCTCTTTTGGATTGTAACCAAAAGTCTGTTCTCTCTGTCTGCATCTCTCTCTCTGCCCTATAGATAGGTTCATCAACAGCATCTTTCTAGATTCCATATATATGCATTAATATATGGTATTTGTCTTTCTCTTTCTGACTTACTTCACTTTGTGTAATAGGTTCTAGGTTAGACCGCCTCATTAGAACTGACTCAAATGCATTCCTTTTTACAGGGGAGAATTATCCCACTGTGTATATGTACCACACCTTCTTCATCCATTCATCTGTCAATGGACATCTAGGTTGCTTCCATGTCCTAGCTGCAATGGACATTAGGGTACATGTGTCTTTTTCAATTATGGATTCCTCAGGGTACAGGCCCAGTAGTGGGACTGTGGGCCATATGGTCATTTATTCCTAGCTTTTTAAGGAATTTCCATATTGTTCTCCATAGTGATTGTATCAATTTGCATTCCCACCAACAGTGCAAGAGGGTTCCCTTTTCTGTAGACCCTCTCCAGCATTTATTGTTTGTGGACTTTTTGATAATGTCCATTCTGACTGGTATGAGATGATACATCATTGTAGCTTTGATTTTCATTTCTCTAATAACGAGTGATCAGAACAGAAATAAATGAAAAAGAAATGAAGGAGACAATAGCAAAGAACAATAAAACTAAAAGCTGATTCTTTGAGAAGATAAAACTGACAAACTCATCAAGAAAAAAGGGAGAAGATTCAAATCAATAAAATAAGAAATAAAAAAGAAAAAGTTACAACAGACAACACAGAAATACAAAGGATCATAAAGACTACTATGAGCAACTATATGTCAATAAAATGGACAATCTGGAAGAAATGGACAAATTCTTACAAAAGTATAACCTTTCAAAATGGAACCAGGAAGAAACAGAAAACATGAACAGACCAATCACAAACATGGAAATTGAAACAGTAATCAAAAATCTTCCAACAAACAAAATTCCAGAGCCAGATGGCTTCACATGCAAAGTCTACCAAAAGTTTAAAGAAGAGTTAACCATATATCCTACTCAAACTTTTTCAGTAACTTGCAGAGGAAGTAAAACTTCCAAATTCATTCTATGAGGCCATCATTATCCTGATACCAAAAGCGGACAAGGATACCACAAAATAAGAAAATTACACACCAATATCACTATCACTGATGAACATAGATGCAAGAATCCTCAACAACATTCTAGCAAACAGAATCCAACAACAAATTAAAAGGATCATATATCATGATCAAATGGGCTTTATCCCAGGGATGCAAGGATTCTTCAACATATGCAAATCAATCAATGTGATACACCATATTAACAAACTGAAAGATAAAAACCATATGATCATCTCAATAGATACAGAGAAAACTTTTGACAAAATTCAATACCTGTTTATGATAAAAAGTCTTCAGAAAGTAGGCATAGAAGGATGATACACCAATATAATAAAAGCCATATACAACAAACCCATAGAAAACATTCTTAATGGTGAAAAACTGAAAGCATTTCCTCTAAAATCAGGAACAAGAAAAGGGTGCCCACTCTTACCACTATTATTTAACATAGTTTTGGAAGAGATTAACTCTTAAAAGTTCTAATTCTAGGAAAAAAAATTCCATAACTATATAAGGTGATAGATATTAATTAGACTTATTGTAATGATACTCTCACAACATTAAAAAGACTGAATTTTCATGTTGTGCATTTGAAACTAATATAATGTTATATATCAATTATTCTTTGATTTAAAAAAAGGAAAATGGGCAAAGGACGCAAATGGACATTTCTATAAAGAAGATATACAAGTAGCCAATAAGCTCATGAAAAGATGCTCAATATCACTAATCATTAGGGAAATAGAAATCTAACCTACCGTGAAAGACTACTTCACACCCATTAGAACAGTTATTATCAAAAAATAACAAGTGTTGGTGAGGATATAGAGAAAATGGAACCCTTGTGTATCAGTGGTGGTGATATAAAAGGTGTCGTTGCTATGGAAAACAATATGATGGTTCATTAAAAAATTAAAAATGATCCAGCAATTCCATTTCTGGGCATAGGCCAAAAGAACTGAAAGCAGGGTATATTTGCATCCCCATGTTCATACAATGGCTAAAAGGGAGAAATAACTTGAATGTCCTTTGATAGTGATTGAATAAACAAAATGTGGTATACATACATACAATGGAATATTATCCAGCCTTAAAAAGGAAGGTAATTCTGACATATGCTACAACATGGGTGAACTTGAAGGACATCAAGCAAAGTGAAATAAGCCAGTCACAAAAGGACAAACACTATTCGCTCAGTCGTGTCCGACTCTTTGCGACCCCATGGACTTTAGCCTATCAGGCTCCTCTGTCCATGGGATTTTCCAGGCAAGAGTGCTGGAGTGGATTGCCATTTCCTTCTCCAGGGGATCTTCCCGACCCAGGAATTAAACCCGGGTCTCCCACATTGTAGGCACATGCTTTACTGTCTGAGCCACGAGGGAAGCCCAGTCCCACTTACATTATGTACCTAAAGTCATCAGATTCACAGAGACATAAAACAGAATGGTGATTGTCAGAAGCTGGGGGAAAAAGCAAATGGGGAATTATTTCAGTTTTACAAGATGAAAAGAGTTCTGGAGATGGATGGTGGTAATGGTAGCACAGCAGTATGAAGGTATTAATGTCACTGAATTTAATGCCACTTAAAAATGGTTAAGTGGTCAATGGTAAATTCTATGTTATGTATATTTTACCATCATTGGGCTTTCCTGGTAGCTCAGCTGGTAAAGAATCCTCCTGCAATGCAGGATACCCTGGTTCAATTCCCGGGTCAGGAAGATCCCCTGGAGAAGGAACAGGCTACCCACTCCCAGTATTCTTGGGCTTCCCTGGTGGCTCAGATGGTAGAGAATCCACCTGCAATGTGGGAGACCTGGGTTTGATCCCTGGGTTTGGAAGATCCCCTGGCGGAGGGCAAGGCAACCCATTCCAGCATTCTTGCCTGGAGAAGCCCCACAGACAGAGAAGCCTTGTAGGCCACAGTCCATGGAGTCGCAAAGAGTCAGATACGACTCAGCAATTAAGCACGCAAAGAAATTGAAAATTAAATTTTGTAGAACAAATGGTACTGCTGAACCTATCTGCGGGGCAGGGATAGAGACAAATCCATTTAAAACATTCTTAATGGTGAAAAACTGAAAGCATTTCCTCTAAAATCAGGAACAAGAAAAGGAACAGGCTGTGGACACAGTGAGGGGAGAGGGTGGGGCGAATTGGGAGAGTAGCATAGAAACATATATAACAGAAAGCTAGTGAGAAGCTGCTGTCTAACAGAGAGCTCAGCCCTGTGCTCTGTGACAACCTAGAGGGATGGGATGGGCGTGGGGTGGGAGGGAGGCTCAGGAGGGAGGGGACATATATACACTTATGGCTGATTCATGAAGTACGGCAGAAACCAACCCAACATTGTAAAGCAAATATTCTTCAATTAAAAACAAATTTTAAAAAGATATGAAATTCAGTTTAAATTTAAGATGTGTTAAATTAATTTCAGTAACAATAAAATTGCTCTTCCGCAGCCACTTGTTGATCCTAGTTTGCTACAGAAGTACTTTAACGTAACTTATGCTAATAACAGCTTTCACTTATAAGAAATACTTTGTTTGCCTCATCTGTAACATTTGAACCACTTAAGCTTATTAGCAAATGACAAATAGTGACATGACTTTTAATTAATAATGGCTTGCAGAATTATAAGTGCTAAAGCATTATTATAATTTCAGTGGTGAGAAATATGCCTAAATTTAGTGTTAAAGTCACATTCTTTGTTAACTTAACATGTTATGTATCCTTTAGTGTTAGTTTGGGATTTCTAATGATATAAGGAGACAGTACTACTATTTAACATCTACATTATTCTTCATTATTACAAAGTTATCTCTTAATAGACTTGTGAATTTAGCAAACATTCACTTAGAATTATTATACACTAGAACAGAGTACATAATAAACGCTGAGCTGGAGGAAGCACAAGCTGGAATCCAGATTGCCGGGAGAGATATCAATAACCTCAGATATGCAGATGACACCACCCTTATGGCAAAGTGAAGAAGAACTAAAGAGCCTCGTGATGAAAGTGAAAGAGGAGAGTGAAAAAGTTGGCTTAAAGCTCAACATTCAGAAAACGAAGATCATGGATTCTGGTCCCATCACTTCATGGCAAATAGATGGGGAAACAATGGAACCAGTGGCTGACTTTACTTTTTTGGGCTCCAAAATCACTGCAGATGGTGATTGTAGCCATGAAATTAAAAGATGCTTGCTCTTTGGAAGGAAAGTTATGACCAACCTAGACAGCATATTAAAAAGCAGAGACATTACTTTGCCAACAAAGGTCTGTCTAGTTAAGGCTATGGTTTTTCCAGTGGTCATGTATGGATGTGAGAGTTGGACTATAAAGGAGGCTGAGCACCGAAGAATTGATGCTTTTGAACTGTGGTGTTGGAGAAGACTCTTGAGAGTCCCTTGGACTGTAAGGAGATCCAACCAGTCCATCCTAAAGGAGATCAGTCGTGGGTGTTCATTGGAAGGACTGATATTGCTGAAACTCCAATACTTTGGCCACCTGATGCGAAGAGCTGACTCGTTGGAAAAGACCCTGATGCTGGGAAAGATTGAGGGCAGGAGGAGGAGGGGACGACAGAGGATAAGACGGTTGGATGGCATCACCAACTCAATGGACATGGGTTTGGGTGGACTCCAGGAGTTGGTGATGGACAGGGAGGCCTGGCGTGCTGCGGTTCATGGGGTCACAAGGAGTCGGACACGACTGAGCAACTGAACTGAACTGAGAACAGTAGTTTTAAGCCTTTTAGAATTACATACTAGACAAGGTGTTTAAAATCTTTAAAATATTACATCCATTTCAGTAAAAAATTATAAACAAATATATTTACTTTTTGAATATATAATATACAAATATTTTAAAACATTACAATGCAATAAATATTTGTAAATCATTATTCAAATGGCAAATTAATACTTTATGCTCTCAAGAAAAATGTTTGAAGTAATATTCATTTTAGTTTTTAAAAATACTGGTTTGCTTACAAAACTGTTTCCTCTTTTTCCTGAGCACTCCCTGGACTACATTTCCTAACCTCCCATTTTCCAATATCTTGTGACTGAGTTGCAGCCAATGAAAGACAAGCAGAAGTGATCTCACTATTTCCAGTTCTTGCTCATAAACACTTTCCCACGTGCTGGCTGAATACACAGGGCTCCAAGGCCCTACAAGAGGGCAGAGCCACGAGATGAAAAGAGCCTCAGACTCTGAATGACCACAGGGCAGGCCACTTCCCACTGGGAATAACTGATATTTGGACTGATATCTGCTCAATGAATGAACTTCTTTTGTATTAAATTTTCACAGTTTATATTTTAAAGCAGCTGGCATTATGTTAGCTAACAAACAAAGCAATTCAAAGGTCTGGTTTCTAATTCAGTTTTCTCATACTTAGTTTTAATAATGTCATAGTTGAAAAAGAAACTTCACCAGGAAACATCATAGATCATATAAAGTATAAATGTAAAGTTCATCATTAATAATAGTGGCTATAAATATGTACTTTATTAATTTTCCTAAAAACAGAATTTTTAGGGACTTGTCAGATCTTAGAGTGTCACTGTATTTACTTCATCTGGACCTAATGAAAAGCTTGAAATAAGGTTAGAATTTTCAGGTCTGCCTTTTTTGTGTAGTTGCAGTATTGGTATTACACTTAACTCAGTTTCATTGCAAGCCTCTTGGAATCTCTGTAAGCCTCTTGCCCACTTTCTCAGATAATGAAACTAACACCTCCAAAAAGGCATATGACACCTGACTGACACTCAGACCAACTGAGAAAACTAGGGTAAAGCCATATATTAAACATGGTAGTGCTTAATTTCTTTTTCTGTCTTTTAGGCTAAAAGACAAAAATAAGTTCTACCATTTTCATTCCATTCTCCAGAGAACTTCATCATGAACTCCAAAGAAGTATACGGGTCTTTCATTGGAGATCAGTTTATTTGATATGAGCAGACACTGAGAAGGAGGTACAAAATAAGAAAAAAAAAAAGTCTAGCCAAGAGCTAAACAAATATACAAACAGTTACAATTACTAAATGTTACAATTAGAGGAAATTAAAAGTACTACATGAGCTTAGAAATTACTACAAGATGAAAAGAGTCGAGATCCCTGAGTGGCCACAGGTGATAACAGCTGATCTCTGCTTCAGCTCTGGATCTGAAACTCTCACCTACTCAGTATTCCCCAGAAGTATCCCCTCTGTCATTAAAAAGCCAAAACTCTTCTTTGACTCTATTTCTTCCAAGCTATAGTCCTATTTTTTAATTTTCTTTTTAAAATCAAAATTCTAGAAATTATTTTTATTTGCACCAACACAGTCGTCATCAGTCATATGTGCCTACTTAAATTAAAATTATACAAATTTAAAACGTAAAAAAATTTAGTTAGTCATAGAAGCCACATATCAAGTGCTCAACAGTCACACACTGTATTGGATAAAGCAGATGCAGAACTTGGCAACAATGCTAACAGTTCTATTGAATAGTGCTAGTCTAGACTATAACAGAATAATTGAGAATGAAGAATGAATATACTGCCTGCATTTCAATCCCAACTTTGACCCTTACTAGTTGAGTAAACTTGGGGAACTTACTCTTTTTGCCTACCTTAGTTTCCTCATCTGTAAAATGAGGGTAATAGTAATTAATTCTTTTTCATAACACTGTTGTGTGACTTAGATGATTTACATGTAAAGTGCCCCAAAAAACTGCTTAGCACGTGAAAGTGCTCCATAAGTATTAGGTGTTAAAAATTGCTTTAAAGGATCAATCACATTTTTTATTTTTAATTGATTCTTTTCACTCATTTTATTTTTGGCCGCACTAGGTCTCTGTTGCTGTGTGCAAGCATCCTCTCGTTGCTGAGAGCAGGGTCTACTCTTTGTCAAGGTGTGTGGGCTCCCCACTGAGGTGGTTTCTCTTGCTGTGGAGCAAGGGCTCGGCAGTTGCTGCAGACAGGCTCAGGTGCCTGGCGGCATGTGGAAACCTCCTGAACCCATTGGCAGGTCAGGGAAGTCCACGTGTTATAACTTTTATTCTTGAAATTATTCTCACAGTCTCTACCTCCTCTTTCATTTTTGTTAACCTGCTTAAATCAGGTTTTGTCCACCACTGCAAGGTTTGTCAAATTCCTCCATCATGTGAAATCCCATGGTCAACTCCCAGTCTTCACCTTATCTGAATTACCAGAAGCACTTGACAGAGACGATCATCTTCCTTAAAATATTTCCTTCCTTTGGTTTCTAAGATACCATATTCTTCTTTTTCATTTTCTTTAATGGCTGCTCTCTCTTTAGTTTCCTTTAACAAATTCTCTTCCTGACTTCTAAATGTTGGTATATAACATCGCTCTGCTTTTATTACAGTTTTCTTCTTGATTCAAATTACACTAAGCAATATTATCTAGTGCCATAGCTTTAAATATTACCTGCTGATTACCCCCAAATTACATGTTTAGCTTGACCTACTAGACTACAGTTGCATATCTAATTAAACATATAACTGTGCTTAGATGTTTAATGGGCATCTCAAAATCAACATGTCTAAAATAGAACTCCTGATTCCCCATATGAGGCTGAATATGCTACTGATAGCTTACATCTGCAAAGTGATTTTTAAGTGCTGAAAGCACTTTCTTATACATTTAAAGTATGATCTTATAAAAACCCTGTTAGGACAGCAGGTGTTAATTCCGTATGTCAGATGATCATTCTATGACTCAGATATGTTGGGTAGGTTTTTTTAAGAGGCCATATTTGATATCTTATATAAATAGCATCCAAGTCTCCTTATTCACTCCATGCACTTTCTACAAGGTTGTGATGTTTAGCAAGATATATTTAAGCTTTTCAAATGGCGAGTTTCCTTTTAGCAGTCAAAGGACACAAAATAGCACGGGGATAGAAGAGAGATATGACTTAGCTACTGTGTGTATTAACCAACATATCTTTATAAATGGTTTCCCCTTCATCAATTATTATTTATGTATGATTACTGATATAATTCAGAATAATTTCAACATTCTTTAGAAAGATACTATTTTGCTGAGCTTTCTAACTCTTCAGAAGTCAAGCAAGCAGTCTTTATCTCATCTTGAAAATTCATACTGGTAAAATGATATTTACTTTTATGATGATAAATATTTTAAGAAGCTAAAGACATTATGTATGATATATCATTCAATAAGTGATAACTCTACACCTTAAGTACATGCAGATTTCCACACAGAGGCCAGGAAAATCAAAACAAAGGATCTAATATAAGATTCAGCGTCACAAATCCATTCATTGTTTTAGATAATGCTACTATATGATCAAAGTTTAGGTAATAAATTTGAAGATTTAAGTCTTAAACACTGTTAGAGCTTATTACTTCATTTTTAAAGAAAATAAAACATAAAAATCTTACTTGAAACATATACACATAAATACGGAATTTAGAAACCCAACGAAAGTTTGGAGTTCAAGAATTATGAAACTATCTCTGTTGGCTATTCTAGTTAAACATGGGCTTTAAAGTGAGAGATACTCTGAATTCTATTGTCAATACAGGTTAAAGCTATACAGTGTGCAGACAGGAATAATTACACATTTTAAGATGATAAAAATTTTAACCATTATAATGTCACTGAATATCAATGAAGACAATAACAAAAAGAAACACGTTATTTTCTGCTATGTTATATATGAAAGACAGGGCTATAGGATATAACAAGGAGAAACTACATTTTAAAAATGTGCCAATATCACAGTGTTTCTGAAGATAAAAACCAAATCAGTGTATGGTTAACAGACCTCTATCATTAAATAAAAATACTGTCAAAGAAAGATATATGGAATATTAATGCCAATACTACAAAGAATGAAACTGATGATTGAGAAATACTGACCATTTTCTTCTTCAAATCTTCTACATTCTTAGTGTCTGTGACACTGCTCTCTTACAGTATTTGTTCTTTCTTCATGATAATATCTCCTTGGTCTTCACTGGCTCCTCTTCCTCTGTCCGATTCTAAAAAGTTAATCTTCCACAAAGTATTGCCTTCATTGACTGCTTTTATCTGTAGTGTTCTTTTTGGGCAATCTCACCCATGTTCATGGTTTCAAGCAACCTCTAAACTTTATGATTCTCAGATTTATATCTCTGGTTCTGACATGAGCCTTAGAAGTATGTATTTAAATATGTTCTAGACATTTCTACTTGGATATTACATAGATATCTCAGATTTAAAGTGTCCTAAATGGAAGGACTCACCCTTCTTTTCCCAACCTGCTCCTTCTTTTATGCTTCCAATATCTGTTAATAGCACTACAACCATCCATTCATGGATGCAAGCCAGAAACATGAGGATCACCTTAGAATCTTCTCTCCTTCACCTCCCCACAACAAACCCATCACTAAATTGTGTGACTGACTGGCCTCAGTGGATGTGGGATCTTAGTTCCTTGATCAGGGACCAACACTGCACATTCTGTAATGGGAAGACAGACTTAACCACTGGGCCACAGGGAAGTCCCTGACATAGGATCTTGAAGTAATCTGCTTAAGCATATATCTTCTACTAGAGTATAAGCAACTCAGGTTATAAATGATTTCTGACTCATCTGTGTTCTCAATTTGCCTGGCACACAATAAGTGTTCAACATTTATCCAAAACCCCCAAATGAACAGAATTAATTATTTAGTTTAACACCACATATTCTCTAGCTTGTAATCTTATTAGTGTCTATTTTAGGTTCTTCATTTTTAAAAATTGATAGAATTTATATTTAGAGCAGTTTTAGGTTTACAAACGTAAGTTTTAAATAGAAAAATGCAATGAAGTTCTAACTACTAGAGAAAAAAAACCTCTCAACTTCAAAAGGTCAACATCTATCATTTTACCACAACACAGTTAATTATGTATGTATAAATATTAGCAATTAAAAAATCATTTAGATATGATCTCTCTGTCCATACATTAAATCCTTAATTCTATATTAAAACACAAAATAACATTTTAAAACACTAAGTAAAAAATTAAACTCTAAATTAACATTAAAAAAAAAAACTCTAACATAATCACAGTAAATATAGTAAGTTACAGCCAGGATATAGGAAAGACATCAAAATCTTATTTCAATATAATATTATTATATAAGGCTCAAATTTTCAGAATCACTGGTGTAGTTTGTAAAAACAAGATTAGGCGGGTCCAGGAACTAACGTACCCTTAAATTCTTCTGTGTTGCTGATTGATGCCCTGACTTCTCTGTACTAGAACCTTAGTATTCAGACATAAATGAGATTTAATCCATTTGCCTATAATTTATTTGCTGTAAAAGAAACACCATATTACACGCTTTTGTTTGTGTGTTAAGTAGAAGATATGCTATTATTTCCCAGATACCAGGGACTGAATGTTTAATTATCAACACCCATTTGAAAAAAGACATTGCTTTGACTCACAAATAAATTCTTAATTGCTAACAGTGGCTTTTCTAGTTAGGAGGGTGGTATCTAATTTATTTTCGCAGATGTGATTTAGAGACTGAATTTTCAAATAGCAAAGCTTTGAATATCTTCCCCGTCAGCAGAAAATTCCTCCACCCCTGCAGCTGGAGAATATTGCTGCTTGAAGTGTTAACCAGGAAAGTAAAAACTGCAGTGAGGAAATTGATACAACTGGTAAATGCTGCTTACAAACTGAAAAAGAAGTTAGGTTGTCAGCAATAAAAGAAGTAAACTATTCACACAAAATATGTGGTGTCATCTTCATCGTGGTAACTTGCTGGGAGTGGAAATTAACTTGGTGGGTTCCAACTTGAGGAACCTAAAGAAAAGCAAACATCTCACAGATCAGAGCACCTTTGCAAAGGACCAGAAACTGAAATCAGGGGGACCACAGCTGAGCTCCTCCTTGAGGAGAAAAGATGTGAAGTGCATGTTAAGAACAGTATAACCAAGGTTCACTTCCAAGCAGGTTCGCTCATTACTGAAAAACAAAGTCATGGTTATATTTTCAGAAAGGTCCACTAGTTTAAAATGCCCCTTTCCTTCTGGTACTTGTCATCATCCACACATTACTGAGGCAGAATGAGTAAGAGAAAAGATTATGTATTTTAATTACAACTCAATTAGGAAGTCAACAGTAACATAAAAATGCCTACCCGTTTGGCTGAGCTGAGAAGCACTGCGGCTCTTCCGGGAAAGACCAACGATAGCTACCATTTTGGCCCCAATGCTAGAGCGTCGCTTTTTGCTGCTGCTGCCCAAGGCACCCACTGCGGTGTCCGACTGGCTGCCATCATTCTTCTCCAGCGAGCACATGTCTCCGCTGATGCTGGTGCTTTTGGTCATGTTCTTCCCTGAGATGCCCATTTGTCTGCTTTGCATTTTGGATGTAAAGACACTGTAGGCCCATGGATCGTTAAAAGTGATGGCAAGAGCAAAAAGGAAAAGACAGAAAAAGGAGTTTTAGATGAAATATCTGGAGTATAATTCAATTATATCATTAATGGGGCATGTTTTTAGGACTTAAAAATTTTTCAAACACCATGGTCTTGAATGGGTTTTACTATTCAGGGCCAACCTTAACCTAAGTATCCAAAATCAGACATGTTTTTATTTCTGCTTTCAAAGAAGACACTGGTTTGCATGGCCACAGTGGGGAGATAAAAAAGATTTGTGAAAAATAAGTGGGCTCATTTAAGAGAATATGCTGTCTTACAGGTGCAATATGCTTTAAGGCAGTCATATAGCAAAAAACAACAAAAAAAAGAAGTTTCCAAGCCATTCTTCTCTAATTTGCTTTACTATAGCCATCAAAGAGAAATTTGATGACTGGGGAAATTTTACAAAAAAATGGCAAAAATGACAGCATCTATTGCTGAGTAGCTGTTTAATTTTCTCATTTTATTAATAAGATTTTTCTAAACCTTGTTAAATTTTCTAACAAGGATGGATGTTTTCATTAGTTTTGAATTAAAAATAATTTATTTCACTTTATATTTTCATATTTATTGATATGTCTATATTCCAAAAATAAGGAAAGATTTTCCTCTTGTATTCATTTGAAAGAAAGAAAAGTCATGAGCAGTTTTCTACACAATATGGTCAGAAGACAATAATTTTTAAACACTTTTTTTCCTCTATCCAGAGTAATATTTACTAAAAAGTAAGGACTAGGAATCAAACCTGGGCACCCCTGGCATGGAGTCCTAACCATTGGACTGCCAAGGAATACCTAACACATTAGTTTAGGTATTAACTTACGTTCATTTTCTCCAAGTATTTAAGAGGGAAAAGACTCAGTGTGACTTTTTTAAAAAGACAGTAAAGTGTACTGTTCTATCATTCATATTAGTTTCAAGAAGAAATGAGGCATAAACAGACTAAAAGATAGCAAGAGAGGAGACAGTGTATACACTTCTATGGTGACACAAATTAATCATTTTCAAGTTTGTTTGATTTTGCTATTTTTCAGTAACCAACTATAGAATAAAGTAGAAAGTTTGGAGGTAACAGATGGGGCTTCAATCCCAGCTTTATTGCTACTTAACTGACTTCCTTCAGCAAGTTTATTGCTTCTACTTAATCCTCAGGGTCCTCATTTATAAGAGAATGTTTCACTGTAGCTTCTTATTTTAAAGAATAGACATAATAAGATTAAAATAAAAATTCAATAAATAGAAATGACAGCAATTAGGGAATATAGACAACACATAAAATAAGGCTAAAGCCCTTCAACATATATATGTAAATACTTAAAAGCATCAAAAAATAATCTTTATGATTATAAATTTTAAGACTTTGGAGATTCACATGTCTAAAATGGTTTTCATATAGCCAGCGTTATGTGGCTATATTTAGGATGGACTACACTGAGAGTCAGGAAATCTGAATTTGAATTTTGGCTTTATTGACTAATCTTAGGATAGTTGTTTCCCTTTCTGGAACTTAACTTCCTCATTTAATAAATGAGAAAACTTAAGCAAAGCACTAAGCAGAGTAGGAGACATATAAGAGCTCCAAAAATTATTCTCTTCCTCCTTATTATTATCTCCACCACCGCTACCACCATCATCATCCATTAAGCATCAATTAAACATGTTGAACTGAAATATCTATAAGGTCCCCTTTAATGGTGAAACACTTTGCTCCCAGGGTATATCTTGTTTCACGGATTTGGGGCAAATGAACATAGAAATACAACATGATTTTACAGTATGCTATCATCAGAAAAAGCATGGCATAGTCTAGAAAAGTCAAAGTTCAGTCAAGACTAAGGCTTTCAAAATAATATATGTTCCATAGTCACAATAACTAGTACTCTTGTTTTGTAGGAACTTTTATCCCAAACATACTTTTCTAAAAGAACCACCTATAACTACCTACCAAGGAAGTTAAAGATATACTCTCAAAATATTATACCTTGTGACTTTTGCATTTTAATTTTCATGGTTGGATATTAGGGCATAAAGAACTCAGCCAAAACCAATCAGGATATAATAAAATACTAACTGAAAAGATAAATAAGTTTATAGATAAATGTTTTACTGACTATTTGGTTTTAAAGAAATGTACTTCCTTCAATCTAACACCTTTGATAATGCATTATCTACAAGAAGGGTTATTAAAAGTTTTGTAAGATGGATCTACTTCTCATCTCCTTAAAACAGAGATCATCAGGATGAGTTTGTGTAGTTGCTCTTCAGCGCCATGTTTTGAAGGGAGGGTGACTGAGTCTAGGGTATCCCTATTGCTTTCTTTTACTTTCCTCACTTGGCCATCACCTTAAACTATACGCAAACAATACTGCAAGCAAACAAGCTATCAACCGACATATTAAAAGTCTTGTGACTCTTATAGAATATTTTGTAGTAAAGAATCTGTAAACATGGGTGATCATTTGGAATACTTAGTGGTTAAGAAAACACAGACCCTATCATCATTACTTTAAAAGAGAACATCTGTAAAGGTCTGGTAACAAGGTAAATTACCAGTGTTGCTGATGGGAGTATCAGTAATGTATCTCTGAAAGGCACCATGACAAAATGTATCAAAAGCGTTAAAAAAACATGCCTATCCTTTAACATATCAATATTACTTTCAGGATTTACCCTAAGGGAAAACAGCAATGATCATAGATTTAGCAAGGATAATATTTATTGCAGAATTGATTGTAATAGTAAAACACATACACACACAAAGGCAAAACCCCCAGAAATGTCCAATAGTAGAGGATGTTTAAATAACTCATGTTCATCAATAAAATAGAATATACCTTTGAAAAGGCTGTTGTAAATAAATATTTATTAACATAAAATATGTTCTTGATATGGGAGAAAGGGTGAGAAAGCAGCTATCTGCAGTTCAGCTTTGGCTGGCACACATACCAAATATGGATTCACTCTGCCACTAGGGCACACAAGCAAATTCAAATCCCAGAGTGACACAGTGTCACAAACAGAAAAGAAAAGAAATTCATATAAATAGAAATAAACATCTCTTGCTAAACTGGGTAGTTCAGGAAACCTAGATTCATAGATGACTCACTAGCTACCTGCACTAGAGGAATAAAGGGAATGTAAAGAAAAATATGTTTCAGATGTTTATGTTCTTGGGAAAAGAAGTACAAATGCATATAGAGAGAAACCTAAAGGATGTACTGTAAAGTGGTTTTAATTTTCTCTGGTTGGTATTATGCTTTTTGAAAAATGTTCTTTCTTTTCTATTTTGTTTTTTCCAAAATGAACATAAAAGTTATCGGTAACCGGAAAAAAAAAATTTAAAACAATCAGACAAATGAAAAAAGCAATGAAGGACTTAAACAATTCAATTTGCATAGTTTATTCTATAGGCTAAAGGTATAGCATGGCTTTCAAGCTAATCCATGAGATTACTACACACTAATATTGGGCACTGATACAGGATGCTCAATTATAGAAAGAAACAGTGTTTCCACATTCTGAATATGGTTTTATGCATGTTTCTCATTTTTGGCAATGGAAAATAATGAAAAAGTTTATATATGTAGTAGTCTTAAAATATGAAAAACTGTCAGTACAAGCAATTTTATGACATAACTGTAGTTGTTTAAAGTTGTATCCTGGAAGACTTTTTAAAGGGCAAATCTTGTATCACCTGTAATTAGGAGAAAGGTAATGAAAGGTGGTGAAATACTTATAAATAGTCTCCAAAGACTTAATTAGCATATTTAAGGGATTATAGCAGTTACTGATTAAACAAAATGTTTATAGACCAAAATTATTCATTAACAGGTTTAAATGAATACAACTAAGTAGTTTGGCTGTTAAGATAACCAGCAAACACAGGACAAAGATAAACTCTTGAGTTTGTGAGAGTACAAACATAAGAGTAACATTGTAAATAAAATACAGTCATGAAAAAATATTTCATCATACTGAGAGGTGGGAAGGTGATCAGGAGAGAACCTGCCCAAGGAATCAGGGACTGGAGTGACTCAGAATTGTTATGAATGAAGTAGAGAGGGCCTACCAGCCCCCAGAGTATGAGAACTGCAGCGCAGGCGCAGAAAAGACGCTTGAATGGGACTATTTATAACATCTTAGGCTAGTAAGTGGCGCTAGAGAAGGCTAGGAGGACGTAAAAGTTAGAAGAAAACAGGAATAATGATAGAGTAGGAAAGAAAAAAAACCCACAGAGATGAGCCAAAATCCCAAACATTATGCCACCTTGAAAGCCTTAATTCTCTTCCTTCCCATTCTTGTATTCTTGGAGGCATGTGCAAAGAGCTTCTGAATACCCATCACTATAACTCAGACTCGACTGCACCTGCTGTGAGTCACTGAGTGGATATCTGGTTTTGGAGTGCCATTTCTTGATTCTGGCATATACCTTGTGGGGAGGGGGAAAGGAGGATAACAAACCCTGCTAAAACCCTGCTCTTCTTTACCTCATCAAATATTTTTTCTGTATTAAATATTATTTCCTTCCTAAAATGTGGAATTCAAAATGATTATGATCCTACATTATAATTTAATAGACAACATTTCATTTACTCAAACGACCATCTACAATTTTAGGCTAGTGAAATAGTAACCATTTATTCAAATGTTTATTGCATATATATTCCCACAAATGCAGGGATACAAGAACTGTGTGACATAGGCTCTTTTAATGAATGTACTGGTAAATATATCAGCATGTAAAATGCAAATATGGCTGCATGAGAATGTTTAGAATTAAGAGTCCAATGACCAGTTCTAATGTCATTAAACCTTCATTAAGTTAGATGATCAAGAAAAGATCTCTCTCTGAAGAGTATAAAAAATCTCAGTTCTTCATGCTAATTCTTTGATTCCTGGAGATGACCAGAATTTGAACATTTGGTATTTTAAACAGTAATTCAGGTACTGTATAATGGACTATAATATATCAGTATATTATCTAAGTGTACTTGAGTGTGTGTATTTGTCTATGCTACAAAGTTGATGTCTAGAGTTAGGAATATTTAGCTAATCAACAGGTTGTTTTTTAGTCAAAACATCTTCCTTGACTATATCATTAGTAATGAAACTGTGTTTAATGTTCCTAAGTCTTGGATCTCAGAATAGGAAGCAGTGCCTTGCCGATAATAGAGCAGATCTTTGCTCATCTGGAATGAGTGGAAATGAGTCCTATCACTTTTGGGCAGAAGCATTTGATTGGTGATATTCAACTCCAACTTCCCTTTCCCTCTGCTGCTGGGATTGTGAAAGACAGAGCCTCTATCGGACCAAGCCCAAGTGACTATAATTTTTGTTGATTATGCAACTAAGAATTCAGGGTTGTTTATAACAGCAGCACAATTTAATATGTCTCCAATAGCAAAGTCAGGAGAGAATGCCTATGAAAAAATCAATTAGGAGTTTAATAGCCTGGCAAATCCCATGGACGGAGGAGCCTGGTAGGCTACAGTCCATGGGGTCGCTAGGAGTCAGACACGACTGAGCGACTTCACTTTCACTTTTCACTTTCATGTATTGGAGAAGGAAATGGCAACCCACTCCAGTGTTCTTGCCTGGAGAATCCCAGGGATGGGGGAGCCTGGTGGGCTGCCATCTGTGGGGTCGCACAGAGTCGGACATGACTGAAGCGACTTGGCAGCAGCAGCAGCAATATTTCTGGGAAAGGAAATAGGAACTTAGGCTACTCCACTGCTACTACTAATAGAAAACAAAGCTAACGTAAAAGTTATCTAGAAGGAGCCATCTATACAGCTTAGTATCTGGACCTAAGAATAAGATATAATCATAGCTCAAATTGATAAGCATTTATTATATTCCAAATGCTTGTCCAAGTGCTTTCTATGAATTAACTCATGTAATTCTCTTAAAGAGGACTTGTGTGGTGGCTCAGGAGGTAAAGAATCTGCCAGCAAAGCAGGAGATCCAGGTTTGGTCCCTGGGTTGGGAAGATCCCCTGGAGAAAGCAAAGGCAACCTATTCCAGTATTCTTACCTGGGAAATTCCATAGACAGAGGTACAGTCCATGGGATTGCAAAGACTCAGGCATAACTGAGAGACTAACATTTTCACTTTCAATTCTCATAAAGAGGAGAAAATGGAGCCCCTTAGAGTATAGTGTTTGCCAAGTGGTACTGATTTAGGAAACAATGAACATTGGACCAGTGGAAATTCCTGATGGAGAGGTTCAGTGGAAGAACTAAAGAGCCTCTTGATGAAAGTGAAGGAGGAGAGTGAAAAAGTTGGCTTAAAGCTCAACATTCAGGATACAAAGATCATGGCTTCTGTTCCCATCACTTCATGGCAAATAGATGGAGAAACAGTGGAAACAGTGGCCGACTTTATTTTCCTGGGCTCCAAAATCACTGCAGATGGTGACTGCAGCCATGAAATTAAAGGACACTTACTCCTTGGGAGAAAAGTTATGACCAACCTAGACAGCATATTCAAAAGCAGAGGCATTACTTTGCCAACAAAGGTCCATCTAGTCAAGGCTATGATTTTTCCAGTGGTCATGTATGGATGTGAGAGTTGAACTTTAAAGAAAGCCGAGCACCGAAGAATTGATGCTTTTGAACTGTGGTGTTGGAGAAGACTCTTGAGAGTCCCTTGGACTGCAAGGAGATCAAATCAGTCCATCCTAAAGGAAATCAGTCCTGAATGTTAATTGGAAGGACTGATGTTGAAGCTGAAACTCCAATACTCTGTCTACCTGATGGGAAGAGCTGACTCATTTGAAAAGACCCTGATGCTGGGAAAGATTGAGGGCAGGAGGAGAAGGGGATGACAGAAGATGAGGTGGTTGGATGGCATCACTGACCTAATGGACATGAATTTGAGTGGACTCTGGGAGTTGGTGATGGACAGGGAGGCCTGGCATGCTACAGTCCATGGGGTTGCAAAGAGTCAGACACTAGTGAGTGACTGAACGGAATTCAGTCAATGCAGAAAAACTAAGAATGAGCGAATGAACTCAACTGAACAGAACTGAGGTTCAGTAGGAGCAGGCTGTACACTCAGGCCAAGTGCTCAAGGGAACAGTCAGGGCTAAACAGAGAGAATCAACAAGTATTTGCTGAACAGGAGAGGACAGATGAAATTAGGATGGCCTAAAAAGGATGGAAATGGTCTTTCCATTCTTGAAAGTGAAAGTGAAGTCGTGCAGTCGAGTCGACTTTCCATCCTTCTTGGAGGAGGAAATGGAAACCCACCCCAGTATCCTTGGCTGGAAAATTCCATGGACAGAGGAGCCTGGTGGGCTGCAGTCCATGGGGTTGCAGAGTCAGACATGACTGAACAACTGAGATACGCAAGAAGGAAGGCAGGCTAAGTAGGCAGACAGAGAGAAATGAAAAAGATTGAAAAGACAGTCCAAGGATTACTTATATTTAAAGATTAGGAAAAGAAGAGTGACTGAGGTGAATAGAGATGCATTCTCAGAAATAAGAAAATAGTATAGAGTCAAATTCCACAGAAGAGAAGAATGAGGTTCAAGAAAGTTGTGGTGGTCAAATGATACGGAGTTAATTACCAGGAACATTTAAGAAAAGCTGCAGATTTAGAGGTGTGGAGGACACAAATGACCCTTAAGAAAGTAGCTATTGAAATTCCTTCAAGACGGAGAAATACATGAGTTTAAAAACACGAATGTTTGATTTAGAACATTAAATTTTTATGCTGTGAGGAATTTTACTAAAGGGAATAAAAGGAATTCATCTGTGTATCTGTTAAATAAAACTGTCTTACCACAATTTCTAGATCCAAAACTACATGGCTAATAGTTTTCCAGAAATGTTTCTTTTAGTCATTGGTCCTCTTTTTCCTAACTTAGCAAACGAGATTAAAGATCATTGTTAAGGTACTTTTAAACTCTGGATTTTTATGACCATAATACCTCCATTGAAGTGGTTTTTAAAATTAATCTCTTTCAAATTTTCATGGTTCTTTTCTTTTTTAATTCACCTTTGCCTATTGTTCCCCACAATTTTCCTTGATATATATATTTTAAGCAAAAACATGTCTCACTTCACAAGTTTTCAGAATAAATTTCATAATCTTAATCCATCAACTCACCATATATATAAAATCTCTAATTTTTCTATTGGGCTTCCCTCATAGCTCAGTTGGTAAAGAACTTTTCTATTATTTCATCTGAACTTTTCAGCTAACCTCATTATTTCTCTATATAAATCTTTTAGGCAGAAGTAGACTTCCCTCTGGCTTATTTTCATGTTAGTTTTTTCTTTTTTTTAACCACATGATTACATAGTACTTCTCAATAACAGGAAAAAGAAAAGCTCCATGATAAATTATCAGAAGGGACACTCACTGACTTATTACTTCAAGGATAAATATACATTTTTTACCATTCTTACTAATGTCAAAGGAACACTAAGAGTTAAAGTTTTGTGAGAAAAAGTGAGAACTTGATTTATTCTTGCTAATCATCCAGCTCTATAATCAGTGTATCAAGTTTTGTATTTAACAAATGATGAATATGCTGTACTATTGAAATATTACAGTACATAAAAATTCACATTATACTGCTAAAAATAGCACTGAAAGCTAAACTATAATATGAAAACATTCTTGGACTATAACTAACCTATATAAAGTCACTAAATATTGAGTTTCAAAATGTATAAAAATGTATGAAGTGAAGTGAAAGTCGCTCAGTTGCGTCCAACTATTTTTGACCCCATGTACTATACAGTCCATAGAATTGTCTAGGCCAGAATGTATAAATGGTTATAAATTAAGAATATTAATTCCTCAGACTTTAAAGTACAAAAGACATTAGTTCCATATTTTGAAAAATAGTGGATACTCTGATTTTTTTCTTTTGAAAACTTGATTGCAAATCAAATTCAAGTTAAAAAAAATCTACTTTATATAATCACATTGCAACATTTCAGAGACTGAGAACATACTTTAAACCTACATATCTTGATGAAATTTAATTACTATCTATAAATTCTTATATCTAATTAAAATTAATGTTTCAAGAAGAATCTACCCGATTTTCTAGTAGAAGAATAGAAGAATCTACCAGAATTTCTGGAGTCCCAAAGGATTAAAAAAAAAAAAAAAGAAACTCATTTTAGGATTATTTTCAAGAGGCCATATTGTGCTTAGTTGCTCAGTCATGTCCAACCCTTTGTGACCTCATGGACTACAGTGCACCAGGCTCCTCTGTTCATGGGGATTCTCCAGACAAGAATACTGGAGTGGGTTGCCATGGCCTCCTCTAAGGGATCTTCCCAATCCAGGAATCAAACCCAG
Source organism: Capra hircus (assembly GCF_001704415.2). Lineage (NCBI taxonomy): Eukaryota > Metazoa > Chordata > Mammalia > Artiodactyla > Bovidae > Capra > Capra hircus. The sequence continues at coordinate 21,713,029 of NC_030821.1, read as the reverse complement.
GTCTCCCGCATTGCAGGTGGATTCTTTACTTCTGAGCCACCAGGGAAGCCCAAAATATACATTACCTATACATTATACCTTTACATTTAGAAACAAGGATGCCTTGTTGGAAATTGTCTACTTTTTCCTTATACTTGTCTGACAATAACTGAGAAAAAGAAGTCGTTTCTTGCCCTTTTATCTTTCTGAGTATGTGTGGGAGTCAGGTAAAAAGATTTGTAGAGAACCAGAAATAAATTCCATGTTCCAAGTTCTTGGAATCTGTGACATTATATATATATACACGTTTGTATGACTTAACAACAGCAACATATATTACATTATTCTCCTAGTGAGCTTTGGCTTGTTGCTGTAGTAAAGGCTTTCTTCTCAGAAAAGTTAGCCTTTTTCACAGAGAGCAGGGCTCAGGAGACTGGGCCTTTGGATGTGGAAATGTCAGTGAAGAGGAGGAGCACATTGTGTTATCAGGTGTGCTTGCCTACAACAAAGTTAGGGTTCTGGGGCGAGCCTGTTCAGTCGCTTCAGTCGTGTCTGATTCTTTGCGACCCTACGGATTGTACTGTAGCCTGCCAGGCTCCTCTGTCCACGGGATTCTCCAGGCAATAATAAAGTGGGTTACCTCCAGGGGATCTTCCCAACCCAGGAATTGAACCCAGGTCTCCTGCATTACAGGTGGATTCTTTTACTGCTAAGCCACCAGGGAAGCCCTAGGGTTCTGGGCTTAGAGATAAAAAAAACAAGGAGCTTGTTCATCAATAGAATGTACCAAAAGGCCACTGATTACAGATATTTTAAAATATCTAAACAGCAAAGCTCCAGGTGAAAATTGTTTGTATTTCTTAGTTCAGTTTTAGTGGGTATTAAACAATTAAGGTTTAAAGAGAGGGTATTTGTGCATATGTGTATTGATTATGTTCAGTTCAGTTCAGTTCAGTCGCTCAGTCGTGTCCGACTCTTTGTGACCCCATGAACCGCAGTACGCCAGGCCTTCCTGTCCATCACTAACTCCCGGAGTCCACCCAAACTGATGTCCACTGAGTCAGTGATGCCATCCAACTATCTTATCCTCTGTCGTCCCCTTCTCCTCCTGCCCTCAATCTCTCCCAGGATCGGGGTCTTTTCAAATGAGTCAGCTCTTCCCATCAGGTGGCCAATGTATTGGAATTTCAGCTTCAACATCAGTCCTTCCAATGAACACCCACTGATCTCCTTTAGGATGGACTGGTTGGATCTCTTTGCAGTCCAAGGGACTCTCAAGAGTCTTCTCCAACACCACAGTTCAAAAGCATCAATTCTTTGGTGCTCAGCTTTCTTTATAGTCCAACTCTCACATCCATACATGACCACTGGAAAAACCATAGCCTTGACTAGACGGACCTTTGTTGACAAAGTGATGTCTCTACTTTTTAATATGCTGTCTAGGATGGTCATAACTTTCCTTCCAAAGAGTAAGCTTGATTATGTTATGTTTTGCCAATTTAAAAACCTTCCTGGCTGGGGAGTGATGTCGGTTTCTGGTATGAGCCAACTCTAGAGAAAGTAAGGGGCTCAGCCTGGGGCATGCCTTTGATATGCAAAGTAGCCCAATCCAGAGCCAGACTGTTGTTGCTGAGTCAGTCAGTAGTGTCCCACTCTTTATGACCCCATGGACTGCAGCATGCTAGGATTTTCTGTCCTTCATCATCTCCCAGAGCTTGTTCAAGCTCATGTCCATCGAGTCAGTGATGCCATCCAACCATCTCATCCTCTGTTGTCCTCTTCTCTTCCTGCCTTCAATCTTTCTCAGCATCAGGGTCTTTTCCAATGAGTCAGCTCTTCACATCAGGTGGCCAAAGTATTGGTGTTTCAGCTTCAGCATCAGTCCTTCCAATGAATATTTAGGGTTGATTTTCTTTAGGATTGACTGGTTTGATCTTGCTGTCTAAGGGACTCCCGAGAGTCTTTTCCAGCACCACAGTTCGGAAGCATCAATTCTTTGGCACTGAGCCTTCTTTATGGTCCAACTCTCACATCCAGACATGACCACTGGAAAAAACCATAGCTAGACAGACAGACCTTTGTCAACAAAGTAATGTCTCTGCTTTTTAATATGCTGCCTAGGTTTGTCACAGTTTTTCTTCCAAGGAACAAGTGTCTTTTAATTTCATGGCTGCAGTCACCATCTGCAGTGATTTAGGAGCCCAAGAAAATAGTCTGTCATTGTTTCCATTGTTCCCCATCTATTTGCCATGAAGTGACGGGACCAGATTTCATGATCTTAGTTTTTTGAATGTTGAGCTTTAAGACAGCCTTTTCATTCTCTCCACCTTCATCAAGAGGCTCTTTGCCCTGAACCATCCCATGGCCTGTACCAGGCAACTAGAGACCACCCCTATAACCCAAAGCCCAGCTTTCAGAAATTATTCAGATTGGCCAATCTTAAACTTTATTCTGCCCTTTCTTATCTTTCTTGCCCCAATAAAGGTTCCAGCCTTGATTTTTCTCTCACTCCTGCCCCTTCTGCCTCCTAACCTACTCTGTTGCTCTGCGTGGTATAGTATACCTGCCTCCTATTTCATGGGACAAAGTTTGTTTTCCTGAGTCCCTCCTGTGTCCCCTCTTATGGCCATACCTGACTGACCACCACACAGAGCAAGGAATAGTATGTATGTGTATGTGTATAAAATAAGCACACTTCTTGTCAAGGACCATGATTTATAGCCTTCTTTAATAAATTTATAAAAACAAACTAATAGAGGGGATATGAAGCAAAACTCTCAGAAGGTTTAATGCGTAAATTACTTTGCAAGTATAGCATGGAATCTAGGTTAAGACTTAACTTGCATATTTTAAATTGAATTTAGGCATTTCATGTGGAAAACAAAATACTTTTTATAATAGGTAACTTTTTATTTGTCATTAAAAGATACTTTTGTTGCCTTATTAAATGAATACTGGTAATTTCCCTTTGAATAAATGCAGTGTTAATACATCTAATGTCTTGAAATGTCCGAGATTATCCCTTTGTTCATCCTTACAGAAAATTTTCAGGTAAAAATGTGCAGATACATGATTTGTATATTTGCTTAGCTTGTGTTTGTGCATGAATACAATGCTCCAGTCATCATTACCCAAGTATAAGCTTGCTTTTTACATGTCACTCAGAACTCATGAAGAACAGAAAGACTGTAGTCTGCGTCAATGATTATAATGACAGTAATATTTTGACAAAATGCCCTGGGTCATATATACTGAATCTTTCTTGGAACCATTTAGAGGGAAGCATCTTTTCTTCTCAGATTTCAAGTCAGTCAGTTCTACAAAGATTGTGGATTTCTGTTCTAAAAGGACGTCTTGGTACACACAATGCTAGTCTTTTAAGGCTGTCAACAATTTTTAGTAGCGTGTGGTTTTTCAAGTTTTCCTTCTATTATGAGCAATACGAAAGACAGAGACTAACATGATTAAACCATCAAGTATTATTTTTAAAAGGAAGCTAAATTTTCCTGAGCTATTATATCTATGCTTTAATGTTTAGGATATCTAACATAAATGTGAGGCATTAAGTATTGCATCTTTGGTCCCAAGGAACAAACAAATTAAAGTATACAGGGAGAGTGTCAAAAATAAATCTATGGTTCTCTAAGTATCAGTATTTTATAAATTTCCTTTTGTTGGACTAATCAACAAAAAGATTTTTTAGGTTTTTCTACATTTTGTTTGCCAAAAATAAGGTATTTTTAAGAGTTACTGTTCAACAAGCTTCAAAGAAAAGCAAATTATATTTAAAATAGGCCTAATTCTTCATACTGGGGTAATGAGGGAGCTCTACTTCTCAGATTCTCTTAAGCTTAGGTCATGGTCTCTCACAGGAAAAGTTTTATACTTGATTCTTAGGTACATGTACTTCAACAATATTAGTGATTTATTCAAGGCAACACAATCTGATAAAAATCTGGTAAAATTGAAGAAGTGAAACATACATTTAGGTTCAAAGTCAGACACAGATTTCTATCCTATTTCCATCATTTAATAGTTCATGACCTTGAGTTTACTTCTTAACATGTTCTGAGCTTTTTCTCTTCTTTTTATTATATGCCCTTACACTTGAAACTACATGGCGCAAGAACTTTATTTCTTTTGTTCACTGCTAAAGCTCAGGTTTCAAAATAATGTCCAAGAATTTACACTGTAACCTGGGCACATCTGTGCCAAAAGTGCTCACAGGAAACATTAGACTATTATCTTCTCAGGTTTGTGTTGAAAACTGACAACAAAAATTAATTTAAGGATATTATGACTTCCACTGTGGTTAGCTACTTTATGAAACTAATACACTCCCATTTTCTACTGACTTTGAGAAGCCAAAGGCTAGAAAATAACTTAGATAATAAATATCTATTCACCACATGAAATAATAAATGTGAATAGAATTTAAGCAAGTTGTAAATGTTCTCTCAAACATACTTCTCCTGCAGTGTATTTATAGGCTGCTTCTGCTTTCATGGCTATTTATGTAGTATAAATTCTTTTGCTTTAATGAACATAACCTGCCACTTCTTTCAAAATCACGTTTGGATGGTGAATAATGAATTGCACATACAAATGCAAATACAAAGTATTTTTTCACCTTAACATTTCTGATAGTATTCAATTAGAAGCATATAAAAAGCTGATGTGTTTGTGTTTTATGTTGCACTGAATATTTATAATATGATCTTGATTTTAAATGTTGAAACCAATAATGTCATTAATTGCCATTAAGCGGAAACTCTAAATTTTAAACATAAAAATGTAAATTTAAAATGCATCATTTATTCCATTCTGTAGAACTCAAGGCTTCCCTGGTGGTTCAGATGGTAAAGAATCTTCCTGCAATGCAGGAGAGCTGGGTTCGATCCCTGGGTTGGGAAGATCCCCTGGGGAAGGGAATAACAACCCACTCCTGTATTATTGCTTGGAGAATCCCATGGACAGAGGAGCCTGGAGGGCTACAGTCCATGGCGTTGCAGAGTTGGACATGGCTGAGTGACTTTCACTACTACTATAGGATTAAATCCTTACATTTAAAAATTCTTATGTTCCACAAATAGAAATTATAAATCTTCAGAATTTTTGCATGATTATGCTATAGAATAATACACAATGAAGCTATTAAATTGCCCAAGATTTATCATTAGTCCTCTAAAGTCAAATTTATATAAATAAACACAATTATGCCATATGTATGTGTGTGTGTGTATATATATATATATATATATATTTACAAATAGGCACACATAAAAAGTTTAATGAAAAAAATTATGGTAAATAAGACTATGGTAAAAGGATTGTTAATACTAAAAGAGACCAGAACTTTGTAGCAGTTTGAACTTATTTACTTTTTTTTCCCCCTTTTTTTTTTAATTTTTATTTTTTTAAATTTTAAAATCTTTAATTCTTACATGCGTTCCCAAACATGAACCCCCCTCCCACCTCCCTCCCCACAACATCTCTCTGGGTCATCCCCATGCACCAGCTCCAAGCGTGCTGTATCCTGCATCAGACATAGACTGGCGATTCAATTCTTACATGATAGTATACATGTTAGAATGTCATTCTCCCAAATCATCCCACCCTCTCCCTCTCCCTCTGAGTCCAAAAGTATATTATACACATCTGTATCTCTTTCCCTGTCTTGCATACAGGGTCGTCATTGCCATCTTCCTAATTAAAATTAAAAGCTTCTGCACAACAAAGGAAAATATAAGCAAGGTGAAAAGACAGCCTTCGGAATGGGAGAAAATAATAGCAAATGAAGCAACTGACAAACAACTAATCTCAAAAATATACAAACAACTTCTGCAGCTCAATTCCAGAAAAATAAACGACCCAATCAAAAAATGGGCCAAAGAACTAAATAGACATTTCTCCAAAGAAGACATACGGATGGCTAACAAACACATGAAAAGATGCTCAACATCACTCATTATTAGAGAAATGCAAATCAAAACCACAATGAGGTACCACTTCACACCAGTCAGAATGGCTGCAATCCAAAAATCTGTAAGCAATAAATGCTGGAGAGGGTGTGGAGAAAAGGGAACCTTCCTACACTGTTGGTGGGAATGCAAACTAGTACAGCCACTATGGAGAATAGTGTGGAGATTCCTTAAAAAAATTGCAAATAGAACTACCTTATGACCCAGCAATCCCACTGCTGGGCATACACACCGAGGAAACCAGAACTGAAAGAGACACATGTACCCCAATGTTCATCGCAGCACTGTTTATAATAGCCAGGACATGGAAACAACCTAGATGTCCATCAGCAGATGAATGGATAAGAAAGCTGTGGTACATATACACAATGGAGTATTACTCAGCCATTAAAAAGAATTCATTTGAATCAGTTCTGATGAGATGGATGAAACTGGAGCCGATTATACAGAGTGAAGTAAGCCAGAAAGAAAAACACCAATACAGTATACTAACACATATATATTTACTTTTTAAAAAACTATTTTTCTAACAAATAAGTATTTTTCCTTACCAAGATTTCTTAACCTGCTCTCTTAGGAGAAACAAAAAGCTTAGCTTTGTGTTATTTTGTTGAACAACTGAGCCACCAGGGAAGCCCATTAATCTTTTTATATAGGTTAAAATTTGATATAAGAATATTTTGGACATACTGGATTAAATAAAATATATGATTAATTTTACCTGCTCCTTTTAATTTTTTGATGTCTATGCAAATATTTAAACTTAGAAATTTGGCTCATGTTATATTTTTCTTAGATGCTGCTGCTCTAGATGACTGATTTAAATGGCATATACAGATTCCAGCAAAAATATTTGATATAAAATGTATTTTCCTATGGAAAGCATTATTTCCTTTTGATATTAATTACTGTTGTGCTGTGAATAGAGTGAACTAATGCAAAAACTTTATAAAGGTAATTATATGCTATCATATACAAAATATTAAGCTTAATACTAAAATTAACAACTATAATATGTGTGCATACTAAATGGCTTCAAGTTGCGTCCAACTCTTTGCAACCCTAAGGACTGCAGCCTGCCAGACTCCTCTGTCCATGGGATTCTCCAGGCAAGAATACTGGAGTGGGTTGCCATGCTGTCCTCCAGGGAATCTTCCAAACTCAGGGATCAAACCCACATCTCTTATATCTCCTGCACTGGAGCCACCTGGGAAGCCCCAACTATAATATAATGACACTCAAAACAAAATACATTTGAAAGTGAAAATATAAAGCAGTAAATGAATATTTAAAAAGTAAATATTAAAAAGATGAAGCAGACACATGCTCTAAAATGAACAATCTATTTTTCTATTTTGATACTTATTTGGACATGTATTTCAACTCTGTTAAGTGTAATGCTGCCTTTCCTTGAACAAAGAGTATCTATGATTTGCATATCTAGTAAGAAAAACAACTGTCTCCTGGGAAGCCATTTAATTTATTAGGAGACTCACAGTCAAGATGCAGTGCAAGGCTCACGCTGTAACTGAGCTGTCAAAATAGTTTGTGCCTCAGTTGCCCTCTAATGTAAAATGGGGGAAATAATGCCCCAACCATATTCAGAAAGTTGCAAAGAGGTGTTTCTATCTACTTTCTTTCTATCTCATTTCATCAGCTATCCTCATTTTTTAATAATGTAAGACCTTTGATTTCTTCATTTTTTTCTCCAATTATCAACCCCCTCATCTTTACTTACATTTAACTTGACACTATAGCCCATCATTTCAATCACTCTTTTGCAAATACTCTCAACATTTTTAGTATCCCTCCTCATGTAGCATCCAACTGGCAGAACCTTTTGATGAGCCCACGAGGCTCCCCCGTCCCTGGGATTCTCCAGGCAAGAACACTGGAGTGGGCTGCCATGTCCTTCTCCAATGCATGGAAGTGAAAAGTGAAAGTGAAGTTGCTCAGTTGTGTCCGACTCCTAGCAACCCCATGGACTGCAGCCCACCAGGCTCCTCCGTCCATGGGATTTTCCAGGCAAGAGTACTGGAGTGGGGTGCCATTGCCTTCTCCCTCAACAGCTGAGCACTGTTGAAAAAAACCAAAATTCAGTAGGACATATTGGTTCCACTATAATCCACTGTCACCAGCCTGAAGTTACTCTACACACCTGCTTCCCACTCTCCACAATAGCCACATTTTTATTAGATGCTGCTGCTCTAGATGACTGGTTTAAAATGGCGTAGACAGATTACAGCGAAATCTTAGTAGCCTTTCTGCTACTCAAATCTCCCTCCTTTTGCTTTCCTCTCAGCAGATAACTTTTCCTTAAACTTCACAGAGGAAACAGAACCATCAGAAAAAAATTGTCTTACCTTAAAAATAATATAAACATACCAAGATTTATCCATATATAAATATACATATACATATTACATACATACATATATGGGCTTCCCTGGTGTCTCGGATGGTAAAGAATCTGCCTGCAATGCAGGAGACCCATGTTTGATCCCTGTGTTGGGAAGATCCCCTGGAAAAGTGCATGGCAACCCACTCCAATATTCTTACCTGGAGCATGCCATGGAGAGAGGAGCCTGGCAGTCCATGGGTCGCAAAGAGTCAGACATGACTGAGTGACTGTCACTCACTCACTCACATACATATATACAAATACACATATATATTCCACTCATCTCTAAATAAGTTAGCTAAATAAGCTACTTTTCTGAACTTATGAATTACCTACCTACTCACCTACTTTTTGCACAGAATATCACAAATTTGATGTGTCCCAACCTGAACTTAGTACTTCCCAGGTGGCACTAGGGGTAAAGAGCCTGCCTGCTAAGGCAGGAGACATAAGAAATGCAGGTTTGATCCCTGAGTTGGAAAGAGCCCCTGGAGGGGATGGCGTCCCAGCATCCCAATACTCCAGCATTCTTGCCTGGAGAATCCCATGGACAGAGAAGCCTGGAGGCCACAGTCCATGGGGCTGCAAAAGTCGGACATGAGTGAGGTGACTAAGCACGCACGCACGTGCAAACTGAATTTAATCTTTTTTTTTGCAAATACTTTTCTCCTTCAGTCTTCCCTGTTTCAGTAAAGTGTATAACAATTCACCAAATTGTTTAAGTTGGAAAATGAAGGGTGTCCATCATTTCATAAATCTAATAATATGGCAACATTACATTTGCCAATTATAGTGTTTTCTCAGACTTTTATATCTCCATTATATAAATTATGTCACTATTGTTTGCTTTCTTCTAATGGAACTCAGTTTATTTTTCAGTGTCTTTCAGCAGCCCCAGACCTCAGCACAAAACAGCTCTAAAAAAAAAAATTAACTGAATAAGTGAATTCAATAAATTCATGATATGAATGAATGCTCCTAGTAATGTAGGGATAATTAAATACTAATGTTTAAGCTGCATCTAGTAATTTTCATAAGTCATTTTGGTGCTCAATAAATATTTGCTCATGATAAAAAAAACAAAACTTCATAATAAATGTTTTAGAAATAGAAGTTAATTAATTTGTATATATACTATGTACAAAATACTGGAGTCAATACTATGGCAATTATAAAGAAAAATAAGACACTATTTGTTCTAAAATCCAGTGTGCTAAGTGAAACATAAAGACAACATATACCCTAGGCAACAGGGCTTCCCTGGTGGCTCAGATGGTAAAGAATCTGACTGCAATGCAGGAGACCCAGGTTTGATCATTAGGTTGGGAAGATCCTCTGGAGAAGGAAATGGCAACCCACTCATGTTCTTGCTTGAAGAATTCCATGGACAGAGGAGCCTGGTGGGTCCAGTCCATGGGGTCACAAAGAGTAAGACACTACTGAGTGACTTACACTTTCACTCTCATACCCTAGGCAAGTAGGGTATATCAAGTAAATCCTAAAGACACTAAATAATAAAGAATTTCAGATAATAAGTTAAGGCATGCTACTGATCTCTGTCCATCTGTAAGCTTCACAATAGTCCCGCATCCCACGTCGACCATGCAGTTACTGGATGCTGCACCCACTTTTGCTTCTATGCTGATACTGAAAGTGTTGCACTAATTTGGAGAAGCTTCCTTCTTCCTCCCACTTAAAATAATCCTTGTGCCTTCCATTATATTTAGGTTACATCTTAAACAATGTGTGGATATTCAAAGCATTAAAATAGTCTAGACTGTTCTGCTTTGCTACTCAGTTGCTTTTTAAAGTAGGGATGTAAGGCATAACCTAAGGAAGAAATTGTATTTGGATCTAGAATGGAATAACACTCAGAATTGCTATGTCAGATTACATTTTAGCCCATGTAGCCCAAGACTTTAAAAACAACAAATACATTTTTTCTTTTACAAACTGAAGACATTTAGCTAGGCTATTTAAAACAGGTGAAAACACTCTAATAAGACATTTAGCCACTCTGCTAAAATGCTACTTAGCCTATTATTATCAAATAAACAATTTTAATGAAAGAGGGCACAGTTGACTAAATAGCACCCCTGTTATGTCAGAGAAAGCTTATTTTTATATCTTAATTCCTCAAAGATTAGAAAATAAAATGACTTATACCTGAGTATTTAAAAATGTAACCTTTTGGTAACATTTTGAAAAGCCAATTACTCTTAGAAATGTCCTTGGAAATTGATACTCCAATATCCAGCACAGAGGAACTTCTAAATACTCTCCACAAAACAGAATAAACACATTCTTACCTGTGTTAGCTGCATGATCCTTCTGATCAGATGGTAAGTGTAGAGAAAGTAACTTCGGTGCTAGATCATTCTCACTCCTAAAACTGCCACAGCGGGGGATCATCCCAGGTACAACCAACGAGCTGTCATTTCATTAGGCTCAGAAGACCTTCCCTGTTTCACGTGTTTTAAACAGAGTGGCTAAATACCTTTCCAATTTATGAATACTTTCTGTGGCTTATAGACTCTTGGGCTAGGGGGACTAAGATGTGACCTGATGTAGCAATGTGTTAGAGTTACTGTAGACTGGATTCAGAGACTCTCCCCCCTTTTCCAACCTGTGAAAGACCTGCATATGATAGATATGGGCAGAGTCTGTATCAGTTGGCTACAACTGAATTATCAAGCTAGTCTTTATTTCTAGAAATTTTAAATTAGTAGTACACGACTTTAAATATTGGCATTTCACATATAAGTTTTACCTTTAAAGTTATAGTTAATATTTATTTTAGCATTTTAGGAAATAATTATCAGTTCTTAGTATGTGTCTCTGTTATACATGATTTGTTAATTTTCATTTACTTGATCTTCAAACAATCCAATGAGGAAACTGTTATTATTACAATTTTATAGATGGGAAAACTGGGCACTGAGAGGCTAAGTCAGTTGTCCAAGGTCTATGCACAGGCAAGATAGTAAGTAGTGGAGCCAGGATTCCCAGCCAACTGTCTGATTCCACAACCTTTACTCTTACACATTATACTGTATCCCACACGCATTATACTTTCACTCACTTATCCGTTCTTTCTAACATTCAGGGAGAACTTACAAGCACCGGGCCCTGAGTAGGATACTCATAAGATCTGTGTTGAATTAATGGTTTTACCTCGTTTATTCCACTCTTAGAAATCCTTAGGTAACTTCTGAAGTAACTATAATTTAAATGAAAACAAGTACAACTTTAAGAGGCAATATTTTGGCAATATTAGCCAAGAACAGAGATATTTATAGAAAAAATTAATCTGAAAGAAGTGAATGTTACAAAGAGATAACACAACTAAAATTATATATATATATATATATATATATGTATATATGGTATCATATGGGGCCTCCCAGGTGGCTCATGGGTAAAGAATCTGACTGCAATGCAGGAGATGCGGGTTCTATCCCTGGGTCGGGAGGATTCCCTGGAGAAGGAAATGGCAACCCATTCCAGTATTCTTGCTTGGAGAATCCCATGGACAGAGGAGCTTGGTGGGCTACAATCCATGAGGTCACAAAATAGTTGGACATGACTTAGGACTAACTATCTATTTTCCTACCTTTTACAAAAGCCACTGAAATAATTTAATTTGTTCTTGATGACTGGGAAAACAATTATAAATATCATTTATTATTCTATGTTTCAGATAATTTGGAATTTAGGCCTGAATAGGCACTAGCTTCACAGTGATGAAAATAGATTTGAAAATTTGTACTTTTTATTTGATCCCTTATCTCTGGAGGAAGTGTTGGTATATAAAATCAAAGATGAAAGCAACTTTATCACAGGATATTTACTGCTTTAAAAAAATCATATTTTCACTAATGTCATAAAAGTGTTTTGGATTTTTAGTTCCATTCAAAATATCCTCATACTACTTCAAAAACAACAGCTTCTAACATTTAATATATTGAATGCTTACTCCATGCTAGCCACTGTATTAAGCACCTCATGTATATTTTATCTCACTTTACATTCATATTGAACTTTAAGGTAGGAAATTATCCCCATGTTGCTGATTATTTGGGAAGTAACTTACTCATGCTGACAAATTGATGAGTAGTTTTACTTAAAACCCAGGTTTACCTGGTTCTAGAGACCATTTGCTTCAGAACTGTATTCTATTGCAGGTCTGATGTACCCACCAATAAAGCCTCAGAGGTTCTTCTAAAATCAGTTTATACCCATTGCTTGACTTGATTGACTGGTACAATTTCTAGCCATCAAAAAGTGGAAACACACAAGTGAGTTTGGAAATTATGTTTCACTGAAGTTGCAAACATGTAGATGAACCAGTCAAACAGTATTTTCCATTTATGCATTAACTTATTTATTGATTGATTGATTTGGTCAGTCTTTTATTTTACATTTTGACAGTAATTCCTCAGCTTCCGTACTTCTATTATTTTTCAGTAAGTAAAAGTTAGAATGGACTTGCATTTTACCACTTACAGTTAAGACATAAGGAAAATAATTTTTAAAATTGACCAAAGAAAATTCCAATTTCTCCCTACGAGGGAGAAAGGAGTTTCTGGATCTGCAGAGGTCAAGAGAATACAAAAGTTGGCTTTTTTTTTTTTGGCTGTGACATACAGCATGTGGGATCTTAGTTCCCTGACCAGGGATTGGAACTAGGCCACAACAGTGAATGTGACAACTCCTAACCACTGGACCAGCAGGGAACTCCTTGGAAGTTGGTTTTTCTTAGGAAAATACTAGTTTTACAGCTCTGAAATAATTTCACTAGTCTACTTTCTAATTTTAAGCACAGAAACAGTAAACTTTGCTTCTGAGGAAAAGAAAATTTTAATACAAAGAGGGCCAGCAAAGATGAGTCTATTACAATTTCACTTCTCACAAAGTTGGAAGAGACCCTCAAAATCAACAGCCATTCATTTATTCATCAAATATTTTGAAGCTGTGAATGCTTTTCCTCACAGATATAAAAGATTTTCATTTTTCAATGGTTAAATCTGTGACATTTTGGAAGGTCTAGGATTATAATTTTCTGACACTGGGATTAAAATACATTTAAAAAAAGATAATAAATTCTTATTTGTTTTCAAATGGAGACACTTGGTTTACTGTCATGGTGGAAGTTGGCCATACTTATATATTATAATAATATCTTTATTCTCGAAGACTGTTCAGAAGATTTCCTGTGTTAATAGATGAATTATTTGCAATGCCATGACATCCTTTGAAAGCTCTGACTGCTGACATTTTACTCAATTTACATAATTCTGTCTCTTAGTTTGAATAATAATAATGATAACAATAACCACTTATGTGCTATGCACTGTTTTATACATATCAAGTAATTTAAACCTCTTAAAGGATCTATGATGTAAGTACTATTATTGTCCCAATTAAAGAAGAGAAGACTGAGAAGTCATAAACCTTGAGGAAGATGAGGAATCACAGCTCAAACAAAGTATAACCCTGGAGCTTGTGCTGCCTCTCGCGAAGAGAGGAAGCTCACCTTCTTAAAATACACATTGCTCAGTCAATTGGCATTTACCAGTATTTAGACTTTCTAATAGGAGAAGGCGATGGCACCCCACTCCAGTACTCTTGCCTGGAAAATCCCATGGATGGAGGAGCCTGGTAGGCTGCAGTCCATGGGGTCTCGAAGAGTCAGACACGACTGAGCGACTTCCCTTTCACTTTTCACTTTCATACACTGGAAAAGGAAATGGCAACCCACTCCAGTGTTCTTGCCTGGAGAATCCCAGGGATGGGGGAGCCTGTTGGGCTGCTGTCTATGGGGTTGCACAGAGTTGGACACGACTGAAGCGACTTAGCAGTAGCAGCAGCAGACTTTTCTACTTGACCAGAAGTAGAGACACTTTGTTTTCAATATAATCACTCAGAGGTGATGGGTCTCCTTGTCTTGACTTATATATGTGCATAACAGGTCCTTTATCCAAGGGAGTGCAAGCCAATTTTAAAGAATGGCTGAATTTCAGTCTTTCCTTTGCTGCCAATTCTCCCCTCTGGGTGTCTGTTGCTGACTGTCTTCCACCGCCTCTGCACTGCGCCTGCAGCTACTCACCACTATCTTTAATTCAACCTCTTTTCCCGTCACTTCTTCGTTTTCATTTTCAATGACAAAGCATTTACAGACAGGACCAGTTAGTCAAAGTGTTCCTCGTTCTCCATGGGTCAAGCTGACAAATCACGGAATGCTGACTGTAATCTTTGTAATCTTTTTCATTTCTCTTCCTGCAGCTTGGACAATCTGCTTCTCTTTTGGCAAGGCTTTTGGGGATAATTCCAGAAACTTGAAGATCCTTCAAGCGAGCCAAACAACAAGCCAAGCAGTAAATTTTGTTCTTGAATGATACTGTTCAATGGAAAAAGCGTATGAAGTACACAATTTCCAGATGACTTAGATGAGTAGTTCTTATATTTTAGTTTTTTGCCAGAACCACCTGAAAGAGCTTTTCAGGAATACAATCTGCAGCCTAGTCCTGGAGATTTTAATATACTATTTCTAGCAAGAGAATCAGAAACTCACATTTTAAAGTTTCTCTGGTGATTCTAATGCAGTGACCATACAAAAACCACAAAGAAACTCTGGTGTAGGCTAACAAAAAGTAATCTTATAAAATATCTTATTTAGGTAGTTTTGCCTTTTAGATTAGATAGAATTTTATGGTTAAATTCCTAAGTCTATCAGCAAGCAGACTGGATTACTGGATTTCTCCAGCTCAAGTTACTCACATTTTTGGAGCCATCTAACTAAAGGACTTCCTTGGTGGCTCAGATGGTAAAACATCTGCCTGCAATACGGGAGACCCAGGTTTGATCCCTGGGTTGGGAAGATCTCCTGGAGAAGGAAATGGCAACCCACTCCAGTGTTCCTGCCTGGAGAATCCCAGGGACGGAGGAGCCTGGTAGGCTACAGTCCATGGGGTTGCAAAAGAGTTGGACACGACTGAGTGACTTCACTTCAACTAAAGAACACCTGCCTTATCTTTAATCAGTTCTTCATACGCCTGGAGTCATGTTAGATGCCTCTTCGTGTTAAATTAGCATACACTTAAGAATCATTTTGGTTTGAAATGCTTGTTTTTCTTTCATGTATGGATATGATTGTATATCATTAAATATTTTTACTCTGGTTGATTTTAAATTTTGAGAAAAATAAAACAGTATTTTTGGTTTAGCAGTTGGTATGATTGTACAAGCTTCATTTGGCTGATGGTGGTGGTTTAATCACTAAGTCATGTCTGACTCTTTGCCACCCCGTGGACTGTAGCCCGCTAGGCACCTCTCTCCATGGGATTTCTCAGGCATGAATACTGGAGTGGGTTGCCACTTCCTTCCTCAGGGGATCTTCCTGACCCAGGGATGAAACCCTGGTCTCCTGCATAGTAGGCGGCCTTCTACACTGCAGGCGAATTCTTCACTGACTGAGCCACCGAGGGAGCCCCATTTGGTTGATAATTCCACACAAAAAGAAAAGTCAACTTTGGAATTTTTTTTCATGTATTTATGTATAAATACTTTATTTGAAAACTAGCTAATTTTACTTTATATATTCTGTGTCTTATTAAATTTTTGACCTTACTATTTTTTTATGTTCCTGGAGTTAAAATAATTTTAACCACAGAAAGCTTTTAATATTTGACCATTTATATTTTGAGCTTTGAAAATAATTTTAAGTTACTATGAAGAAACCTTAGACATATATATTAAAACTGGTTTAAAAAAAGTTAACCATCATATGCAATTTTTTTTTTGTAATCTACCAGTGTTTTGTATTTGGCTATATCCTATTCCTATATGAAATGTATTTAAGAAATAACAGAAAGATCTAGTTTGCATATCAAATTTTATTTTTTTAAAATTAGCTACTATTATGTCTCAGTTTACTGTCCTCTTTCATTTCTATAATAAGAAATTTAGTGTAAATAATACCTGTCATACTCTTCAATTCTAAAGCACTACTTTAAAACTAGAGTAAAGTTTTATTTCTAGAGGTTTTTATTTTTTAAATAGGAGAAATGTTGCCCAAGTAGAATGATCTGGGTGAAATTCCTCACTAATCTGTAGGACAGATATGATTTTTTTGTGACTCAGATTTTTCAAAATTATTGCTTATAATAATTAGAATAAAAACTTTTTAGAGTTATTGAAACATCATACTGCTAATGCTGCTAAGTTGCTTCAGTCATATCTGACTCTGTGCGACCCCATAGACGACAGCCCACCAGGCTCCCCCATCCCTGGGATTCTCTAGGCAATAACACTGGAGTGGGTTGCCATTTCCTTCTCCAACGCATGGAAGTGAAAAGTGAAAGTGAAGTCACTTAGTCATGTCTGACTCTTAGCGACCCCATGGACTGCAGCCCACCAGGCTCTCCGTCCATGGGATTTTCCAGGCAAGAGTACTGGAGTGGGGTGCCATTGCCTTCTCCGGAAACATCATAAGTCCCCTTCATTTCCTATGATCAATCCTACATTAAGTAAAATCAAGAAATACACAGGCGCTTCCCTGGTGGTCCAGTGGTTAAGAATCACCTGCCAATGCAGGAGACATGTGTTCGACCCCTGGTCTGAGAAGATCCCATGTGCCATGGGGCAACTAAGCCTGCGTGTCACAACCACTGAGCCCATGTGCTGCAGCTGCTGGAGCCCATGCACCTGGAGCCCACGCTCCACAACAAGAGAAACCACCGTAGCAAGAAGCCCGCACACCGCAACCAAGAGCAGCCACTGCTCACCACAACTAGGGAAAGCCTCCATGCAGCAATGAAGACCCAGCACAGCCAAAAATAAATAAAATTTTTAAAAAAGAAATACACAGTTGAATGAAGGTTAGCATTATAAAATAAACATTTTATAAAAGGTAATTAAATGTATTTTTTCAGATGCCAAAAATCTAGTCACTCTTATATTCAAAATACAATATTTTCTTTGCTTAAAAACCTAATTCACTCTAATTTATTGAACATTTTTGTGAGATAACATTATCCAAAAATAATGTGACAACAATGCAAAGGCCTTAACAACTTGAAAATTAAGATATCAAAATATATCATTTGGTAAATAATATTTTCTTTTCTTTACTCAGCAGTACAAGAAGCTTTCTTTAGATTCATGTTTCTTGGCATCCTGAAAGGAAAAGAGTAATTTTTTGATCATTAACTACACTATTCAGGAATTATATAGGGTAATAGGAAATTTACTGTCTGAGACCACAGGAAATTTAAATGTCTGCAGAGGAAATAGTTTAAAATAATCTGAAAGTGGTACACTTAATGCCTTACTTTTATTACTATAGCTTTAAAAACTAAAGTTAAACATGAAGTTAATATTTATTTCAGTGACAATAACTGTATTGTTTCTTGTTTTCTTTTGACAGACTATACGTGTGAATCCAAATACAAATATGCAAATCCACTGTCCAATTAGCTTCAAGCCAATTTCATGCCTTACTTTTAATAATTCAAAAGTTTGAAAATCTTTTATTCTCTATCTGTTAAAAAATACTAACCCTTTAAACTTCCCAACTTTGTTTTCAACAATCATAGTTACTAAATATGTGAATACTGAGGTTTCTCCTTTTTCCTTTCTCTTTGCTCCCTACACTGGGGTGTAAGATCACCCCTCCATCACCACAGGCTTCAAGGAAGTGGACCCTGGAACTCCGTGTGCTCCTGGTTAGAAACCCCAACCACAGCAAACAGTCTTGTCCCCACTATCAAGATTAATCTCACTAACTCTACTTATCACAATGCGCTTCACATTTGTAAAAAATAGAAGTGCTTTACTATGGCTAAGTAAAACTGAGTCCCAAACTAGTCTTTTATTAAACATGACAGAATATCAGTCTCAATCAAAATATCTGTCCATATATGCATTGGCTTTTGCTGTTTAAGCAAAAGATACCACTGTGCCACTTTAGCAGACTCTAAGTCACTGTAATTTTTCAGTCACCAATTGTCTTATTTTGAGAAAGACTGAAGAAATATGACAGGCAAGAATGGTTAAATTGCCCTTACTCAGCTTCAAACTGGGAGCACTTGATGCAGACATTAATCACGTAGAAACTGACTGCCAGAACAGACATGCTCTATTTGTATTATAAATTCTGTTTCAGAGAGAACACTGAGAAATCAAATTTAGAAGAAAGTAAAAATGAATAACATACCATAATTTTTAACTCAAAAATAATTCTTTACAATTAACATTTAAACAATTTTGCCCTAGTGAATAAGTGAACACTGGGGCATTTAGAACTTATTTGAAGATTTTACTCTTCAAACTTATAGGTAAAGTGCATTTTGCCAAGTGGTTTAACTGATATATGCTTCCCTGGTGGCTCAGACAGTAAAGCGTCTCCCTACAATGTGGGAGACCTGGGTTCAAGCCTTGGGTTGGGAAGATCTCCTGGAGAAGGAAATGGCAATCCACTCCAGCATTCTTGCCTGGAAAATCCCATGGATGGAAGAACCTGGTAGGCTACAGTCCCTGGGGTCACAAAGAGTCAGACACAACTTCACTTTCACTTCACTTTTAACTGATATATGTATATACACACATATATGGAGAAGGCAATGGCAACCCACTCCAGTACTCTTGCCTAGAAAATCCCATAGACGGAGGAGCCTGGTGGGCTACAGTCCATGGGGTCGCTAGGAGTCGGACAGGACTGAGCAACTTCACTTTCACTTTTCCCTTCATGCACTGGAAAAGGAAATGGAAACCCACTCCAGTATTCTTGCCTGGAGAAGCCCAGGGACAGAGGAGCCTGGTGGGCTGCTGTCTATGGGGTTGCACAGAGTTAAACACGACTGAAGTGACTTAGCAGCAGCAGCAGCAGCATACACATATACATTATATATATATATGTAATTAGCATATTCTGTACAGAACTGCAATCCATTTCTACTGTGCTCTTGATATGATTCTAAACAATCTGTAGTCGTAATACAAATGTCCCAGTAGGAAATTAATTCAATAATGCAAGAATTCCCTTAAATTAAACATTTACATATTTAAGTGTGTATAGACATTAGACAACCTGCATGGAGCCAGAAATTTGATAACACTATATAGAAATTTCAGAATTCAGTATAAAAGAGAAGACAAAATTTTCCCAAAACTTATCTTAAGTACTGGGTTTTGTTGATTAAAGCAGAAGATAATATTCCACATAAACAATTAATAGAAAATATAAATATTATTTTGCTCATAGTTACTCTCTGAAAGTTCTCAGAGATAAATTTTCTTTCAAAAGTGTATATTCCTAGAAAAAATTAAAATTCCATTACCTTAAAACTGTAAACTTGTTTGAAGGTATTAGATTATATTCATGAAATACAGAAAACATGCCAATTGATACACTGTATGCTCACATATATCATTTGTATAATTTAAACATTAATATTAAGTGTGATGAATTATGGATGAAGCTGAATTAAACTTATGTAAATAAATAGCTGAGTTACTACTTTAAAAAAAAAGAAAAAGGAAGAAGGCAAAGCTGCAAACAGATTACCAAAGCATAGTTATTGATGTTACTCAAGTATTGAATTAACTGAGTTAATTCCAAGTTCATACAATATACTTAGAGTGATTAAGAAAAGGTCTTTATCATTTAAAAAGTAAACCTGAAATGTATATTATGATACCTGTTTAAACCTGTTAGACCAGGTTTATACCTGTTAGAAAAATGAGTCTTTTTTTTAAGAAATCTTATCTATCTATATAAATAATAATAAATATGCTATGCACATTTTGTTTTATACACACATTTGATCAGAGTTAAAGTCAAAATTGAAATCATTTTCTTTCAAGGTAAATTAAATGTGTGTGCTCAGTCACTTAGTCATGTCTGACTCTTTGAGACTCCATGAACTGTAGCCCACCAGGCTCCTCTGTCCATGAATTTCTCCAGGCAAGAATACTGGAGTGGGTTTCCATGCCCTCTTCCAGGGGATCCTCTCCAGGGACAGAACTAGAGTTTCTGTCTCCTGCATTGGCAGGCAGGTTCTTTACCACTAGCGCCACCTGGATAGCCAGGTAAATTAAACAGTATCTCCTAAATTCCAAAAACTACTACAAGTATCAAATTCAGCCTATCTCACTGTATTCCACATGAACCCTAAAGCAATCAAGAATATTTACTTAATTCTGAATTTTAAAGAGCCGCTTTTATTAAAAATCATTTTTAGAATTTAACTTTTTAATTTCTAGCAATTCCAATAAAGCTTGATTTACTTTCCCCTTAATCTATTTACAAAATAACAAAATAAAGTTTTTCACGTTGGCAACATCATTTATTTATACTTATTTAGCATTCTATAATTAGCTCCACTCTTGCTCACTTAAAACCTATTACAGAACTTCCTTTTGTATCTGTTACGGGCTTTATAGTATTATAGACAACAAGTCCACATAACTTGCTGTTATTTTGCTTATTAACTAGATGTCCATCGACAGATGAATAGATAGGGAAATTGTGGTACATATATACAAAGGGATGTTACTCAGCTTTAAAAAAGAACGCATTAAAAAAAAATGCATTTGAGTCAGTTCTAATGAGGTGTATGAGCCTAGAGCCTATTATAGAGTGAAGTAAGTCACAAAGAGAAAGACAAATATTGTACATGAATGCATGTGTATGGCATCTAGAAAGATGGTTCTCATGAACCTATTTGCAGGGCAGCAACGGAGACGCAGAGAGAACAGACCCGTGGACACAGCGTGGGAGGGATAGATGGGATGAACTGAGAGAGTAGCATGGAAACATATGCATTATCGTATGTAAAACAGATAGCCAAGGGAATCTGCGGTGTGACACAGGGAGCCCAACCCACTGCTCTGTGAAAACCTACTGAGGTGGGATGGGTGGTGCCAGGAGCCAGCATGGGGAATCCCGCCCATGGCAAAGGTCATGAGGAAAGGGGCCTGGCAAAGCACAAAGGCAGGATCAGGCCTCGGGGTCCCCTTGGATTTTCTCGAGCATTTACCCCCAAAACCAGAGTCTGCCTGCTTTACTGTGTTATGCTTTCCACCTACTCTGACATTAACAGGGGGCTGTCCCCCCACCACCTTTTTCTGGAAAAAGTTAATTTAGAGCTTTTAGATAATAAGTCTCCTGGGCATAATAAGAGTGTTTCAATCCCAAAACGCCTCTGATGGCTTTCTAGCCTGCTTGACAGGTATGTCCGGACTCTTACAGCTGTGCATGTGATTGTTTGCAGCCTCCCGACCGCGAGAGGCAAAGGAAGCTTAAAACATCCTAGGAATGTAGGGGCTTCCAAAGAGTCAAAATCATTAGAATAGTACTGATTAAGGGTTTCATTTGTTGAGCCAATACTTGCTGCCAAATTTTCATCTTTTATTTGTTGATATAGTTGGTATGTAGAAAAAACAGGTAGCAGCCCTGGTATTAGCAACATTAGATGTCTGAGTTAAGTACTTTTTTTGTTACAACCCACTTGCACCTTTGTTCTACAGGAATGTAACTTTATTTAGTACTTTGAGGGTGATGCAGATTAAAGAAAAAACACTTCAAGGGAAAATGAGTTTTCTGGCTGACAGACATTTATCTAGGAAAAGAGCCATAAAAATGTTAACAGGTCCCCTGGCCAGAAGATGATGTAAAACCACCTGAGACCTTTTGTATATAGGAACGTATGCAAAAGGAAAGCCTGGTCTCAATAAGGGTCAGGACTGCTGCCCCTGCATAACTCTGCATATTCCATTATTTCTTTATGCACAATTTGGGGTATATAAGCTGCTTTTGAAAATAAAGTTGTGGGTCTGGCACCAATGCTTGGCTCCCCCATGTTGTTCTTTTCTCCCCTTTCAGGCTGAATTCCCATCTGGAGCACAGAGGCTCTCCATGTCTATTTATTTGACCTGGCTTCTAAGACCCATGCGAGAGGGAGCCCAAGGCAGGGCACCCTCTGCTATTCAAGCGGGTGCCGGTGGCCTATGTAGACGGTGCAAGCCCCTTGTCTCGGAGCTTTATTGGTCTCCTGTGTAAACCAAGTTATTCAGCCTCTTTTCTCTACTAATTTTCCTACTACACTAATCTTTTCCAATCTCTCTTTATAAATAAGTGTCTCCACACCGACTCTGTCCCTGCTTTGAATTACCCTGGATCCACCAGGGCTGGACCCCGGCAGGGTGGGGAGGAGATGGGAGGGAGGTTCAAAATGCAGGGGACATATGTATACCTATGGTTGCCTCATGTTGATGTATGGCAGAAACCAGCACAGTACTGTAAAGCAATTATCTTCCAATAAAAATTAAAAATAAAATAAAAACTAATTAATTAGTTTTTAAAAAGAAACTGGATTTTCTCCTGAGACTGTTTCCTTATCTTGGATAATGTTGAAAAAAGTCACTTGTCACTTCCTGCCTCAGTTCACTTATTCTAAATGTTTTACTAAAGGGAAGCATTATCAAACCACATATTAAAATTACTTTTTACACTTTTACTCTATATTGTTACCATTTATTTATTTCTCTATCTCTTTGAGGGAAGGAATCAGGTCTTGTTATTCAGTATTTTAGCACAGAATCCAAAATAGAGATGCAGATGATACCACTCTAAGGGCAGAAAACAAAGAGGAACTAAAGAGCGTCTTGATGAGGGTGAAAAAGGAGAGTGAAAAAGCTGGCATGATTCTCAACATGAAGAAAAATTAAGATCGTGGCATCCAGTCCCTTCACTTCATGGAAAATAGAAGGGGGGAAAGTAGGAGCAGTGACAGATTTTCTTTTCTTGGGCTCCAAAATCACTGCAGATGGTGACTGCAGTCACGAAATCAAAAAATGCTTACTCCTTGGAAGGAAAGCTATGACAAACCTAGACAGCATATTAAAAAGCAGAGACAATTTTGCTGACAGACATCTGTAGAGTTAAAGCTATGGTTTTTTCAGTAGTCATGTATGGATGTGAAAGTTGGACCGGAAAGAAGGCTGAGTGCCAAAGAATTGATGCTTTTGAATTGTGGTGCTGGAGAAGACTCTTTAGTGTCTTGGACAGCAAGGAGATCCAACTCCAGTCAATCTTAAAGGAAATCAACCCAGAATATTCATTGGAAGGACTGATGCTGAAGCTAAAGCTCTAATACTTTGGCCACTTGTTGTAAAGACTCATTGGAAATAGACCCTGATGGTGGGAAAGATTGAAGGCAAAAAGAGAAGGGGGCAGCAGAGGATGAAATGGTTAGATAACATCACTGACTCAATGGATATGAATTTGAGCAAACTCTGGGAGATGATGAAGGACAGGGGAGCCTGGTGTGTTGCAGTCCATGGGGTCACAAAGAGTCAGACACGACTTAGGGATGGCAAAACAACTGGCGTATAGAAGGTGTTCAAAAATGTATGTTGAATAAATGAAGACAATTTAAGGAATGAAATAATTTAAATTCCAAGACCATTAAAGGTCAAACTATGAAACATATCTCATAAAAATTTTCTAGAATCTCTACTACATTACTTTGTGAAATTTAATAAAATCTTTTTTATATTTCAGAAATTATTTTCTCTTGTACAAAGCATAAGAAGGATCTACCTTATTTTGAATTGTCATCTGGCAAAATGTTATAGAAAAGTTGCTATGAAATATGCAGATCTAAAAGCTAAAAAAAGTGAGATTTTATAAACTTAGTTTTCATCTCCTATTCTTTTCTTTTTCAACACTTATTATATAACAACTTCCTGTCATGCACCAGGAATGGTATCAAAAGCTTTAGGACATAATTCCATTGAATTTTGATGGCAACCCTGCAAGAATATTACCCCTAGTACATGGGTGAAGAAAGTGTTTTTTTTCTTGCCCAAGTTTACATTATTAGGAACTGGCAGAACTAGGATTCAATACAGTTTTGTCTGAATAAAGAGCAAAGTTTTAACCATCATTCTATATTATCTCTCATATATATTTTTGGAGGACTTTTTTATTACCTATTATAATACCAAAAATAAATTCTGAATGATGATAAGTGATATTACGCTTACTGTGAGTCAGTGTAACGTGGTGTCAAATTCTTATTCACAACTTAGGAAAGCAAGCCATCTGAATCCCCAGTGTGCCAGATGGGAAGGCTAAGTCTCTGCAATGACAGGTGCACCATGGAATGTGCACTCATACTCCATGATAAACAGAAATAGTGAAAGTAAGTTGGTTAACTTAATTTGAAAAAGTTGGCTTAAAAGTCAACATTCAGAAAACTAAGATAATGGAATCTGGTCCCATCACTTCATGGCAAATAGATGGGGAAACAGTGGAACCAGGGGCTGACTTTATTTTTCTGGGCTCCAAAATCATTGCAGATGGTGACTGCATCCATGAAATTAAAAGACGCTTACTCCTTGGAATGAAAGTTATGACCAAACAAGATAGCATATTAAAAAGCAGAGACATTACTTTGCCAACTAAGGTCCATCTAGTCAAGGCTATGGTTTTTCCAGTGGTCATGTATGGATGTGAGAGTTGGACTGTGAAGAAAGCTGAGCACCGAAGAATTGATGCTTTTGAACTGTGGTGTTGGAGAAGACTCTTGAGAGTCCCTTGGACTGTAAGGAGATCCAACCAGTCCATCCTAAAGGAGATCATTCCTGAGTGTTCAGTTGGAAGGACTGATGTTGAAGCTGAAACTCCAATACTTTGGCCACCTGATGCAAAGAGCTAACTCATTTGAAAAGATCCTGATGCTGGGAGGGATTGGGGGCAGGAGGAGAAGGGGATGACCAAGGACGAGATGGTTGGATGGCATCACCAACTCGATGGACGTGAGTTTGAGTGAACTCCGGGAGTTGGTGATGGACAGGGAGGCCTTGTGTGCTGTGATTCATGGGGTCGCAGAGAGTCAGACACGACTGAGTGACTGAATTGAAGTTGGTTAAGTCTTAGTGCCCTGAAAATATGTAGTTGCCTTTAAAGAACTTCAGTGTTAAGTGGTACATATCATTCATTCAAATTATTTTGATAGAAAGTCTCAGAAGTTAGTCTTTACAAGTTTCTTATTTTTGAGATCCCCAGATGATAATCATTTCTCTCATCTTTGCATCTTTCAATAGGACCTTAGAATTCACTTTACACTATTTTTTGGGACACATTAAATTGGTATAAGTTTTTCTAATCTTTAAATACTATCTAATGAATACTTTTATTTTCTATTCATGTCTGTCTTCCCCCATTCTTGTTAGACTTTATTGCCGGGAGCCAGAGTGAGGAATCCAGCCCGTGGCTAAGGTCATGAGGAAGGAGGCTCAGCATATGCAAAGGCGGGATCGAGCCTCTGGGGTCCCCCTGGAAATTCTCGAGCATCTGCCCCCAAAACCAGAGTCTGCCTGCTTTACTGTGTTATGCTTTCCACCTACTCTTCTAACATTAACAGGGGGCTGTCCCTCCACCACCTTTTTCTGGAAAAAGTTAATTTAGAGCTTTTAGATAATAAGTCTCCTGGGCATAATAAGAGTGTTTCAATCCAAAAACCCCTCTGATGGCTTTCTAGCTTGTCTGACAGGTATGTCCGGACTCTTACAGCTGCGCATGGGATTGTTTGTGGCCTCCCGACCACGAGAGGCACAGGAAGCTTAAAACATCCTAGGAATGTAGGGGCTTCCGAGGAGTCAAAATCATTAGAATAGTACTGATTAAGGGTTTCATTTGTTGAGCCAATACTTGCTGCCAAATTTTCATATCTTTTATTTGTAGATATAGTTGGCATGTAGAAAAAACAGGTAGTAGCCCTGGTATTAGCAACATTAGATGTTTGAGTTAAGTACTTTCTTTGTTATAACCCACTGCACCTTTGTTCTACAAGAATGTAACTTTAAAGAAAAAACACTTCAAGGGAAAATGAGTTTTCTGGCTGATAGACATTTATCTAGGAAAAGAGCCATAAAAATGTTAACAGTATTGGTGTTTTTCTTTCTGGCTTACTTCACTCTGTATAATTGGCTCCAGTTTCATCCATCTCATCAGAACTGATTCAAATGAATTCTTTTTAATGGCTGAGTAATACTCCATTGTGTATATGTACCACGGCTTTCTTATCCATTCATCTGCTGATGGACATCTAGGTTGTTTCCATGTCCTGGCTATTATAAACAGTGCTGCGATGAACATTGGGGTACATGTGTCTCTTTCAATTCTGGTTTCCAATACAGTATACTAACACATATATATGGAATTTAGGAAGATGGCAATGACGACCCTGTATGCAAGACAGGAAAAAAGACACAGATGTGTATAACGGACTTTTGGACTCAGAGGGAGAGGGAGAGGGTGGGATGATTTGGGAGAATGGGAATTCTAACATGTATACTGTCACGTAAGAATTGAATCGCCAGTCCATGTCTGACGTAGGGTGCAGCTGGCTTGGGGCTGGTGCATGGGGATGACCCAGAGAGATGTTGTGGGGAGGGAGGTGGGAGGGGGGTTCATATTTGGGAACGCATGTAAGAATTAAAGATTTTAAAATTTAAAAAATAGAAAAAAATAAATAAATAAAGACAAGCGTGTTAAGCCAAAATAAATAAATAAATAAATAAATAAAAATAAATGAAGAAAAAAAAAAATGTTAACAGGCCCCCTGGCCAGAAGATGATGTAAAACCACCTGGGACCTTTTGTATACGGGAATGTATGCAAAAAGAAAGCCTGGTCTCAGTAAGGGTCAGGACTGCTTCCCCTGCATAACTCTGCATATTCCATTATTTCTTTATGTACAATTTGGGGTATATAAGCTGCTTTTGAAAATAAAGTTGTGGGTCTGGCACCGATGCTTGGCTCCCCCATGTCATTCTTTTCTCCCTTTTCTTGCTGAATTCCCATCTGGAGCATGGAGGCTCACCATGTCTACTTATTTGCCCTGGCTTCTAAGACCCATGCAAGAGGGAGCCCAAGGCGGGGCACTCTCTGCTATTCAAGTGGGCGCTGGTGGCCTACGTAGACGGTGCAAGTTCCTTGTCTTGGAACTTTATTGGTTCTCCGCGTAAACCAAGTTATTCAGCATCTTTTCTCCACTAATTTTCCTACTACACTATTCTTTCCTAATCTCTCTTTATATTTCTAAATAAATAAGTTTTTCCTCACTGACTCTGTCCCCACTTCGAATTACCCTGGATCCACTGGTGCTGTACCCCGGCACTTTATACAGGATTTGTATATATAAAAGGGCTTCCCGGTGGCTCAGCTGGTAAAGGATCTGCCTGTAAAGCAAGAGACCTGAGTCTGAGTCCTGGGTTGGGAAGATCCTTTGGAGAAGGGAAAGGCTACCTGGGCTGGATGAAGCACAAGCTGGAATCAAGCTTGCCTGGAGAAATATCAATAACTTCAGATATGCAGATGACACCACCCTTATGGCAGAAAGTGAAGAAGAACTAAAGAGCCTCTTGATGAAAGTGAAAGAGGAGGGTGATAAATCTGGCTTTAAAACTCAACATTCAGAAAACTAAGATCATGGCATCCAGTCCCATCCCTTCATGGCACATAGATGGGGAAACAATGGAAACAGTGTGAGACTCTATTTTCTTGGGCTCCAAAATCACTGCAGATGGTGACTGCAGTCATGAAATTAAAAGACGCCTGCTCCTTGGAAGAAAAGCTATGACCAACTTACAGCTTATTAAAAAGCAGACATTACTTTACCAACAAAGGTCCATCTAGTCAAAGTTATGGTTTTTCCAGTAGTCATGTATGGATGTGAGAGTTGGACTATAAAGAAAGCTGAGTACCAAAGAACTGATGCTTTTGAACTGTGATGTTGGAGAAGACTCTTGAGAGTCCCTTGGACTGCAAGAAGATCCAACCAGTCCATCCTAAAGGAAATCAGTCCTAAATATTCATTGGAAGGACAGATTCTGAACCTAAAACTCCAATACTTTGGTCACCTGATGCGAAGAACTGACTCATTGGAAAAGACCCTGATGCTGGGAAAGATTGGAGGTGGGAGGAGAAAGGGATGACAGAAGATGAGATGGTTGGATGGCATCACCAACTCTATTGGCATGAGTTTGAGTAAACTCTGGGAGCTGGTAAGCCTGGTGTGCTGCAGTCTGTGGGATTGCAAAGAGTTGGATATGACTAAGCAACTAATGTGAACTGAACCATATATATAAAATAATGATTCTCATTCATCATATATCAAATCAGTAAACCAACTAAATCTTTTCTCACTAGAATACACATGTGTCATAAAACAAACTCCTCCAAGGTAAAAAAAACTCCACTGATTTCTGAAAGAAGTAAGTTTCTTTCCACTAAGAAAAAAAAATGACTTCTTGGTCATTTTTGTCAAAGAGAGAGATGAGCATGTCGGATACTGAACATGCCAGAAGCACTGTGATAGCAGCTCTTCACACCTCAAAGCTGTCACTGCTTTATTACGATCTCATTTATTCATACATTCATCCTCGAACTTTTTTGAATGCCTACTATGTGTGAGGGATTGTAGATTTTGAGAAGTAAGACAGCAAAAAGATAAAAATAATACATACATATCCTTAAGTGGCTAACTAATGGTCAACAATGGTATATTAGGTGGATACATAATTAACTATATCACAGGGCAGGAAAATAAGCACCCAAGAGAAACTGTTACTGTAAAAGAATATTAGATAAATCATGAAGGAAGAGGAGAGATGGTGTCTCTTGGGTGAATCTGTACTTGACTTGGGTTTTAAAGGATGAGCAGGTACTTTACTCAGAAAGAGAAAGAAACTGCGCTTCAGACATCAGAAGCAATGTGAGCATACACACAAAGGAATTAAATCAAGAGCCTTTAAAGAGAAGGGTAAGAGTAAGCGTGAAAAGCTGAAGTCAAGATAACATTAAACATTAAAGATTCAAATTTTGTCATTAAGGTTCTAAGGTCTCAGGTCAGGTGTTTGTGGATTTTCTTTTTTTTGAATTTTGCTTCCACTGCAAGGAGATCCAACCAGTTCATTCTGAAGGAGATCAACCCTGGGTGTTCTTTGGAAGGAATGATGCTAAAGCTGAAACTCCAGTACTTTGGCCACCTCATGCGAAGAGTTGACTCATTGGAAAAGACTGATGCTGGGAGGGATTGGGGGCAGGAGGAGAAGGGGATGACAGAGGATGAGATGGCTGGATGGCATCACTGACTCGAGGGACGTGAGTCTGAGTGAACTCCGAGAGTTGGTGATGGACAGGGAGGCCCGGCGTGGTGCAATTCATGGGGTCGCAAAGATTTGGACACGACTGAGCGACTGAACTGAACTGAACTGAAGATTAGATTCATCCTTTCTATATGGAAAATCAGAATCTGAAATGAAGTCTTACTATACCGTTCCACCCCATACTGATAAACTGGCATCTAACAGTAACACTCATCATGGGAATCCTTCGACTTCAAACTTGATCTTATTTTTGTTATTTCTATAAAAATATAACTTCTATATGTTAAAATTGTTCATCCTGAGGTATATCTGTGGTTCTATTAGGAGTCATTGGTTAGAATGTTGCATTTAGTTTAGAATAACAGTTGTGGATTAACTGTCCTTTTGGCTGTAAAAATAAATATTGAATATGACAGAACCTACCACAGCAGTATTTTCAAATGCTATTATTTTGTATGGTAGAAATCACTTCAATTTAATTATTTCTCTACTTTCACACTAAATTTATTTTACTAACATACAGCCTGTGGGGATAATATTTTAGAAATAAAGTTAAAAATGTTAGAAATAACAGTGAGTCTTCATAAACATGATTTACCAATAATCAATAGTGGTGATGCCAGAAAACAAAAGTTTAATATGTAAATGAATGCCAATGATTATTTTAAATGTATAGAACCCTAAATTGCTATTCTAACCAGAATGAAATTAATTCATCAGTAAAAATGAATCCGGGTATCTCTGAATAAGATTTCCCATGTGATAATAGGATAGAGTAACCAGTCACCACAGAAATACAAATTAACAGAAATTGCTAAAAATGATTATATACTACAAAGTCAATTAAATTGTGTGCCTCTTTAAATTTATGTAAGGTGTGGGAGTAAATTTTAATTACCCCAGATCTCCAACTTCATATCCAAGTACTGAGATGCGGTATTGAATATAACTCTTACGAGTCAGCTGTGAAGACCACTCTGAAAATATGGTGGCACCAGCAACAAAGCAAAAGCCAGGTGGTACTGTTACAAAGCTCTGCTCTTGCCACCTGTTCCTGGCCCTTTTCATACCCATCTGAACGGAAACCTGGTGCTTTCTTGAGCACTCTGCTTCCGCTGAAATCTCCTCTAGTGAAAAATACTTACCCTTCTTCATTGGTTGTCATATTTCTCTCTACTGGCTACTTACAAAATATATTTCTCTTCCACTTTAAAGTTACACTTTCTTTGTTAAACTTTCTTTTCTTTGACTTCTGGCCATGCTGACATATACCAACCGTTTTTTCCCCTTTCTTTCTGTCATCTGATGACCTCATGGTCACTGACTCATTCACTGAAGTCTTTGAGCTGGCTTAGTCTTTTCAATTCCCAAATTCTCACAACCATATCAAGTGTAAGTATTCATTAAGAAGACCTATCAAATTGCTTTGTAATTCCAAAACTCACATATCTCGTTACCTTCACTTTTATTCTTTTCACCCACTCTCCTGCTGCTGCTGCTGCTGCTGCTGCTAAGTCGCTTCAGTCGTGTCCGCTCTGTGCGACCCCATAGACGGCAGCCCACCAGGCTCCCCTGTCTCTGAGATTCTCCAGGCAAGAACACTGGAGTGGGTTGCCATTTCCTTCTCCAATGCATGAAAGTGAAAAGTGAAAGTGAAGTCGCTCAGTCGTGTCCGACTCCTAGCGACCCCATGGACTGCAGCCTACCAGGTTCCTCCATCCATGGGATTTTCCAGGCGAGAGTACTAGAGTGGGGTGCCATCGCCTTTTCCGTCACCCACTCTCCTAGTCACTCCAAATGCTCATGTCTTAGAGTTTGTCAACTAGTGAAAATAGCTCCACCACAAGCTCTTAAGTTTCAACAACATGCTCTACATGCCCAACACCCTAAACTTCCTTTTTGACTACAAGACCTAGCTTTCTAATTCTTGGATTTTCTCTACATTTTCCTAGTCTTTAAGTTCCCATATGGACTTTTCCTCCTCCTTGTCTAACACTGACATTTACACAAGCACCCTCAGTTGCTTTCCACTGCTATTTTCCCAGAAAATCCATCCATCAAAACTCCCACTCCTCCACAAATGCTACAGTCTGAATTGTGTTTCCACACTTGGATGGGCTCAGTGCTGCTAGGAAAGATCACACTACTCTCCCACGCTGGTGTGTCTTGCAATTGCTGGTCTCCAACCCTCTAGATCTGCAGAACTATTCATCAACTTTTAAATTTGTCTTTGGTAAGCTACTTTCTCCTATTTTCTTCAGTGATTATTCTAAATCTTCAAATTAAATCTCAAATTCAACTTCCAAACCCTTATATTCTCGCTTCTTACGTGTTTGAGAACATTAGGGCCAACAGGTAGTGACAACCAACTTCCCAACTCCCTGTCTAATAACTGATCTATTTTATTATCTGTCTTTTTTTCTGGTTTGAGCCAACCCAGAGTCCACCGATGCTTCTGAACCAAACCCCTCCTCCACCTCCAGGTTCTTACTCTAGTACCAGTGCCTTTCCTATCTTCAAATGCCCTTTCTCTTCAGACCACATACATGTTCAAATTTCAGATTTCTCCCTTTTGGTGACCCATAACAGAGACTGGGAAGTCACAGCATGCTCAGATTCCTGCACATGTAAATTTCCTAAATTTTTATGAGAATAGCATATTTACTTATTAGCTGAGGAATCTATGTATCTATCTAGAGATAGATACAGAGACAGAGAGAGACAGACACAGAGAGGAGAGAATTATTTCAGAGTTTTAGGCTAACAACTAAATTTATGTGAAAAGGATAAATTTGAGGCTGCAAAAAAAAAAAGGAAAAAGAAAATTATCACCTTTTCTTGAGAATAAACCTGTATTTCATTCATCTTCAGTACTCTGGTGATATTAAAAACGTATACAATAAGTTAAAAAAGAGAGAGATGAAGATTTTATTGAAAAGTAGCTTTTAAGGAGTATTGGAACAAGCAACAAGGTATGCTTGACAAACTTAACCCTAAACAAAGTATCACCTGCATTTTATCACCACTATACTCATAATATTTACTGAAGAAACACAGGTCTCTCTTTTTTTTTCAGAAGCCTTCTGACCATTTTTAAAGTATATTCACATACCATAAAATTCACCCTTTAAGGGTATACAATTCACAAATAAACAACTTCAAAGAATTTGACTACTCATTTTTTATGCTATTAGCATAATGAGCTCAGATTTAAAAGCTATTATTTTTAAAAGGTAAGATTTTTCTATTAAACTAATCTACTAAACTAATCTCCGTAAGAGATAGCAGTGTAGATCATGGAAGTAGATACAGAGTTAGGGAGAAATGGAATACGTTGGAGATAATTAAGTTTTAGGATCAATAAGACATGGTGACTGGAGGGAGGGAACTGCGTTCAGGGGAAACACTAGTGAAGGGTGATGCTCGGGTTTCTGGTTGGGGCAGGTGTGCGGCTGCTGCTGCCACATACCGAGAGAGTACAAAGTGGGGAGTGGGTCACTAAATGTGGTCGCCTGTGCTGTGAGAGGTATGATGAATTCAGTTATACATGCTGACTTGGTACATCCCCAGGACAGATAAGAAGACGGCCAGAAGAGGACTGAACAAATCTGACAGATAAATAGAGAGAGACCTGGGCTGGAAACACAGATTTGGAAGCCATCCATACACAGAGGCTACTGAAAGTCACGGAACAGAAAGCACCGTCAAGATGGAACATGCAAAGGAAAGACAGCCTAGTATGGCAGTCTGGAAATTATCAAGCGGCAAAGAGAACGCTCCCAAAGAAGACAGAAGTGATCAGGAAGATGGATAGAAACCCAAAGGAGTGTACAATCACAGGAGTGCAGAGGAAAAAACATTTCAAGAAGAGAATGTAATGGGGTTGAATTCTAAAGGTTGAAAGGTTAGATGCAATATGAAAGTTCTTATGATTTAGCAGCATATACAATTTGAGACAGTTTTTTTAGAACAAAGTTATATAACACAATTGTAATAAAACAGGTATAAAGAAGCAGAGTCTCAAAAAGGAGGAAAAGTAAAAATGTCAGTTATTATAGGTAATGATTTTAGAACA
This sequence comes from Capra hircus, assembly GCF_001704415.2. Lineage (NCBI taxonomy): Eukaryota > Metazoa > Chordata > Mammalia > Artiodactyla > Bovidae > Capra > Capra hircus. The sequence goes on along the minus strand of NC_030821.1, from coordinate 21,679,414 downwards.
ATGTAGTTCAAGAAACTGATTAGAATTATCATGTCTTTGGCCATGAACTTGAACTTCCTGATAGACTAGATAAAGAAAACACACAATGAGCTACATTCTTTCTCAGTGACACAGACACATCTATTCTTAAAGACAGCTACTCACAACTTTAAAATAAAGTTTTACATGGACTATTCTAAAATGGATGAGTGGCACAGGAGACAATGCCCTCAGAAATGCTTTTAGAGCTAATGAGTAATTCTACGTGGCTGTTTCTTTTAAAAACATTCCATGAGCATTTCTATTTAATATTGCAGTGATGGTTTCAGCCAGGTCAATTTGACAAGACAAAAAAACAAAAGGCATTCAGATCAGAAAGGAAGATGTAAAATTATCTTTAGTCATAGATGACATGATCTCATATAAAAACTTTTAGAGCTAACAAATGAATATAGCATGGTTGTAGGTTTCAAGATCAAGTTATAAAAATAAATTGTGTTTCTATATACTAGCAATGATTAGGCACGAAATGAATTTAATAACAATTCCACTTCAAAAATAAAATATTTGGAATAAATTTAACCAAAGTAGTACAAAGTATGTATCCTGAAAATGATGAAACATCACTGAAAGAAAGTAACTTAAAGGGAACATCTTTGTGCTCATGGATGAGAAGACAACATTTTCTAAGATGGCAATAATCCTCAAATTGCTCTAATTAAACAATCCCAGTCAAAACCCTAGCTTTTTTTTCCCTTCGAAATTGACAAGCTCATCTCAACATTTGTGAGGAAATGTAAGCAACCCAAAAGAGAGGAAGGATACATCATAATCATGTGGTGGGGAGGTGTTTGTTTTTAAAATGCAAATTCCAGGGCCTTTACAGGATCAAAATTCCAAAAGTCATAATCAAGCGTTTTTTTGTTTTGTTTTGTTTTGTTTTTTGAAGTTCCCTTTTCATGCACAATCATAAAACAGAATAGATGTTGCTTGGGTGTGTAAGATTTTCAGTGGTATTAACTAGAAGATAGCTTCAATGAGAAGGGGAAAACACAAGCCATCAATAATCCATCAGCTGAACAGCATAATCCATCAGTATGCCCTCTGGGAGAGTTAGCACTGAGACATACTTCCAGAAAACAACAAAAACTCAACCTGATCAATGGAGTATTACAAAAGTCACCTAAATTTTGGATCATCTGCTAGGTGAGAGAAACATATGTTGAGCTGTTTGTTTTACTGGTGGTTAGCCACAGACCCAATTATTTCCTCAATTCATGATAAAGACAAATCATTGGTATAACAGAAGATGCTTACTTTCCCTTTGCTGTGTATTACATTCCTCTAAATGATGAGGAGTTTGAATCATTCACTCATTTATTTGACAAGTGAAAAAAAGCCAGGTAAAGTGGCTAGGGACATGTAATAGAATCAGAATGAGAAAACAGGTATTTTAGATTCCTAATCCATAATTATTTTCGTAAGACATATTGATTGCCCTCTAAAGGTCTATAATATGAGTAAATATGTGGTAACATCAAGTTATATCACATAGTCAGGAAAACGTGTTATCACATTTTAACTCTGATCTGTAACTCTGATCTATAAGTTAGTAGTAGTAAATATTTCATTAACAATTTTTCTGCTTGCCCTTTTAAAGACTATAAGAACTTTTTTTTGTTAGATAATTTAGATGGTTTAAGACTCTTAAAAACTGTTATTCATGAATATTTTGAACTGATGCCATCTTTTTCCTTTGAAAACTTTTCCTACCTCAAGAATATATTCTTCAGAAAGAGAAAATATACATACCACTTATAGACATGCCTGAGAACTCATTTTCTTTTATTTTTGAAACTTTTAATTTATATTTTGATCTTACAAATGATCATATAAATTGACTCTTCTGTAAGAATATAAAGCATAAAAATTTGCTAAATATCATATAAACGTAAATTCTCAAGGTTTTCTGTGTAGTCTTCATTAACATGAATCTTTGTGTGAATGTTTCACTTTTACCTAAGACCTTGAATCCATTTTACAATAATGAAGCCATGAAGTTTTTACACAACTATAAACTATATCATTTCTATTAAAAGAAAGCTGAGTAATAAAAAAATATGAGATCTGTGGAGCAGGCAATCTGTTGAGGTTCAGGATATCTTACTTGGCTATCTACACACATTTGTAGATAAACAAGTTTCTTGAATTATTTTTTCTTTGGTTGTCTTATATGCCCAGAACAGAATCTGGAGGAATGGATGAGTAATTTGACCACAAAGCTATCAGTGTTGTTAGTTTTGACAATACTGTACTTTTCAATATTTATTTTTCTATCTTCCACTGCAGATTTACTTAAGACCTCCACTTCTTATGCCAAATTCTTTCATCAAATATCCTTGTGAATTTATTTATGTTTCTTGATGAAACTTTTTTGGATATGGAGCTATCCTTAAATATCCATCTACACAAGGCTAAGAAATTGCTTGACCTTCAGACTTAGAAATTTAGAACTGCTTGATTTCATTTTTATCCACAGTTCAAAGTACACTGCCTGAGAAATTTTCTAAATAAACATTGGTTCATTGAATGATTTTTCATTACCCCTGGAAACTTTTTTCTGGGATAGCCCACCACATATATATATGGTATATAATCAGCAAATGTAGATAGCTAAAAAATTCAAAGCATATCCAGGTACACAGACTGAGAAAAATATTTTAAATGGTAAATCAGATTTTCTAGAAATGATTATTAGACAATCATTAATGATAGATGGATATTTAACCAGACCAATATACCTGTGTGGAAATACAAATAGCTAAATACGAATGAATTATTTACTAAACTACTTTGAAAAATACTATATTCAAATATTTAATGGACTTTTAAAAAAATTTACTTTTTGCTATTCATTTTCTACTTGTACATTCAAAAGACTTTAATACGGTTACTATAACACAAACAATATAATTTTGTATCACACAATAAGATCCAATCACTATAACGAAAATAGCAACTATAATGGATTTGGTTCATTGCAGTTATTGTGTTAATTTTAAATATACCAGCATTGCTATAGATATTAAACTCTGAAGTCAGAAAAGAATTTTTCTTTTACAAAACTTGGATTACAAGTAAATATCAATGGTGTACTATAAAATAAGAGTACTTCCAATAATGCTGCACAAGCATATTAAGTTGTTTCTGTCATTTAACTAATCCATGATTATGTTCATCAACTACCAAAACAAAATGTTACTAGCAGTACTCAGACATATTTTCTCTCAGAATAAAGATTGCTCATTTTATTCTGAGATGTGAAAGCTAATTCAGGATCTTACACTGCAAAAATTAATTAGTGGCACCAACATTTTCTAAAAAATAATTGCAGTTGATACTCTCTGCCATCTTATGGAATATATGTTCCCTAAAGACATCAGCTTGGAGGGATTGGGGGCAGGAGAAGGGGACGACACAGGATGAGATGGCTGGATGGCATCACCAAATCCATGGACATGAGTTTGAGTGAACTCCGGGAGTTGGTGATGGACAGGAAGGCCTGCCATGCTGTGATTCATGGGGTCACAAAGAGTCGGACACGACTGAGCAACTGAATTGAACTGAACTGAACTGAAAGACATCAGCTGGGCCCTGTGTAGTTTCCAGTTCTGCAAGTATTACATAGTTATACTTAAGCAGAGTACAGTGCCTTAAAAGACTCATTGCTAGGAATATACTATCCTTTTCTTTCCTGCGTAAAATAATGCGCTTTTATCAAGAAGAAAATGGTGAAGAAATTAATATTAAAAATCAAGAACTTAAAAATATAACCTCCAAACTTCTACCCACCAAGCCAGATACGCTAACATAGACTTTGGCAACAGGCATACACCAAGGGGCTCATATGTTCTCCTTTACACAATTTAAAGAAAGGAAAACACACTAGAGGCCCGCATTTTGCTCTGCTTTTTAAAGAAAGGAAACTCTATGTCTCTTTCTAAGGAAATTTTGGAAAACTATTCTCTGTGAATTAATGATGAAATGACTCTATGCCAAATAAGTCAGAAAAATAGTCTTCATTAATAAAGCAATGTAAACAAAGAAAATAGACTTGAAATTACTAGTTCAGATTGGAATCACAAAATACACCTAACTTAAAATTAACTTTTAGGTTTTGTGTCTGTTACATAGAAACCTTCATAGACCACAGATAGTTAAATATAGCAAACTGAGACAAACAGTGAAGTGTCATAGAATTAGACCACTGAATTGTATACCAAGGGGGTAAACATTTATGATGATTATCTTCTCATTAATTTTGAGTAAAGCATAAATTGAGATTGAATTTATATATAACAAAGCAAAATTTGGCTTGTAATTGGGTGTGCTTATTATGCCAACTTCATAAGAACACAAAATCAAATTCTGAATTGGCTACTGGAAAACCAAATCCCTCCAAACCGTACATGCTTTGCCACTCTTAGTCTCAGAAATGTAGCTAGAGAAAGCTCGTCTCAGGCAGAAAGTGAAGTCTATGAGTACTTGGGCTGATGCGGCTTTCAGTACAGCACTGTGAAGATGGATTCATACCTATTAATGCATTGCATCATGAAAATGAAAACATACTTGGCTTTATGCCTTGTTGTTATGTTTTTTCCATTTATCCTCTGTTCAAAGTTCCTTCTCTGGAAGTTTTCTAGCTGAATGAATTTCTAACCCAACATGTTTGCCTTCTAACAAGCCCTGAGGCCTCAATCCTTTCTTTTTAAAGGGTCAAAGAACACTGTTCTCCACAATCTTTCTCAGGAATTAAAACTGCACTGGAACCCACCAGAAAACTGTAAGACAAAGGACTTGCTTTTTTCAGAATAAAGCTTACATTTTGCTGCCTATCTTGCCACTCGTTTTAAAAGTTCATTTCTAGTGTATAATATTTCTTGTAGAGCAGGCTACACTTTCCCAGCCCCTTCAGAACCTCATTTTAAAGATTTCTGACTCTACAAATTGGGAAGATATATAGCATTTCATGCTAAAAAAAAATGGAAAGGGAAATTTACTTTAGATTTACCTAGTCAAAAAGGATTTTAAAACCCAATTAAGTCATACTCAGAGCCAGTGTATACAAATTGAAGACTGGTTAATAAATCAATCTGTTTGATAGTAACTTGTCAACACATTAATTAGTTGTATTAGAAGCTAAATAGATAAAATGCAAGACAATAAACCAAATGCAAATGGCAAAATAGGAGTAGGAGAAAGGACATAACTAATGGGAAATGTCTACAAAAATAAGCAAATTTTACCTGTCATCATCTTGTGAGAATTGCTTTTGCAAATCCTCTTTATTCCACTGTTCTTTTTCTTTCCCTTGCTCAGGTATATCTGGTGTTTTTTCCTCATCTCCTGATTCTCTGTTTTTCTCCTTATTACACATGCTTGTAATGTCTTTCCCTTTCTCATTCTCATTAGTTCTTTCTTCCTTTACCTCTTCCTCCGCATGAACTATCTCTTCATGCTTATCCCCTTCTTTCCCTCCCTCTTCTAGTCCCTTTGGCCTTTTGAAAGCAACACAAATTGAAGGCATGCAAATAAACACAAAAAACAAAGAAAATGTTAGGAAAAAATACATACAAAATTAAATAGAAAAGTAATGAAAATTACTAAAACATAGGTAAAAATTACATCTTTTAAGCATTGAAAACATTTTTTCCAGTGTATAACAGAGAAGCACTATGTAAGCAACAGTTAAATCAAAATTGCTTTTTTAAGTTGTGTTTTCCTGTTACAAAGTTGCCTGGAAAAAAGCTGTGGTCCCCCCATTACTGATTTTTGTTTTGTTTTGATCCAATAGGAGTTAAAAAAACAACAACAAAAAACTAACTTAGCTTAGGTGCCCATAAAGTCTATAGATGAGGTGATAAATGAAAATTATACTAACATACATTTATAAACTTTTTGGAGAAACTTCCATACATTTATAAAAGTTTTAGGAGGACAAGAAAGCATCTAAAAAAGTAACGTTGTGTTTTCTTAATCATTGAAAGGTATTCATCACCTTCCAATATGATTTTTCATATTCCTTAGAATATTAAAAACATTCAAGTCTTCATTTAACCATCCCTTTAATCTCAGTAAAAATACAACAATAGAATTACTTTTTCAATAACAAACATGAAAAATAGCTAATGATACTATTTCAGATAATCTAGCAAGAATATTATTATAAGTTCTATAAAAGTTTTCTGTGTAAAAAAGTATGAAATGTAGACCAAAATATAATGAAAAGTAATCACAGAAGTTGTTTATATATTCATGATATATATTAACCATTTAGAAGGAAAGGATTTTACATTTATCCAAAGAAAAATAAAGATATTCTAAAACGTATTTAGAATTTCCTTCTTAAAGTGCCCCTACTCACCTGATTTTCTTGCTTCCTCTTGGCCGTTCTGATTGGACAGACATGTAGCTTGTGCTGCTGAAACGAGAAGCACTACTAGTCCTGGAAACCGCAGATATATCACTTACGTCACTGTCCGAAGATTTAGTGGAAATATTATCTGCCCCTCTATGAGGATCCCATCCTGATCGATACTGTTAACACAGATTGACAAACACGCAGAAGTTGTCAGTATTACCACACAAGGCAATTATTCGCTTCTCCTATTTCAGCACTTTAATTGTCCACAGAGGATACTGCAAAACCCCACTCAGTTGCATATAAAACAAAAGTGAATGGCAATTATCCTAAAAGAAAAATTCAATTTATATGAAACCCTTGTTTTCAGCAAAGTCAATTAGAGCTTTTTCACCACACCCCAATGAAGGCCATTAAAACAGTTTCACAAGAGCAATGGCCTCAGGGAAGAACATTTAGGCAAAATCTAGGAAATAAATATTTGGCTTAATACTAGGAAGCAAATTTTTTAAATTTTTTGAATAAAATTTTTTTAAAAGCATGATGAAGTTGCCACTGTAACTTATGAAAACCAATTTTAGTAGCATAAATTTTCTCTTAAATCCATTATGCTTCAGTGAAAACCTAGAGGTAATACAAAATCTAATTATTAAAACACTAACTTTTTAAAGAAAGGCCAAGAGAAAAGAGAAAGTTTAATTTCTGAGTGGTTGCTGGAATTTTGATGAATCCTAGAAATACTAGAAAAAGTCATTATTATTTATGATAATTCAAACTTCCTGGAATTGAAATAATCAGATGATTATCTGGCACAGCCAGGGTACAGGGTGTTCAAATATTCTGGTAAACTGAAAACCATCATAGAGGTTTTATGTTAATGACATATGGAATGTAAAAAAAGGATAGATTTTGAAGTCTTGAAAACCTGGAGTAAGGAAAACTATTACTAGCTGGGTAAACTTGAGCAAATTATTCCACCTTTAAAATCCTGTTTATAAAATAATAGGGAAAATAATATCTTCCTTGCAGCATTGTTTTGTTCCTTGCGGCACTGTTTTGGAAATCAGAAATAATACATGCCTGGTATATGGCGTAATATAAAATAATGCAGCCAGTATTATTACTGTACCGTTACTACCTGATGGCTATTATTGGGCTAAGAGACTATCTGCTAATGGCTTTTTCTTTGTTAATATCCACTTAAACATAATGGTAAAAATTCTTACCTGGTGAATTTCATAATGGAGATTTTTTAAACCACAGATACTGGCAAATTTAACAAATCATTACAATGATGATTATCGTATGCAAACCATTTACTGTGACTTGAATAATCATTACCTAATAAATAATCCTATATGAGTAATAATTCACTGAAAATATTAGCTAGATAAAAACATTTTGGTAAAGCAAGTTGAATGGCAATAGTGTATAGCATAAATATTAATTAGATTAATTCAACTGATCTGTTTCTCCCCCTCAACCCCCCATCTCTCCCAGTATTCTGTTATATATATTTTTGATTTAATAACTGATCCATTTCTAAATGTAAAATATAAGAATTATTTTGAAGGTCCATTAAATGTTATAATCAAATCCTTTATCTGAAATATATAAAGTAGGTAAAATATGGCCTTTCTAAATCCACTCTAACTTTTGACTTTGTTGGAATTCTTGATTATAAAAAAGTACAGTAAAATTCTTTAAAAAATCAGTCTTTTTCCCAGAAATATCTATGTAAATAAAACTATTATATTTGATTTTAAAAGAAAGTCTATTTATTTACAATGCATTTATTTAGAGAACATTCAGTCCATGATATTCTTTTTTCAAACTAAATTCATTTTAAAATAATGAAAACAATTTACTTTAAATGACAATGTTTTCATCATTGCCCAGAATAACATTTCAATGGATGGATCCAACATTATCTATGTAAGCCAGTGTAACAAACATAAATAAATAAATATATATACACACACACTCACACACAAATAACTAGTATATACTAGCTAGCATAGATAATGCTGGATACACACATATATGGATTTTTTTCCATGAAATTTATTAAAAGTAAATTTGACCGCAAATGGAAGTATTTCATTTTATTTATATATTTTTGGGATACTTCATATATATTAAAAATGGACAAAGAAACTTTTCAATATTATTAAATTGTTCAATAGATACTATATTGTATTGGTAGAACTTTATCATTCTTATAATTTATAATAAAAGGGAGCATATTACTATTTATATCTTTAAAAATAATTTATCATTGAATAGAAAAGCAATTTTAAAATTTTTACTTATGGGATTATATTATCTAAATTCAAATGATAAGCCATAACTTTTAACTCAGGAAGTATTAAGGTACAACCATTAAAAGCACATGCTCTGCAATGACGCTGAATCCCTGGTATGAATCCTGTTATATAAATTATTAGGTTTGTGATCTTGGGCCAATTGCATCTACGAGTTCCAGTTTTTTCTCTGTTAAAATATGGAGAACAATCATACCAAATTCCCAGGTTCACTGCAAGGATGAAATAAGATAATGCACATTAAGCACTTAGCACAACTCTGAACACCTAAGACGTGTTTAATAAATGACAGATGATGACAATGGTGATGATGATGCTTACATAGCCGCTAAACACTGGCTTAGTATCAATTCCAGAAATATATTTACCAAAAGAATTATCAGGTAAAATACCCAACAGGAAGTTTATTTATTTTAAAACTGTTCTAAGCTACAACAAAAATATAACTATTTCTATGTATAAGAGACTCATTTCAGAAAACATATTTATACAGCAGATGAAATATTGAACCAAACGTTCTGACTGACTCTTGGTATGTCCTCAGGCCTCATCTTTCCCATCTGGCTGGGTTCACTTATATCCCATCACCTCACAGGGAGCTACTGATTCTCACCTTTTCTGCCTTTTGTATTTTAGTAGTTAGGGTTCTGACTTTGCAATTTCTAGCCTTTGTCTCCTTAGGTTATCACAGGTTCTGATCCTGATGTTTTGATTCATAGGTATAGATGGGCCAGCCAAAGGCTTAAAAAACAATTTTTTTAAACACATATGGTATACACAGCACATATCTTTGGCTAAGACCTCTCAGATAATCTAGTTTGCTGAGCTAAAATTTTGGATAAGAAAATTTAAAGAAAGATAAGATTCCACACACTATAGTTTTACACCTTTATATAATTCATCACAAGCTACCTTTTTGTTATAGGTATGTGTGTCTATTCATATTTAATTTTCAAACCTTCTATTAGAATATGAGCTCTGAAAAGCCAGAATAATATCCTCCTTATCTTTGTAACTCTCTTAGCACCTAAGAGTCAAAGATTTCATTTAAAATCTAAGGTTTAGTTTTTTTCACCAGTAAAATAAGGATAAATCTCATTTTAGGAATTCTTGGGAGGGGTAAGAGAAATAACATAATCAAAATACCCAATAGCATGCTTTGCACACAGCAGTTGTTCACTTCCAGCACCTAAAGCAGCAGGTCTAAATAAAAAGAAACTGAATGGATTAGTTTAAGTAAAAAAAGACTACAAATTCGCTGAGAGGTCTAGTTTGATGATGACTTTGCTGCCTCAACGAGGCTTGCACCAAATGCATTTCTCTATTTCTAGTAACTGAGCATGTGTACCTTTGGGATATAGCTCAGGTTTCTATTACAAATAGACACATGATAAACAGAATAAGAAATTTGGAAAGTAAGAAATAATAGAAAAAAACTTATAAGTAAAGCTTCAGAAGGACATATTTTGAATACATTTAGAATATAACATCTTCATGTATACAATTCCCCAAAACACCCAAATCAAAGTAATAATTGACCTACCATGGGAGTTTACTTTTAAAGTCATTCAATCTTTTTGCTTTTCCAAAAGTAAGATAAACGAAAGTTATATAATTTATATAATTTAAAGGTGAGACAGAAACAGCCAAATTATTACACCAAGGTAATGAGTTATGGATGTGAATAAGTTCCTTTAGGAAATGGTTGGTATTGCTTTGGCACTATACAATAAATGATGTTTTAAATGACTAGCATGTATTAGTTTACAGCTGACAGATGAAAAATAGATGACATGCTCATCATTATCTTTAATGGAACAAAAACAAAGAAGGTTTACTGCATAGGATATCAGGATCTCAGCTGAAAACTGTGCTGCCTGGAGATCATTAAAGTCTTGGACTATAGTGAGGAAGCTTTTCCCGACAACATTTTGATGTTTTGTACAGTACTATTAAGCAGATCATAAACTAGAAAAATTTACAGGAAATTATTATTCTCCAGGATGTTCCAGACTTTAGAGTTCTTAAGTGGCCTGGAAAAGTTAATGTTCTCCCTATTTATCTAAATCAGTGGAAAGTAACAGAATATCAGCAGAGCTCTACTGCAAGGAAAGTTATTATCAAATTTTTATAATAATATCCCTGAGAAAAAACCCTCAAATTTCTAAGATAAAATTTTCATTTTCTCCAGTATATTCAAGTTCTTAAATTAGTCATTTCCTTGTTTGCTTTCTCTGCGGCATCTCAGCAACTCATGTCATTTGAGCTTTGTATACGAACTTCTATGAGTTCCTGAAGCATTGCTTGTCAATTTATTTAATCTTTCCATAAAACTATAATCTGTTGTCTAAAACGCTAGTCTGAGAATTGGTTATGGCAAAATACTGGGAAGCAATAAAGTCCAAGCTTGAAGAAAAATGTTTTAAGCCATCAAGAAGTATTTGGAGGAATATTCATATCTTATTCAGAGATAAAACATGAATAGGTCAAATGGTAGGGAAAAATTGGGGCAAACAAAATCTTTGAAAAAGAGAGAAGCTGAAGTTCTAGGCAGGGCTCTTGATACTGATCGGGGGATCTAGAAGACACAAGCACAGAGCAGAGGAACTCTTGGCACTGTGGTAAATTAAACAATCACAAGAGCAAGAAGATGCTCTTATTTGCATCACCTTATTTTCATTTCATGTAATAATTCAAACAGAGTGGATGCTATCTTTTGTTAGTACCACACCTGTAGGTACTCTCTTGTTAAGGAACCATTTCTAGATGTTCTTTTTTCTGTCCACAGCTCTTATCTCTAGCCAAAGTTCTTACCATTGTCTGATCTGAATGCTGCACTGTGCAAAAATCAGTCAATAGATCATTTTGTTTAGATAGGACTCCTAAAGAAGGTATGTGTGATAAATTCACTGCTTTGGAGGGAGAAGACAATGAGGAAGGGCCAGAGAAAACTGAGGAATAATTTAAGATTTAGCTTTGTAAACAGTACCCTGCAAATGAAATCCCAGCTAGAAAACTCTTAATTTCTTCCCAGAGAATTGATCACTGCGTTGAGTGCTCCTGAACTACTTTATTCGTGCCTTTCTTATACTTTTATCACGTCTCTGGTTCTCCATGTCTCTGTCTCTTTCCTATCTATCTATCTACCTTCTACCTATCATTTTTTCTTGCTAGATTGTAAATTCCTTGAGGATCATTATTGCCATATTTATTTTAGTATTCCCATTATCTAGATCAGTAATGCCTAACTAGGAACTCAATGAATTTTTAATGAATAGAAGTGAGTGGAATGGTTGTTTTATCTGGGCTATATCCTGAGGTACTGTCTCCAATATAAAGTATCAAATTGGAGTATAAAGTGAAAAAGTCAAAGTGTTAGTTGCTCAGTCATGTCCAATTCTTTGTGTCCCCGTGTACTGTAGCCCACCAGGCTCCTTTGTCCATGGGAGTCTCCAGGCAAGAATCCTGGAGTGGGTTGCTATTCTCTTCTCCAGGGGATCTTCCTGACCCAGGGATCAAACCCAGGTCTTCTGCATTGCAGGCAGATTCTTTACCATCTGAGCCACCAAGGAAGCCCAAGTCAGAGTATAAACTACGGCAATGAGAGCTGAAAAGAGTTTAGGCAGTTAATCCTTTCATTCTCTGTAATGGGTACGGATAGGAAGTGGTGTGCTAATACATGTTTAACAATCAGCTATCCAAAAGGGAAAAATTCTGATTTAGAGTTGGCTGATTTCTGAAGAACAGATACTCCCACTATGGCTGATTTCCCCAGGTGGCGCTAGTGGTTAAGAACCTGCCTGGCAATGCAGGAGACTTAACCACATGTTTGATTCCTGGGTCGGGAAGATCCCCTGGAGAAGGGCCCAGCAACCCACTTCAGTATTCTTGCCTGGAGAATCCTATGGGCAGAGGGGCCTGGAGGGTACAGTCCATGGGGTCACAGAGTCAGACACGACTGAAGTGACGTAGCAGGCATGACTGATCTCAAGTTACCAACCAAGTGGTCACTGAATGAGAGGTTGGTGCATACCACCAGGGGTGGGGGTCCAGAAATAAATGCACTTTGTAGGACTCTCAAAGACATGTTAGGAGACAAGAAGTAAATGACAATAAGATATCATATCTGCAAATTACTCATCTTGTGAAAGATGGAATAAGAATCGCTTAAGGTAAAGAAACGCAGTTGTGGACAAAGCAGCCATTAGCTTGGAGGTCAAGACTTACTAAAGAGCCACTACTCTTGGTCTGAAGGAAACTGATAAGTTTCTTGGAGAATTTGTAGAGGAAGAATTATCACTAGTAGTCATGATGACTTTCCCAAAGACTTGGCTCTGTGAGAATTCTGTATCTGTTAGGAATCAGTGTTTCCCCGAGAAACCTCATCCTGTATTTACTTTCATTGATTCCTCACGATTTTCAGAGATGGAAATGCTAGTTCTGCGATGAAATCCAGGTTTAGAAATCTTATGTGGCCGTAGAGCTTGTGCTTCTGTCTTTAACAAATGCATTTATCATTTTCTTTCTCAGGATCCATAACTCTTACCCCATTCTAACCTATTATTTATTAGAACTGTTCTCAAAAACAGACAGATATCAAACATATCCTTATTACCAGCCAGTAGTGTCTCTTTAGTGTTCTTTGTTTTTGATTTTGCTATTAGGTGTGATGCTGTTAAAGTCCATTCCTCTCTCTTCCTGAAGCTTTTCCATTAGTTAGTTCATTCAGTTGCTCAGTCGTGTCCGACTCTTTGGGACCCCATGAATCGCAGCACACCAGGCCTCCCTGTATGGCTTCTCAAATAGTCACTCATGGCTTCTCCCCTCTCTCTCTATTCATTCTTAATCTCTTTTGCTGGCTTTACTTTCTCTTACCTGATTTTAAATTACACTTTCCCAAAAACGTCAATCTTTAGCCTTCTTTTCTTTTCACTATATATATTCCCACAGAATGATATAATCTATTATCTACTCAGGTAATGATTAAAATATCTTTTACCTTTCACTTCTCTCCCAGGCTTCAGACCTGTATTTCCAGATTGTAACAGGATATTTCCCATATGTTGTTTTGTAGGTACATCAAATTCAATGTGGCCAAAACCAAATTTATTCCCTTTCACCCTTAACCAGCTTTTCTTATATCTTTTATATTCCCTCCATTATCTAATAGGCTCAATAACTAAAACCTAGAAATCTAGTGAGTTATCCTTGACTTCTCTTTGTCCAAAATTCCCCATTCTAATAAATCAAGAAATACCAGTCATTTAATGCAAATGAATGTCTTGATATTTAGCTACTTGGGGCTTATGAATGGATCCTTGTCTTTTTAAAAAATTTGTTTATTTTTAATTGGAGGATAATTGCTTTATAATGTTGAATTGGTTTCTGCCACATGAATCAGCCATAGGTATACATATGTCTCCTCCCACGCCTTGATCCTCCCTCCCACCTTCAACTCCTCTAGGTTGTCACAGCACCAGGTTTGAGCTCCCTGCATCATACAGCAAATTCCCACTGGCTATCTATTTTACATATGGTAATGCATCTGACTAAACGCTTCTCCAAGTCCTCAGATTAGAAGCTTGTAAGATCTAGCTAGAATTAATAAATAATCATAAGGAAACTCTTGTTAGCCATCAGAATTTCTGATCTCTGTCCTTTGTAAATATCTTTAAATATTACATGACTCATTATATAATTTTTACAGAATATTTATGTATTCTATTAGGACACAGGATATAGATATTACAGATACTGTAATCTGTAACATCCCAAAAGTTGTAACAGAAATAAGACATGAGAATTTAGCAGTAGGATAATGATCCTGGGAATCTGTAGCAGGAAAAAAATTTTTTTAAAGTAATGGATTGAAGATATGAAGCAGGGCTCCCTTTCAAATATTAATTAGGTCCTATCAGGGAGGGAAGTGGGAGGCATATATCAGGAAACTGGGATACACATATAAACACAACTATATAGAATATATAATTAATAGCCTATTGAATAATATAAGAAACTCTATTTAATACTCTGTAATGATCTATATGGGAACAGAATCTTTTAAAAAGTGTATATATGTGTATATATAACTCGCTCACTTTGCTACACAGCAAAAACATAACACTGTAAATCAACTATAAAAGAAAAGAGTAAGTAATAAAGTAATTTAAGGTATTTGCATTTTAAGAGAATCAGACTAAGTAATAGCCTGAATAGTACTGAAAAACCTAAAAGGGCTTGATAATTGCCTTAACTCATCAAATTTAAGCACAGGGCAGATATAATTGCATTCTGTTGAAAATCTGGAAAAGGCCCACTACCCATATTTTTTTCTGTGAGAAGATAGTGAAGGATCACTTGGGTTTGGATGAAGATCATTTTGGATGGAGTCAACAATCAAACGTGGGAAGGAATAACAATTATGTCTAGCTTGGACTATACCAACAGCCTCTGACCGGGACTCTTTATCTTTAACAAGGACTTAAATGGATCCTTTTCAAATCTGTTGTAATTATACCATCAGAATTATATGCAAAAAACACAAATTTGTTCATATTTGTGACTTTTTCAAAAATCTTCAAAGACCATAATTGTAAAGGAGAACATTCTAGATTTTTAACTGAGAGATTTAAAGCTCTCCACAACCTGGTCCCAAGCAATTTTTCCATTCTTATCTTCTAATATGTATCCTGTTTTGTTTAATATTACTATTCTAAAGAACTACTAGCTGTTCCTTAAACATAGCTTGTGTTCACATGCTTTTTTTTAAGTAATTTTTTTAAACTTTATAATATTGTATTGGTTTTGCCATACATCAACATGAATCCGCCAAAGGTGTACACGTGTTCCCCATCTTGAACCCCCCTCCTACCTCCCTCCCCGTACCATCCCTCTGGGTCAATGTTCATATGCTTTTATGTTATAACTTTGCTTAAGGACATGTATTATTATTATATTATTATTATATTATATTATTATAATTCTACCATATATTGTTCTTTAATGTATTCCCAGATTTCTTTAAGCCAAATGAATATTTCTCTTTTTATTCTTCTTTTGCATGGTTTACTTTTATTATGTTACTTAATATAACCTATTTTCTATGAGTAATACTTATGTACATGTGTTTCCCTGATTTGATTCTGAACTTTTAGATGGGAAGGACTACCCCTGCCTGCCTTTGCCTTTGGAGAAGAAAATGGCAACCCACTCCAGTATTCTTGCCTGGAAAATCCCACGGACAGAGGAGCTTGGAGGGCTATAGTCCCTGGGGTCAGACACGACTGAGTGCCTGAGCACACACACATGCCTCTGCCTTTTCTCCCAGCCTCTATTTGTTTCTTCCTCTCTCTTCTGTTTTTCTTTTCTTCTTCCTTTCATCCTTCCTTCCATTATTCCTTCCTCCTTCACTTGGTCCTTGATTTTTTAAAAATTATTATTTACTTGTTTCTTTGATAATTTTTTCTTTTAATGTTGCAAAACCAGAATTCAGACTTATAGCTGACCAGCTTTAGAAACACCCCTGGTATGCAGTTCAGTAACAGGAAAGAGAAAGTTGCTAAATGTCCCTTGAGATCACAAAATATGTTCAGACATAAAAAAGAGGACTCACAAAACCACACTTTAAGAAAAAAAAAAAAAAAGCCCAAGAAAGGTATTTGATAGTAAAAACATACTTTTAGTTATTCACTCATCACTGATTCATTCAAAAAAATAACAATATTTTAAAGCTGAAAGTGACCTCAGAGAAGATGTAATATACTTTCCTTATTTTATAGATGAGAAAATTTAGAGACCAAGAAGTTAATGAATTGACTAAGCTCATAAAACTTGTTAGTATTAGACTTTCTATTTTCATTAAAAAAAATTTGCAAGCTACAATTTCACATTTAATGGGATACAAGGCAAGCATATTCAGAATCGAACCACTTTAAAAAATTCGCATACCGTTTTCTTCTTTAAGTACATACTTTAAAATAAAGATTTTCTTTTCTGAAATTTTGAAAACTATATAAAATGACATGTAAAATTGGAATACAAAGCCAGCATGGAAATACAATAACACTTATAATTTATGTACTTATAACTCTACTTGGATGAATTTTAAACAAGTGAAACTATTAAATAATTAAAAACCACACAAACATATTTTATGTCATATTGAAATAACACCTTCACATTCCATTGAAAATCCAGATTTTGGTTGTTTTAGGCAAAAACTGAAAATGGGCTTAAGAAATAACTTGTTCTTATGTGACTGGACCCTGAAGACTGTTAACCTTGGGGGGTGAATATGCCTAGTCATGAAAATGACCTGAAAAGGGCCAATCATAAAATCACAGACATTTTCTTTGTTAGTACAAAAGTTATATTAAACTTGTGGGTAATGTTTTATCCATCAGAATGGAGTTCAACTGTTATTGTTTTTGTTATTACTCCCATCTCATTTGTTATAACAAATAATAAGAATAGCTACCATTATGGGCATTCCCACATGCCAGTATGAATTCTGTATACTTTTACATATAATATTTCTACCTCATAAAACTATCACCAGCTAAAAGTTCCTTCTCTCGTATCAGTTACATTCCAAGACTAGCTATATTATTTTTAGACTGGAGTATTATTTTATAATCTTCAAAACTGATGAAATAGAAATTATCAAAATTCTATGCTTAGGAAAACATCAGTAAACTAATTTTGCTAATAAATAATATCTGTAATCCTCACAACTGATGAAAAATTACAACTAATTTTTGTGCTCATGAAGAAAGTTTTTATATAATAAAATTATAGATATGTTCAAATTATAATTAGCCAATTAAACTGATATTAGAGATATCAGATATGGAGGACTGCATGCTGCCCTAGCTGACTGAGTGCCTTAACTGAGTAAATGTTTTAAGTCTCACTTCAAACTTAGTTATAATTTATTTCATGTGAAGTGTAAGATAAAAACATTACACACATAAATTTATTCTCTAAATCATAATTATTACACCATAAGTTAGTTAAAAATTTCAATCATTTGTGAGAATACATTAAGTAAAAAGCCTGACACTGAGCAGAGATTACTGAATCAATAAAGGAAACAACAGTAGATTAAGAAAATGAAATATAAAAAAATCTAGTATAAATCTAATTTTGAGGATTAGGCTAGGAGATTAAATGATTTGCTTAGTTAGTGAGGAAGTTGCCTAAAACCCATGTGTTAATACCTAATAATTTTTTTTTCTATGCAGCCTCCAAAGTACCATGTGTTTGTGTAGCACTTACAGATAACAAGGTTCCCTCAATTTGCACACAGGAAAAACCTGGGTTGTGAACTCTTGGGCAATTTACCCAACGTCTTAGCGTATAACTGGTAGAATCAAAATTAGAACCCTAGTCTTCCAAATTTTTCTGAGTATTCTTTTTACTATGATTAACTCTAGACAAAAACCAATAATCATATATTCCTTAGAAAATTTGTTTTTGACTCTTAGGTGATAACCTACATACACTCTCTCCAGAAATTTGTTTCTTGTCCCTACTTGTCCGTGGAGAGTCTACAAAGATGAATAAACTATATATCCATTCTCAAGAAGTGTATAGTTTAATAAAAAGGTGTGAAAAAAGCACCATATAAGACAGGATATATGTATTTTAGGAAGTGATAAATGCCATGGTTGGTTCATAAGGTTTATATGTTTTCATATCTCTGTTGTTTTGAATATTCTTCTACTTATAATTTCCATTTCACTATACTTAACCCTTTTAAATTATGTGAAATTTGAGTTGGAAAGAATGTTTTTGCCCTATTTATCACCTTTCCTTTTTTCCTTATTTCTCTTATTCTCCTTGATTCTATAAAGCAAGATCTCTCACCCCTTGGTGACCTGTATCTTTCATCCCTTTATCCCCTGTAGGGTGTCCTAGTTGTTAGCAAGCAAGCAACCCTGGACGTCTTAGGAAAGCAAAGGTGAATGCATAAATTGCTATTTTTGCTGAAGGTAAAAGAAAAATGTTTCCCTCTTGTGTTCTTTGGAAATATACTGAAAGAAATTATGCTCTTGGCAACAGCAGCTATTGTCCACAGGTTGACCCTTTTACCAGCAAGTAGCCAGATGCAATTTATTTAAAATTCTTTCTATATTTACTAAAAAAGGGAGAAATAAATTACAGTTCCTTCTGTAATTCTGTAGTGTTCTTTAACACATAAGTTGGTTCCACTCATCTCAAATGACTTCTTGATAATTAAAAAAAAATCTATTTTATATTTCCTGAACTGACATGTGGTTTTCCTGGCCTGACATGTGATTATACAGTAGGGGCTAGCAATTCACAAATAAAATGCAAATAAAGAGGACACATGTTTAAATGTCTGCCTCAGAAGACATCTAAAATTTAAATGTGGTCTTATAACTAAGGAAAATGCTTTTTAAAATGAACTGGCAAACACAAATATTTCATATCCTAGGATGTGAGAAGGTAGTTGGAAAAACAGAGAACAGTGAACACAATTTTAAGAATCAAAAAGTCTGAAACAAAATAGCTATAGTTTATTGCTTAAAAACCCATATTTACAGTACAATAAAATATGCTTTCATAATGCATTAAGGTAATAAACTAAATATTATTAACTACTTTGCAGAGATATATCGTAACTAAACTGCATATCCTCAAAATTCATATGTTGTAGTGCTAACTTCTAGTATCTCAGAATGTGACTGTTTTGGAGATAAAGCCTTTAAAGCAGTGATTAAGGTAAAATGAGGTCACACTGGAAGGCCTTAATCCAATATGATTGGAACATAGACACAACAGAGGGATGACCCTATGATGGCAAGAGGGTGGCCATCCCCAAGCCAAAGAGAAATATCTTGAAAGAAATCAAACCTGCCAATACTTTAATCTTGGACTTCTAGTCTCCAGACTGTGGGAAAATTAATTTCTGTTGTTTAAACAACCTAGTCTATGACATTTTGTTATGGCAGCCCTAGCAAATTAACATAAGATGTGAAGAAAAAAGAAACTTAAAGTTAGAAACTTTTACATCCAAAGATTATTCACAGATAAAAATATAAAATTTCTAAAATTCTACTATTAAGTTTTTAACTGCAGGTCTGTTATATAAAGTGAGGTATATTGGTACCTGTGCGATGAGGAAGAAATAAATAGTTGTTATTTCCATCAGTTAAAATATGGAGGAGAGAAATTTTCCTTTGGCTCAGAGCTTTAAGGATGTGTGTGTATGTATAGACATATATACAGAATCAAATTATGTATAAATGTAATTTTATCTTTCTATTTTTAAAGTTAAGTACATTCCAGCTGGCTAAAGAGTAGGCATGACAAGAATAATAATTTGAGGCAGATCAAAAGTTAACTAACCTGAATGAGAGAACCCAAATCACTTTTTATGCTCTTTAGATTATCATTAAATTTTACACTTTTCCTTCCTTTCCACTCCCATATTTTTCAGGATTATTTTAAAGATATATTAATCTATATCTAGGATATTGTTGATGGCAACAAATATAGACCTGGTAAGAGCAGGGTATCTGTTGAAAATGATTTCTCTTTTGCTCTTTCTTCCCCATCACCATCATCATCATCATCCCACCATCTTCATACTATAGCTAACATTTCCTTTTTCCTTAGGGCTTCCCTTGTGGGGGATTCAGCTGGTAAAGAATCTGCCTCTAATACAAGAGACTGAGGTTTGATCCCTGGGTTGGGAAGATCCCCTGGAGAAGGGAAAGGCTTAAGAGTTATACATACAGATTTAATCTTGAAAAGAATCCTTTGAGGTAGGTATTATTATTAGCACTCTGTGCTAATTTTGCTAAAGAGTATGAAGCTAACTTATTGCAAGGTTATGCAGAAATGAGCACAACTAGAGAAAATTGACAAAGTAGAATAGACTTTTAGAGAAACGCTGTTTTAGGGAAGAAATCCAGGTGCAGCCACTGGCATTCTCCCTGACATCTTCATCAGTAAGTGATAAGATTTCTTGACTTTGTTTGGGATGGAAACTTTAAGTAGGTGATCTTGATTCTGATTTTTTTAAAAATGAAACCATTTTGCTGGACATCTGGCTAGACTAAGCTTAGCAGGTTTTTTTTTTTTTTTTTTTTTAATGTGAATCCTACAGCTTATTCCAAGAAAGGATACTTCATTTCTTCCTGTAAGACACCTTAACCTATTCCTTGAGGACCTCACAGAGTAGAGATTGGGTTACTAAAATCACTCCTAATTAGAACTCTCTTGCTCTGTGTATCGGATGATTCCATCTAATGCTGGTACAATGCTGTCTGTTTCATGCAAATATCAGGTTCTCTGGGTAGCTTAAGAATCAGCGCTCCAGTGGGCACCCAGCCCAGACCAATTATGCTATTGTTGGGCGGTGTTGTGTGCTACCAGAAACTCAACTTTTCTGTTTATCCATAAAGAAAATTTCCTTATCATTTTATTTTAATTGCTGCTATAAAATTATATCTTTCATTTCTTCACCTTCAATAAATAAATGTATTTTCATATATCATCTCAGGGATTTGTATAAGGCTACCTAATTGACTTTTTATAAATTTGGTTTTTCAGTTTTCAGATCCATTTATGTCAATGCTGTTACAGAGAATTTCTTTTAAAATACCTATAGCCATATTTCATCCATTAATCAACTTTCCAAGAACCAGTTAGGCTCATACAAAGTCAACCTTGATAACATCATTTCTGAATTTCAGTAATTCAGTCTGTAATTTCTCATCATATGTTCCATGCTCTTTTTATCTATATATCCTTTGAAGATTCATAAATTATTTCTCCTTAAATTTTATTTTTTGGTGGGATCTCTGCTGCTTTAATCTATTTGAGAATAAAGGGAACATTCAGTGATATGAGTTACACTAAAATCCTTTTCATTAGTTTAATTACTTCTTTACCACTTCCTTTTTGACATTATCATATTCACTTCTGGTGTCTATGAAACATTTGTTGTTATTATAAAATAATATAACAAATATATTTACCATTTATTAAGCAGTTTACTAAAAGCTAGACCATATATATACATTATCTTATTTCCTCCTAATCATCAACATATAAAATAGATAAGAAATAGATCTCAAAGCCTATTTAATAAAGAAACTGAGAAGAGGAGGTTAAACTACCCAAAGTCACTCAGGTGGAGTTTGCTTAACTCCAGGCTGGGATCTCATCTTGGACACTGACCTCATTTTGATATTAGAGTCTTGAAGTACTCCTGACTCACAAACAACAAACATACAAGAATCACATATATGCCTCTCCTTACCAGCTCCTACCCATCTCCCCTCTTTTGGAGTCCCAACTGTTTGTGTGTTGAAAGTCAAATTAAAACATTTAAGGCTGGCCTTGAATGTGTATTTTCAGCGTTGAGAAGAGAATGGAAGGTGAAGGTGAAGTCGCTCAGTCATGTCCGACTCTTTGCGACCCCACGAGAAGAGAATAAGATCTAATAAAGGGAACAGCTTAGTTAACAACGGCAATTTATTTGCCAAAAACATTTTGCCTTGAACTGTCTGAATTTTTTATATTGATACTGCCTACAACTTCATCTTGTGAGGTTTATTTGTATTTATAGAGCTTTTCTTTTTCTTAAAGAAACTGTCTCTGTGCTATGTAGTTCATATTGTAATTTAAATCACTTTAGTGGGCGTGCTTTCTTCCTAATAGGCCTCTTTGAAACCAGTGAAAGTGAAAGTGTTAGTCACTCAGTTGTGTCCGACTCTTGGTGACTCCATGGACTGTAGCCCACAGGGCTCCTCCGTCCATGGAATTCTCCAGGCAAGAATGCTGGAGTGGATAGCCATTCCCTTCTCCAGGGGACCTTTCTGACCCAGGGATTGAACCCAGGTCTCCCATGCTGCAGGGCAGACTCTTTACCGATGGAGCCACCGGGGAAGAGCTAAAATTAGTGGAAGTATCTTTAAAAGACAAGAAGCCTGGGAGAAGAGGTGCCAAGTGCCCCATTAGGTACATACAAAGAAGGATAAAAAATCTTTTCCTACCTTTTGCTCCACTGTACCCTGATCCCAGAACACTAAATGGATTAATATGAACTTCTGGTTTGCATCTGAAAAATTCTGGGGAATTTATTGACTACATTACTTAATTTTAGGGAGATAAACAAGAAAACTGAAAATTTTAGGTGCTAAAATAGGGATAAGATACTTTTGTGATAATTTCGTGGGAACATTAACACCAAAAGAGAGCATTGTTTTCTACAGGAAAATAAACTTTGATTTCCAAATAAACACAGTATCAATAAACTATAGTTTCCCTGTTGAAATCTTATGGACTACCCTTTAAAAAACAATCCTCTGAGTTCATTTAAAAACACTAAATATGGCTAATTTAAAAAGCAAACATCATATACTTAAATATTATAAAATTCTCCATATCAATTTTCATATATATATATATACACTGTTTATTAATTATTGTAGTCATATTACTCATGGAAAGGTAGTTGGCTTATGCTGAAGTATAACTCACATTGTTAAATCTAATAAATCACATTCTTCTAAACCAATGGGGAGCAGAGAATATTGGTTTTAAGTTGATCCTTAAATTTTTTGAGAGTAGATCAGGTGAATCACATTTAAGCTAGGATAAAGAGAATGTAACAGGCATGAAAGGGTGCACAGGCTGGCTGCATAGTTAAATTCTGTTTTGAGGGGGAAAGCCCTGAGAATTCATCCACTGATTAAATAGGAATCATGTCTGCACCTGGATTTGATTAAATATTTAATTAATTAACTAGCTCTTATTAAATATAGGATGTCTACTTACAAACTTCCTAATATATTTAAAATATACTTAGAAGGATAGTAACTTTAAAGGCACTGTTCTACAGGTACTCTCAAAGTGAATTACTAAGGGGATATTTTATAAATTAGTAATACTTGTTTACCACTATCAGTGCAGAACACTTGCAAAATTCAGGAAGGCAATGCCATTTAAAACATGAAATATATAGTTTTTAAAAAAACTTCGTTAACAATTATATCCCATCAAAACTTCTTCATAGCTTCACTAGAATTTCAGGAATATAGCTCAGAGGTACAGCACATGCTCCATGGCTTTTAAACTTAATCTGTTAGCTCAAAATTGAAAACGAAGTTTAGCTACAAATAATACTTTCCATGATTTAATGTGAATTGGTGTAGATTACTTAATCTTTCTATCTATGGCTTAGTTCTCTTCCTTATTACATGTTTTTTCAAGAATGAGTTAATATATTGAAAAGAATACTGGAGTGGGTAGCCTATCCCTTCTCCAGGGGATCTTCCCAACCTAGGAATTGAACTAGGGTCTCCTGCATTGCAGGTGGATTCGTTACCAGCTGAGCTATCAGGGAATCCCAATATATTGAAGCACATAGGTCAACAGCAAATATTTAGCTGGTACTTGCTAATCAAACGAGGAAGAAAAGAATGGTAATATAGGGTAAATATCCCTAGTTAAAAAGAGAGGGATGCTGTTGAAAAATTTAATATAAAAAATTGTTAGTATGGAAATGAATAATAACTAAGTCTATAGATGCACTTGACTGGAAAAAGAATCCTCCACAATTTTCTTTTTCATCCATGAGGGAGGTAGTCCAAAGTAGGCAGACAGATGATCCAGCAAAGACAGTTCCACATCAGGAAATTCAGAGTGGAACAAAACAGAGTTGTGTTTTGGATTCTTTTAAAATCTTAATGATTTGATTGCCTTTTTGGTTAGGCTGAGAGCGTAACTCCAGCATTTGAAAACAGATTTCTAAGTATTTGGCATTCAATAGGTAGGATTTGTTAGAAACTAGGAGAGGGCTTGTAAAGATCAGATCACTTATTCTCAAAGGAAGGCTCCATTTTTAAGTGACATCATTCATCATTTTCTTCTGAATAGAACCCTTAAAAAGGAAGTCAACTCAGTTACCTAGAAGTAAATTCTATAAGCAGCCTGTCTTAGAGCAGTGATGCTCAAACTATAGTCCACATCAGAATCATCTGGCAGGTTTGCTAAAACACAAGAACCTCACTCCCAGAGTTTTGTTTAAGCCATCTATGGGGTTGCACAGAGTCGGACACGACTGAAGCGACTTAGCGGCAGCAGCAGCAGCAGTTCTAGAGCAGGCCAGATAACTGCATTTCCAAAAATTCTGAAGTGACGTTGATGCTACTGTCTGGAATTACAGTTTGAAAACCACTGCCTTAGCAAATACATAGGAAATTATGTTGCTTAGCATAATTAGTCCTTTGCCAAGACTTAAATCTTCTCTAACCTAAAATAATTGGTGTCAAAGTTATAAAACTTTTGAGGTCTCAAGCTTTAATTTATGAAATGGAATGTAACCAAAACTTGTTTTTCTAAAAATAAAATTTGAGCCACACTTATAGTATTCCTTTGGTTCATTCTCTTGTAATAAATTTATCAGGTATCCATAACAAGAATCACTGGCATTGCTTCTCAGGAACTTTTTATTGTATGAACAATGTAAATCATATGAGTGATCCAGTTTCTCTTGTAAGGAAGCTCACAGTCAGAATATAAGCCCCACATGTAGGCACAAAGGATCTCACACTATGCATTTTGTTCACAAGCTTTACTTCTGGTATTACCTTGTTGTGTCTTGACTTCATTTTCCCTTGATACTCATTTCTTCATTGACAAAAATATGTATTTTAAAAATCACCTAATTCCTTCATGAAGTACAGTGGGGTATAAACAAACATGAAACAAATGTGTTATACTATGTTTATGGAAGTTTTAATATCCTATTTTATCAGGATTTCATGCCTTGATTTTTAGATTATACAAAATGAATAAATGAGAGATTTGGCATTGCAGATGCCACAAAAGATTATGCCTATTTAGCCCTGCTGCTGTTGCTGCTGCTAAGTCACTTCAGTCGTGTCCGACTCTGTGTGGCCTCATAGACGGCAGCCCACCAGGCTCCCCCGTCCCTGGGATTCTCCAGGCAAGAACACTGGAGTGGGTTGCCATTTCCTTCTCCAATGCATGAAAGTGAAAAGTGAAAATGAAGTCGCTCAGTCATGTCCAACTCTTCACGACCCTGACTGCAGCCTACCAGGCTCCTCCGCCCATGGGATTTTCCAGGCAACAGTACTGGAGTGGGTTGCCATTGCCTCCTCCAATTTAGCCCTTGACAGATATATTTTTAAAAGTACCTGGAAAGGCATAGCAATTAGTTCTGATATCAAGCTCAAAAGGTTAGAGATATATCTGCAATGTTGTATCATTACAAATCTATTTTCTATGAAATTCACTGAACCTATTTGAAGTTATTCATATTTTCATCTAAGAGGAAAATTTTTAGAAGTTTAGGGCCTGCAAAGCAAAGGCAAGGCTGTTTTTTGTTGGTCTTAAATTTACCTTTCTCTTGGCTTTAGGCCCGTGCCATTTCCAGGATAACAGAATGCTGTGATGAACAATCCTGTATGCACCACATCGGTCAATATTCATGTAATTTGGAAAAGAGATTGCTGGTTTGGAACATGACGCTGATGTAAGAATATGTGTCTCCTCTAGGTCATATAACAGAGGAACTAAAAATGTATACTGCCTACCATATACACATATCCAGCATAGTCAGTTATGCTTTACTTAATAAATCTTATTTTTACTGAAGATTGGGGTATAATTGAGAGAAACTGAAGTTTCAGAAGGTAAGGATAAAACAGACCCAAGTATAGAAAAATCCAAACTGCTTTTCTCTAGTACACAGATAAATAGACCACAAATATTACATGACTGTAATTATGAGAGTACATAATAACTAAATATTATGAATAAGCTTTGCTAGTTTCATCTTTTTGTTAAATCTTAAATAGCTACATTAGAGCAAAGTCTTTTCATGACTTTGGGAATGAATAATATGATAAACCTAAAAATGTTTTGAAAATATAAAGGCAATGAAGAGCACGAACAATAAAAAGAATACTTTTTTCCTATATTGGAAGACTTCATACCTCAATTTATTACCAAAAAGTGGTTCAAAAAGATTCTCTCTAAGGAACCTGTTGAATTCCTTACAACATCTCATGAGTATGTATTTTGTTTCAAAAACTTATCAAAAATCAGATTGAATTAAAATACTATAAATAACTCTATATGTAGGAAAAACGTAAGATGAAAATAGAAGTTCTTCCTATACATTTTAGAGGGTGTTAGTGCCTTTTTAGGTTTTAGAAAATGAAAATTTCCAAAAGATTTGTTCTTCAGATCATTTAAGCGTTCCATTTCCTTAACCTCCTATATTATACAATGATTTTTTTCAAAAATTAAGGCAAATCTTTACCTAAAAGTTGGTATACAAACACATTATAAGTTTTAGCATTTAATAATATCATGGGGCCATTGCACTATATGTTCGTTTCTGACTAATCTGCCTTCAGCAATTTGAGAATCTAACGGTTTCATATGATTGATTATTTCACAACTTTTAAAAAGAAAAATGTCTTGCCTTTGCATGGTAATCTTGTTCCAGTCTGGGATCTGATCCGGCTACCTGTTTGTATTTGTTAATTTTCATTTGGCGATTTCTCTCCTCTATATCCATAGCACCTATCGAGTAGAAAAAAACCCATAAAATTAATGTTCAGTTCTTATTTCTTAGCCCTACTTACAGGATGTACCGAAAAAAAAAAAAGGTAGGCTGATATACCACTTTCACTCAAGGTAGCAGTACAAATTAAATGTCATATTATTTTTAAGATTTATTTAAGTATGCAATTTGGTGAATAAAAGCAGGATTATTAAATATGTAAAATAATTAAATCTGAATAAAGTGTAAAAGGTTTTAAACAGAAGAGAACATATCTTCATTAGAGATAATACTTTCTGGTAAATGTATGTCCAGGAGAATATATATGTCCAGCACATAAACATGACAACAGTAATTTTATAAGATTTTTGGTCTGTAATTAATGCGTCAAGATTGAAATTATTTACTGGAAAGAGGTTGCAAGTCTAATAGTTTCAAACACGATTGTACAATTGCATTTTAAGTTATCAAAAAATCAGCCCATGTATCAAAGCGGGTTGTTCCAGCATCTACGTGAATGTAGCTATCAAGATCATTTGAACATGGATTTTCTAGAACTAGAATGAAGAAAGAGGCACTTGGAGTAATACTCTTGAAAACAAACCACGCCAGTAAGGCACAAAGTATTACTGAAATCATTTCAGGGGAAAAAAGAATGTGAGGAGAAAAATTGAGACGGTAAGCTTATTACAAGATGAGACTAATGCTGTCTGTAAAAGGTGCTTCCTCAAAACACATGAATTATAGATATCAAAAGGGTTTTTAAAAAGTCTGGTTAGAATTAGAACTAAATTCAATGAACAAATCTTAGCAAATACGAAAAAGCAAACATGAGAAATGAAAAAACATTTCTCATTAATATGCATAATGGAAAATAAAATCTCAATTGTATGCTAAAAATCTACAAACTGGGAAAAATAATCATAGTTTAGTAGGTTCAAGTGGTTTTCTCCAATAAAATGTTGCCAGGTAAATTCACAAACACTGAGTCTAGGTAAGATTGTAAACACACACACACATGTACTCCTTGCTTAAGATCATAACTTTAAAACTGTAGTAAAGACATATGGACCATATTGTGACTATTCAAAAATAGGCATTTTAATACTCATCCTGGAAAAAACCTCACTGTATATTTGATAATTGCAAGCAAAATTTTTAAGTAAAAATTGATAACTAAACTAACATCCAAAGGGAAGAAAATGTTTCAAAAAGGATTAATAAAATCTTGACTAAAAGAATGTACAGAGTTTAGATTACATGACCTCTAAGTAAAAGTGCAAATTGAAATCATCTAATCAGTTTGAGTCAAATTTTAATAATGATCTGAGTTATTCTGTGCCAAATTATAAAATGGGGAATAAAAATATATTAATATAAATTGAATGATACACAAAATGAAGTGAGTGCTTCCATGATATGTGTTAAATATGGTCAGGTATAAATGTCTATTATTTATTAAAATACAATATTGAAATTGTTTGTACCTCAAGAGATAGTCTCAGATAAATATGTTTATTTCTCCAAAGTCAAGGGAATGAAAAAGCCATCCAAGCTTCAAAAATTGTGTGCTAAAAAAATACTAGCCAAAGTAAGTATTTGGGAAGGTTCTTTGAAGTTTTTTGACATTATAGTGGCAAAATAGTATTTTAACTATAAATAGCAAAAATAGACAAGGCTTAAACACATTTTATACACATATATAAATATATATACACACACATATATATATATACATACACATATACATATATGCATTTTCTAATATCAAGACTATTTTCTGGACATCAACCTCCTATGACACTACATTAAATTCTTCCTTCTTACTGGATAATTATGGGATATATACTGACAGGTGTTGGGAAGCTTTTTCTGTAAAGAGCTCAACAGTAAACATCTTAGACTTTGCAGACCATGCGGTCTCTGCTGCACCTCTGACACTGTAATATGAATGCAGATTTAGACAACATATATATTTTATATACACAAAATATATGTGTGTATTCCAATAAAACTTTATTTACAAAATAGGCAATGGGCTGAATTTGGTCCATGGCCACAGCTTGCTGAACCCTGCATTGAAGCATTTTGGTAATTTTGCGATGAGGAGCTTTTTTCCTTAGTAATGGTTTGAAGATTTTGTAGAATCAGGTTTATGGGATATCATATACATTTAACAGATCACTGAGGGAATCTAAGAAGGATATTAATCTGTTTTTGCTAAAAGAAAACAAAGATGCAAATAGAGAGAGTAATACAAACATTTAAATACATCAACTAAATTCTAATCTCAAACAAATCTTTCCAATCATCATCTGTACAGTCCTCAAATTGGAAAAATTCATTGGAGTCTCTTTCCTTTTATTCCTTCTTTTCTGGCTAGGCTCTGGTATTTATTTATTTACATAATTTGTTTATTTTTACTTTGTTAAGAGTCTTAACCAATGAAATCTCAAGGGACCATCTTAGTGAATATACAGTAAACAAACTTGGGTAAATATACTTTTAACTTAAAATTCTCCCAGGAACCTAA
Source organism: Capra hircus (assembly GCF_001704415.2). Lineage (NCBI taxonomy): Eukaryota > Metazoa > Chordata > Mammalia > Artiodactyla > Bovidae > Capra > Capra hircus. Next base: position 21,649,583 of record NC_030821.1, on the reverse strand, counting down.
TCTGCAAGAAAAACAGTGCCTCTCTCCAATAGTATTTGAAGTCTTCCACTTCTTTTCTACATTTTTATCAAGCTATTTTCTTAAAGGAAACACTCCACAGATAATAATATCCTTAGAGAAGAAAGTATCCTGAATAAAGAGAACTACTGTAAGGGATTCTTCATCAACAAGATAATTTTCTGTTGTTGTTCATTATCACTATGGAAAATAATCCAGAAATCATATTTTTAATACCAGTATTTTTTTCAATCAAACTCAGTATTTTTTCTTTTTCCCATAAATGAAAAACCATATGAAGGAATCTATGCAAGTAGAGGAATTCTCAGCTGGTGCTAGTGGTAAAGAATCCATTTGCCAATACAGGAGACATAAGAGACACTGGTTTGATCTCTGGGTTGGGAAGATCCCCTGGAGAGGGCATGACAACCCACTCCAGTATTCTCCCCTGGAGAATCCCACATACAGAGGAACCTGGCTGGCTACAGTCCATGGGGCTGCAAAGAGTCAGACATGACTGAAGGACTTAGCACACATGCAAGTAGAAGAGTTGCTTACCATCCGGTTAGGGAATAGAATACGTAATTTGTCAACTTTAACTCTAATGTCCAAGGCTGTACTCTCCGACGTACATTAAAAGTAAATTAAAGTGATAAGGCAGATTTTTCTCCATTTCCTTTCTCTCCTTCAAATCTACCCTAAAATTTGCATATACAAGGTCCTGAATATTCTGTAATAATGACTAATCATTTGATTGCAGATATCTCACTTTCCCATCTATTATCAAGCAATATCTTGCTGAAATAGTCTCAAAAATACATTTTGGGAAAGGCTGGTTCATAAGTTTAGAAGGTAAATTTATCTAGTAATCATTGAGTCATATTCTTATATGTGAGGACACTATGCTTATTTACAGAAGATATCTTAGTGGTTTGATATGATTTTGTAATTTGAGTACACTGAAAGATTTAGTCATTATAATGTTCAATATCAAATCAAATATCAATATATTTTCAAATTATAACAAAAGTAGATTAAAAGGTTAACAAGACTATCAGTCTTCCTGGACAAACCCAATTCAACAAAAGTTTGCATATGTTTCTATTTCTCAAAAATTATTAAAGATATTACACTGTAATATTCAAATTATCTCAAATTATTGGTTATAAATTATTAAGTACACTAAGAAAATACTTCTTGTTTCAATGTCTTAATAATATAAGCCATCTAAGAAGCGTACTTATTCTTAAACCAATAAACTAATTGTTGTGGTTACTTCTAACTTAAAAAGATTGTATTTGCCCAAAAAGTTAAAAAGTCATATTTATAATATTGGTATTGCAATTAAGTTTAAAAAGTTAAAGTTATAGGTGGATTTTGTAATCAGAGATGTACTGAATATGACCACATTAACCAGCAGCAAGACAGTGGTTGCTTAGGTTTCTACACTTACAGTACCTCTTCAGTGATTTCTGTAAGTTAAGTGTTAGTTGCTCAGTTGTGCCTGATCTTTGCGACCCCATGGACTGCAGCCCACCAGGCTCCTCTGTCCATGAGATTTTCCAGGCAAGGATACTGGAGTGGGTTGCCATTTCCTTCTCCAGGGGATCTTCCCAACCCAGGGATTGAACCCAGGTCTCCTGCACTGCAGGCAAATTCTTTACCGATTGAGCTACAAGGGAAGCCCTGTGATTTCTGTAGTGCAGTGCAAACAATAGTTTAAAGTTTGCTTTTCCAAGTGTGCACACACAAACACACACACACACACACACACACACACACACACACACACACAGCTGTTGGTGTCCCAAAGCAGCGTCACACATCATTCTTCTCTGAAGTAAGGACACAAGTCTGGCAATAATGCAATTCATACTTAAGCTAAGTAGTGGTCAGAATATTGCAGGGCTGCTGACTCAGGGACTCATCATGTATTCTTAAATAAAATATTTAAATCTGGGGATCTTAAGAGGGAAAACTCTTTTAAGTCCAACAACAAAGCTCAAAGAAAGAAAAGCCAAGAAAATAAATTAGAGAACCTATGATTACAACATCATAGAAGTCTGTGCTGTGCTGTACTAAGTCACTTTAGGGATGTCTGACTCTTTGTGACCCTATGAACTATAGCCTGCCAAGCTCCTCTGCCCATGGGATTCTCCAGGCAAGAATACTGGAGTGGGTTGCCATGTCCTCCTCCAGGGGATCTTCTGACCCGGGGACTGAACCTGCATCTCTTACGTCTCCTGCTTTGGCAGGCAGGTTCTGGGGTTTTTTTGTTTTTTTTTTTCGATTTTCAATTCATATTTTATTATGAGGCATTAAAATCTGGTTAGGAATAAATGAAATCAATAAGGAAGAAGGGAAGCAAAAAATGAAATACAAACAGAAACAAAGAAGGGCAGGCAGGTTCTTTACCACTAGCTCCACCTGGAAAACCCCATGGAAGTCAAAGACCACGTAAATACCAACAGTGTGGGAGAGGAACAACCGAACAAAAGCAGGCTACAGACAGCAATGAGGACAGTGGTAGAAATAACACATTTCAAATGAACAAAGTGAAAAAGACCAAATTCATGGACCCTCTAAATGCTGCAGTTACCATTTAGGCATGTACCAAATTAAGAGCAATACAAAAAGATATAATCAGCGCGGGCAGCTGTTTTCTCACTCTGAGGTAACAATGACACAAGAAAAAGCTCAGCTATTTGCGCATTTATTTTCCAGATTCAGTAGGCAGACTATAAAAACAGCTCACTGATGTTTTTCAAAAGTCAGAGGAGTAAGAATAGAAATCGTTAAAATGACTCATGAGATAAATAAGAGTATGTAATATTTTGTCATGTTATAATTTTTTTTCAAAGGAGGTGCAATTCAAAAAGATAGTATTCTCTTCAATTTTATTGAATATTTTAAGTACTTTTTCAATAATCTAGTAATAGAAAAAATACTTTTCAGATTGATAGTAATAAACTAGCTGCTGACAAAAAAATCCATGGTCATTTATATGAGTGTTTTCCAAAGTACCTTATGTATAAATATTAAAAGCAAGCTGCTTAAATTTTTGAACCTGAAATTTCACTTCCCAGGATCTTTCTTAAAGAAATAAATCAATGTACATACATCTTCATTGCACTATTATTTGATAATTTTAAAGACTGGGGAAAAGAAACTTCAAATGTTCAAAATAGGGGAATAAGTACATGCATTTATGGCATGTCTACAGAATGTTATACATTCACAAAAAATTATGTGAATAGTGTGTACATCCATTCACCTGTATAAATTATATTAAAGATATTATAAAATATTAAATGACAGATATTGTACTATAGTTAGTAATTTTAAAAAACATATACTCATAAAAATATATAGGCACATAACTGATACAAAAGACAAAGAGATGGAGTGAAAAAGATGTAAGATTTACACATCAGAGTAGTTATCAGTTATCACTGGTTACCAGAAGTTAGTGTAAGTGCTTTTGGCTTATTTGTGTTAATATATAGTTTATGAAGTATCCACAATGATCATACAATATACAGAAAAAAAATTATTAAAAACACACAAAATATAATATTTATGTGAACAAAGACAAATTATTCAGTTTGAAAATATTTTGTCATGATTTGATAAAGTCTTTTGGAAATAAATAATTTTTAAAATGCAAATGTGCAATCATTAATTATTTATCTTAGGGACATACACTCTTGTTAAATACAAGTATCTGGGTGTACTGATAAAAAGTGGTACAAAATAAGAAATACTTCCAAATGTAATAAAGTGCACATCTTTCCAATTTTTATGTATATTAATACAAAAAGTGATTTGGCATGTTCTCAAATTTTCCATGTTTTTTTCAAGTGTAGGACCTAAGAAACTGCAACAAAAACTTAAGTTCACTTTAAAATGATTTTTTCATAATCACTTGCTGTAATGAATTTTCTCACTTTTTAGATTAAAACATTTATACTAGAGCCACATAAAAAGTATACTTTTATTAGCCAAATTATTTATTAAAATAAATGTAATGCAGAGAATTAAATATTGGAACAAGTTAAACTGAGAAAAGATTTGGAAATAAATACTGTGAAAAAATTATAAATTATGTACCAAATTATTCTGTACTAGTACTGGGGCAAATGGAAGCATTTTATTTTGAAGTATAAACAAACATAATCTTAACTATACAACTAAGACACATGAGTTTTAAGAAATAGTTAGTTCCAAGTCAATCAATTTTGAGGATTTCTCTACTGTTGTCACTAGGAAATAACACATTTGCAATGAAAGAAAGTATGATTTGGTTTCGCTTATATTGTATTTACTTATAAAATGATCTTGGCTCCTAGAAATGAAGGAAAACTGAACTTCATAAGTGCCTAAAAGTAACATGTGGAATTAAATGAAACATAAGAATCCTAGAAACTTATACAACTGTTGTTCTACTGTGAGGTTCATAGTTATGGGCTATCGTCTCTTGAATTATGTTCTCAACTTTAAAGATCTCTGTTAGATATTTAGGTTACCTGTTACTCTGCGTATCTGTATGCTGTATTAACTGTCTATCATATTCATTAAATGATACTTCAGAGGAGATGCTATAGACAAATTTCAAAGACTCCTTTCACTGTAGTCAAAAGAAACTGATATTCAAACTACTTTAGGACATATGTGATAAGGAGTGGTCTAGTGATCTCAGGAAATACAGTATGTCTATTTCCAACATCTAAATTCAATGAACAGACTTACTGAGATTTTATTATTCAGAGGACTTGGATTTTAGCACCATTTTATATTTCAATGTGTAAAATCAGGATGTACTTGGAATCAGGGTAGATCAGGGTTTTGACCATGTAGAGTTCAGTGAAGGTAATCACCACAGTGTTGATAAGGCTTGGAACTACCCAGAGTTAGGGTAACGAGTATGTTTGTGTTATGGGATTCAAGAAAATCTTAAAAACAGCACTAGTTTAAAAGGTAAGAGCCAAGGCTAGGGTTCAAGTCTTAATTTCTCAAGCCCTATAACTGTCAGCACTTCATTTCACCTTTCTAGGGATAAAGTTCACCATCTGTAAAATAAGTAATTTTAGATCAGATAGTCTTTATGATCCTTTCAGCTATATAACTCTCTGATTGGTTAATTCTGAAGTCAAATAATGTTTAAGTGCTTGTTTTTTTATATTGTAATACCTATTTCATCAATGTAGAAAATGTAAAGTGTTCTAAAAATTCTTGCTCTCTTTGCCCTGGCATTGCATTCATTAAAACTTCCTTTAATGAATGTGTGTGTGTGTGTGTGTGTGTGTGTGTGTGTGTGTGTGTGCATAGCAGCAGGGAGAGGAATGAGATGAAAGAATAAAGGAAGGAAGGAGAAAGGCAAAAAGAGGGGGAGGGAGGGAGGCTGGGAAAGAGAGACAGAATTGAAAAGCTCATTAAAACAAAAACTTTGTACAGAAAAAATAAAAGATCATAAGGGCAACCTAATCTAGAAGCTTCTTTCAGACTAGCTAAAATGTAACATTTTCTACAGTGTACACTGACATGTTTAGGGGGAAATGTTAGCAATCTAATAACTTAGTTACTTTAAACTTGTTAGCCAATTCCTTTATCTTTGAGAACACAAGATATATTTTAGAGGATAAACTAAATTTTAAAATGTAAGTCCCTCAAAGAAGGAATGCAATGATTATCACTACAATTGCTTTTAACAAAAAGTATAATAACCACTGATAAATGATAAAAACATGAGTTATATTCATCAGGTTAATAAGGTATACCTTATACGTGTTAAGCTCTTTGGAATGTTCTGACTTTTCATTATAGCTAAAATCTACATTATAGATAAGATAATCCACAGGGTAGTAAAGTCATAACATTACCATGAGTATGTCTTATCTCCATCTTACTGTGTTTTGGTATGACATAATTATCATAGACCATGCTGTGTCTGACATCTGGAGCCTAATTAACATATCCTTAAAATATACTTCAACTACATCCATTCACGTATATCAAAGGATAGCACAGAAGGCTTGAAAGGAGTATAATAAAGAAATTTAAATGCATCTTTACATTTGTTTGCTTAGAAACATATAGAAATTTAAATATACTTAGAAATAGTGTGTTAATTTGAAAATCATAAACATATAAAAATTTCCATCATATAAAAACTGGGATAAGACCTATGCTGGAAAAGAGACCTATGTAATTTTTCTTATGTATATTAGTTTGGAAATTAATAACACCTAAATCTACATGCCCTTGATTGAATATTTAGATACGTAGATTTTAAATAGTACCCATGCTTGGACATCAAGCTTTATTTCTTTCTCCAAAGGTGCTAATAGTGATTATTATTCGTCAACGGTGCAAGAATGACTATACAGAGTAATGTCACACATTATTCAAAGAAATGTATCTTAAATGTCTTCATGAATAGGGACATTTTATGAAATATTCCTATTTAGTACTGAGAAGAAAGAAAATTAAAGTTAGGTGAGCTCACTCTCAGAAAGAATGAAGAGGCACCAGTAGAGATTAACATATGTTAGAGACTAAACTGAATTTCATTCAACTTTTCAAATTACACATGGGAATATCAGTTGCACTGAGGATCCTAAATAAAACTGCAAACTGGATTTGGTTGGTTTCCACTGACATTAGATTTCCCTTCCTCAACCCTCTTCCTGCTCTCTTCTTCCTAGACCTCTAGCCTTGTTCTTTCATGTTGTTCTCTGGACAGTATCCCTGACCCCACTTCCCTTCATTCTCTACTTTGTCACCAATAAAGCCCCCATTTCCTGAGAATGAAGACATGGACTCTGGCACCAAATCTGAATGCTTCTGCTTAAATTCCAGATTCAAATGATTAAGAGTAAGTTATTTAATAGATTTATACCTGAATTTTTCAGTTTATCTACTAGAAATAAAAATAGTACCTACAAAGCATGGGAAACTCAGTTATGGATTAAAATAACTTATACCACAGTGACTGATCACTGAGTCCTACTTTTGCAACTATGCCAAGTCCAAACCCTTCCAATCCCCTTGTCTGAGCTAGTTCTTATACTGGGTCTCCCAAGAGTAAAATCTGCAATATGTGGAATTAACTTCCTAGGCATCAGTTATTCATCACCATGGGACTCATCGAATCTAGTATAAAAACAATGGATTTTTATATGATGTGAGCATTTGTGCTTGTACAAGTGAGCCTTATATATTTGAGCTGTCAAGTTGGACTACCCAAATATAGAGTTTCTTACTGTCTCCAATACTGAGTCAAGTGCAACATTATTTGGTTACTGCTTGTTTCCTCTTATTTCATGATGACTTTACTCAAAGAAATACTTCATTGAATACTGTAGTTAAGATAAGTCTAATATTGTCAAACTTAGGTCTCAAAAGTTCCCTCAAAGGTCATATTTGCCAAATTCAGTGATCACTCCTCAGCACCATTCTCCTGGGCTCACTGCAGCCCTTGGTGTTACTACACTATACTACACTATTCTTGATATTCTCTCCATCAGTTTGGCTCCACATTTTTCTGATACTCTTGTTCACTCTTTCTCAGATGACTTTGTTAGCTCACCTTTTTCAGCCCATCATTGACATAAATGCATTTCCTAAAGTGTTACTATAACTTTCTTTTTTATTCATACTTGAGTGATTTTGTCTAAATCCATAGTTTCAACCGTCACTTCAGTTATGAGTATTCCTCCCTTTAGTTCCTACCTTCCCTGTAACCCTAAGGCTCACATTTTCGATGTTTTCTAAATACACCTAAAACCACCTTCAGCACCTAAAACACAGTTTGTCCAAAACAAGTTAAAGTTACTTCTCATGTCTGCTCTCCCTTTAGTTATCAATACATGTCTAAAATACCCAGACTCTACTTGCTGACTGCCTTGCTTTTACTTCATCTTTCTTGGGTAACTGATTATTGCATTAGACACAAAGCTTTAATCCTTCCTCTGTTTCCCAGCTCATCCACTGTAGTCATCTCTTCTCTCTGAAGTCATAGGTCAACCTTGTTCATTAACATGGCCTGTTTTGGGAGGGAACTTGTCTCTTAATTGCTTGAGATGTGTTAGATAAAGTAAAATTTTTGATTAGCATATATTTGGTAGAATTTGAGTAAAATATTAAGATTCATTTAAATTTTGTGTATTTGCAATAATTTAAAAAGTCAGATGTATGGAGGCATAATTTATAAAAATTAATATTCACACTCTGTAGGTACAAAAGTATATGACATTTGATACATGTATATAGTCATGCAGCCTCGCCACAATCAAGCTACAGAGTGTATCTGTTACCCTAAAAAGTTCCCTGGTGTTGCTGTGTCATCAGTCCTCCCCCTGCCAGCCCAGATAACCACTGATTAGATTTCAAACTAAGCTTATAATTTTAGACTAACCTTATAATTTTTCTCCAATAGTTTTTGGACTAAAATTTTGTTTGATCAAGGCACAGAAAATGCAATATAACAATGCTTTTAAAAATAACAGTTAAAATTGTGTCCTCTAGAACTTGATACTTAATGTTCTGGCACAATTAAGTTCTTAACAATGACAGCAATACTCGGTACGTGCTAGGAATTGTGCTAACAGCTTTACATGTGTTTTAATCATGTACAGCTAGGAGACTGAACCAGTCAATTCTGAAGGAAATCAACCCTGAATATTCATTGGAAGGACTGATGCTGAAGCTGAAGCTCCAATACTTTGGCCACCTGATGTGAACAGCCGACTCACTGGAAAAGACCCTGATGCTGGGAGAGATTGAAGGCAGGAGGAGAAGGGGGTGAAAAGAGGGTGAGATGGTTGGATGGCATCACCGACTCAGTGGGCATGAGTTTGAGCAAACTCAGGGAGATGGTGAAGGGCAGGGAGGCCTGGGGTGCTGCAGTTCACACTGTCTCAAAGAGTCGGACACGATTTAGCAACTGAACAACAGTTAGCACAGCAGTTTGCGGTAGGACTTTTTTTCTTATTAGAAAATTTGTAAGGTGACTGATATTGGTCTGTTTTATAAAGCTTATAATCTGAAATATTTAGTCCTGAAATGACTCTCTCTCCCTTTCAGCACACCACTCTCAGGTCTTTTTAATTCTTTTCTCTTTGCCCAATGTTCTCCCTTTAAAAACATCTCCTTTTTGTTTTCTAGCGACATCTCCTCTTGGCTAATTTTCTTCTTTGGCAATGCTTCTTCAGGCTATTTCCCTACGAGCCAACCTTAGACTGTGATATGGTAATTTTTAATCTGTAATCTTCTTTTTAGAGATTCCTTCTGGTTCTCTTTCCTATACTTTGAATTGGCCTATCAACCTCCTTTACATTCAGCACGATCTTAACACCTATGACCAGGTTCTTCCTGCCAGCTGTGTTACATAACTGATGAACCCAATTGTTGTTGCTGTTCAGTTGTTAAGTCATGTCTGACTCTTTGAGACCCCTTAGACTGCAGCACACCAAGCGTCCCTGTCCATCATCAACTCCCGGAGTGTGCTCAAATTCAGGTCCATTGAGTTGGTGATGCTAACCATCTCCAATATTTCTATTCATTGTCATTTTGCTGTCCATTAAACTTTGGCTTTCCCATTATCAGTTCCCTTCCTCATCCCTCCCCTCATTTCCCATACCCCAGCCCTCAACATTTCAAGCAGACTGATAAAAGAAACTATTATCTGTCAAGTAGCATTCTTCTCTCCAGTTAAACTATAACCTAATTTACATTCCTTTGGGAATTATCTCTTAATATATTCATGCTAACTTATTCTCTTTCATATGAAATCTATTTACTGCTCATAACAATCCATTTATATTACAATATTTTTATAAATATTTAACATACTACTTTAAGTAAGCAAAGAGGAAGAAAGTTATCCGAATATATGCCTTTTTCAAAGGTCAAAATTTATGAAAATTTTAAGGCTTTTGGTTTATACTGAAAAAAGCTGCTTTTTAGGAAGATTATATTAAACTATGCTACCACTCTTTTATCACACTCTCCCTAGTGGTTATGAAAGAAATAAAACATTTTTATATATTTTTTGATCAATGAATTTCCTGTTTAGTAAAATTTCTGTGTATGTCTTTTGCCCATTTTTCTATTAGAGCTTTTTGGAATATACAATTTATATTACAATTGATACTATTTGTTTCAAAGTGATTCAGATGTTAAGGCTCTTAATACTGAGTTGCTGCAAATATGTTTCACAATTTGTTGTCTGCCTTTTAATTTGTTTATGCTGATTTTGATATTGGAAGTTAATACCTGACACATTTTAGTCAGATCTCTCTTTTTAAATTTTTTCATTGCTTTTATTCTTAGAAAGCATTCTCCCCTCCAGAGAGAAACTCTTTATGCTTTCATCAAACATAATTAACTCCTTAATCACATGCAGTTCAGAACCTATATGGGTTCAATGTTCTTGCTGTTTCAATCCAACTCTCTTGCCTCAGAAATTATAAACTTCATTTCTGGTATAGCAGTCCTGATGTGCAAGTTTTTATGACAACAAGCTCCTAAAGTGGTAGCCACAAACTAGCAATAAGACATCTGCAACGAATATAACAAAAAGAATTAATGCTATCATTCTATATCATAGAAAGAATGTCTCCACATCAAAATGCATGGGCTTCAATACAGTTGATCTAAAATAGAAAGTGCTTTTTAATATGTTATATAATAATAAAATAACGGTTTCATTTATATAGTACTTACTATGTAACAGACAGTTTTTAGGTGCTTTACATAGTATGTATTAACTAATTTCATCATTATGAAAGCACTTTGACATAGTAATGTTATTATCTCCATTTTATAGGTGAGGTATCTGATAGCAACTTTCTCAGGATTGCACATCAAATATGTGGTGAAACTGATCAGGCAGTCTAGTACCACAGTCTTTGCTCTAATACTGCTTCTCAGACTATTTCTTAAAGGAACACTATTTCCCCCAATATCAATATTTTTATGAAAGAGAATTAAAGTGAGCAAAATTTACTGGTCTAGGCAAAATTGAATATCATAGTATCAACAGTGCATGAAAACTATTTTGAAAATTTAGCAGTAAGTAACATCTTACAATCAGCATTTAGTTCTAAACTTAAAAACAATGCATTCTAACACCCCATTTAAAATATGAAACAGCTGAAACCCAAAGACATTAAATTATGTGTCTGTAATCACAGCTTACTAGCAAGAATAAGACTAAAACTAGATCTCTTGTCTTCTATCTAATAATCTTTCCAGTTTCTTCCACACCACCCACACAAGGAAGAAATGTTCAAGATCATGTTTATCCCATGTTTGGGTATTTTTGTTTCAAGCTCCAGGAACTTTCCTAACTCTATTACCTTATAGTTGAATATTTATAGGCTTTAAAGAACTAAGTCTAAGTATTATACTCTATCAGTAGTTGTTTTCATACATAATGTGATGTTTTTATATATGTCCATATACATATATTTCATTCAAGACTTTCTGGTTAAAAATCACAATGCTGCTGCTGCTAAGTTGCTTCAGTTGTGTCCTACTCTGTGCGACCCCATAGACGGTAGCCCACCAGGCTCCCCCGTCCCTGGGATTCTCCAGGCAAGAACACAGGAGTGGGTTGCCATTTCCTTCCTCAATGCAGGAAAGTGAAAAGTGAAAATGAAGTCGCTAGTCGTGTCCGACCCTTAGCGACCCCAGGGACTGCAGCCTACTGGGCTCCTCCGCCCATGGGGTTTTCCAGTCAAGCGTACTGGAGTGGGCTGCCATTGCCTTCTCTGAAAAATCACAATATTGCTTAATAAAATGTTAAGCTTAAACTTATATAAAATATTTCTCAAAGTTACTGTGTCTCTCATAGCATCTGAGCTATCTAACACAGTACTGAAACAGAGCTGACATCATGTGCCTCATTATGAACTGAGTGATTTACATTTTCTGTAAAATTTCATTGTAGTAACTAGAGTTACGTTTTCCCATGACTAATCAATCTCGTAAAAAAATTTTTTCCCATGCCATGTGGCTTTCATGATCTTAGGTCCTCCACTAGGGACTGAACTTGTGCCCTTGTCAGTTAAAGTGCAGAGTCTTAACTACTGGACTGCCAGGGAACTCCCCATGACTGAGCAATCTTGAGAGCCTGTGTCTTAGATTTTTGTTAATAATATTATGTCCATTAAATACAGAATGTAACCCAAAATGGAAAATATCTACAAATGGATAAAATATATAAAAAAAATGGTTGGTAATAAATTGAAAACTTGGGGAAATTTCAAAAACAGTTTATATGTACATTTAGATGTAAACACATATACACTTATGTCAAACTTCCCCTACAATGAATGTTACTTCTCTACCACTTTCGGATACAACACAAGTAGAACAAAATGTCAAATGTAAGCTCATAGCACTGAAAATATGGTACATATGCCAAGCAAACATAATAAGAATTGAAGAGTAAATTTGAAAAAATACATACCAGTGAACAATATTCCAGAATAATCAGATAAACAAAACAAAAAAAGGAACCATTTTCATGCTAAGAATACTATAATTGAAATCATTTAGCTCAGGCTTCTCTCCAGAGCTCCAGACCCATATATCCAAACACAGATATTAGATGAATATTCCAGAGAAACCTCAAACTAACCCATCCCCAAACTGAACTCTTTATTTTGCACCCTAAACTTTTGTTCAATTCATATTCCCTGTAACATAACTATACCATCACCTATCCAAAGATTATTCTTATTTTTTTCTTTTCCTTACAACAATAATGTCCAATTGATAACTAAGTCTTAGAGATTCTACATCTTTAAATAACTTCTAATGAATCAACTGCCTCTACTGATACCTTAATTCAGCCAATTTTGATCTCTCAACTGATTTATGCAATAAATGGTATTTCTGCTTATATAGTTCCAGTCCACTTTTTACCAAGCTTCCAGGTAGTCTTTCTAGAAGCAAATATCTGATTGTGTCCCTCTCTTGCTTTATATGCTTCAATAACTTACACAAACTTCAGAAACCCTCCCTGGCCTACTTTTGTCTAAACAAATCTGAAGCCATTCCGCCATACTGTTTCCTCTGCCTGATATATTCTGTACACATTAAGGTCAACATATTCCTAGCTTTCAATATTCAACTCAAGGATCATTGCTTCCATGAAGCCTTTCTTGAACTACTACCCACACTTCTCAGGGGGAAATGATAACACTATCCTTTGTGATTCCACTTTAGTCTACATATACATATAAATTATATGTATATATTTCTTATAGCACCTATAATACTATTGTGCTTATTTGTTAGACTCATACTAGAAAAAGTCCACAAGGAAAGGGGCTATTTTGTGTGCCCTGTGATTTCCAGCACCTGGAACAGTACCACACAGCGAGTACTCAATAAATGAGTGTTGAATAAATGTTTACTTCTTTCATGAAACTTTGTCTGGCCGTCTATTTTAATCAAATTTTATTTGACTTTATACCTTTGTAGAACATATTGTTGAGTCATCCATTTTAGCACATCAACATAGCATGTTACCCACATATTTTAACTCCTCTGTGATACTGACAGCTTGTTTAGGGCATGTATTAGGTCATTTTCCATGTTCTAACACACTACTGAACTCAAGACAGAAATAAAATACTTTTAGAATTATGTATTAAAAAGTTAAAAATAAGTTTTAAGCTAAAACAAACTGAAGTATGATTCATTTGTTAATTTAACCTACCTGACTATACATAAACATATATATATTTGAATCTGGAGTTAGTTACCCAGTTATGGAAAAAATGTATATATATACTTCTATGACATAAAATTAATCATTTTATTTTTATTCATCTAATTGGAGCAGTTGCTGCTAAAAGTTGAATATACAACTACCTAAAATAAAAATGCCTGCAGATTTAACATTTTGTTAATATAGGAAAAGAATGAAAAATTAGAAAATAAGTAAAATATAGTTAAAAAAAATTTCTAAGACAAGTTAGATAAATGAAAAATAACAAAGAAAACAGTAGAAGAGACAGACCTGCGTGTCTTCTCCTTGTGGCGTCCACTTCTTCTGTGATCACATCGTGTAATGGACAGACATAGACAAAGGAGATGGGTGTGAGTGGATGTGCTCAAAAGGCAAAAAGTGACACTGAAGGGAAGGGCCTCAAATCATTTTGAGAAAGAATCCTGTGCACAGTTGCAGGGAAGATATAATCAAATACATACCATATTAAAAGAAAAAAAAATACAGAAGAACTGATGGTGAACTGGTTAAGCTACTAAGGATTAGCAGAATCAGAAAAGTAAAGTTAGTATAGAAATAAAGAGGATTCAAATGTTTACAATTATTTATGGACAGCCAATCCTGAACAGTGATGCTGAAGAAAGATATCATTAGTAAAAACAACAGTACTTGTAAGACCATATTGTTTAAGACATTACTAAGTCCATTTCAGACCTCTGAAAATGCTTTTAGGATTTTTAGTTATCATAGAAAGGAAACGATTTAATTGAATAATCTTCAAAAAGAGCAATAAAAATAGTTTATTTCTATGCCCTTCAAGTTTCCTTAATTTGTCAGTACATATATGAAAATAAAGTATGACCATTAGGCCAATAATTCACAATACTTCAGTACAACAACATATTATTATAAAAATATCCTAGAGTAACAAATATAATAAAACTCATTATAAAAGACTAGCTGAAATAAAAGACTTTATTTAAATGTTAATAATTCAAGTTAATATTCAATTAAGATAAATTTTATTTGATCATATTCCCTTATAAGGCTTATTTATTCAGAAAATTCTTACAGACATCACAGAACAGATCATTGATGTTCGCACAGAAATTTGCCCATTCAAATCCAACACCTCCTATAGCGAATACGGCATGTGTTTAGGAAACACTTCTTTATCCATTGATAGTGGAAAAGTTCAGAAGACATTTTATACAGTGTTGAAGCAGGAAATGTATGGTAAACTGAGCATTCTAAGAAAAATTTCTTTCAAAGATATTAAAGAGTTAGTATTAGTATGACTGATACAGATAAACATTGTAACACAAAATCAAAATGGCCTATCTTAATTACTTTCTTAGTTTCAAATCAGGTGACACAAATTCTTAAATCAAAATACCACACTCATTTCTGCAATACTTGTATCATGGTTTTTGAGTGATTTATAGAAAAACATGATTTATCAAAATATATTTGGAATATTGATATACTGAAATTGTAACTCTTTAGAGAAAGCATTCCTATAACAAATTTATCTCTTTCTATAGTGAGAAAATGAAAATTTTCCACTAGGAAAGAAGTACTGAGGTAACCAAAGCTTTACATTTTAAGAGAGAAGAGAAATTCTGGTATGAATTCTAGAGATCTGAAAAAAAATTACACATTTTGAAATGTAAATGTCATTTTGATTACTATGCAAGTATACTTTTGACCCAATCAAAAGTAGACAGTAAATCTCATCACAATTATAATACAAACTAGACTTTGCCAATAGGATCGATCACTAGAAAAGTATTATCCTCTAAAATACACTCATAAATTAACATGCTATATACCATATTTTCTTTTGCATCCCAGTCCACCTATTTCTCAAAGTAGATAAAATATGAAAATATGAGCTATATTAGTACAATAGGTTAATGCTGAGATATATTAATACCATATTTTGCATCATTTCCTATAGTAAAAACTTCCCTACATACATATTTACCACACTACTAAAGCAGCTTCCACACACGTTAAAATGAAATTAGTATGAATTGGACAAAATAACCACCTAAGTATATTCCACCTCTAAGAAAATATTTTATTTTTTTGCAGAAAACATAAAAGCAACATAAATAAGTGGAGCTTCTTTTGGTACCTAGCATTTTCCTGTATTTTGAGTATTTTATAATGGCATTAAAGCAATATTTCTCATGTTGTATGGATTCAAAACATTCAAAATTCTTTCTAACCCATTTAATTAATTTATTATAGAGAATAACTGAAGCACACAGACTTTGAGTGACTTACCCAAGGTCATAAAATAAACTCAAGGCCACAACCAGAAATAGAACACAGGTCTCCTGATTACAGATCAATTTTCTTTCTACTAGATGCTATATGACCCAATAAAAACATGTGAAATAAAAAAAGTCAATTAAGAAAAAATAAACCTTTTTCATGGTAACACCTGAACTGGATATTTTATTATGTAGTATTAACTAGACGCTTTAAAAAAGAGGTACATGGTACAACTAACTATGCAAGTAATTCGCCAATGCTTTTTACTCTTGTGATGAATATGGTAATACTTAGCACCAACAATTTAATTGTTTTGAGAAAATACTACAAAATTTATACTGTAGAAAAGGATGAAAATGAAAGATTTTAACAATGACCTCACTATGAACTGAAAGTGCCTATTAAATCATTTTTCCATTACTTATGTCAACATGATCACTTAATAAATAGATCTTAATCTTACATAAAAATCACTTAACTTTAATTAGAAGATCAAATATCAATTTAAAGCATAAAATTTCAATGAATAGCTTTCAGTTATACCGAATATATTTTTTAAATGTTTGGCTTTCCTGTCTTCTTTGTGGTTATTGCTTTAATTATATACCGTTTGTATTAGAATATCCACTTTTGAAAAGAGAAGCTCATGTTCTATATCCTTTAAACAGCTGTGTCATATTTCAATGGCAATAGCTATAAAAACTTATTTCACATATATTATTATAATAAATTACAGGCTTTCGTGAACCTTGAAGAAGCTAAAAGCACTCCCTTCACTTTTCCTCTCTCTCTACTTTTCCTTTAATCCTTACTTTGTGACAAACATTCTATCTTCAGTGCTGTTAATGGCAATTCTAATCAGAAACCTTTCTAACATGTCATTTAACCAATAACCAGTTAGAGAGATTAAAGACAGTAAAAGTATACCCTCTCTTAGGGATCTATTACTGTTACACTATAGCTGGTTGTGATTAAATAGATAGATCTATATAGATATAGATAAAATATACACTTACAGCCTTAAGACTTTAAGCGTATATTAGAACTTGCATGTAATTAAAAGTTAATAATAAGTATGAGGGCTTTTCCTGAAATGACAACCCACCCTAGTATTTTTGCTGGGAGCCTGGGGGGCTATAGTCCATGGGGTTGCAAAGAGTCAGAAGTGACAAAGCATGCACGCATGAGGGTTTTTTAAAGGTCGTAGGAGCCTTAGAATGTTTCCTTTGAGGGAAGGAGAGATATTTTTCATAATAAAGCCTAAGCAAAGCATCTACTTAGTAGGTATCTCAACAATATAAAGATCAGGAAAGATCTAGAATAAAAAATCAAAATGTTTATTGAAGTTTACAGATTTCAAATTAAAATTTCCCTACTGTGACAAAAATCTTGTTGAAAAACTCCTCAGTCTAAGTGATTCAAATTTATTTTCTAAACTAGTTATTACTTTCCATAATTCTGCAACAACCTTTAGATTATTGAATATTTACAAAAATTTCTACCTACCTATTGGAACAAGTGAAGCATGATCTTTTGAAATATTAACATATTTTTAAAGTTAACAAAAATATTTATCTTTTAAATGTCTTATTTCTTATTCCTAGCTGTGCCAGTTTTTTTCTGATTCTATCCTGAGAGTCTTACTTGCAATGTAATTTTAAATGCAGAAGAAAAACATGCGTACAGTACTTATTGAAGGAGTTTAAAATAATTGATTTCCAAACTACAGCATGCTACTTATCATAAAAAAGAAAGTCACTTAAGTACGTGGCCTTATAAATTTATCTGTATGTTTAATGAAAATGGAACCAACTTTAAATGAGCAAGTAAACTCATAAATCATGAAATCTCACATTATTCCAGGAGAATATCCTTGTTAACAATGCTGTGTTTACTTCTGAAGGTATCAGCAGTACTTAATTCTAAAATTCCCATCAGTTGATTTGCTTTCTATAAAATATCTACTTAGTTTGTTTTATATCACATTCTCCTGCCAAAATAAAGTATATTCATTTGAAAACAATCCAGAAATAATTAGAAATTACCAACCTGTTAATACTAACCAAGAATATAATCTTGATTCTTTTTCCCAGATAAAGATGGATTAGACTAGCATCTAATTAAAGACTAAAATATTGATTTAGTCTGAAATATATTGTTTCTACTTTTAAGAAAGGTTAGAGTATTCAAGAATGAAAGAAAACAAAAGCACAAATATCAAAATAATCAAGGAAAATTTTTAAGTGTGAAATTCACTAATATAACACACTTTTGAATATTTAGTTTGCCTCATGATAAATTTTCTACATAACTCCAAAGGTTGAACTGAGTAAAAAAAATCCCTGCCTTCACCACAGTTGCAGATGTATAAAAAATACAATATGGAAACTCTATTTTGGAAAAAATTAAAGGTTAATACATTAAATCATATAATGCTAAAACTAGGGGCTTTTGAAAAAAAAAACTTACAGCAAGTAGTAAAACATAACTTGTTACTTTGAATATTCTCAATTTCCAAAAAATTGTATAATCATACAGTCACTCAGGAAAGTGCTCCATTGCCCTCACTTTTCCAGAAAATCATAAGCACTTATTTCCAGATAAGATACAGCAAGGTAAGTAGCACTGTCAAATTTCACAGTAATTATACAAAAAGTAGCTAAGTCAATTGTAGATTTTCCTAGCTACAGCATACCTTCCACTTAGAAAAAGACAAATCAAGGTGGACAATCTTTTTTTATAGATAGTTATCAATCATCACATATATCAGAAATCATTTATAATTACATCTCAAAGTATTGTAGATTCTGAACTATTTAAGTCCAAGAGATTTTTTATTCTGGAGAAAGAGAAATTTTATCAGTCTAAAACATTCATTTAGTATAACTGAAGTTAGCTTTTGCACCAGACTTCTTTTGAGTTTAAGTAAAATATGAGATAAAATATTTTATGCAAAACTATGCTCTTTTGCCATATACTATGCTAATTACTAGAAGAACAGATAACTCACAAAGTGAAAATAATAAATTTCAACAGATTAACTTTGTTTTCATCATTTAAAAACAGTACATTATTGTAGGCACAGTATTCTAGTCTAGAATTGGATTGTTTACGAGAAAATAAGCAACACAGTTTACATGCTTGCATGTCCTTGATTAGCATTAAGAATGGTTTGTTAACTTTATGGCCTACCCAAAATCTATGACACATTCTACATGAAGAAGATATTTAATGATTTACTCTGAAGATTAAACATAAAACCTGGGTTTTAAAATCATTTATAAAATTCTTGAATTTTATGATCACATTAAAGATACTAATACGATAAACATCATTATCTTTCCCAGGGATTTTCATCTATATTGCTATTAGTTAAGTTAGAAATACTGAAAATAAACCACCCATTTGCTGATAATTCTCTCAGAACAACCTAGTTCAGAGATGTATTTTTCTTAAAAGAAGCAGATACTAATCCATATTACTTAAAGTCATTTAAGTTTTGTTAACCCATTTTCTAGTCTACATCATGCCGTTTAGCACTCCAGTTCCATAGTCATATTTAAAACAAAAATTTCAAGCAGTGTTTTAATTGTTAGTATACATCCTTAATGAAAAATTCCTAGTGTTGTTCTTGTATAAATTTTCGTAAGAGAGCAAAAGAAAAACATAACAATTAATGTGATTAATATATAGCCAACAATGCATCTCAGGTTTGGGTTCAAGCCTTTACAAATTTTTTCTAATGCTACAAGTTTACTACAATAATCCTTTGATTAAAAAACTTTGACTATTAATGGAAGATGATCCCTTAGATTTTAATGAATAAAAATTATATATTAAACACTGATCATAATTACTGATAATTAATATGGTAGATATATTTAAGTATAAAATAAAGAATGAATCCAAAGAGGTCTTCTGTGAAGTCCAACTCATAAACAGGCTGTTGAAATGCAATTAGGCCCATCTGATAATCAGCCCACTGTTTTCCACCCATTCTATCATTCCAAAGTTTCAATCATTAAAAAATTCTCAACATATTCGACCTTTCTTTTAGAAACAAAAATATTTATGAACAATAGAGTTTAACATATTTGCTGCCTTAGCATATTGCATACTTACTCATGACATTTAGGGTTTGAATTCCCAGGAATTTCCCAGTATACAGGAAAATGCACAATTGCCAAGGTAGGAAAATCTATAAACATTTTAAACCATGATATTAAGGCACTCTAACTACATTAATTTTTCCCTATTGCATACATAGCATATACTTAATCAGAAGGCTTAAGTAATAAAAATATATGCAATATATGAGAATATACAAATTAAAAATATCTAAAGGAAATTAAGATTTCCTTTAAAATTTAAATTTAAATTTTAAATTTCTTTAAATTTCACAAATGAAATGAAATTAAGAAATTTCATTTGTGAGGCTTAAAAATATATTTGGCCAAATACTGAATCTTTTCATGATTTTAATAGTCAATGTAATTTATTTACATAGATAATATATGGCCACAAGGGTATTCATGTCATCAGACATGATGGCAAGCAAGAAAAATAAATAATAGTTTATGACCAAGGATAATCATATCACACAACACAACAAGGAGATATTTTTACACTAATAACTTTTGTTAAAAGATCATAACATAAAATCATAACATAAATCATAACATGAAACCAATTTTATACTTTATTTTTTAAAGTCTTCAGAAATATATTAAGCTACTGGTTAGTTTCCAAATAAACTGATTATTTACATATTTATTTTAAACTGAAGGATAATGATTTGCAATACTGTGTTGGTTTCTGCCATATATCAACATTTTGGTGATTCTTAGATGAAACAAGTGATGCTTAATCAAAGATTTGAAAAAGAGTGCAAGATATTTTTCTTACAACTTTATGAATATATTTAAATTCCCAATATGATTTCAGTTTTTTTTTTAAATTTTTAGAATTTAATTGTTTCACTAACAGGGAATTCACAGATTAACCGTTTTACACAGAGGCATTTTTTCCTTATGGGCTTTCCGGGTGGCTCAGTGGTAAAGTACCTGCCTGCCAATGCAGAAATGCAGAAGACAAGGATTCCATCCCTGGGTTGGGAAGATCCCCTGGAGGAGGAAATGGCAACTCACTTCGTATTCTTGCCTAAAAAATTCCATGGACAGAGGAGCTTGGTGGGCTACAGTCCCTGCAGTCACAAAGAGTCGCACTCGACCGAGTGAGCACACAGCAAACATTTTTTTCCTTGCTCGCCAGACTTATGTGACACAATACTTCTCAAAACATCCTCTTCTCTTTAATAGCACTATCACAATTATAACAACGAAATCTTTAGTATAATTATTTTTAACTTATGTATTATTGCCAGAATGTAAGCTCTATGAGGGCAATTGCTGCATCTCTCTTGTCTACCCCAGGAACTAAGTACTTACCATAATGTCAGGCACACAACAGCATAGCAATGAATACTTGTTAATAAATTAGTTTAATTTGTATATTGAAATTTTATTTTAAGCCACATCTGTGGCTTGTAGGATCTTAGATCCCTAACAGGGATGGAACCCAGACCCCCTGCGGAGTGAGCGAAAGTGAAAGTGTGGAGTCCTAAACACTGGGCCGCCAGGGCAGTCCCTATATTGACATATTTTAAACTATAGGTTTCAGAGATTTAACACGAACTGAATTTCTGCATAAAAATACATTAACCTTGTTACTATAAACATAATTTTTAAAGATGATAGTATTATAAAAAACCATTAGCATTCTTAAAATTTGAATGAAATTTTCATTGTACTCTCATCCAATTACTGATTAAAAGTAGTATTGATTATTCAGTTGACTTGTCTCTGCATTTTGCATCTCTTCCTTTTGCTTCTGGTTTAAGTTTTTGTCCTCTCCTACTTAATCATATCTCCCCAAAAAAAGAGAAGAAAGAAAGAAGAAAATAAAATCACTTCATTTCAATTTACTGGTAGAATTAATGGCTTGAAGAGACTATTGAATTCACATACAATGCTATCATTCTGTCTTGTTTTGGTTGCAATAATTTTAGCTCCAGAAGTTGTAAGTAAATCATTACCAATTAATATAATACCTCGATAGCATTTGCAATTAAATATAAGGAATGGCCTACAAAGACAAACTTAAATATATATATGTTGAGCTTTCTAGAGAACTTTTAAAGGGATGTAAGCACTTTTCATTTAATTTGGGTCTAAACAACCAAATATATGTTATTATTTGTGCTTAAGTTAGTCACCTTTTCCCTAAAGAAATAATCTTAATGATAAAATAATTGCTTTTTCCAAAACATGTGTAACTAGTTTTCTAAATAAATCTTGAATTGTTTTCACCATTCTAATCTAAACAGGCTCTACACACTCTAAAGTTCACACCAAAGTGAGAAAAATGAAGTACAATAGCACACACATGTTTAAAAAGCATGAAATGCAATGCTTATAGCCTCATGCTTTCAGCTGTTTTCCAAATCCTGACAAACCTGGCTCAGATTGGTGTTTCTTTGTCGGCAATGGTTTGTCATCACTTATTGTACCATTCACCTTTTTCTGCTGGTCTTCCCATGTAACTTCTAATATAAATCAAAAAATATAATCAGAGTTTGCGAGGCACATTAGATAATTCACGTACTAAAAACCTAAAAATACTTCATGGATCTAATTTTAAAAAACTATTTTTCCTGTAAATTCTTCCATAAACTCTCAGTAATATGCAGTTAATGTTTTAAATATAGACATATGACATTTAAAATTGTTTTGTAGATTTCAAAATCCAAAGCATTTAATTTTACTTTCAGGAAATTCTAAAGTTTATTTTCAATAAAAGATTATTGAATGTATGAAGAAAATGATTTCAGTGATATATCAAATAGTTTTTTTAATTCAATAGTGAATAATATTAATTTATGTTATAAATAAACATTTTGCTAAACATTAGTGTGGTAGAAGAAATGTTTATATGGAACTAAAATACAGAGATTTTCATACAAATCAAGAGAAAATCTGTTACATTTAATATATACATAAATATATTTTATATATATATATTTATTTAATATATTTGTATATTTATTTATTTATAAATATATTTTTAATATATTTAAATATATATTTAATATATAATAAGATAAAATGGTGATTTATTTACTACCGTATTTAGTACTTTCATTGAACAACAGAAAAATACATGTGCTATGGAATATTATCTTAATAAAAATTAGTATTTTAATAAAAAATGAATATTAGTTTGGTATCATTGAAAATGCATTACCTGGCTTATCTAAAATCATTTGGAATTATTTGTAGTATAATATAACATTCATTCATTCAAAAAATATTTATTCAGTGCCTACTATAATCCAGGCATGTTTAGCCATTGGTGATATAACAACAACAACAAAAGACAAAAATCCATGGCCTCATAAAACTTATATTCTAGTGGGGGAAATAAATTATAAACAAGATAAATGAGTAAAACATGTTGTGATTTAGATACTGGTAAGCGCTAAGAAGACAAACATGAAGTAGGTAAGAAATAAAGGGACTGTGCGAGGTGTGATGCAAATTTGAACAGTTAGTCATGGAAATTCTGATTAAGAAGGAAGGTTTTGAGAGAGGAACTTAAGCAAGTAAGGGAGTCATGCCTATGATTATTAAGGGAGGGCATTACAGGTAGAAGAATAGCACATGCAAACGTCCTGAGGCGGAAGAATATCTGCTATGTTCTAGGAAAGCACAGAGGTCTCCTGGCTGGAGTACAGTGAGGAGAAAATGGAAAATCACAGAAGGTGAGGTTAAAGAGGTAATGAAAAGGAAGCGGAGGGAGTACAGATCATGTTGGGCCTTGTAGATCATGTTTCAAAAGATTCACTGTCACGCTTTGATCTTAATCTCATAGTAGCATTCACAAACACTTAAGTATACACTTGCTTTTCTTTTTATTCCCATGTTTCTAAAGCTATAAGTCAAGCAGACAGTTACCATCTAAGGACATTTTAATCCCCAGGAAGTTTCACCATGCTGTAAATGATCCTCTGGTACTTATTCACCTTTGGCCATAAATAATGGAATACTGGAATGAAATACTAACCTATTTTATAATATTAAGCTAAGCAAAATATAACCAGGAGATAAAAAGCACTGTCAAAAATGAAAAAAAATATGCTTGCAACATCAAATATGGATGATTTTGGATACACTACTATCTTTATTTACATACATTGCTAGAATTGACTGCATTAAGCATAAGGGTTTTTCAGTTCCTAGACCTGAAATACGCAAATGCTATTTAATAAAGGCATTTTATTCTGGTCCAACATAAATCAGCAGGAAATAAACTTCTTGCTTTGAGGGTACTGAATTTGTACTTTGGCATGTAGTTGACCCCCCTGATTTTCTAATTGATAAATAATCTGATAAAGATGCAAAATAGCATTTCCAGATGGTAAAAAATCTGGATAAAGACACAATGTTTGAATCAACTGTTAGTGGAAAGAGAAATCTTAAAAGCTTTAAACAATAAATTTTCTAATAAATTTCAAGACTCTAGTTAAATCCTCTTTAGTTAAAAGAACAAAGAAATGATCTCTCCTTAGTCAAAATTAATCTGTGGCAACACAAAAACAACAGGCAAATTTCCCTATTTTGGGGAAAATAATAAACTCATTTATAATACAATATTTCTTGATTTTGCACTTTTGGTTATCTATCAATATATAAGATTTCACAAGCAATAAAGAGTTGGTTCTAAAATCAAATTTTCTAAAATCCTATATATTTGTCATTTAAAAAGCTATTTCAAATTTTACCATTTGGTAGAGTTTGTGATGTTCCAAAAAAGAATGATATGCTACCTTCATAAGACAGTGTGTAGAAGTAGAAATAGCTTGTTTTGAAAATGGCTCAACCTTTCTATATATTGGTAGAAAGCGTATTCTGAAGTGTGAAGGAAAATATCCTAACACAAACAGAGTTAGTTTTTAAATACTTTTTTGAGTTGACAAACATTTTAGTTGAAGAAGATCTATTACATGGCGATAAGGAAAAATGAAATCTCATAACCATCCATTTATAAATACCAGACAACACAACAATGAAAGAAGACTTAGATCAGGCTATCGACGATTGATAAGGGAGGTAGCAGATATGTAACTGGACTAAGGGGGCTTTTAGGGACATTTCTGCCATTAACTAGGTGTATAACCTTGGACAAGTTTTATAGCCCCTCTGCCTCTACTCTGTTACCTTAGCAGTGAGGAAGTTCTAAGGTTAATGCCAGCTCTAAATTGTAAGTTGCTCTGGCTTCTTCCTACTGATTAGTCAAGATTTTGTGTGAGAGTACTTACACCAGAGACGATAAAATTAAGACACTGAATCTTAAGATTTTCTAGAAGTTCTAAATGTGACTATTATCAAACCCTATGTCGAAACTCAAAAGTCTGTTTAAAACACAACTAGTCATAAAAAGCACAGAACTGACTACCAAATAATTAATTCATCACCCCAGAAACAATGTGAAATATTAACCATACCCAGCCCTCTTTGAATTTACTGGTCATATAATTAAAATGAAATACTTAATGTCATTAAGAATAAACTATGGAAAATTTCAGGAAAATGTTCAAATTGTTTGAAAAGTGTTTTAGTTACATTAAAGAAAAACAGCAAAAAAGTGCTAAGCATGCAGCCCCTTAAAGATAGTCTTTTCTATTGAAGGATTATTGTGGTAATTTAAAAAATAGTCTTCTTAATGTTAAATAATAAAGATCTTAAGATTTAAGTACAAAGTAGTAACCCATGATATTGTACATCTACTACCAAAGAGTAGAGGTGAAAAATTAGAGATGCATAGAGCAACTTAGTTGATAAGTATGAGTTCGAAAGAATGTCCCATTGCTCAGCTGCAAACTAGAAATACAATCAAGCAGAGAAAACATTTTTTTTAAGGGGGATAATTGCATCAAGTAAACATTCAGTTATGAATTTAATTTGTAGATGGGGAAGCCTAAAGACTGACCTAATAATTATTAGATAATTTGAAGAAACAACTTACTCATGAAAATTAAACTATGAGATATTTTTAAATTATATTTTAAAAACCTACATGTCTATAGAATACCTATATTCCAGCTAGTACAATCCTGTATCAAGACAACAATTTAAAGAGCACAAATTCCTATGTTAAGAGATTGTATTTAACAATCTCTTAATAGTATTTATGATACTATGTGTTTCAATGTACTTCACATACAACATCATATCTGATCCTATAAACCACCGAAAGGACCTTTTATCAGGTGTTTTCTACAGGTAAGAAAACAAGGAACTGATTAATAAGGATAAGAACTAAATACCTGCCCAGGTTCACAAACAATTTCACAGGATTTACCTCATTTGATTCTCAAAACAGCATATTGGGGATAAAAGATTATTCTCAAAATAGCATATTGGGATATGCTAAGATTTGCTTTTCTCAGATGAACTAATGTGACTTAAGGACCTAGAGTCACAAAGTTGGCCCACTGTAAAGGCAGGCCCTGATCCAAGGTTCCAAAACCTGTGATCTTTCTGCAGCACTGTATCACCTTCCTAAGATTATGCTATTTTCAAAAACAAACAGAAGATGGCTGTTTGTATTTAGGAAGCCAAAAATGGTATGTTTTAAAAAATGGCTGACGTTTGCAGAAAGGTGTGAGGTAGGAGGGGTTCTCTCCCATATTAGATTAATTAATTGAGGCTTTGGTAGTCTAAAGGAAATAAAATGAGCAAAAGGGGAGGCAAAGAGAAATAAGGAAGAATGGCTACTGTGAAGGAAAGGAAAGATTAGGAAAAGAAATTAGAACATATTTGTTTACAAGTTAATTAATAGAGGTCACCATACAGTTGCCTACTGAAATACCCCAAACAGTTACAAGTCCTCAGTCTTTCAAATCCATCTTGTTCACTGTCACCAAGCTATTATTCTATAAAACAGATGTAATTGAGTGAAATCTATGATAAATTCTTTGCTATTTTAAAGTATCCCTCAGTCTCTCCCATTTTATTTTTTGTCAAAGTGTTATTCATCTAAGTTAGCAGGGAATGCTGTCTTTAGGAAATATCTGCCAATGCCACTATAAAATCTATTCCTATCTAGATATTATGCAAATTTGGAAATTAAGACTTGGGTATTGGTACTCTCTTTACTCTATAAGCATTTGTGAGAATATAGAGAGCCAGCAAAACGAAGCCTGTCCACACCATCACCCTAAATGCTATCCGATTCCTTCCTTGAATACTTATAGAAGCAAGCATCCATTATGAAGACTGTAAAAGTTATTTTATTATTTTTGATTCCTTTGAAACCTGTGTTTTTCCCCTCTTCTTCCCATCCTTCCTTCCTGTCTTCCTTTCTTATTTATATGGTTCTCTATATATGAAATAATGTAGGCAACTATACATTGATACTCAAAGGAACAAAATATTTTTCCTTACGTCTCATTGTGTATCTTTAGGAACTTGACTTGTGAAGGCAGTACGGTAGAGTTTAGTTTATAATCCCACACTGAATGGCTCACTAATAGACAATAGTAGGATATGGCCATTAAGTTTCCCAAAACAGACACAATTAACAAACACTAATAACATCATAAACAATAAATTAGGTAAAAACTATTTGAGACTAACAATTTTTTAGCCACATCTCCAAAACGCTTAGTTTCTGCTAAAGATCCTTACAGGTTAGTTTATTTTACAGAAGAGGAAACTGAGGTTCAGAGAAATTACAACAAAAGCCTTGTTAGAGGTCATATGCTTCAGAGTAGAAATGAGTTTAAAACCTGATGTATTGACTTCCAGTGGAGATCTCTAAACATTATGAAACTGGTAAAGTCCAAATGGTTTAAGCAATTTTAACTTAGAGAAAAGTGTTCTAGATATTTGCATGTTGAGCTTCACATGTGGATTGAAACATGTACAAATGCTGTACAATAAGCCTCAGTTCACACTGCAATTCAGGTAGTTTCTTTCCTCCTTGTACTGTTGCTTGTGCAAATGTGACCAAGAAGAGCATCAGGGTTACTACCTTCCTCAAAACTACCACACAATATATATGAAATAATTGGTTCAGAGTGATGATCATAATCAGGTTTAGTTCACCTTAAATCCAAATTTTCAGATTCTTGCTGAAAACACAAGATTATAGCAAGAAATAATAGTACTATGTGACAAGTATTACTGTAAGCAATTTAAATAAACTAAATTATTTGAGAAGTTAATTTATAGCATATTTACATAGCAAGGAATGTTATTTAGAGTAGAAAGTGAAAGTGAAAGTCGCTCAGACATGTCCGATTCTTTTCAACCCCATGGACTGTGTATAGTTCATGGAATTCTCCAGGCCAGAATACTGGAGTGGGTAGCCTTTCCCTTCTCCTGGGGGTCTTCCCATCCCAGGGATTAAACCCAGGTCTCCCGCACTGTGGGCAGATTCTTTACCAGGTGAGCCGCAAGGGAAACCCAAGAATACTGGAGTGGTTAGCCTATCTCTTCTCCAGCGGATCTTCCCAACCCAGCAATCGAACCGGGGTCTCCTGCATTGCAGGTGGATTCTTTATCAACTGAGCTGTGAGGGAAGCCCATTCACAAGGGGCTACTTCAGGGCAGAGTTTATCATGATCACCCTCCCAAGGTACTGAATGCTCATCCACATTTTCAGCAGCTCTGTCCCCTTACTTGACTTTCTCCATTCACAAGCTCTAACTTGTTTCCTTTGAAATTTCTATGTAGTAATAACTCAGATCAGTCCCCTCAGGAAAATTTACATTTCAATGTTCTAGATATTCTGTTTTATATTATTAAAATAATTAAGCCATTAAAGAATGCCAGAATATGAAGTACTATCACAAGCAGTGGGAAAATATTTTGGCATGAAAACATGCCCAGAACACTTAAAAACTTACTTCCTCTATATGTATCACAATCTTAAGAGACTCTATGTAAGTAATATGTTATAAATTTACCAACTATGTTTTATTTGTTCTTATCATTAAATTATTACTGTATTACTAATTTTTTTTTAATTGGGAGCTCCCCAAAGCAGGAAATGTATCTTATTGATCATTGCATTCTCAATGACTACCTAGTACAACAAACTGGAAATAGCAGCTATTGGCTGAGTTGAACTTAACTGTTAACTAATCTCTAAAACACACAGACATGGTTGAAACACATGCAAGGAAAATGCCATTCATCTGAAAAGGCATGGTATGTATATGTATAACACAGGGAGTCAAGACTAGAAATCTGCTCCTGCGTGGACTGAAGAAAGCTAATCCTCTAGATTCTGCTCTTTTATCAGTGAAGCAAAGCTGTTTTATCAGAAGATTTATAAGGCTCCTTCCAAATCTAAGTCTTGATTCTAGGTCTAGGAACAAAACTACACAACACTGATACATATCTTGGCAAACTATAGGCAGATGACTCTAGAGAACAAATTAGCTGAGCTAGATTTACAAGTCAAAGAATGAGCACAAAGTTTCCCACATTATCTTTCATGTATTCTTGCTTGGCCCCTGACCTTTCTCGTTAGTCCAGATTTTTAGTTCCTTTCTTCCCTTTATAGCCAAAGGTGTCTATGTGGTGGTAGTTTAGTTGCAAAATCGGGCCTGACTCTTGCAACCCCATAGACTGTAGCCCACCAGTCTCCTCTGTCCATGGGATTTCCCAGGCAAACAACCTCCATTTCTTCCTTTTAATCCACTCTAATCGGCCTTTTGGCTCAGAAGGAAAGATTCCACCTGCCAATGCGGGGAGCTTCCCAGGTGGTACTAACGGTAAAGAAGCCCCCTGCCAATGCAGGAGACATAAGAGAGGCAGGTTTGATCCCTGGGTTGGGAAGATACCCTGGAGGAGGGAACAGCAACCTACTCCACTATTCCTGCCTGGAGAATCCCGTGGATAGAGGTGGGGTGGGCTACAGACCATGGGATCACAAAAGGGTTGGACATGACCTAGCAACTACACAACAACAATCGGCCGTTTACTCCTTACAACTCCACCAAAGCTTCTCTAAAAAAAGGTTAACACAATGGTCTCCTATTTGCTAAATCTAATGGTTTTACCTGCTTGATAATTCTCTTTGCTTCAAGTACTTGATTTCCACTTAGGACACTAGAATCCATGGCTTCCCCACTACCTGTCCTCCTACTCTTTCTCAGTTTCTTGTTTCTTCATCCTTTCAGCTTCTAAATAAGAACAGTTCAGTTCAGAGTCCTCAGACTTCTTTTAGCTATCTACACTTGTGATCTCTCGTGATCTCAATGGGCCTCGTGGTTTTAAGTCCCTCTTTATAAGGATAACTCCCTAAATCTATAACTAGAGTCCAAATCTCTAAACTAAAATCCAGAACATATTTCAAACTGCCTATCTGACATCATATCTGACATGTCTAACAACATCTCTATCTTATATTTAAAATTGAGCACCTGATATTTCCACCAAATCGACTTGACTCAAGTTTTCCCCTCCACCAGTCAATAGAAACTCCATATCCTTCCAATTACTCCGGGCCAACACTTGGATGGTATCACTGCGTCTCTCTCACCCTGTCAGGTAACTCTGTTGGTTCTATCTTTGCACATCTATCCAGAATGCAACGACTCCTATTACTCTGGCCTAAGTTAGCTATCATTACCTCTTTCCTGCGTTATTAGGAATGCCTCCTAGTAGCTCTCCTTTTTTCTAATCTTGATTCTTTCAGGTTATTTTCAACCTAACAATCAAACTGATGTTTTTTTAAAAAAAGAAACAGTTTTGTGTCACTTTAATAAAAATCCTTCTTTTTCATTCAGTGAAAAGCAAAGTCCTAACACTGATCAATAGGTCATATACGGGTCACCTCCCCAGCCTTTCTGACCACACCTACTATCACTCTCCACCTTTCTCACTCTGTAGTACTCAACTGACCTCTTTACTGTTCCTCGAACAAGTCAAACTTGCTCCCATTACAGAGCCTTCATGCTTGCTGTTCCCTCTGCCAGATACACTTTTCTTACCTAGACCTTCACATGGTAATTCAAGTCTCTGCTCAAATAGTACATACTTCTCAGAAAAAAATTATCAGGAATCATTTACCCTACTCTCTTGAACATTGCCTATTCCATTATCTTGATTTATTTTTTCTTTGTAAATGTCAGTATCTGAAATTATATGATACATTATTTTATTTATCACTTGCTTGCCCTAATAAATGTAAGGACAATGGGGCAGGTACCTTGTTTTATGTGTACACTAGTATATCTCCAGCACTCCCAAAAGGAGACTGGAATATAATCGTTTTATTATTTGTAGAAAGAATGCATAAAATTCTTTGTAGGAAGAATGAATAATGAAAAAAACTAGAAACTCGCCTATTATTTTGTTCTTTGCATTTTGTAGTATGATGCTATTGAATAAGCTGTCTCATTTTAACTCACTGGAGGTATGAAGAGCAATATATTAAAAAGGATTGCCTTTAGGTAAATAATTATTTGAGAAAATTGAAACCAATTTCATGAACCAAAGAATTTGATTTTAATCTAGGTTTAATGGAGAAGCTCTGGCTGATCATATATCTCGATATTGAAGGGCAACATATACTATGTGTATTCCAAAATGATATGTGGGCCCTTCACACCAAGAGATAGAGTAAAGTTAGCTTCATTATTTCTTCCCTTTCCATACTAAATCAGAAGAGAGGATGGTGAAATTCCATCAATGAGGAACTCAATGCTTGAGAATTTCTAACACACAGTTACAGCTGGAATTCACTATACCTGGAATCAACTATACTCCAACATAAAATAAAAATTAATATATAAAAACAAACAATATTCACGGTCAATTAGAGGTCAGGAAACAAACAAAAAAGTCTGGTGAAAGTACTTCATTAGTTAAAATTCACTGTTTTCTCTTTCTATATAAGTAAAAGAACAAAGTAACAACACTTTAATTTCTATAAATTTCGCTGTTCCACAAACATGCTTTAGCCAATTAAAAAAACAACCTCCTACCTTAACCTTACTCATGAACTTTACTATGAAATTCAAAATAAACACTAAATTTGTCTCTCCCAAAAGAAATGCCAATAATAAATATTAGACACCTAGACCTTAATTATAGGTAGAACATGAAAAGATTAAACTAAATAAAAATGAGAGTTAGTCTTAAGTAAAATATACAGAGTTTTCATTTTTCAAATTTTTATCAATAACTATTTCTAGGTCCAACTATATCATGAGTAGGATTGGTCTACATCACAATAGTGATGTTTTGCAGTCAAGAGGACTTTTATATAAATGATAAAAATAATCACGAATGTGAGTGACTGAGGTCCCAATAACCATTGTCACTAGAACCTTTACATGTAAGATTGAAAAGCTACAAATATTAGTTTTAAAACTGTGAAAAATATACAAATATTATAAATTTGTTTAATATTGTTGAACTTATAATTAAGTTCATTTTTACTTTAAAATAGTTTTAAATAGTTCAATTTAAAAAATATTCTGGATTGAAAACTATGCATGCTGTGTTTTTCTAAATGCATAATAATACAACCATCACTACTTCCCTCAGAATCTCATTCTTTACTACAACCAATAAAGTAAAACTTTTTAATGCCATAAATTCAATAGAATAAGATTGTACTAGGATCCAATAATAAGGTAGGTACTTCAAAAACAAATTTTATATTCAGAAATATATTTTTAAAAGAGCAGAAAATGTTGGATAACTTAAACTGGGACTACAGTTGTATTTATACTTATTTAAGTTAAGAAAGCACATTCATGCACATCACAAATGTCAATACAGGATATTTAACATATATTAATGTACTATTAACTTCATATTAGACTTGCCTTTTTTTCCATTATTAGGTGGATTTGGTGTTTCTCCCTCATTGTCTTTATAACATTGAAAACAGACAACAGTGAATAATTAAGGTCAGTAACAACCCAAATAAAATCAAGCACACCACAAAAGATGATATCACACACTAGAGAAACAAACCCATGCACTAAATACGACAGCTCGCAGTACTGAACTAAAGAGTAAAGTACACCCTTCCTAGCCTATAACAAGAATAATAAAAATAAAATGAAGAATAATGTCATTTTATAATAAGTTAGGAAGATTACAGTTATGGTTTATTCTACTTTAAGAACAAATACAATTTACTAATTAAGTTGATTTTGAGAATCAAGCATAGGCGACAAACTGGCTCAATGAATGGGTTTCTTTATAATTAAGCTGAAAGTAAATAAAAGTAAAATGAACTACTGCTGATGTCTCCAGACTAATGATACCCCAAAGAATGACTTTACCGCAAACGCCAATTCTTGAACAGTATTGAAAGGCTTTCAGTATTTGTATGGACTAGCTTCAGAAATATAGGAATGGGCAAGCAGGGAAACTTTAACTATACAGCTAAATTAAAATGAAGCTCATTCTTACAGTATTCTCTAAAAAAAGTTATTCCTAAAGCACTTCAGGAAAATGGAAGATGTGTTACATTCTAGTAGTTAGTATCTGACATGTTCAGAACAGACATACTTACACTTTTCCATATCTGTGAATCTAAACTTGCCTTTGTTTTCATGACCAGGTCTACACTGACAATTTTTCTTATCTTTATAACATTAAAAATCATTACTAAAAATTAGCAGTTGCAGCTTAAGAGGTTTTCTTAGATTACAATCACTACTGCAAGAATGCATCTGTGAAAACATATCTTATGCACAATATGCAGAGTGGCACTGCTTTCACACAAGATAAAGCAGAGAACAAAAGGCACAGAAAGTCCACACTACTATTCATGAGCACAATATACTGATGAGTTAAATCCTTTCATAAACATTTTGATAAACCAAAATTATGATATTAAACATAATTGGGGCTTCAGTTCAGTTCAGTTCAGCTCAGTCGTGTCCGACTCTTTGCGACCCCATGAATTGCAGCATGCCAGGCCTCCCTGTCCATCAAAATACCAAAATGAAGTATCTTCGTTCCATTTAGAAGGAGGGCTCTTTGAAGAGAAATTAGGACTGTCAATAAATATTAGAGCAATCCTGAGCTGGGATGAAGAGGAACCTACAGTAAATTGTTTGTTGTTTTTTTTTCATTTGGCTTAGTTGCCCCATGGCATGTGGGATTTTAGTTCCCCAAGCAGGCATCAAACCCACATCCCCTACATTGCAAGGCAGATTCTTAATGACTGGATCACCAGGGGAGTCCCTGATCTTATTGCAGAGAAAATTTTATGGATAAATTATGATGGTTTCTCAAAGTTTCAAGAACTAAAATTTTGGAATTTATATTCTTCCCTATATTTACTTGTAATTTACCTCTAAAAAATCAAACTTGTTGAGAGGAGGATCTACAACTTCAAAGTATCTGCACTCAATGAAACACGTGGCAGAATACAGTGTTTCGGTAGGTACTGCATGAACTGAATGAAAAGCTGGGGTAAAGGACAAGTATAAACCTTGGTCAGACGCACTGTCTATAATTTCACTGTGATTTAAACAACAAGGAGAATGTTCAAACAGGTAAATTAAATATTCTGATAACTTACTTAGATAGCTCATGTAACATCTCTCCATCAATAAAATTAAGTAATTATTTTAAAATTAGGATTGAACAATCTGTTCTCTATTTCAGATTATAAATCTGGAGCCTAAAGTCTTACATCAAATAGAAAAGTCATACTTCTAAAACGTTCGATTATTTATTTTAAACACACAGACAGACCTGCTTTGACCTCTTCACCCTGCTTTTCTCCCCCCTGCTCTTCCACATGTCTAGTTTCTTCATTAACTTCTGTATATGCACAAGCAAAGAAAAGGATAAGACCAGACATGTACATTTGTTACTCCTCAATAAAATAAAATAAACACTTTCAAATTATTCATGATACAATGAGTGATTATAAGGAATTGAATAGATTATTTTTTAACAAGTTTCTGATACGTTAGGGAAACAAGTACGTATATTGTGAATAAGTTATCATACTGTCTCCTTTTATGATAACTTCAATTTATAAAAGAAATTGTGGCCCATAAACATCTGTAATACATAACAATTGTAAGAAAGGCAAAATACTTCATCTGTAAATAATACATTCTTAGAAAAACAATATAACTTTTCTTCTAGAGAAACAAAAAAATAATATGATAAACTCCTTCCTATTTTTATAAATTACAGTACATCAAAGTTGGGGGAAATTAAAAATAGTAATGTCTTACAGGATTTAGTACACTGTAGTTTCTTTATATTGTTTCCATTTTCTCTGACTCTCAGATTTTGACTAATATTGTACCGCTGTCAAGACCAACACATATAAGGCTTTTAATTAATTTAATTAATAGACAAATATATTCTAAGCCAAAATGAATTCAACTAGGACATTCTCATTTTTCAGCTACTGAACAGAATCAGAAGATAAACATGCCATTACTTTGATTCTAAAACAGTCACTTAATTGTAACGTCGGACAACCTTTAAAGAGATAAGCCAAACATAATCTAATTTAGACCATTAATCAATAGTCAATTTTGCATTATACCTTTAACTTCAGTTAGAAAAGTAGAATATATATAGCCATTAAAGCTAAACTAAATGATGCATCCATGTACTTGCTGGAATCTTCATATTAATATTTATGAAAACACTGCTACAATCATC
Organism: Capra hircus; assembly: GCF_001704415.2. Lineage (NCBI taxonomy): Eukaryota > Metazoa > Chordata > Mammalia > Artiodactyla > Bovidae > Capra > Capra hircus. Next base: position 21,613,826 of record NC_030821.1, on the reverse strand, counting down.
CACACTCTTAAGCAAAACAAAAAACCAACCCCCCTCCAAATCATTTTAATTTATACTGGAAAGAGTAAAAGAAGTTTTTTTGCTCTCTTTCATTTATAAAAATGGAAAAGTCACAATTACGGACATTAAAGGAAAACTGTAGTTTTAATACATTTTATAGAACAAAAGTCAGACAGTAAATAGAATGTTTGTTGACAAGCTCATTAAAAATGTCAAGTATCAGCTGTAATGTTAGTTTTCTGGTATATTTATTATTACAATGGATGGAGCACTCATATCTCAATAAATATTGCTACTGAAGATATCAAAATTGAATTTAGAAAAAATTATGGCATAAACTGTGTTTACGACAACAGATGATGCCAAAACCCTAGCTTTAAAATTTGTGGGGAGAGGAGACAAAAAATTCCATATGTATTATAGAACTTCCCTTATGGAAAGTACTTTTAAAACTACATACTCCTATTTTTATGTAAATAAAAGAGAACTATAGTAATGTTGCTAAAATCATTTCATCAGGCTGTATAACCATCACAATAGTGCTGAGTTGTTTAAAATTATAGTTCATAGTACATAGCAAATAAAAAGGACCATAAATAGGAGGTGATAAATCATTCAACTCCAACTAACAAGAATACAGCCTGTTTTGAGTTATGTAAGGCAATAAAAGGATTGCTGCCCAAATGCAATACACTTAAAAATGTGATACCAATAGGTTATAGAAATATGACTTTTACTATAAACATATATAGAATGACAGGTTTATTTTAATGGTACTCTCTATACTATTTGAAGTAGCTTTTCAATTTGTAAATAAATATTACATGCATTCATTCAACAAATATTTATTGAGCGCCTATAATGTGCCAGGCATTATTCTATGTGCTGGAGATTCACCAGTAATTAAAATAGCTGACAGTTCTTTAAAGTTACAACATCATCGGCAGAATTCTATAATCAGCAGAGGAATTTTTATTGTCTTGGTAAATGTATGACATTCCATATAACAAGACTCAATATTTTTCCTCTTGAGTCATAATGTAGCATTGATAACAAAACTGTACATATTTAACTTTCTTATACTATAAACAGTCTTGTTATAACATAAAAAATAATGCAGGAAATATGAAGCACAATCACTATCTAATTAAAAAAAACTTCCTTTTCTAGAAAGCCAAATTGAATAACTAAAAAATCATCATAAACACAAAATAAAATATATGATGATAATTATAACTAGACTAGGTGTATATCCTCAATGACATAAACACAGACTGCAATTGACATCTTTGTTTAAAGTCTTCCACAAAATATAAAATTTTATGTCAAAGCAAATTTTAAAAAAAGCAAAATCTACCTTGTGATTGAAAAGAAGCTAAATTCTTTGTATTCTTACTTGACTGAATCAAAGAAATTTAACTCCTTTGTATATTTTCAAAGTAAAACAAAAAGTGAACACTTAATCAAAATGATAAAACAAAATAATTTTACTGTAATAAAAGTCTATACAGTGAAGGAACGTCAATTGCAGTTGGGTTTATTTTTGCTCACATAGCCCCCCAAAAAGGCTATCAGCACAAAACAAACCCTCCTTTATGTACAGACCTTCATAAGGTTCTATCTCCTTGACTCCATTGTCTAGGAAAAACAAAATAAAAACAAAACAAAAAAAAGGGAACCAAAGCACAGGGGTTAAAAACAACAGAAATTTCCAAAGGCACAGAATGTATCATCTTAAAGAAAAGTTAAAAGGTGACTTAAATGTGTTTGTTGGTTTGCTGGTTTTGGCAATGCACATCCCATTACCAAATAAAGGGACCATTTATACAAATGACATTAAAAATCATTATATTCTATCAGCCATGCTTTTAGAGGCCCTTTATCCAAGACTTTATAGACCTTTGGGGGAGTATGTTCATCTGTGTATAAGCAACTAGGGTTTTCTTATGCAAAAATTTGAAAGTATTAAAAATATCAGTACAACATGCATCTTTCTTTGTATATTCATGATTACCTTTTTCTGGCACTCCAGTTTTGAGAAGGATCACCATTGTTGTGCATCAGCTAACCAGTCCTTTGCAGTGTGTGAAAATTGATTTGGCTAGTTACTAATAAACTTTATGTAACTATCAACAATTACATAAACTTAGTTGTAGCAAAGAAATATCATCCAACTGCTTATTTAAGATCATTAAATTTACTTCTTAAAATGCATTTATTAAAATTTGAAAAATGTGCAAGAGCAATGATGATAGGTTGCCTTCAAATATTATAGATTTTAAAAGCAAAATATAGAATATTATAAATGTATCTGCAAATATAACTACTAAAAATGCAGCTAAGGTATTCAATTAACAAGAGAAGAAAGTTAATACAAAGGTAGTAAAAAAAAATCTTGATTCACCTTAGCTTCCATGTGTATATCCTATATGACACAATTAGAAATAAAACTTACTTCTCTCCAATGTTCCTTTTGGTGGAAGCTGTGGGAGTTGTCGGCCCCTTCGTCCTGCCACTGGAGTACTTGATGGGCTTGTTTGGACAGACCCAGTACGAGGATGAGACCTACAAGATACATCATTAATATTCATTTTCAATAGAATGAGTTAAATATTTTTAATATATTTGGTTCATATGATAGCTGTATGGTGCAATTTTAAAGGAGGTTTAGCTGCTGATTAAAAGGTTAGGAAAAGTAGGACAAAATATGGATATTTGAATGATTATCTAAATAGCAGAAGATGTTTATACTATTATGTAATATGCATACATACACAGATACATGCACACAAAGTCTTACAGTAAAATCCATGGAATTATTAATGTAAACTGAAATTCTATCCATATGAAAGCAAGGAGAGAAGTCTGCAGCTCAAAAAATAAAAGATAATGCTTCACATTTCTTTCTACCAGATTTCAAACTCTTTAACACTAACCTCCCTCCCTTGATCCTAAGAGATTTTTACTCAGGCTTATATTACATATCCCTTTATTAGAAATTATCTCATGAAACTACAAATAAAACCCTGAATAATTCAAAATTCATCTAAAGAAGATATTGGTTAATACATATTAGTAGTGATAGAAAGAAACTAAAAATCTAGTTTTAACTACTGTCATTAGGATGATTATCCAAAAGTGATGTCTAATGGACACAAACAATTTCTCATTCTGTAGGAGAAGAACATGATAGCCATGAGGTGTGTTATATGGGGAATACCCAGGACTCCTGATAAATGAGAAATCACAAAACAAATGTGGTCAGGACAGTTAATAAACAAATTACAATGGTAGCCACACACTATTATATCCACGGAATATAAATAGTGTGCTTACACTGAAAAGGTTAGTGTCGATTGTTATTAGTGATCAGCCAAGGATGACAGGAGAGACCATTTAGCTGCTGGGAAAATAAAATGGTGTGCTGGTGGGGCAAAGGGGAAGTTAGTCTGATTGATTTATCTTTCACCTCGATAAGGCAGGTGAAGGAGGGGCAGATCTTCCAGTCATTAATGAAGGCATCGACCTCATGAGGTTTGTATCAGGACGTTCAGTGGATCTGGAGCGGGTGGTGGTCCGCTCTAGGAGAGGCCGCTGTTCTGTTGATCTGGATCTGTGATATGGCTGTCTATCTGCTGCTTCACAATCCCTGAAACGTTAGTCAAAAAGCAGCTCAGTTGATCTTTAGTGCCTTTCTGCTATTTTGTTATGATGCATCAAACTGATTTTGAAAAAGGTAATTGTTTAAGATTATTGAGTATGGAAAAAAATGTTCTCTTCCCCAACATATGCTGCGTTAATTCTCACTAAACTCCATAAGAATTCCTAAAGAACCAACATCTGCCTTTAATAGCAATTCCCAGTGAAGATAATAGGAGTTGCTCTGTTATAATCAAAACAAAATTATCTGTTTTCCACAATGAATTCCCTAAATGGAACATGTGAAATATGTGAAGTATTCTATTCGGAAAGAATTCAATGACTTCCCAACATTTGCAAAAGAGTAAAGAAAACCATAAAGGCACTAATTCTCAAGCTGCTAAGGCTGTTTATACTAATAAACAGTATACCAACTAAAATTTAAAAAGGCTTTCAGCACAACTGTAGTATACTGATACATCTGAACATTTAAATGACTGAATCCAAATGTTATGAGAAAACAGTGCAACTTTGAAGTCTGTAGCCATATTCAAACATAGTCCACATGAAAAATCATTCTTCAGGAAACTGGTAAATCAACCATTCTATATCGTTTATCTCATCACACTTTAACAATGCCAACAAACGCAATTCAGAATGAGCATTAATTGACTGAAATAATAACAGTCTGAAACAATGTGATTTCTTTGATGAGAAATAAATCCAACATCAAAATTTATTCCTTCTTTAAAGAAGTATACTTAAGCAAGCTATCAGCACTAATTTTTGTATCCCCGGAGTCTAGCATAATGCTTTTACATCCAACATGCAATTTGTAAATATTTTCTAAGATCACCCCACTATCTGCAGAACAGCCCCCAAAACAGTAGTTTTGATTCTAGAACTCCAAAGTATACCTCAAAGAAACTATTACCTCCCCATATAGTTGTAACAACAGTACTGAAAATGCTTATATATTATAAACACCAAAGAAAGCTTTAGTATCCCTCAAGACTAATGTACTAACGACTTCCACTTTACCTACAAATTCTCTCGATCTTATTTTTGATAATGGAAACTGTAAGTGCTTAAAGAAAAATAATATAAAGGACACAATTTTCCAAATGTAATTCATTACATGGCATACAATTTTGGACCAGCAGATATTAGATTAGGCTTCCCTGACAGCTCAATTGGTAAAGAATCTGCCTGCAATGCAGGAGACCCCAGTTTAATTCCTGGGTCAGGAAGATCAGCTGGAGAAGGGATAGGTTACCCACTCCAGTATCCTTGGGCTTCCCTTTGTGGCTCAGCTGGTAAAGAATCCACCTGCAATGCAGGAGACCTGGGTTCAATCCCTGGGTTGGGAAGATCTCCTGGAGAAGGGAAAGGTTACCCACTCCAGTATTCTGGCCTGGAGAATCCCATGGACTATATAGTCCATAGAGTCGCAGAGAGTCGGACATGACTGAGCGATATTCACTTAGATATTCCTTATGACTTTAGGAACTGAATACTAGATTTACTCTACAACATATTTTGTGATTATCTTACACTTTATATTCATATGGTAACATGAAAGCAAAAGATTTTTAAACTATTTTTATGTTCATGAACTATAATATGATTGATTTCTTAAGATAAGTTTAGTATTTTTATAACTGTATCCAAATATGTCAAAAAAGCTGTGTAAATACATATACAATATTCAATTACTTATCAAAGAGAGAAATGAAAAGGCAATTTGACAGGGTAAGAAATCATAATTCTATTTTTTCTTCCTGAAAGACTATTTTAGAGAGAACACTTCTCTTTAGAAATAAAAATGCTCAATGTCTATTAAATGTTGTTAGTGTACATATCTTTGTATATCTTCAATACAATATATTTATATACTGCATGCGTGCTAATCCGCTTCAGTCCTGTCTGACTCTTTGTGACCCTTGGACTGTAGCCCGCCAGGCTTCTCTGTCCATAGGATTCTCCAGGCAAGAATACTGGAGTGGGTTGCCATGCCCTACTCCAGGGGATCTTCCTGATCCAGGGATCAAACTCATCGTTCTTATGTCTTCTGCATTGGCAGGTGGGTTCTTTATCACTAGTGCCACCTTGGAAGCCTAAATATATATTAATGTATATATATCTTAGATTCCTTAAACCTAGTTATGAAGATACCAATCTTTACATTATTTTCATATTTCTTATCTTAAAATAATAATTTATTTCATTAAATAACATGGATTATTCAAAATCTGATTTATTCTGATTCCATTAAGTAATTTTTCCAAGTGGAAAGTAAAATATTAGAATATACAATTTCACATCTTTGACACTCTATTTTAATCATTGAAATATATAATTGTGAATGAAATCTAGAGAATTATTTCAAATGTGTTGCTACATTCCATGTCCTTAAAAGAATACTATTATCTTTAGAGTATTAATGAAGAAGTCACAATTTAAGAAATATGCTTTTTAAAAAAAGCTCTTTGGTAAAAAAGTTGTTTGAAGCTATAGTCGATGTTTTAAATTTTACTTATATTTTTCTCACCATATTCAACAAAGGTATGAATTATGATTTCCATAAAAAATAAAAATGTTTAATAAGTGAAACATGAGGAGAACCACGGTAGAAGTTAGAACTGTATTGAAATGCTTCACCACAATTAAGAGAAGGGGAAAGTTATATTTTAAACTTTGATAACACAGTAGAAGGTCAAGATAGACTTCTATTTCCACGAATGGCTAAAAATATGTCTTACTAGGTGAGCACTAAGGTTACTACTGAGAAAATTGAAAGCAGCAATGCTTAAGTCTCATATGTAATACCCACTTTCATAGTCGGTTTTCTAAGGGATTGAGATATAAAACTTGACAACTTTCACCTAAATTCTTAGGGAGTTTTCATTTTATGGTGAAAGTGAAGTCACTCAGTTGTGTCTGATTCTTTGCGACTCCATGGACTATAGCCCACCAGGCTCCTCTGTCCACAGGATTCTCCAGGCAACAGTACCAGAGTGGGTTGCCATTTCTTTCTCCAGAGGATCTTCCTGACCCAGGGATCAAACCCGGGTCTCCTGCATTGTAGGCAGATGCTTTACCATCATGTTGAATGACCATTTGCAAGGCATGAACTCTTTTAGTGCCTACCTGGGTTTCTGAATTTGGGGTCTGTATTTCAATATAAATAGTTTCCTTTGTAACCCTGCCTATTTATTTTACTTTATGCATTTAAAAATATTATTTGAAAAAGGGTAGACATAGATTTTACAAGATTGCCCGAAAGCAAGCCATATAAAACACCAGGAAACTCTCACCTGTAAATTTAAATTTTTCTTAGGTTAGTAATTTGATTATCTTATAAAAGTGATTTAATATCTGTCATAACTCTATTTTTAGTTTACATTTTCTGGTATACATGCTTAAAATAGTTTAGAGTTTCTATGTGCCATTTACCTGGATAGATACGGATATAGTTCTGCCTATTTAGTGACTGCTATTTTAAACTGCAAGCATTTGCACAGGATCCTCCACAATTAAAGCTAATTCATGGTGACTGACAGTATTGTAACAAGACCCTGTATTGTATTAAGTCAGCTTTAAAATCATTTAATAGTATGTGCAGATTTTGATTTCTAAGGGGAAAATAATTTTATAATTATCTAGCAAAGTTGTTCATTTTCCATCATTTTTCCACTCATATAGTTGCTCTTGAAAATTTGGCACAGCTGTCTACTTATTTCACCATCTTTGTCACTTATTTCTCCCAGTCTCCAAGTACATGGAGTTACGCAGTGTTGCAGAGAAGCATAGGCCAGCGGGCATTTTCTTTCATTTATATTCAACCATTGCAATGACGCAATTCCAGATCAACATAAACTCGATGTAGACTATCTCTTAAGTACAACTAAAAAAATACCAAGATTACTAAAACAATGAAAAACAAACTGCACAATGCTTCAAAATATTGTTCAGATATCAATGAAAATTGTCCTAGGACATAACTCAGGCCTTAGAATCTATGTTAAATCAGACAGATTTATTTTATATTTATATTGTAAAGGTGTGGTAAGTAAATGTAATAGGGTTTCTTTCTCATAGACTTGCACAAAGTAAAGCTATTTAGGAATTATTTTTCTTCTTTATAAGGAAATAATTTCTTTATAAGGTCAAAATCTTAAATTAAAAAACAAAAAATCTTGGAGATATCTCCAAAGGACAAAAAGTATAATCTCAGATTCGGAGTAAGAAATGACTTTCATAAATCTGTATTATGTAATATAGCAAGCTGATTAACAGCAGCAGCATTATACTTTTCATTAAATACCAATGTGTAGAGATTTTCTAAGCATTAACTACATAATTGAAGGAAGAAACAAGCACATTATAGAATTTTAAAATGAGATACAGGGTAATTAATATGTTACATGCTGTATAATATATCAAGTAATTTAAAGCAATTATAAAATTAAACTCTATAATTTTCTTGTACATCATATTGTGCGAGGTTTAAGTTTAACCTTTTAAAACCCCGTTTATATATTTTAGCATTGCTCCCAGAGTTAAGAGAATTGGAAGACACAAAATACCATGGTAATAAATTAATATTTCTGAATATTTGTATCATGTGTACAAATAGAAATATTTTATTATTTTGGTGGAAGATAGATTAATTTTCCTTGGACATGATAGATTTTTTTATACCAGAACATTTATGTTCAATTAAACATTAAATTTGTATGTTAGTTAAAAGTAGATGAGTTTATAAAAAATAGCAGTAATATCTAGAGTCAGCCACCTTAATAACAATCTAACATGTAAAAATGGTAATAATACACATATTGATGGGAAAAAAACAAGACACTTTAATGTAGAAAAACATGTTACTATTACTCATAAACTTATTTTTATCATAAAAATAAAATGGTCCTTTATCTATAGAAGTATTATCATAAAACAGTCATTATTGTAAATAGCAAGAAGAGAAGACTATCACAATTTTCTTAAGAAAATTATGGAAAAATACAATACTGAACAATAAAGATATATTAGTAAACATGCACACGCAAAAACATGTAAAATATAAATGTTTGAGGACGTTTTGAGTATTTAAATAAGTATTAATAGTTATAATTCTCACTGTCACTTAATTTTTACTTTAAAAAACAACAGAAACAAAACCACAAATAAGCAAGGTTATTTACTCAGGAACAATTAAACATACAGTGAATTAATACATCTTTAAAATACGTATTTTTAAAGTCTTGAGAGATTATCACGTTCCATCTACAATATTCTTAATTTACTAAATAATTTTATTTTCAGTGGATGGTGAAGTATTAAAAGTGTTTTATCAACTGTAAGAAATTCAAGCTATTCTGTCAAGGTATTAGCCCTATGGTTTCCTTTCCCAGCTCCTCAAAGATTCCATAAAATAACAAACTTCTTAAAGATGTATAAGGGTCACCGAGTTAAATTCATCCATTCCAGTCCATTTTAGTTCACTGATTCCTAAAATGTTGATGTTCACTCTTGCCATCTCCTTTTTGACTACTTCCAATTTGCCTTGATTCATGGACCTATCATTCTATGTTCCTAAGCAATATTGTTCTTTACAGCATCGGACGTTACTTTCATCACCAGTCACATCCACAACTGGGTATTGTTTTTGCTTTGAATTCGTCTCTTCATCCTTTCTGGAGTTTTTTCTCCACTGATCTCCAGTAGCATATGGGCACCTACTGACCTGGGGAGTTCATCTTTCAGTGTCCTATCTTTTTCAGTTTTCACATTGTTCATGGGGTTCTCAAGGCAAGAATACTGAAGTGGTTTACCATTCCTTTCTCCAGTGGACCACGTTTTGTCAGAACTCTCCACCATGACCTGTCCATCTTGGGTGGCCCTACAAGGCATGGCTCATAGCTTCATTGAGTTAGACAAGGCTGTGGTCCATGTGATAAGATCGGTTAGTTTTCTGTGATTGTGGTTTTCAGTCTGTTTGCCCTCTGATGGAGAAGGATAAGGGGCTTATGGAAGCTTCCTGATGGCAGAGATTGACTGAGGGGGAAACAGTCTTGAAAGAAAGCTGAGTGCTGAAGAATTGATGCTTTTGAACTGTGGTGTTGGAGAAGCCTCCCTTGGACTGCAAGGATATCCAATTAGTCCATCCTAAAGGAAATCAGTCCTGAATTCACTGGAAGGACTGATGCTAAAGCTGAAACTCCAATACTCTGACCACCTGATGTGAAGAACTGACTCATTTGAAAAGATTCTGATGTTGGGTAAGATTGAAGGTGGGAGGAGAAGGGGACGGTAGAGGATGAGATGGTTGGATGGCATCACCAACTCAATGGACAAGAGTTTGAATAGGCTCCAAGAGTTGGTGATGGATGGGAGGCCTGGTGTGCTGCAGTCCATTGGGGTCACAAGGAATCAATCGGACACGAGGTGTGGTGCAGTCCATAGGGGTCACAAAGGGTCGGACACGACTAAGCAACTTAACTGAACTAAAGTTGTATCTCTGAAAAACCAAATTATGAATTGATATTGTTTGACAGGAGTAACTGTGATAAGGCACAGTCCTTACTCGAGAATATCTGAGTGCTGTGTTCAACAGATTCATTGGTCAGCTTTGAACAATTCACAGCATTCCTTTTGTTTTGCTAGTTTTACATGGATAGCGGAAGTTCCTCATATACACTGGTGCTTGCTGCCCTTCACTGCTACTTCATAATGTTAGTTCAAATCATATAGAAGTTGTGATTAGAAGACTGATTCATCCCCTCCCAAATACACAGACACAAACACAGAACAAGGGGTGTGTACATTTTCAAGCATAATCCTCTTCCTCAGTCATGAATGATGATATGATGTCTAACAGTCAAAAAAAAAAATTACTGGAGACACCAACAAGCAAGAAAAACAAAGCCCACTGTCAAGAAACAAAGCAATCAACAGAGTCAAACTCAGAGATGCACAGGTGTTGAGACTATCAGGCAGGGAATTTAAAATATTGTATGACTGGTGCATTAAAGATTACCTTAGAAAAGATGGAGAATATCTCTTGCATGAAAAGCTAGAGAAATATCAGCAGATAGAGGAAGACTGTAGAAATCAAATGGTAGGCCTGTGGTGAAGAAGGATGTGATGTACCGTGGGGTCCTGGGCCTGGCAGACAGTGGGCAGTTGGAGGCGACTTTGGAGTAGCACTTGGAGGGCACAGTGAAGCATCCATCCATTGATGGAGTCCTGCTCACAGACTCACAAAGATTTAACCTGGGTTGCTGTGAGACCTTGTCAGATAAGCAGCCTAGCCCAGCACAGCTAAGCTCACCTCTGACCCCACTGGTATTCCTGTGGTGTGTCTAGAATCAGACAATGGGAGTATCATTATCCAGAAAATATCAGCGTCACAATGGTGTTGCACAAAATGACCTCCTGATGTTTTGTATCAATCAGTTCTCCAGCAGCCTATGATAGGACTACAGTCTGCCTTTGTTAATTATCTCAAAGAGTTTTTAAAGTTCAGTAGTTAGGCCTTTCATTTAATATGCATTGAACATTTTTCTATTAGCTTTAGAGTAAGCACCTTTCAACACTGTATGGGATGACCTACCAAAATACTAATACAAAAAAGATTTTGCCTTGAAGCAACAGGTCTAAATCACTTTGTATATAGAATTTTCTTATGGTCAATAAATCTGGTTGGATGCGAAAAACTAATCAAATGGAAATGTCAGAAATTATAGAAATTAGAATGTGGCAAAATGTTGGGAAGTTTGAAGTTAGGTTTATAGAGATCTTAAATGTCTAGTTAAGAGGTTAAGATATGGTTTAATTTTCAATGAGCGACCAAAAAGTTCTGAACAAAGGTAATGTTTAAGTAATGAATTAAGAAGATGTCTTCAGGGGTAACATATGAAATAAATTAGAGTAGGAAGAGGCTGACTTGTAGAAAAAGGTTGGAAACAGAGAAGAAGGCATGGATGAGAAAAATAAATCACAATGTACAACATATGGAATTATACAAACAATTTTATGGCTAGAAGGAATCTCAGAGATTATTATTTTAAATTCCCTGCCTTATATTCTGAACATTTGTGCATCTCTGAGTTTGACTTTGTTGATTGCTTTGTTTCTTGACTAGGAGTGGCTCAATCTCTCACATTTTTCAAATAAACAAACTAAAGCTCACAGAAACTTGATCAGAGTCACACAATTTGCTATTTTTTGAGATGGAATTCAAACTGCTCTTTCTTGGTTCTAAAGCCTGTTATCTTTTTTGAAAGCAAGGATAGAGTTTTCCCTACATATATGCTTGGCAAATCACCATACGAATTAAGTGAAAGAAATGAATAAACTAAAGAAAGAAGCTTCTAAAATGAAATGATGATATATTAACAGAAACAGAAGAATTCTTGAGAAGAAGGAGCCTTACTTTAGGTTTGGACCTAAATTTGTGAAGTGTTGCAATGACACTCTTCTATAGATATGTCAGATACAGAAATCTGATAGTTTGAGAAGTCACTGTATTATATTAATATTTCACTGTTCATTGATTCACTAATTCTTTTAAAGGTATTTGTTGTATGCATGTCATGTGCTAGGCATTATACTAAGTATTAGAAGTTTTGGACAAAGTCATAAAGATGACAGAATATAGGATAACATATGGTCAAGAAGTTGAGACCATGAGAAGTAGGAATAAAGTGAAGGAAAGAGAAGAGCAATCAAGAAGTAGAACGAGAATCAGGAGAGTTACTGTATTAGAGAGGCTAAAAAGATTAATAATGGCAGACAATAGGACATAACAAGGATAAAAAGTGTAAAAAGATACAGCAAATATAACCATGGAGAAAATCATTTAAAACAAATTGCTGGAAATAGGTGTCAAACTGTAGAGGGTCAAAGCTTAGTAGCTGATGAAGCGGAGAAGGCAATGGCACCCCACTCCAGTACTCTTGCCTGGAAAATCCCATGGACAGAGGAGCCTGGTGGGCTGCAGTCCATGGGGTCACTAAGAGTCGGACACGATTGAGCGACTTCACTTTCACTTTTCACTTTTCACTTTCATGCATTGGAGAAGGAAATGGCAACCCACTCCAGTGTTCTTGCCTGGAGAATCCCAGGGACGGGGGAGCCTGGTGGGCTGCCGTCTATGGGGTCGCACAGAGTTGGACACGACTGAAGCGACTTAGCAGCAGAAGCTGATGAAGAAGCGGGGAAAGCATATCTAAAAATACACAGTCAAGAAACATGACCTAAGTAAGACAGAGAAATCAACCATTCTCCAGGGGGCTTGAAGGTGCGGCAGATTAGAAAGAAGATACTATTAAGGAGATGGCAACAGGTCTCTTTAACAACAACTTGAGGAAAAACAAAATTAGTAAAGTAAGAGAGACTGAAATATAAGAGAAACAAAACAATTAACAGAGCGAAATTTCAGGGAAATTAAGGATAGTTAGAATCAAAAACACAAATAGGAGATTACTTGTGATGTAATAGATCACTTTCCTCTTAGACAAGGCTTCTAAGAGTAAAGGAGGTTGGTAACAATGCAAAGAAATTATGGCAAAAAGATGAGGAGGTAGCTCAGGAAGTGTGAATTACTTGGATTTGATCACATTCACTAAGGGCTCTTGGCACTACTTCTCAGCGAATCTACGGGAAAACACTCTGTATTTCACACAAGAATCTCATCCTCCTGCTACTCCACTAGTTTTGTGACAAAAAAAGTGTGAAAGTGTTAGTCATTCAGTCATGTCTGACTCTCTGTGACCCCATGGACTCTAGCCCACCAAGTTCCTCTGTTCATGTAATTCTTCAGCCAAGAAAACTGGAGTGGGTAGCCATTCTCTTCTCCAGGGGATCTTCCCAATCTAGGGATTCAACACGGGTCTCTCGCACTGCAGGCAGATTCTTTACTTTCTGAGTCATCAGAGAAGCCCTTTTTTGAGCTTTGTGAGAACCTTTCTCTAACTTGGGTCCCCATCATGACCCCAAATACCTCAAGATAAGACCACTCGCTGCCTCTCTTCAAACGTGATGGCATCTCACAGTACTACTCTAGCCCCAGGTCAGACCCTTCCCAGAACCTTACTCCATTCTGGCACCAAAACAACTTAGGATACATTTAGATGTCTCAGGTAGATCACTTCTATTTAAGCATCTTATTTGTATAAATCTTAGTATCAAGTACAGAGAAAGCCCAGTTGTCCCTTGACAGCTTCTTCTCTCTAAATTCTTCATTTCCTCTATTATCTTCTGTACCATTTTAATTTTCTTTATTCTCCTAGCTGTATTTTCAAGAATCTTCATCTATTGTTAACTAACTTCCTTATGTCATCAACTTTTCTGCAGAATAGTTTCTGCATATCCCTATCTCAAACAGCACTTAGCTCAACCCTGCAGACTCTCCTTCCAGTGTAACTCTCATCTGCAGAAGCTACTTATTCTTTCACATTTCATAGTCCATGGATTCAGAAGAGACTGGCTCCCTAGGGACACTCTGGCCATTGTTCTTTCACTGTAACATACATGTTCTAATTTCTATCAAGCATGCCACCTGGCCATAAGACCCATTATTAACTCAGGTTGCTAATAACTATCAACTTCCAGCCAATATCCCTTAGTCATTGATTATTTGGGGAATTTTTATCAGCCATTTTCTTTAGATAAATTCCATGATGATTCCAGGAGATTTCAATGTACATGCAGGAAATTGTTCAATCATCTTGAACCCTAACTCTTGGATCTTTGAAATGTCAATAATTCTCACTTTTCCCCTGCATCAGCACTCTTTGCTGGGGAAATATGGTGAATCTTAGAATCCAGTGAAACTATGCAAACTCTAAAATACTAAACTCTAATATCAAACTGATGATAATCATTAATTATTTCAGGTGTTTTATAATCTCACTTCTACTTTACTTGATCTCCATTTAACACTTTTCATTCCATGGACCTACCAATTTCTGTCAGAATATAGTACCTCTCTACTTTCCTTCCTTCCTTAATCATCGTAGACTCTGTGATTGATCATCTGAACCACTTCTATAAAAACAGATTCCCTTCTATCCCAAATCTTCCAAATATGCATCAAAACCCTAAAATCGATTCTATGCCATAATGATTTTTCTACATTTAGGCAACTGGATATTTCTTAAGTAGAGCATGCATTCATACAGGTTAGCACTTTGCAAATTCATAGTTTCTAACATCTGCTGTGTTGGTATCATTAACAATCTTTCTACTTATATTTAATCAGTTCCCATCAGATTTTACACAATGACTATTTAAACTTTCTCATCATATTCAACCTTTGGGAATCCTCAGGAATTTGTCTCAAAAATAACCATAGAATCTCAATTATAGCAACAACAACATTGAGGTTATCAAATATAATTACCTTCGATTAACATCCTTTTAAAATTTACTTAGTTCCAACTCCTTCATCTATTTCCCTCCTGTCTCAATGGTAAATAGGAACTTTTTACATTTAGAAACTCCATCTGTGTGGTTAGCCCCACCCACTGCTCTAAGACTTTTCTTATAGTCATCCTTTCTTTTTCCTTTATTCTTTTTTCCCTTCTTTTCCCTTTCTTTTCCCCTTATTCTTTTTTCCCCTAAAGGATTGTTTCCTCCAAGCCTATAAACATAGGATGTATTTCTTATTCTGAAAGAAAGAAACCTAGTCTGATGTCATATGCCCCTGTCCAATATTTCTCCACACTCCTTTGATGTATTTATTATCTCCCAATCATGCCTCAGGCCCTGCAATCTGCTTTTCTCCTCTCACCATCTTTCTGAAATCCCTGAGTTGGAATCATCAATGATTTCTTCCTTGACAAAGCTAATGGTATTTTTCATACACCTTTACTTTCATTTATTTTTATTGTTGACATTATCTCTTTCTTCTTCAAATTATTTTTTCAAGCTCTATTCTTCTTACTTTTCTATTCTTCCTTCACTGTGTCCTTCAGAAGCTTCTCTTTCTCTGTCTGTCAATTTTCCATGGCAGAGGAAAACTCCCTGGCCTTCATTTGATGGGTAGTATCTCTGGCTGATTTCATTTTCATTTTTGTAGCTACTTTCCACGAGTAGTAAATTTACTCCTAAATGATTATACATAGCCTAAACTTCTTTAAGCTTTAAAATTATTTAATTTACTTCTTGCTAGAAGCTTCCGCCAGCCTTTTCAATAATTCTAAAACGAAACTTGTCTCTCAACTAAACTGATTCCTCTCCTAACAATTCCCCCATCTCTGTTAAGGTACCACATGCACCCAGTTACTCAGCCAATAAAACTGGAATATTTCTAGACTCTTGGCTTCCCCTCAACATCCAAATCTGATTATTTACCAGGTGATATTGAATTTAATTGATTGGCTCTCATCACTTATCTCTCCATGCAGTACCTTACTTAGTTCAGACCCTCAAAGAACTTTTGTTGTCCAAGACCAAGGCAAATACCTCAGTATGTGTTTTTCTTTTTCATACACTTTTCTTTCATCAACCATCCCCACAGTCTCTAGAGTGAATAAATGTACTACAGCCATCCCGAAACTAAAACTCTTCAAAGTACCTCTGTCACAGACAGTCTTAGATTTAAGTTCCTTAACAGAGGATACAAGGTTATTCACTATCAGGACCATCTCTATCATTGCATATTCATCCCTTGCCATTCCCTGCCTTGTAACGAATGCTGCAACAGCTCTAAACACAGTGCTTATTACGCCAGTAACTTTGCTTATGCACGCGTGAGTGCTAAGTCACTTCAGTTGTGTCCGACCCTTTGCAACTCTATGGACTGTAGCCCACCAGGCTCCTCTGTCCATGGGATTCTCCAGGCAAGAATACTGGAGTGGGTTTACATGCCCTCCTCCAGGGGACCTTCCCAACCCAGGGATCGAATCCATGTCTCTTTTGTCTCTTGCACTGGCAGGCAGGTTCTTTACCACTAGCGCTACCTTACTCAACTTAAATATTTCTAATTCTTCCTTTAAGATACAGCCCACCTGTCATCTCCTCCATCACATCTTTATGCAAAAGTTGCCATTATGGTACCACCATCAATGGCACCATCAATGTGTCAAAAGTTGCCACCATCAATGTTCAGTTCAGTTCAGTCGCTCAGTTGTGTCCGACTCTTTGCGACCCCATGAATCGCAGTACGCCAGGCTTCCCTGTCCATCACCAACTCCCAGAGTTCACTCAGATTCACGTCCATTGAGTCCGTGATGCCATCCAGCCATCTCATCCTCAGTCGTCCCCTTTTCCTCCTGCCCCCAATCCCTCCCAGCATCAGGGTCTTTTCCAATGAGTCAACTCTTCGCATGAGGTGGCCAAAGTACTGGAGTTTCAGCTTTAGCATCATTCCTTCCAAAGAAATCCCAGGGCTGATCTCCTTCAGAATGGACTGGTTGGATCTCCTTGCAGTCCAAGGGACTCTCAAGAGTCTTCTCCAACACCACAGTTCAAAACCATCAATTCTTCGGTGCTCAGCCTTCTTCACAGTCCAACTCTCACATCCATACATGACCACATGAAAAACCATAGCCTTGACTAGACAGACCTTAGTCAGCAAAGTAATGTCTCTGCTTTTGAATATGCTATCTAGGTTGGTCATAACTTTTCTTCCAAGGAGTAAGTGTATAGCTTTAAGTTAAGATAAATACTTCAGGGGGAAAGTAAGATATGAGGATAGATTTTAAAATATAAAAGATATATTAATTGAAATAAAGGATATATCTTAGAGGGATATCAATAAAAGGTAACATGATATCCATTCCAAATATGTTTGTTTAAATTTTGAATGTGTTTTAAAATACGCAATGATCAAAGATAATTTTGCCCTGGTCAGTGTAACTTGTCCAGAGGAAAAAAGTCTTGATCCCTAATATTAGTTAAATATTTGTTTCCTGAGGTAATATAAAAGAAGTTTAGCAAACACTAAGCTTCTATTCATCTGTTCCAAAGAGACAGCATGCATAATATTTTATTTTACAAATGTAAGTAGAGAAGACAATGGTTCTGATTCTTCACATATTGAGGATGCCATGTTGAGTTAACTATTATACATTTATTCTATTCCTAAAATTCCAGATTTTATACAGCCAAACTATGGTCCACTTGGAACTATTAACACATATTTATTCACAGAAGGGGAATTTCCAGACCATGACAGTAAATGCCACCTTGAAATATAGACTGGGAAACTGAATGCTTAGAAAGTTGGTGCCAATTTCTTTTTATTCTTTTCACAATCCTCAATAAAGAGGTCATTTTTCCCTTGAATGTTCAGTCATTTTTTTCTCCAGTAGGTAATTAGAGAGAACTTGGATAATTTAGATCAAAACCATTTGTCAAGAGAAAGAGATTGCTCCAGACTTGGACTTCATCAAAAATGTAAAAGAACAATGAAGCAAGGGAACTGAACTGAGGATGTCTCCAAGAATGGATTCAATGTCCAGATATGTAAGTATAGTGGAAGCAAATTGGGAAAGGTAAAGGGGTAAACAGAGTGGATAAAAGAATCAGTGAGTTAAAAGTAACTCAGTGAAAGAAGAAGAAAGAACCATGTGCAGTTATTGTCCAAGAGTGAAGCATTTGTAATAACTATAAATGGAAAGTAATCTTTCAAAGTTATATAAAAAATTTAGTTTTTAAAAAATATTTCAAAGGTAGAGCAGTTTCAAGTGATGATAATATTCACAGCATGACCATGGGAGGGAGTAACTAAAGCAGAACTGAGAGTAAAGCTCACTACCTCCAATTTGAGATACTCAAGGAAGTGAGTGGGTGAATGCTAACATTGCCAGGAGAAGGAAATGGAAAACTACTCCAGCATTCTTGCCTGGAGAATCCCAAGGACAGAGAAGCCTGGCGGACTATAGTCCATGGGGTCGAGAAGAGCTGGACATGACTGAGTGCGCACACACACGACATCACTCAGATACATGGCAGGAATTATGATAAAGAGGAAGACTAAGGCCACATGCTGAAATCTTCAGTAAATAAAACAGTATATCCAAGAAGTCAACAGATGATATCAACATGTAAGGGAAATGCATGGCAGTGTTCAGTTGCAATATGTACAAAGGTACAGGGGTTAAACAAGACGCATTAAACATTATGGTAATAAATAAAGGAGAAGGGATAGCTGACTAGATGAGTTTTTGTATCTTCAATAATCCCCAGAATCTCATAGTGGACTGAAGTGGGAGTCAGAAGAACTAAGTAACTCAGAAAGTTAGCAGAGAGAAGTAAATGTTCAAAGTCACTTAAAAAAAACAAATGAAGGAAATCTTAAGCTGAAAATTCAATACAGTATTTACTATTTCTGTGGAATACAATAGGAATGCAATAGGCAAGAAGCCTAGAGGTAGATGAAGGAATATTAACTATCTATTCTGGTTCTTGGTATGGGTAGTAGATTCCTAAATGTTTATTTTACTACTATGCTTTGAAACATGCAGTCATGCTTTTGTATGAATCAAACTAATAATAATAAAAGATAATATTGCTGAAAGCAACTAAAGAACTGGATTCTTACAATGGCTATCCAATTTTTCCAGAGTACACTAGACTCACAAATTCGAATCATTTAAGTGACAACAAATCTTAGAGTAAGTTATTTGATCATTTCTTTTCTATGTTTTCCTTTAATATAAACATCAGTGATACTGTGTGCCCTGACCACAAACTAAATTATGGTACAAAAGACAGTTCAGAAATCTCTCTTTCAAAATAGGCCAGCTAGGCTGAGGTTGAGAAACAGAAAAAGAATATGAAATTGATAATCAACCTAGAGCTGTTCATGGACCGGCTCTATCTATGTTGGTTCACTGAAAGAATAAATAATATGGAGCAATCTACTTGTTGATAGCTAAGAAAAATATAGGGCATAAAAACTAATGTGATGCATGATTTTAATTTATGGTTAAGTGAAAAGATACCAGCATAAGAATTCTATAGTCAATAATATCTCATTCATGCCACCCCGCTTAAAAAAGGTCTTACCCAATTATAAGAATAGGTATATAACTATTTTTCACATTTTCGTAAGATAAATTTATAATCATTGCAACCAAAAAAGAGTTTGAAAGTAACATACAGCAATAATAAAGATGACAAACACTAACAATAAAAAAACGAAAATTATTTAGTATTGAAGCAAAAAAATAGAAAAAAGAGACTAAGAAATGTAAAAGAAAATAAAACATAGCAATAACCACTACAGTATAGTAAACTGAAGGCACTAAATTTCAGATACACGTACAGAAAGACATCACAAAACTTGAATTATTAGGAATTTATTGTTGATACTATCTCTTATGTTTCCTTCCATATTTGTCTAAATGAATTCAATCTTAGGTATTTACCCACTAGTTTCAATTATTGTTTCTAAGCTCTTTCGTTATCAACTCTCAATTAACTTAACTAATAGGATAAAAGTGGCCACAAAGAACCCAAATCACTCTGAAACTATAGTCAGAGTGAGTACAGCACATTAATTCCCTATCTGTATAGCTGAACCCACAACCACATTATCATTGCTCTTCTTTTCTCTGTCTACAGGGCCTCAAAATGTTGTCACTGAACTGGCTCAAATCCCTACAGCTATGTTTAGCCTTGAGAAACTGCAAGCTTTAGAGACCTTCTTTCCCTGCTAGATTTCCTTCTGGGAATAACTAGAGACATAATCCTCCTTTCTGTTAAATGCCAGGTAATTTTATTTCTCTTCAATACAAGGAGAATGGTGGGAGAGTAGAAATGAACAAGGATTTTCCCACAAACCCAGTATTCTCCAGGGATCCAGATTCATCTACTATAACCAATGAGTAGACCACAGCTACCCTTGATAAAGTAACCATAAACCTGAGTTCAGCCTCCGTTCAATCTAAGCACTTTTCAAAGGCTGATTTGGAGGGAGGCAGAAGTGGGTTGTTATCAGCTAGTGCTGTCTGAATATCTAATTATGAACTCTCCAGAGGAAGATGAGCTCTCAACTGTATTAATCTTTAAAAATACTGTTATTCTACTTTTCCATGTAATGATTCAAAAGTAATTTCTGGTGAATCACATTTTTAGAATCATCACAGAGATGATCCCAGCCCAATACAATTAAATTGTTTATATATGCTTTATTTCCTACTTTTTTACAAGGATAATATTTCTATATTTCATCAGTAACTACAAACAAATATATATATATATATAAATAGTAGTGAGTTATTATCAATAGACAGGCACATGCAATTCTACGAACAGACTCAATTGTAAGAAAAAAATACCTGCCATCCCTGTGATGATGTTCAATGCTCTGACTGTATCTGGAGCGAGGTAGAGTAAGAAAATGACTGAAAGCATGGCAGAAACAAGAACATAAATGAGACTCAGGAAGAAAATGAAGACGGTATAGTTTAATTTTTAAAAGTGAGATTCAAAAAAGATAAGCAGAGAGCAAGCAAAGCAAATGAAAATCGTTACTGGAAAGTTTGCTCCTTCTTCTCAATGTCCATTGTAATACGGCAGTGCTAAAGGTTAAAATGGCCTAAATATTCTAAAACAAAACACAACAGAATGTAACGAATTGAGATTTAAACAAATAATATTTAAAAATAAAATTTTATCAATTATCACAAACATCTTCAGCACCATCTATAAAATGTATCATAATACAGATGCTTCCTCACTTTGGGGGATGAAAGGTAGGAAAAGAGAAATAATAAAATAACCAGAAAACTTGAGAAGAAAATATTAAAAGAGATCATTTTGAATACTTATCACACTCAGGGGATATCATAAGGCAATGATTTCTTTTACAATCATTACTAATTAAAAGTAACTAAAAGAGTTTATAAAATTTCATTTAGTAGGGAACAAATTGAATACTTCATTTGAATATTTCTTTATTTTAATATTACTTTATTTTGAATATTAATTATTTGAAATTAACTTTATTTGAATATTAATTTTATTTTTAAAATGTATTGGATGCTATCCCATTTTCCAGTCACTGTTTATTACATGCTATTGATTCTGCTGCACTTCATGCCTCATGACTTACCATAAGCCATCAAAGTAGTACATTTTCATTTTTACCCCCCTCTGTAGCTGATTCTCTTATTTCCATAGCACTAATAAAATTTAAAAAAATTTTTTTTAATCTTTCATGTCAAAACACTTAATTTTGGCAGATTACCATTATACTTCAATAAAAAATGGAAACCCACCTTGATCTCTCTCAACATCTCTAAAGAGGACATATACATTTGTATCTTCACTTGCCCTATTCTTCTCCAAAAAAGGAAGAGATTCCTCTACTTTGTAATCCTACTTCCCATATGGCCTCGCTTCATTCATTTTTGTCTCACGCCTTCCCTTCCACGATCACATTTAATTCTCAAAATAAAACTTCAGTAACTCTGCCTTCCTCTCTTTTTTCATCATAAAACATTTTAGATATATCTACAATTCTTGCTATCACTGTCTCACTTTTCAGTCATGCCTAAAGTTTACTGTAATTTGACTTCTGCCTCTACAATTCTCTTCAAGGTATTCTGTGAGTTTTATCTGTGAAATTCTAAAATATCCTTTAATTTCTTCTTGATCTTCATTATGCTCCATTTATCTATGGCTTTAGACACTGATTGTCAACCTCTGTTTCTTGACACTGTCTTGGTTTTTGAAACACTATTCTCTCAGGCTATTACAAATTTGTGTGTGAGCTCAGTCTTGTCTGACTCTTTGCTACCCTACGGACTGTATGTAGCCCACCGGGCTGCTCTGTCCATGGAACTTTCCAGGCAAGAATACTGGAGTGGGTTGCATTTTCTCTTCCAGGGGATCTTCCCAACCCAGGGATCGAGTCTCTTGAGTCTCTTCCATTGGCAGGTGGATTCTTTAATAGTGTCTGTTAACACTTAACTAGCACCACATACTCCATTAAAGTTTTGTCTATGTCTCACTTAACTACTCATAACAACCCTTCGAGATAGCGTCTAGTGTTCCCACAGACAGAAAACTGGCGCTGAGTGCTTGCGCACAGCTGTAAAGTAAGGAGCACAATTGGCTTTTAAACTCAGGGCTTCCTTCAGCCAAAACTCAGGCTCTTAAACATGTACACGTTGGCCTGGTCTCCCACCTACTAACTGTTTCTTTATCCATTTCACTTATTGATTCTCTTTCTTTTATTCCTCAGAGGCAGTGGTTTCCCAAGATTTTTCCTTGGCTTTCTTCATACTCAAACACATTCTTTCTGGATAATACTATTTGTTTTTATAGCGTAAATTCTCACTTTGGTTTAACCTTGATTTTTCTTTGGGTTTCACATCTCCAGCAGCTTCCTGAGATCTCGACACGGCTGCTTGAGTGTCATGTAAGCATTTCAGTAAAACACATGCTAATTGTGAGACATGTGAGACATTGGCCAATTTGAACATCTGGGGCTGCAATTGTAAGTAAGACAGCTGGAGCAGTAGCTTTCCAACGTTCTTTTTAAGCAGAAGGCCATTTGTTTTTTTAAACAAAATTTATGTCAAACCAATATTTAGGAATCCAATAAAATCCGAATGGCACTGTCTACAGAGGGAGTAAGAAGCCTAGATCCTACCCATTTGGCTTCATCCTTACCTACAACAGCATTCCTTCACATATCTTTAGAATCTAGAACCCTATCATTTTAAAGGGCCTCCTAGTAGTTAATTATAATTCTTTAATCCTCTTTGGAATTTAATATAATACTTCAGCTATTTATTTTCTTGTAATCTCAGTTTCAACTGAGAATTTAAATATTTGATAAACCAAGCTATAAAGTCTCAAAATTTAACTTATCCATTTTCCTTATTTTCTACATTCAATTGATTTATAACCATTGCTCATTCTAATGCCTAAATAACTCAGATTTATCCCTTGTTTTCCTTTTTTACTGCCACTATAAATCAGGCTTAACATGTCCACTGAAATAATCTCCTATTAAGCCTCTCTTCAGAGCCCAACCCTCTCCCAAGCCACCCTGCCTACAGAACTATACTTATAAATTATGATTCTGATCATGTAGGTACATTGCTCCAAATCCTTCAATTAATATCCATCTCAAAAAACAAGTACATATTCTTCAAAATTGTAAAAAAACACTAATTTCTAAGCTACATTCAATCTTCATCTCCTATTACTTCACTTTTCCCATACCATCACTTTTCATCTAGGTACAGCAGACTGTCTAAATATATTCCATACTTTCCTAACTTTCAGACTAAGTTCATGCTCAACACTCATGCTCCACACTCTGCCAAGAATGTCCTGTCCATCATTCCCTCTCTGTCTCCATTTCATTGTCTTTCAAAATTCTACTAATTTTTAAAGTCCAACTTCTCTTAGAAGCTCTTTCCAATAGATTCAAGCAAGTCATTTCCTCTCCAATCTGTTCTAATCCTATTATGCTTAGGCCTCATGGTCTTTTACATTTTATAACTAGTTACTATATTGTATATAATCAATTGGATCAGGTGCTTATCTAGACCAGGATAATGCCTACTCTAAATCTTTGTGCAGAATGCCTAACCCACTCAATAAATATATTTTGAGTTGAACTCAAAAGTAAAGCAGAATTATTATCTTTTCATGTGGAACCTACTGTTTAAAGAGAGCAGTCATTCATATAATCCCAGAAACACTCTGGAACAGTAAACAAAAGATTAAAAACCTATGTAGTATAAGACATAAGGATAACAGTATCAAAAAGATTTTTCTGGCTTTACGAAGAGTAGAAAGAATACCCAACAGTAGTGATGTTGGGATTTACTGCATTAAAAAGGAATAGACTGTCTCTGAAAATTACTTAAGGGTAACAAAGATGTGTAAAATTCAAAGCTGTTAAAATTTTCATATTCATAGAGCATATATATATATATATAATCACCCAACTTTTAATATTTTCCTTGAGAAGCTTAGAATAAATTTCATCTCTGTAAAGCCAAAGAAAACACTATACAGGAATCCTCATCATGATGCAACAGTCTGTTTTATTTCCCTTTTTGTGATGGTCAATTTTATGTATCAACTTAACTGGCCAAGGGGTGCTCACCTTAAACATTATTTCTGGGAATGTATGTAAAGGTATCTCAGGATGAGACTCTCATTTGATTCAGTGGAATCAGTACATCGCCCACTCCAGTGTGGGTGGACATCAGGCATGAGCTTGACATCTCACAGCTCTCTGGCCCTCTGACTGAGATTGATTAATACACCACTGGCTCACCCGGTTCTCAGGGCTTTGTACTCTGAATTATACCATTATTTCACAAGTCTCCAGCATGCAGACAGCAGATGGTAGACCTTTTCAGCTTGTATAATCATGTGAGCCAATTCCTCATAGTAAATCTATCTATCACCTATCTATATATTTATCTATCGATCTATCATCAGTCTTTCTCTATCCAGCCTAACAGTTCTGTTTCTCTGGATAACAGTGACTATATGCTTTTCCATAGACATGTTATACCTCTTAACATAATCTGGTCATGATTCCCCTTGGAGTAATAGTATAAAAGTGCATCTGTGAATATTACAGAAATTAACCATACTATTTTAGTAAGTCCCCTAAAATTCACCTAAGATACAGTGGTCATTTGCTGCATCCACTTACAGCAATTTAAAAACATTTTATTTACACTTCTCCATTAAAGCATGCTTACTTTTCTCCCGAAATTAATAAAATCTATGCAATAAATAATGTCCTAAATGTACATAAGGAGTTAAAGTAAGTTATTTTAAATATTGCATTTAATCCAATCTGTTTGAAATTTTTAAAAAATTGAGCAGAACTTTAACTCATTGCAAAAGAATAAAACAGGAAACTAAAACATGACTAAATTTTTTCTTTTTGGTCTAAGCCCCTTTACTTCTTTTTTAAAAATTACATTTATTTATTTTTAATTGAAGGATAATTGCTAAGTTTATTATCTATCTATAGAGTCAGGAAATACAAATTTAATAACAATGGAACAAAATTACATAGCCATAGAAGAGACTTCAGGCTTAAGATATGTGCCTAACAAGTGGTACACAATATAAGTCTGAAGGGCACTTTTGAGAGGGGAGATATCACAGTTGGCTGGTATGGAGCCATTGAGATTAAAGTTGGGGTTTTGAAATAACAACAGCTCACAGTTTTCCAGCACTTACTGCATGAGACATCACAAGAGGTGCTTATCCATATTTTCTTATTTTAGTTCTCACAATGACAAAGCCGTTAGGTAACAGAAAACTGGTCATAGTAGCATAATCAAGCTGAGGCTTGTTTTCCCCCACATATAAGAATAAAAACGAGAAAAACTATTAAAAATTCCAACATATGGAGGCTGAACAACACGCTGTTGGTTGCTGAATAACCAACAACTCACAGAACAAATCAATAAAAAGAAATTAAAATATGCATAGAAATGAATGAAAATGAAAACACAACAACCCAAAACCTATGGGACACTGTAAAAGCAGCGCTAAGAGGAAGGTTCATAGCAATACAGGCTTACCTCAGGAAACAAGAAAAAAGTCAAATAAATTACCTAACTCTACACCTAAAGCAACTAGAAAAGGAAGAAATGAAGAACCCCAGGGTTAATAGAGGGAAAGAAATCTTAAAAATTAGGGCAGAAATAAATGTAAAAGAAACAAAAGAGACCATATCAAAAGTCAGCAAAGCCAAAAGCTGGTTCTTTGAGAAGATAAATAAAATTGACAAACCATTAGCCAGACTCATCAAGAAAAAAGGGAGAAAAATCAAATAAATAAAATTAGAAATGAAAATGGAGAGATCACAACAGACAACTCAGAAATACAAAGGATCATAAGGGACTATTATCAGCAACTATATGCCAATAAAATGGACAGCTTGGAAGAAATGGACAAATTCTTAGAAAACTACAATTTTCCAAAACTGAACCAAGAAGAAATAGAAAATCTCAACAGACCCATCACAAGCATGGAAATGGAAACTGTAATCAGAAATCTTCCAACAAACAAAAGCCCAGGTCCAGATGGCTTGACAGCTGAATTCTACCAAAAATTTAGAGAAGAGCTAACACCTATCCTACTCAAACTCTTCCAGAAAATTGCAGAGGAAGGTAAACTTCCAAACTCATTCTATGAAGCCACCATCACCCTAATACCAAAACCCGACAAAGATGCCACATAAAAAGCAAACTACAGGTCAATATCACTGATGAACATAGATGCAAAAATCCTTAACAAAATTCTAGCAAACAGGATCCAACAACATATTAAAAAGATCATACATCATGACCAAGTGGGCTTTATCCCAGGGATGCAAGGATTCTTCAATATCTGCAAATCAATCAATGTAATACACCACATTAACAAATTGAAAGATAAAACCCATATGATTACCTCAATAGATACAGAGAAAGCCCTTGACAAAATTCAACATCTATCTATTTATGATAAAAACCCTCCAGAAAGCAGGAATAGAAGGAACATACCTCAACATAATAAAAGCTATATATATGACAAACCCACAGCAAATATTATCCTCAATTGTGAAAAATTGATACTCTACATAGAAAACCCTAAAGACTCCACCAGAAAACTACTAGAGCTAATCAATGAATATAGTAAAGTTGCAGGATATAAAATCAACACACAGAAATCCCTTGCATTCCTATACACTAACAATGAGAAAACAGAAAGAGAAATTAAGGAAACAATTCCATTCAGCGTTGCAACAAAAAGAATAAAATACTCAGTAATATATCTACCTAAAGCCAGGCTTCAGCAATACGTGAACCATGAACTTCCAGATGTTCAAGCTGGTTTTAGAAAAGGCAGAGGAACCAGAGACCAAATTGCCAACATCTGGATCATCGAAAAAAACAAGAGAATTCCAGAAAAACATCTATTTTCTGCTTTATTGACTATGCCAAAGCCTTTGACTGTGGGCGTTCACAAGAAACTGTGGAAAATTCTGAAAGAGATGGGCAATACCAGACCACCTGATCTGCTCTTGAGAAACCTCTATGCAGGTCAGGAAGCAACAGTTAGAACTGGACATGAAACAACAGACTGGTTTCAAATAGGAAACGGAGTATGTCAAGGCTGTATATTGTCACCGCTGCTTATTTAACTTTTACGCAGAGTACATCATGAGAAACGCTGGACTGGAAGAAACACAAGCTGGAATCAAGATTGCCAGGAGAAATATCAATAACTTCAGATATGCAGATGACACCACCATTATGGCAGAAAGTGAAGAGGAACTAAAAAGCCTCTTGATGAAAGTGAAAGTGGAGAGTGAAAAAGTTGGCTTAAAGCTCAACATTCAGAAAATGAAGATCATGGCATCTGGTCCCATCACTTCATGGCAAATAGATGGGGAAACAGTACAAACAGTGTCAGACTTTATTTTCTGGGGCTCCAAAATCACTGCAGATGGTGGATTGTAGCCATAAAATTAAATGACACTTACTCCTTGGAAGAAAAGTTATGACCAACCTAGATAGCATATTCAAAAGCAGAGGCATTAGTTTACCAACAATGGTCCGTCTAGTCAAGGCTATGGTTTTTCCAGTGGTCATGTATGGATGTGAGTTGGACTGTGAAGAAGACTGAGCGCCAAAGAATTGATGCTTTTGAACTGTGGTGTTGGAGAAGACTCTTGCAAGTCCCTTGGACTGCAATGAGATCCACCTAGTCCATTGTGAAGGAGATCAGCCCTGGGATTTCTTTGGAAGGAATGATGCTAAAGCTGAAACTCCAGTATTTTGGCCACCTCATGCAAAGAGTTGACTCACTGGAAAAGTCTCTGATGCTGGGAGAGATTGGGGGCAGGAGGAGAAGGGGATGACAGAGGATGAGATGGCTGGATGGCATCACTGACTAGATGGACGTGAGTCTGAGTGAACTCCAGGAGTTGGTGATGGACAGGGAGGCCTGGTGTGCTGGGATTCATGGAGTCACAAAGAGTCAGACATGACTGAGCGACTGAACTGAACTGAACTGAAAGAAACAAAAGACCTATATATAGAAAACTATAAAACACTGGTGAAAGCAATCAAAGAGGACACAAATAGATGGAGAAATATACTGTGTTCAGGGATCAGAAAGAATCAATATAGTGAAAATGAGTATACTACCTAAAGCAATCTATAGATTCAATGCAATCCCTATCAAGCTACCAACAGTATTTTTCAGAGAATTAGAACAAATAATTTCACAATTTGTATGGAAATACAAAAAACCTCGAGTAGCCAAAGCAATCTTGAGAAAGAAGAATGGAACTGGAGAAATCAACCTGCCTGACTTCAGGCTCTACTACAAAGCCACAATCAAGAGAGTATGGTACTGGCACAAAGACAGAAATATAGATCAATGTAATAAAATAGAAAGCCCAGAGATAAAGCCACACACCATGGACACCTTATCTTTGACAAAGGAGGCAAGAATATACAATGGAGAAAAGACAATCTCTTTAATAAGTGGTGCTGGGAAAACTGGTCAACCACTTGTAAAAGAATGAAACCAGAACACTTTCTAACACCATACACAAAAATAAACTCAAAATGGATTAAAGATCTAAATATAAGACCAGAAACAATAAAACTCCTAGAGGAAAACATAGGCAAAACACTCTCTGACATACATCACAGCAGGATCCTCTATGACCCACCTCCCAGAATACTGGAAATGAAAGCAAAAATAAACAAATGGGACCTAATTAAAATGAAAAGCTTCTGCACAACAAAGGAAACTATAAGCAAGGTGAAAATACAGCCTTCAGAATAGGAGGAAATAATAGCAACAAAGCCACTGACAAATAGTTAATCTCAAAAAATATACAAGCAATTCCTGCAGCTCAATTCCAGAAAAATAAATGACCTAATCAAAAAGTGGGCCAAAGAACTAAACAGACATTTCTCCAAAGAAGACATACAGGTGGCTAACAAACATATGAAAAGATGCTCAACATCACTCATTATTAGAGAAATGCAAATCAAAACCACAATGAGGTACCATTTCACGTCAGTCAGAATGGCTGCTATCAAAAAGTCTACAAGAAATAAATGCTGGAGAGGGTGTGGAGAAAAGGGAACCCTCTTACACTGTTGGTGAGAATGCAAACTAGTCCAGTCACTATTGGAGAACAGTGTGGAGATTCCTCAAAAAACTGAAAATAGAACTGCCATATGATCCAGCAATCCCACTTCTGGGCATACACACAGAGGAAACCAGAATTGAAAGAGACACGTGTACCCCAATGTTCATTGCAGCACTGTTTATGATAGCCAGGACATGAAAGCAACCTAGATGTCCATCAGTAGACGAATGGATAAGAATACTATGGTACATATACACAATGGAATATTACTCAGCCATTAAAAAGAATACATTTGAATCAGTTCTAATGAGGTGGATGAAAATGGAGCCTATTATACAGAGTGATGGAGAAGGCAATGGCACCCTACTCCAGTACTCTTGCCTGGAAAATCCCATGGGTGGAGGAGCCTGGTGGGCTGCAGTCCATGGGGTCGCTAAGAGTCAGACACGACTGAGCGACTTCACTTTCACATTTCCCATTCATGCATTGGGAGAAGGAAATGGCAACCCACTCCAGTGTTCTTGCCTGGAGAATCCCAGGGACGTGGGAGCCTGGTAGGCTGCTCTCTATGGGGTCGCACAGAGTCGGACACAACTGAAGCGACTTAGCAGCAGCAGCAGCAGCAGCATACAGAGTGAAGTAAGCCAGAAAGAAAAAACACCAATACAGTATACTAACGCATATATATGGAATTTAGAAACATGGTAATGATAACCCTGTATGCGAGACAGCAGAAGAGACACAGATGCATAGAACAGTCTTTTGGACTCGTGGGAGAGGGCAAGGGTGGGATGATACGGGAGAATGGCATTGAAACATGTAAATTATCACATGTGAAACGAATCGCCAGTCCAGGTTCAATGCATGATACAGGGTGCTCGGGGCTGGTGCACTGTGATGACCCAGAGGGATGGGATGGGAATGGGGAGGGAGGTAGGAGGGGGGTTCAGGATGGGGAACACATGTACACCGCCATGGGGCAGATTCATGTCAATGTATGGCAAAACAAATACAATACTGTAAAATAATGTAAATAAATAAATGGAAAAAAAGAAGTCTAGTAGTAGACAGTCTGGGCTGATTGCAGATGCTTGAAACATCATCAAGGTTCTGGCCCCTTCTAACTTCCTGCTCTGCCAAGCTCTGGGTTTGGTTATCCCTAGTACAAATGGGCCAATCCACTGCAGGCTGTGGATTGGCATCCCAGAAGAAAGGAAGCAACAAATGCTAATAAATGGAAAGAAAAACTTCCCTAGGAATCCCTACTGACTTCAGACTTCCCTTCTGTCCCACTGGTTAGACACCTCAGGGGCAAGATTGGGAGACAGAAGGAGGCTTTTATTTGTTAATCTGAGCACAGAGCTGTCTAAAAGTTTCTGAGCTGAAGAAAGAGGAAGGACCTGGATGTTGGATCAGCTGCTGGTGGTGCCTCCACAAGTGGTACTGATACTATTCTCATTTTACACATGAGAAAACCTAAGTATTGAGAGTTAAGTCACACTTAATTAAGGCCATGTAGTTAATATGTGGGAAACCTGGACTCAAACCCAGGCAATCTGATTCCAGAGCCTGGATTCTTAACCCTGTGCTAGAATTTGAACTGGGAGTAACGGGAAAGGGACTCTGGGGGTAGGGGGATTGTGTTCCTGACAAAGTGGAGAGGATAGGGAGCAGGTGAGGCTCTAAGGCTGGATAAGGGAGCCACACTCAGGAGTCCTGGCAGATGAGGTGGGAGAGCTGGTTTGGCTTCATTCCATCTGCCTGGTTCAGTGTTCATGAGCCTTGTCAATGCTGAGATTGAAATAATGATGCCATAAATAGGCAAGTATTTGCAAGAAGTGAACACCTTGTCCAGAAGGCAGAATTCAGGTCAGCGAATATGATCTGGGTCAGTACATTGGGAGATGCCAAATGTGAGCAGAGCCAGAACCCACAGTTTGTGGCAAATCCAAGGCTGAAGCTGGAACATGCTGAGAAACTGCAGCCAAGGTTAGGTCCAGGAATGTTCTGAAGGTTTAGATCCCTCAGGTGGTCTTAAAGATACAGGAGCTGGAGGCCAGGGTCTGGGTCTGATGGTTTGGGGTGAGAGGGTTGAAGAACTGGAAACCTGGTATATTACACACCTAAGGCCTGATTCGTTTTATAGAAATATTTGCCCATTCCTGCAGCATTGTTGGCAATTTACTGAGCACCAGCTTTCAGCCACTATAGTTAACGCTTAACATTTAAGAGGATGTGATGACCTCATCACCAAAGCACCATAGAAGGAAGTGTTTTCCATTGGAACTTAGTTACTTTCAAGTATTACCTTCACCCGTGTTATCTCCCAGGGTAACTGGAGTGGGAACACAAAGAAAAATGTGGAATTCAGAAGGAGGGAGCCGGACACAATGGTAGCCTCATAGCTTTAGACAATGTACTTTTCTGTGCAGTTCCCAAGTGCAGAGCTTACACCGTGAGATTTCAGGTTCTTGTGGGGAGACTTTACTTATGGTATGGAGACTTATGATATGGGAGGCTCTGTGAGGGAACATGTCGCCTTCTTGGAGGGGTGAGCTCTTTACACTAGAAACGTTTGAGAATAGGCTCAAAGACTCTCGAGGGGGAGAGATTTTGGAATTGTTCCTCGTATGGAGTGTGAGCCTGGAGCTTGAGGATTTCAAAATCTGCATTTTTGTCATTGTATAGCATATTCATCTGAAACTCATCTGATTTTTAGGCTCCAAGTACTGATAGTAATCTGAGAGCATTTCAGTCCTGAGTCAGGTGGCTACCAAACAGTAGGAGGGATTTGCAGAGCCTTCTTCCTCCTACTACAAAGTTCTTTCTCCTGAAAAAACCTAAGAGTTAAAGTATTGTGGAAAATAGTTATAATAACTCTTCTCTATTAACTAAGAGAATGAAATTCAACTTCAGATGCTGTGCATTTATTTAAATACTTGCATACGTCTAGCCTTAAAAATGCTTATAATACATATATAAGTATATATACATCCCATACACATTTATAAGGAAAAGTAAGCTCATGTTTATTGTAGTAGCTAAGCTCTTTTTGAACATTGGAACAGTTGAGTTTTGGATCCCAGCTTTTGTACTTTCTAGATCTGAATCTGGGCAAGTTACTTAATATCCATTTGCTTCAGTTTTTCCATCTATAAAGTGAGTGGTAATAGGCTGTTGAGAAGATTAAATGAGCTATTACCTAGGAAAGACTTAGGATAGTTACAGGCATATAATAAAAGATAGCCATTTTACTATTGTAGACTTTCTAGCCATCACTACTGTAGACTTTTTTAGAAAAAAGCATATAAATACGAAGAACTGAAAACTCACCCTTATACTGAAGGAGAACTGCTGTGAATTCTATGTTCCTACTCTTTTTAATGCACTTGCCTTCTGTTTACTGTCACTCTGGCATCATGCTCCAGTGTCTAGAGTTCCCAGTGTGTGGGGGGTGTGCACACATGTGAACACAAGGCACACATATACACACATCCCTTTATGCTTTTTATAAAGATGAGACTGTGGCTTAATGATGAGATAACCCTGCACAAATATGCATTCAGGATTAAACTATGCACTAAAAAGATCAAAACTTGTTTTAATTGTTATTACAGAGTCATTTTTCAAAAAGAACAACTATTTTGTCATTTTCCTGTTAATCCTCAAGTCAAGGAAAGTGTATGCCATACTACTGACTACTTGGTTTGAGCACTTACGTATCTGAGTAACATAAACATGAAAGCACTTACCTATTTGAGTTACATAAACACTCATCTCACATGCTAGTAAAAGTAATGCTTAAAATTCTGCAATCCAGGCTTCAGCAGTACATGAACCGTGAACTTCCAGATGTTCAAGCTGGTTTTAGAATAGGCAGAGGAACCAGAGATGAAAAAAAATCTGGATCATCGAAAAAGCAAGAGAGTTCCAGAAAAACATCTATTTCTGCTTTATTGCCTATGCCAAAGCCTTTGACTGTATGGATCACAATAAACTATGGAAAATTCTGAAAGAGATGGGGATACCAGACCACCTGACCTGCCTCTTGAGAAACCTATATGCAGGTCAGGAAGCAACAGTTAGAACTAGACATGGAACAACAGACCTGTTTCAAACAGGAAAAGGAGTATGTCAAGGCTGTATATTGTCACCCTGCTTATTTAACTTCTATGCAGAGTACATCATGAGAAATGCTGGGCTGGAAGAAGCACAAGCTGGAATCAAGATTGCCGGGGAGAAATAACAATAACCTCAGATATGCAGATAACACTAAAAAGCCTCTTGATGAAAGTGAAAAATGAGAGTGAAAAAGTTGGCCTTAATGCTCAACATTCAGAAAAGTAAGATCATGGCATCCAGTCCCATCACTTCACGGGAAATAGATGGAGAAACAGTGGAAACAATGGCTGACTTTGTTTTTCTGGGCTCCAAAATCACTGCAGATGGTGATTGTAGCCATGAAATTAAAAGACGCTTACTCCTTGGAAGAAAAGTTATGACCAACCTAGATAGCATATTGAAAAGCAGAGACATTACTTTGCCAACAAAGGACCGTCTAGTCAAGGCTATGGTTTTTCCAGTAGTTATGTATGGATGTGAGAGTTAGACTGTGAAGAAAGCTGAGCGCTGAAGAATTGATGCTTTTTGAACTGTGGTGTTGGAGAAGACTCTTGAGAGTCCCTTGGATTGCAAGGAGATCCAACCGGTCCACCCCAAAGGAGATCAGTCCTGGGTGTTCTTTGGAAGGAATGATGCTAAAGCTGAAACTCCAACACTTTGGCCACTTCATGCGAAGAGTTGCCTCATTGGAAAAGACTCTGATGCTGGGAGGGATTGGGGCAAGAGGAGAAGGGAACGACAGAGGATAAGATGGCTGGATGGCTTCACTGACTCAATGGACATGAGTTTGAGTGAACTCTTGGAGTTGGTAATGGATAGGGAAGCCTGGCGTGCTGCGATTCATGGAGTCACAAAGAGTTGGACATGACTGAGCGACTGAACTGAACTGAACTGAAACATGAAAGACTCAAAATGAAGTAGATGCCCTCATTTATACAACCTATGTTTCATTTCAGAAGGGAAAGTCTATCGACAGCTATAGTTCTGAATTCCCTATGTGTCAATAGTGAGCTGACACATCCTTTTTCCCACCTTGGTCCTGCCCCTGCCTTCCCACATTCCCTTTTTTGTGTAGAGAAGTCTGATGGCCTCTGCTCACTTGTTTATCCTTGAAGGAGGGTGATTTCTCCCTTCTCTGACAGTTTGTGATTCTAGGCTCCTCGAATGTGATAAAGAACCATAGACACTGTTACACAGATCAGAAAGCTGGGATAGAGGGTGATAACAGAGGTTTCCAGGGAAGACTAGGAGCGGGAGAGAGCAACTAAGAGTTTGGCTCTCTGTGCTCCAGAAGGAACATTCTGTGCTCAGTTTCTTCACTTTATCACATGATGATTCCCACAGGTCCAGGGTCATATATCTCATTGGTGAAAAACATCACCCCCTACATACATGGTGAGGAGCATTTGATGATGACAACTTGGGCCTACTGATATTCCCCACAGTTCTAAAGCCCTAAGTTTCAGCATCCTTCACTCCGGGCCTCATTTCCTTAGATCCCAACCTTGCTGCGCACTGAGTAAAAGGGAATGGCTCCCTTCCCTCTCTGATAACCATTTGCTTTATCCCAGGCCTTTATGGAGACATAGATGATTTTATTGGGAGGACTTAAGTCATAGAGGAGGTTATTTTTATGTCCTCAAATTAAAACCACATAGATGATTTTTTACCTGCCTACAAAGACAGATGCTTTGACAAACAACTGCTTTATAATATTTTTTGAATGACATGATTGCTTTTACCAGCACTAGAGTGTTAATGATGGAGTAACAAAGGAGGAAAATTTAGAGCTAAATCCGAGTGCTGGTCTTACATATTTAATAGCTAGGATGGCCCCATGTTATCAGTATTACACTGAAACTAAGTTGTAGCAAAACCTAGTAAAGTGAAAAGACAACCCTCAGAATGGGAGAAATTAACAGCAAATGAAACAACTGACAGAGAATTTCCAAAATATACAATTAATTCATGTAGCTCAATACCAGAAAAACAAACAACCCAATCAGAGTGAGCAGAAGACCTAAACAGACATTTCTCCAAAAGAGACATACAGATGGCTAATAAAGACACAAATAATGCTCAATATCACTCATTATTCAGTTCAGTTCAGTCGCTCAGTCATGTCCAACTCTTTGCGACCCCATGAATCACAGCACGCCAGGCCTCCCTGTCCATCACCATCTCCCGGAGTTCACTCAGACATGTCCATCGAGTCAGTGATACCATCCAGCCATCTCATCCTCCGTCGTCCCCTTCTCCTCCTGCCCCTAATCCCTCCCAGCATCAGAGACTTTTCCAGTGAGTCAACTCTTCGCATGAGGTGGCCAAAATACTGGAGCTTCAGCTTTAGCATCATTCCTTCCAAAGAAATCCCAGGGTTGATCTCCTTCAGAATGGACTGGGTGGATCTCCTTGCAGTCCAAGGACTCTCAAGAGTCTTCTCCAACACCACAGTTCAAAAGCATCAATTCTTCGGCGCTCAGCCTTCTTCACAGTCTAACTCTCACATCCATATATGACCACAGGAAAAACCATAGCCTTGACTGGACGGATCTTAGTGGGCAAAGTAATGTCTCGGCTTTTCAATATGCTATCTAGGTTGGTCATAACTTTTCTTCCAAGGAGTAAGCGTCTTTTAATTTTATGGCTGCAGTCAACATCTGCAGTGATTTTGGAGCCCCAGAAAATACAGTCTGACACTGTTTCCACTGTTTCCCCATCTATTTCCCATGAAGTGATGGGACCGGATGCCATGATTTTCGTTTTCTGAATGTTGAGCTTTAAGCCAACTTTTTCACTCTCCTCTTTCACTTTCATCAAGAGGCTTTTTAGCTCCTCTTCACTTTCTGCCATAAGGGTGGTGTCATCTGCATATCTGAGGTTATTGATATGCAAATCAAAACTACAATGAGATATCACCTCACACTGGTCAGGATGACCATCATCAAAAATCAACACGCAATAAATTCTGGAGAGGTGTGGAGGAAAGGGAACCATCTTACACTGTTGGTGGAATGCAAATTGATACAGCCAATATGGAGAACTGTACAGAGATTTCTTAAAAAACTAGGAATAAAGCTACTGAATAACCTAGCAATACCACTACTGGGTGTTAACAGTGTGGAAACTAGAATTTAAAATGATACATGCACCCCAATGTTCATTGCAGCACTATTTACAATAGCTGCAACATGGAAGCAACCTAGGTATCCATCAACAGATGAATGGATAAGGAAGTTGTGGTACATATATACAATGGAATATAATTCAACTGGAAAAGGAACACACTTGAATCAGTTCTAATAGGTGGATGAGCCTAGAGCCTATTATACAGAGTGAAGTAACTTAGAAAGAGAAAGACAAATATGAACGCATATATATGGAGTCTAGAAAGATAGTACTGATGACCCTACTTGCAAGACAGCAACGGAGACACAGACTTTTTGGACAGTGGGGGAAGAAGATAGGGGGATTATATGAGAGAATAGCATTGAAACATATACATTGCCATATGTAAAATAGATAGCCATGTATGAAGCAGGGAACCCAAAGCGAGTATTCCATGACACCTAGAAGGGTGGCATGGGGAGGGATGTGGGCTCAAGGGGGAGGGATGTGGGTTTGAGGGAAGGGGCCATATGTACACCTAATGATGATTCATGTTGATGTATGGCAAAACCCATCACAGTATTGTAAAGTTAATTATCCTTTAATTAAAACAAACAAATAAAAAACCTAGTCTGAAAACTCCAAGAGAAACAGAGATGTCATGTTTCTAGCTGGTGACTCAAGGATGTAAGAAAAGTAAAATTCCTTCTGTACTTAGCCTTGTATTGCTAATAAACCAGAATTTAAAATATGCATTCATGTAAGTTGATACATAACAAAGGTAAACATAAAGAGAAAGCAAACTTTCCTTAATATGCAATCATGTTTGTAATAAATTTTAGAAGATTAACAGCAAAATAGCCAAGAGAGTACAAATGGTCAGTGCTAAGGGCTGTATTGCATTTCCCAAATATGTGTGTTGAAGTTCTAATCCCAGTACCTCAGAATGTACTAGCTCTGGAGACAGAGCCTTGAAAGAAGTTGTTGTTCAGTTGCTCAATTGTGTCTGACTCTTTGCAACCCATGAATGATAGCACACCAGACTTCCCTGTCCTCCACTATCTCCTGGAGTTTGCTCAAATTCATGTCCATTGAGTTGGTGATGCTATCTAACCATCCCATCATCTGCCACCCTCTTCTTCTCCTGTCTTCAGTCTTTCCTAGCATCAGGGTCTTTTCCAATGAGTCAACTCTTCGAATCAGGTGGCCAAAGTATTGGTGCTTCAGCTTCAGCATCAGTCCTTCCAATGAATACTCAGGATTGATTTCCTTTGGGATTGACTGGTTTGATCTCCTTGCCATCCAAGGGACTCTCAAGAATCTTCTCCAGCACAATTTGGAAGAATCAATTCTTTGCCTCTCAGCCTTCTTTATGGCCTGACTCTCACATCTGTACATGACTACTGGAAAAACCATAGCTTTGACTATATGGACCTTGGTCAGAAAGTAGTGTTTCTGCTTTTTAACATGCTGTCTAGGTTTGTCATAGCTTTCCTTCTGTTGGGGAAGTGTGCAATTTCTTTGGTTCTGTCTCATCGCAACAAAAATTTGAAGTGACGGGTGGATCGGTGTTGCAGCCCCATGTAATTTCCTCGGACAGACCAGTGTTACAGCTCCGTGTTACAGCTCAGTTTTATTTAGAAAGTAAAGGAAAATACATTCTCGAGGCGTGAGGGCGGGCTGACCCAAAAGATGCGAAGAGAAGAGAAACCCATAGGTTATTCAGTAGCTTTATTCCTAGTACCTTGACTGGCGCAATTTTGGCTCCTCTTTTTATATGTTTTTTCCCTCCTCCCCGAGCCTGCCCTATGTAAACTGGGCTAGCCAGGAGGGCTGTTTGTTTTACCTGAGGTTCTCACTCCAGCCCTGGACCTTCTTTTGTTCTATTTTCATGGGCTTTTCCCTTCTTTGTCTTTTAGCCACTGCCATTCTGGACTCCTTTTTCCTATTTTAACTATCTAACATTCCCCCTCAAGAGATGGGAGGCCCAATTCTTTGGGAATAGGGGCATAGAGGTCTCTCTGGCTACTTCCTGCTGAACTTGGATGTGAGGGGCACTGGGCCTCCCCTCTTGCTAGTCTCAAGCCTTAGAGTCCTTACAGTGGTGTCCATCTAAGGATGAGTGATATTTTCTGTGGTCGGCTGTAGTTTTTATATATCCCTGTTGAACTGGCACTGCAATGTTGTAGCTTGTTAACCTGAGCAGAGACAAAATGGGTTAGACAATTGCAAATAATTCACCTAATTATTCGTATCTTTGATCTTTCTCCTTCACTCTTTGCTCTTCCATTTAAATTTTAAATTCAGGTTATCAAACTGCACAAAAAACATTCTATTGGGATTTTGACTTGATAAATACATTAAATCAAAACATCGATCAGGGAGAAATGACACATTTTACAGTACTGTTTTACAAGCTATGAATATGGCATTCTCTTCATTCAAGTCGCCTTTAGGATCCCTCTGAAATTTTTTAACTTTGGTCACTCAAATTTTCCTTATTTGTTGGATTTATCATTTGTATCTTATCATTTCTATTGATTTTAGAAATACTGTTAAGATGATGTTTTCTAACCTAATTGCTCATAAACAGAAATGCAGTTTTATTGTAAAACAATGATAATCAGCCAACTTGTTAAAGTCTCTTTTTCCCTGTAGCAGGAGTGCACTAACCACGCTCAGTGGCTAAGTCATGCCCGACTCTGTGACCACATGGACTGTGCCCACCAGGCTCCTCTGTCCATGAGGTTTTTCCAGCAAGAATACTGCAGTAGGTTGTCAATTCCTCCGCCAGGGGATCTTCCTGACCCATGGGTTGAACACGCATTTCCAGCATGGGCAGGCAGATTCTTTACCACTGACCTACCTCAGATATCCCTCCCTCCTTATTTTTAATGGTTTTGTTAGTATTTTCCTACGGAGACAATCTTTCTTTTCAGTCCTAAAGCCTTTTTCCTTTTTCTTGTCTTTTTATGCTAGTAAGTTCAATACTGGAAAGAAAAAGAACTTTTACATTTCTTTCTAATTTTGATTTTAAATAGAATATTTCTAATATTTCTCCATTAAAAGTGATATCTGCTGACTTTACATTCTATCAGATTGAGGAAAATCTTGTAAGTTCAATGATATTTCATAAATGATTTTCAATTTTTATTTACAATTGATTCTGGCCTGTTTCCTTCCTTGTACTAACCTTTCAGCTTAAAATCAAAGTTACACTAGCCCAACTAAATATAGAAAACTAGTCCTATTTTAATCTCTGAGAGATTAATCTGTAAATTAAAAAATTCTGTTCTTTGAAATTTTGATAGAAATTATCTATAAAATTACCATTCCTTTGTGGGAATATTTTAAATTACTAATTCCATTTTGTAGTAGATGTAGAATGATATATTAATTCAAGGTTTAGTAAATCATATATTTTAAAAGAATTTCTTCACTTTAAGTTTTCAAACTGTTTGCTACATTTCTAATTTTATTTTTTAATGTATTTTCTGAGATATCAATCATATTACCATTTGAATACTAACTGTACCTTCTTTTTATTCTGCCACAAATTTCATCACAGGTTTATTTTGTAAGGATTAAATTTTGGCTTTCATAATCCTAACTAGAAATTTGTTTCTTGTTTTATTGATTGTTGCTCTTACTTTAAGGCCTTCTTTCCTTGGATTTTTATGACAGAGGACAAGATGGTTGGATGGCATCACCGACTTGATGAACACAAGTTTGAGCAAGCTCCAGAAGTTGGTGATGGACAGGGAGGCCTAGTGTGCTGCAGTCCATGCGGTCCCAAAGAGTTGGACAAGACTGAGCAACTGAACTGAACTGATTTTTTTCCTAAAACACTGGATGAGTACATTATAATTTTCAAGCTTTGAATATTTTGTTAATGTAAGCATTCCCCTGAGTACTTCTTTGCATTACACAAATATTTGTATGTAAATATGTGTTAAATTTTCTTCATGGGTCTAGGAGATATTTCCATATTTAATTAAATTTAAGAGACTATTGACTGATTAATCCATGACAAATGCAGATATAATAGATTTTGAAAAAAATGTTCTTTATAGTGTGTGTCTATTTTTAAAATTTATCATGGGTATGGGTATAATATATCTTTCTTTAAAAACTGACATAGTTGCTTAGGCTAAATCATATCAATTCTTTGAAATCTGTCCAAAATGAATTATTGAATAGTATATTAATAATTCTTTAAAATGTTGCTTGTATATAAGAGAGGAATATGAATTCATTAAATGTTAGGTTCAGAGTTCTTTAACCATGAGATAAATTTGTTAATTCCGTGGTTTATTTTGTATTGTCCCTAAATTTTTGTTTGCTTGACCAATAAATGGTTGAGACAGAATTATATTGCACTTTCTTTTAATGGTTGTAAATTTGTTAATTTTTCTCTCTAGCTCTAATTAATGGTTACTGAAGCTGTTTCATTTATATATGCAAGTTTTTAATTATTTTGATAGACATAAATAATCATTTGAAAAAGTTTAACCTCCATTATGACAAAATGTCTCAGGAAACCAGTAAGAAGGAAACTTCTTCAAACTGATAAGAGGTGTTTACAAAAAACCTGCAGCTAACATAACCCTTAATTATTAAATACAGAATGTATTCCCCCTAAAACAAAGAACAAGCCAGTGATGTCCACACTACAACCCCCTTTGATTCAATACTGTATTAGTAAAATACAAGGGAGATAAATGAAAGGCATACAGACTAGAAAG
Organism: Capra hircus; assembly: GCF_001704415.2. Classification (NCBI taxonomy): domain Eukaryota; kingdom Metazoa; phylum Chordata; class Mammalia; order Artiodactyla; family Bovidae; genus Capra; species Capra hircus. The sequence goes on along the minus strand of NC_030821.1, from coordinate 21,572,099 downwards.
CAAGATGTAACATGATCATGTAAATTAAAAATCTTGAGTGAAAGTGAAGTGAAGTCTCTCAGTCATGTCCGATTCTTTGCGACCCCATAGACTGTAACCCGCCAGGCTCCTCTGTCCATGGGATTCTCCAGGCAAGTATACTGGAGCGGGTTGCCATTTCCTTCTCCAGGGGATCTTCCCAACCCAGGGACTGAACCCAGGTCTCCCGTATTGCAGGCAGACGCTTTAACCTCTGAACCACCAGGGAAGCCTGTTATTAAGATTGATTAATCAATGAATTTAGCAAAACTCTAGGATACATAGTCAACATACAAAAATGAACAATGAAAAATTAGAAACTTGTTTTCAAAACCACTATCATTTACAAAAATTTTCAAACATATGAAATATTTAGGAATACATTTAACATGAAATGTATGAAACATGTATGGCTCAAACCACAACACACCACTGTACTAGTTTCATATTGCTGCTGTAACACAGAACCAAACACTGTGAAGTTCAAAACAGCAGAAATCTATTGTCTCACAGTTCTGGAGGGTAGACGTCCAAAATCAGGGTGTCGGCAGTGCCATGCTCATTCTGATGTGCTCATTCTCTTCCTAGGGAGGAATACTTCCTGTGTCTTCTGGCTTCTAGTGTGTGCACACAAGCTTTGGCATTCTTCCACTTGTAGGTCCATCACTCCAGTCACACAGTCATTTTCTCCCTGAATGTCTTCAGATTGTCTTCCTCTGTGCCTGTCTGTCTCCATGTCCAAATTTCCCCTTTTTATAGGGTCACCAGCCATATTTGATTAGGGTTTGCCCTTGCGGCCTCAGGAAAACTTGATTACCTCTGTAAAGACTTTATTTCCCCATAAAGTCACAGCTGAAGGTACTGGTTAGGACTTTAAGAACATATTTGGGGAACACAATTCAACTCATAACAACTGTTGAAAATTAAAGAAAATTTAAATAAATGGAGAGATTTTTTTGCAAAGTTGGAAACCAGAAGTTGTTAGACTAACATTCTCAGGGGGCTAAGAGAAAACAAAAATCATTCTTGAATTTTATATAAAGCAAATCTTTCCACTAGGAATGAATAAACAAACATATATGCAGAGAATCAGAGCCTACTTCCAGTTCTTCATTGAAAGAACTTCTTAAAACATGTGTACCTAAAAATAGGGAAATTAATCCCAGAAGAAAGGGATGGAAAAAAGGAGAGCAGAGAGAGTTTTAAAAATTCAGATAAATAGAAATAAACTCTGAATTAACAAAATGTCAGTAATTATAATAATTACTAATTTAGAAGCAGAGGTAAAATCCTGGCAGTAATGTTTTAAATGGTGGGAGTGTGGTTGTGAATCAGACTGATTTTTAAAGTTTTGATTTGGTTAGGAAAAAAGGTAGCAATGTTAGTATTACTTTGTTAAGGGCACATGTTAGGATTTCAATAGTAATACTAAAAGAATAAAGATTAAAAATAAAAAAGCAGAGTGCACAGAATATGTTAGAAAAAATAATTATCTATATATGTATTTGTTTGTGTATGCATAGAACATCTCTGCAAAAATATAGATACTGGTAACAATGGTTCATTCAGGAAAAGAGAACTAGATGTTTGGAAAAATAAGGGCAATAGATTTTTTTTTTTACTATACACACTTTTGAATTTATACCCTATGAATATATTAATTAAAATCAGCAGCAAAATTTTACGTGTTTAATCTGTAGATGAAAAGCATTCAAGTTGGTTAACTGTGTAGTTTAAATTTCTGGGAGGTTGTTACTATAACTTTGGTTTTTTAACGTCTCATTTCAATTTTTTCTGGTTTTTATAATAGGTGTGACATAACCAAGTCGGAGAAGGTGATGGCACCCCACTCCAGTACTCTTGCCTGGAAAATCCCATGGACGGAGGAGCCTGGTGGGCTGCAGTCCTTGGGGTCATGAAGGTTGGACACGACTGAGTGACTTCACTTTCACTTTTCACTTTCATGCATTGGAGAAGGAAATGGCAACCCACTCCAGTGTTCTTGCCCATCTCCCAGGGACCGGGGAGCCTGGAGGGTCGTCTCTGGGGTCGCACAGAGTCAGACACGACTGACGCGACTCAGCAGCAGCAGCAGCAGCCAAGTCAGCTCCTTTGGCTCCTACGGCTTCTTCGGCTCCTTCGGCTTCTGCCGCTTCCGGAAGGCCTGTGTCAAGCGCAGTCGCACACAAAAGACACCGGCTTCTTCAGTCAGTCACCCACAAGATCATCGTTAGAGAGACACTGGTTCTAATTTGTCCTCATAGGTTCTAGTTTTCTTTGATTAACCTGGTTTTCATGCATGCTTTCTTTCCACGCTGACCTATGACCAACCGTAAACTTCGGGACCCCCTCCTGGGTGAGCTTCTCTGCTTTTGGCTAGCTCCACTTTGTGGTCTCTGGCAAATGATTCTACTCAGATTCTTCAATTATATGATTTGCAAATACTTAATTATCTTAACAATGTCCTTTAAAGGAAAAAGACAAAAACTATTTTTACTTTGAGGAAATCCAGTTCATTAGTTTCTTACATAATGGAACGCAATTTTGGGGGTCCTAAGATATCTCTGACTAACCAAAGGTGACAAAGGTTTTTCCTAGGAGTTTTATACTTTTACGGTGTGTGTGTGTGTGTGTGTGTGTGTGTGTGTGTGTGTGTGTGTGTGTGTGTGTGTGTGTGTGTGTGTGTGTGTGTGTGTGTGTGTGTGTGTGTGTGTGTGTGTGGTGTGTGTGTGTGTGTGTGTGTGTGTGTGTGTGTGTGTGTGTGTGTGTGTGTGTGTGTGTGTGTGTGTGTGGTGTGTGTGTGTGTGTGTGTGTGTGTGTGTGTGTGTGTGTGTGTGTGTGTGTGTGTGTGTGTGTGTGTGTGTGTGTGTGTATGCTCAGTCGTGTCTGACTTTTTTTGACCCTATAAACTGTAGCTCACCAGGCTCCTCTGTCCGTGGAATTTTCCAGGCAAGAATACTGGAGTGGGTCGCCATTTTCTTCTCCAGGGGATCTTCGTGACCCAGGGATCCGGCATTGGCAAGCAGATTCTTTACCACTGCACCACCTCGGAGTTTCATAATTCTAAGGTTTACATTGATCTATTCTGAGTAAACCTTATAATGGTGTGAAATGTGGATAGAGGTTCATTTGTAAAATCACTTGACCTTTTGTACCTGACACTTGATTTAGCATTTTTTTAAATTCAACCACATTGTTGTATGTATTAGTACTTTTTCCCCTGTTATTTATAGTAATCTGCTGTATGAATACTACTTCTGTCCATTATCAATAATGCTATATACTCATGTATAAGTCTTTGAGTGGATATTCATTTTCATGTCACCTGCCTGTCAGTGAGTTGCTACGTTATATGGTAAATTTATTTTTTTTTAATAAACCATCAAACTCTTTTCCAAAGAACTATACCATTTCATATTTCTAGCGGTAAATATATTAGGGTTTCAACTTCTCAATATCCTTGCCAAAATTTATTATTCTTCTTTTGTATTTTATTGATTCTAGCTGGAGAAGGCAATGGCAACCTACTTCAGTACTCTTGCCTGGAAAATCCCATGGATAGAGGAGCCTGTTAGGCTGTAGTCTATGGGGTCACGAAGAGTTGGACACTTACCGTGCAACTTCACTTTCACTTTTCACTTTCCTGCATTGGAGAAGGAAATGGCAACCCACTCCAGTGTTCTTGTCTGGAGAATCCCAGGGACAGTGGAGCCTGGTGGGCTGCCGTCTGTGGAGTCGCACAGAGTCGGACACGACTGAAGCAACTTAGCAGCAGCAGCAGTTGGTATGAATTGATAATTTCATGTGGTTAAAATTTATATTTCATTAGCAAATAATGATTTGGGGCATCTTTTCATGTGTTTATTTGTCATCTGTACATCTTCTTCCATGAAAACACAATACAATTTTTTTGCCCACTTTTTGATTGCATTATTTGTCTTGTTATTGAATTTTAACTTTTGTTTATATATTGTGGGTGCAAGTCCTTTGTCAGATATATGATTTACAAGCATTTTCTCCAAAATACTTTGGAGTGGCTCATCTTTTTTACCTTCTTAATGGTGTCTTGAAACAAAACATTTTAAAATTTTATGAAGTCAAATTTATTTCCTCATTCTTCTATTGATTTTGTTTTTGGTATTGTATTAAAGACACTTCTGCCTAGCCTAAGGTAATATAGATCTCTCCTATGTTTTTTATTAAGAGTTTTATAGTCTTAGCTTATAGTCAGGTCTTTGATACATTTTTAAGCTGATTTTTGTGGATGGTGTGAGGTAGGTTCTAAAATAATCTTTTAACATAAGGATATTTGATTGTTCCTGCACTGTTAGTTATAAAGATAATACTTTCCTCACTGGGCTTCCTTTGCAGTCTGTTGAAAATCAGCTGACCATAAATATAAGGGCTTATTTTTAAATTCTAAGTTAGATCACATTTATTTGTAGTTTATCATTTGGCCAGCACCACACTATTATGATTACTGCAGCTTTATATGTTTTGAAATCAGGAAATACAAGATTTCCAAATTTATTTTTGTTTTGGCTGTTCAGGATCTTTTGCGTGTCTATATAAATTTTAAGATCAGCTTGCTAATTTCAGCAAAAAATATCCTGCTTACATTTTGATATGGATGACACTGAATCTAAAACTCAAACTCAGGAAGAACTGCTATCTTAATAATATTGAGTCTTACAATCCATGAATGTGAAATATCTCTCAATTTATGTAAATTATCCATTAATTTTTCAACAATTTCTGTGACTTCTTTAGTATGCAAGTTTGCACTTATTTTTGAAATATATTCACAAGTATTTTAATTTATTTACTTTAAAATGAATAAAAATATGCTAAATTTCCTTTTCAAAATGTTAGTGGCTAGTATAAAAGATACAATTAAGATATTGTCCAATTATCTAGGAACCTTGCTGACATTGTTTATTAGCCTCAGTAGCTTTCTATGGATTCTTTACAATTTTTTATATACAGCATCATGTCATTTGTGAATAAAAACATTTCACTTCTTCCATTCCGTTCTGAATGCCTTTTATTTAGTTTTCTTGCATCACTACTTTAACTAGAGTCTCCAATCCATTGCTGAATAGAAATGCTAAGAGGAGACATCCTTGCTTTGTTCCTAGTTAGGGGGAAAGCATTCAGTCTTTTACAATCAATAATGGTGTCAGCTGTAGGTTTTTGTAGGTTCTCTATATCAAAGTGAGGAAGTTCTCCCCTATTCCAACTTCACTGATCACTTCTTTCATGAGTGGGTGTTGGATTTTGTCATATATATTTTATCTTTTCATATGATTATATGGTTTTTGTCCTTTTTTTCATTAATATAGTGAATTGAGTTTTAGTTAGTAAACCAACTTTATATTACTAGGATAAATCCTTCTCAGTTACACTGTATAACATATTGCTGGATTTGATTTACTAATTTTGTTGAGGATTTCTTTTTATGTTCACGGATCTTGACTTCTAGATTTCCTGTGATATGTTTGTCTGACTTTGGTATCAGGATAATATTGACCTAATGGAATTAATTGGAAAATAATTCCTTTTCTATTTTTCTCAAAGAATTTGAGACGTATTGGTATTTATTTTTACAAGTACCATAGAATTCATCATGTTCATCACTGGTAAAGCCACCAAGCCTAGGCTTTATTTGTGGGGAAATCTTCATTACTGATTCAGCTTCTTTATATGTTATACATTTATTCAGATTTTTAAAATCTGTTTCTGTAATTTATGAATCTAGACATTTTCCCATTTCATCTAGGTTGTTTAATTTCATAGCATAAAAGTGTTCGTTATATTCCTATGTGATTCTCCAGAGTATTCCCTTTAAATTCGGTTAAATTAGTAGGGATTTCCAAAGCATTTCAGTAATCTGTGTCATTTTCCTTGGTCAATTTTGTTCAGCTATTCAAAAATCATAGTTAATTTCTTTTTTATTTTTTAAAAATTAATCTAGTCTAACAATCTCTATAAATTTTCTCTAAGTAACTTGAAGCTTTATTATTACATGTTTAAATGTTGAGAATTGGTATTATCTCTTGATCAATTTACCCTTTTATTTTTTTTTAGTTTCTGACTTGTTTTTTTAATTTTTATTTTTACTTTATTTTGCTTTACAATACTGTATTGGTTTTGCCATACATTGACATGAATCAGCCACAGGTGTACATGAGTCCCCAGTCCTGAACCCCCCTCCCACCTCCCACCCCACCCTTTTATTATTATAAAATAAACACTGTCCCTGGTAATATATTTGCTCTAAAATCTAATTTGTCTAATATAACATAGGTAATACATATTTCTTTTAATTTATATTAGCATATTATATCTTTCCTATTCTTTTCATTAAAACTCCTTGTGTTTTATATTTATAATGGGTTTCTTGTAGGCAGCATATGGCTGGGTCTTAAAAAAAAATCCAATCTCTGTCTTTTTATTGGGGTGTTTTTACTATTTACACTTAATGTGATCATTGACTTTATTGGCTTATATTATCAACTTACTATTTATTTTCTAGTTGTCCCTTTGTTCCATTTTCCCTCTTTTTCTGTATTCCTTTCAATGAAAAGTTACTTTTCTGGCTTCATTTTCTCTTTTCTCCTGGCTTATTAGCACTAACACTTTATTTTGTGATTGGAGGGCTTACAGTACACATATTTAACTTATTACAATCTACATTCAATAATACACTCAGTAATCCATAAAAACACTATAGTCATACACTTCTATTTCTCCTCTCTTTACCTTTCTGCTGCTATTGTCATGTATTTCACATGTACTGCAAACCTTGTACTGTATTGCTATTTGTTTAAATAGTCAATTAAACATATTTAAACAAGAAAAAAATCTTATATATTTACGCATGAAGTTACCTTTTCTGATAGTCCTCTTTCTTTTATATACATTCATATTCTATATCTCTGTCTGGTATCATTCTTCTTCCTTTTGATTGCAGAAGGATTAAAGGACTTTCTTTAACATTTGTTAAGGGCAAGTTATGTGAACCGTGAATTTCCTGATGTTCAAGCTGGTTTTAGAAAAGGCAGAGGAACCAGATATCAAATTGCCAACATCCGTTGGATCATAGAAAAAGAAAGAGAGTTCAAAAAAAAACATCTATTTCTGCTTTATTGACTATGCCAAAGCCTTTGACTGTGTGGATCACAAGAAACTGTGGAAAATTCTGAGAGAGATGGGAATACCAGACCACCTGACCTGCCTCTTGAGAAATCTGTATGCAGGTCAGGAAGCAACAGTTAGAACTCGACATGGAACAACAGACTGGTTCCAAATAGGAAAAGGAGTGCGTCAAGGCTGTATATTGTCACCCTGCTTATTTAACTTATATGCAGAGTACATCATGAGAAATGTTAGACTGGAAGAAACACAAGCTGGAATCAAGATTGCCGGGAGAAATATCAATAACCTCAGATGACACCACCCTTATGGTAGAAAGTGAAGAGGAACTCAAAAGCCTCTGGATGAAAGTGAAAGAGGAGAGTGAAAAAGTTGGCTTAAAGCTCAACATTCAGAAAATGAAGATTATGGCATCTGGTCCTATCACTTCATGGGAAATAGATGGGGAAACAGTGGAAACAGTGTCAGACTTTATTTTGGGGGCTCCAAAATCACTGCAGATGGTGATTGCAGCTATGAAATTAAAAGATGCTTACTCCTTGGAAGAAAAGTTATGACCAACCTAGATAGCATATTGAAAAGCAGAGACATTACTTTGCCAATTAAGGTCCATCTAGTCAAGGCTATGGTTTTTCCAGTAGTCATGTATGGATGTGAGAGTTGGACTGTGAAGAAGGCTGAGTGCCAAAGAATTGATGCTTTTGAACTGTGGTGTTGGAGAAGACTCTTGAGAGTCCCTTGGACTGCAAGGAGATCCAACCAGTCCATTCTGAAGGAGATCAGCCCTGGGATTTCTTTGGAAGGAATGATGCTAAAGCTGAAACTCCAGTACTTTGGCCACCTCATGCGAAAAGTTGACTCATTGGAAAAGGCCCTGATGCTGGGAGGGATTGGGGGCAGGAGGAGAAGAGGACGACAGAGGATGAGATGGCTGGATGGCATCACGGACTCGATGGACGTGAGTCTGAGTGAACTCCGGGAGTTGGTGATGGACAGAGAGGCCTGGCGTGCTGCAATTCATGGGGTCGCAAAGAGTCAGACACGACTGAGCGACTGAACTGAACTGAACTGAAGGGCAAGTCTTCTGGTGATGAGCTCTTTCAGCAGCTGTGTGTTTGAAAAGATTTTATTTTGCTTTCATTTTTGTAGGAAATATGAATGGGCATGAATTCTAGATTGATATTTTTTCTTTGAGTATTCACATTGTTTCCTATGCAAAATCTGCAGTCATCTTTACCTTTATTTCTCAGTTATGTGTTGAGTTTATTTCCTCTCAATGCTACAAGATTTTCTATTTGTGATTAGTTTTAAAGAACATAATTTTAAGGTGCCTTGGTATATTATTTATGCTTCTTGTGCTTGGAGTTCAGTGACATTCCTGTATATGTAGGTTTATCGGTTTCCATCAAATTGGGCAATTGATCAGCCATTATTTCTTCAAATATCTTTGTGCTTCCGCCTCTCCTCTCCTGCAGGGGCTTAGGGACTTAAATTACCTGTGTATTAGATAGCTTCAAAGGTCCATATTGTCAAAGCTATGGTGTTCCAGTAGTCACGTACAGAATGTGAGTTGGACCATAATGAAAGCTGAGTGCCGAAGAATTGATGCTTTTGAACTGTGGTGCTGGGGAAGACTCTTGAGAGTCCCCTGGACTGCAAGGAGATCCAACAAGTCCATCCTAAAGCAAATCAGTCCTGAACAGTCATTGGAAGGACTAATGCTGAAGCTGAAACTCCAATACTTTGGCCACCTGATGTGAAGAACTGACTCATTTGAAAAGACCCTGATGCTGGGAAAAATTGAAGGCAGGAGGAAAAGGGGATGACAGAGGATAAGATGGTCAGATGGCATCACTGATTCAATGGATATGAGTCTGAGCAAGCTCCAGGAGTTGGTGATGGACAGGGAAGCTTGGCATGCTGCAGTTCATGGGGTTGCAAAGAGTTGGACACAACTGAGCCACTGAACTGAATTGTTATAGCTCTTATTTAATTTTGGTTCATTTATGTCCTTTTAATGATATTTTTTTCCTTTTCTACATGCCTGGTAATTTTTAACTGGATGCCAGCCATTGTGAATTTTATATTGTATGTTGGATGCTTTTATATTCCTTTAAATATTCTTAAGCTTTCTTCTACATGGAGTTTTCATATAAACACTTCGTTCCTTTCAGTTCGTGCTTTAAAAATTTTTTAAATGTTATACCGTGTTCTATGGCTAACTATTCTTCACTACTGAGGTCAGACATTTCTGCATACTCAATACAATGTCCTATAAAACTTGATGTTTCCAGACTCACTGGATAAAAAAAAAAAAAAAGACCCTATTCTCAGGTATTGTTACCTCTAATCCTTTTGGGTGGTTCTTTGCCCAGCATCGGGGCGATTCCTCCATTCACTCATCCATCAGCCTCGTCTGAACACTTGAGAGGGATCTTTAGTGGTGCTTGCGTCCCCTCTCTGCATAGTTCTCTCCTGTCCAGTAGTCTGTCTCCCTGAATTCAGCTCCATTGCCCTAACTCAGGGAATCTGTAGGTTCCATCTGGGCTTCTCCCACTATGCTGCATGCAGGAAATTCTCTTCAACAGAATTAGGCAAGGGCAGTTACAGGGTTCAACTCATCTTAGTTCTCTCAGTAGTTCTTAGGGTTCTCTTAGCGGTAGCCTGATGCCCAGTGTTATTCAAACAGTTATTTCTTGTACTTGTTCATTTTTGTTGTTGTTTTAAGGTGGGAAGGAAAGTCCAGCCCCTTTTACTCAATTCTGGTTGTAAACAGTAAGTCCTTCTTCATTTACTTCGTTTTCATTTAGGGACTGAAAACTCAGTCCACTATTCCTGTGGTTTTAAATATCTTTTTTCAGGAATCTCCACACTGTTCTCCATAGTGGCTGTACTAGTTTGCATTCCCACCAACAGTGTAGGAGGGTTCCCTTTTCTCCACACCCTCTCCAGCATTTATTGCTTGCAGATTTTTGGATCGCAGCCATTCTGACTGGTGTGAAGTGGTACCTCATTGTGGTTTTGATTTGCATTTCTCTAATAATGAGTGATGTTGAGCATGTTTTCATGTGTTTGTTAGCCATCCGTATGTCTTCTTTGGAGAAATGTCTATTTAGTTCTTTGGCCCATTTTTTGATTGGGTCATTTATTTTTCTGGAATTGAGCTGCATAAGTTGCTTGTATATTTTTGAGATTAGTTGTTTGTCAGTTGCTTCATTTGCTATTATTTTCTCCCATTCAGAAGGCTGTCTTTTCACCTTGCTTATATTTTCCTTTGTTGTGCAGAAGCTTTTAATTTTAATTAGATCCCATTTGTTTATTTTTGCTTTTATTTCCAGAATTCTGGGAGGTGGATCATAGAGGATCCTGCTGTGATAGAACTACCTTATGACCCAGCAATCCCACTGCTGGGCATACACACCGAGGAAACCAGAATTGAAAGAGACACATGTACCCCAATGTTCATCGCAGCACTGTTTATAATAGCTAGGACATGGAAACAACCTAGATGCCCATCAGCAGATGAATGGATAAGAAAGCTGTGGTACATATACACAATGGAGTATTACTCAGCCGTTAAAAAGAATTCATTTGAATCAGTTCTGATGAGATGGATGAAACTGGAGCCGATTATACAGAGTGAAGTAAGCCAGAAAGAAAAACACCAATACAGTATACTAACACATATATATGGAATTTAGGAAGATGGCAATGATGACCCTGTATGCAAGACAGGGAAAGAGACACAGATGTGTATAATGGACTTTTGGACTCAGAGGGAGAGGGAGAGGGTGGGATGATTTGGGAGAATGACATTCTAACATGTATACTATCATGTAAGAATTGAATCGCCAGTCTATGTCTGATGCAGGATACAGCATGCTTGGGGCTGGTGCATGGGGATGACCCAGAGAGATGTTATGGGGAGGGAGGTGGGAGGGGGGTTCATGTTTGGGAACGCATGTAAGAATTAAAGATTTTAAAATTTAAAAATAAAATAAAATAAAATAAAACCATCAAAAAAAAAAATATCTTTTTTCCTGATCTTACTTAAGAAGTTAATTTTTTAAATACACAAGTTCATTAGACTAAATTTAAAATGTTAACCTTATTAAAATTGTTAAAAACCGAGAAAAAGCTCAGAAAGCAGTTAAAAAACTTACCATCAGTTTAATCGCTTGGCATACACTCTGCACATATATGAATTTAAAAGTCATAAAAACCTAAATCTATTTAGTTTTCCTTAAAAGATATGAAAAATGGCCAAAATGATGGAAACTACAGCAAACACTGCAGTTTTAATTATATTTTAATTTAACATATTTAGAACATTTAACACTATTCCTTCATAAGTCAAAAATATAGCAAATTGCATCCATATATTCAAAAGTTCTGAAATAGTGCACATGATAACACAATAATACACTAAAACATACTTCATTGATGAAATAATACCATACTAAATGAGACAAGAGCAGACACACTAAAATCACAAATCACTATATTTCAACAAAAGGTTTTTAATATCAAAATAATAAAGATGTCAACATGGGAGATACTGGAAAAGCTCTATAGGTAGAAAAAGAAAGCTAGTGACATTTTGTTTAGTCATTTTACATATGCACAATAGCCAGACAAAGCACAAAACAACAAACCAATTAAACTGTGCATATGAATTCATGCATTAAACACTGTGCATGCTAAAATTTACCTGAATTATATGAACATAAGGCTTTATCTGGAAAAAAAATTAAAATGTCAAAATAGATTTAAAACTCTTTATATGCAAAAGGGATATTAAAATCTAATTTCTGCTTCACACTACAGAAGGTCATTTAACATTTTCATTTAAAAATTTAAAAGGCCATACTAGTCAGAATAAAATAAAGAAGGAATTATAAATTTTACTAGGAACTTTGAATACATGAAACAGTTAGAGGCTAAGAGAGAAGCACAAATTAGAGAAGGTACATAAAATAAAAAATTAATATAGGCCTGCCCTGCATACTAGTGATTATCAATTCTATTTTATATTATATGGCCATATAACATACATTAACTGTATGACATAACTAAATGTAAGACATAACTGTTACGCACAGAAATTTGGCACACAAGAACTAATAAACTTAAATTGAAGAGATAATAGGGAAACATTATTAATTTTGGAATTTCTGATTTTGGAAAAAGTATATCTTAAAACTGATTTCTTTTCATACAAAGAAAACTGAAAATTCATAAAGAACAAGCTATTTTGACATTCACATTCAATAAAAAATATAATTCATAGAAATCATCACAGTTAAGTTGCTGCTGCTGCTGCTGCTGCTGCTGCTGCTGCTGCTGCTAAGTCGCTTTAGTTGTGTCCGCCTCTGTGTGACCCCATAGACGGCAGCCCACCAGACTCCCAGGCAAGAACACTGGAGTGGGTTGCCATTTCCTTTTCCAATGCAGGAAAGTGAAAAGTGAAAGTGAAGTCGCTCAGTCGTAAAAGACTATTAGCGGTCCCATGGACTGCAGCCTACCAGGCTCCTCTGTCCATGGGATTCTCCAGGCAAGAATACTGGAGTGGGTTGCCATTGCCTTCTCACAGTTAAGTTAGCAAAATACAAATTAGTTAGATTCATCTATTTCTAAATATTTACCAAGTTTCAAAAGGTAGCACAATATTAAATTGTTTTTACATTTAAAAGAAGGGTAAATTATCATCTGAGTATACATCAGAAATTTAAAGGAATCTATGAACTATCATGCCAAAAAAATACTAAGTAGTGAAAAAAATGCCATATTACCTGGAAAAAAGTGAATATTTATCCTAACACACCTCCGTTGTTAGCCAAAAGACAATAAATCACAGGAGGACAAAATAATAGGTTCTCTAGTTGTTATGGAATTAGTTTTCAATGTTTAATTAAAATTTTTAAATGTGAATGACAATTCTAAACTTTACTTAACAGATAGAGAAGTAGTACACTATCCATTACTATACATGATTAATCTGTCCCATTGGTAATCTATACATTGCTGGAATTATATAAAGTATTTTAAGGGAGAAAAACCTTTATTTGGGACACTATAAAGGAATTTCATAAAACATAAATATAAAATTTTTCATAAATTAACAAAAAACTGAATCAACTAGATTAAACTAGGATTTTTAAAAAAATCAACACAAACCCTAATTCATTTGAGAACACTATTAATCTATCTGGTTTCAAACTTACCTTACAACATTTTCATAAAAGAAAGACTATATTCATCATAAATGTTGTAAAGTAAGTTTGAAACCAGATAGATTAATAGTGTTTCCCAAATGAATTAAAGTTTGTGTCAGCTTTTTAAAAAATCCTAGTTTATGATAATCTTCCCTCAGTTTCCTTCTATTACTTTCATATATCAGCTTGGTTAAATATTTAAGTTTCCAGTCCCTTAATATTTCAAATTTTGTTAATTCTGAAATTAATTTTAGTATACAATATAAGACAGTGCTGTGCTGGTAACGGAGAAGGCAATGGCACCCCACTCCAGTACTCTTGCCTGGAAAATCCCATGGGTGGAGGAGCCTGGTAGGCTGCAGTCCATGGGGTCATGAAGAGTCGGACACGACTTCACTTTCACTTTTCACTTTCCTGCATTGGAGAAGGAAATGGCAACCTACTCCAGTGTTCTTGCCTGGAGAATCCCAGGGATGGGGAGCCTGGTGGGCTGCCGTCTATGGGGTCGCACAGAGTCGGACACGACTGAAGCGACTTAGCAGCAGCAGTGCTGGTAAAGGTTTGACAACTATCTCTCTGGTGGGAAAAAAGCCTTGATTTGTAACACATGCCTATTTCCATAATGTAAAAACTCCCATACAGCCAGTTTCAAGCTACCAAAGTCACTGTATGTGAAGGAAAGAGATGAATATACAATTGGCTCTATCTCCAGCATACTACTGGAAAAGAATTGTTGACCATACTGAAATTAAAATATAATTGGAAGAAATAATCCCAGAGGACATTACTATGGTAAACAAAGTAAAAAGATTTATGATTCTTCAAGATGTTTAAAATTATTATACCACAAAGGAAAAAGACAACTCTGAGAGTAACAGTAATTTTTACCCAAAAAAGAAAGACAAAGAAAATAAGAGATAAAATTACAACAATTTTCTAAACAAGAAAAAAAAGCAGAAGAAAAAGCTATATTTTAAAAGCTGTACAAAAACATATCACAAATAAATAGCTGATATTTCAAAATTGTCATATAAAGAGGAAATCACAAAGCATGCAGCAAAAAATTGCAGGAAAATCATAAGAGTTAATAAATAAAAATAACATATTACTTTATAAAAGATTTAATTGCTACAGTGTATGTGTAGCGTTCTGCAGTCCATGGGATCACAGAGTTAGAGAATGAATAAGTTGCAGAGTTAGAGACTTAGCAAATGAATAACAAGAACAAATAAAATTTTAAATTGTAATATGAATTGGTATATAATATTTCCTTAAAACATTGAACATAATTGTAAATCTAACTAAACATCTATATCAAAAAAGTATTTTACATGCTGATACAATTAACATTTTCACTAGTTTTAAAATTCTCTGTAGATATTTTTGTATCATATCAAATACTGTTTATTAAATATTTAGAATGATGATATTCATAACCATACTTATTTGCCATATGCAAAATCATATTAATATATCCAAACCCTAGTATTTATAATGGATATACACTTAGTAAAAAAGATTTTGGGAATGTTTAGTAAAAAATAAAAATATAATTTTGGAATGTTCTCCCTTCTTCATGTCATTCTGATGTCTGTGTTCTTCAAAGGTAACTTTGAATCAGAAAACTTTGTTCTTGGGAACAGTGTCCAGATGTAACAATGCATCCTTGATAAAACTGAAAGTATGTGCATTGATAATATATAATGCCTTTTTTCTCAAGAACATTATGAGGAAAGTATAATTTCATATCCTTCCTGTATCTTGAATGATCTGGACATTATGGGTTAATGACAGATTTAACTGATCTAAGTTTACTAGTGAAAGTGAAAATTGCTCAAGTCTTATCAAACTCTGTGACCTGGTGGACAGCAGCCCACCAGGCTCCTCTGTCCATGGAACTCTCCAGGCAAGAATACTGGAGTGGGTTGCCATTCCCTTCTCCAGGGGCTCTTACAGACCCAGAGATTGAACCCGGGTCACCTGCTTTGCAGGCAGATTCTTTACAGTCTGAGCCACCAGGTTTACTATGCCCTTCTTTATTTCAAAGGTATTTGAGAATTTTCTGTAAAGCACTCTGTTGTTAAGAGGACCACTCATATAGTTTGTTAAATTATTTATATCATTATTTCAATTATATACCACTCAGAGACGGTCTTAGGTGATTTTTCTCTTTTTATTACTATTGGTCTACTAAATATGCCCTTGGGAAGAAAGGAACAATGGAATAATCAGTCCATCTACCAAGAAGTATGAGGCTTAATTCATTTTTAGTTTATAGAAATGCAAGTGATTTCTGTGTATTGAATTTGTATCCTACAACTTTAGTAATTTTCTGATACTATCTTTATGGTTTTCTGTGTACAGTATCATGTCATCTGCAAACAGTGAGAGCTTTACTTCTTCTTTCCTGATCTGGATTCCTTTTATTTCTTTTTCTTCTCTGATTGCTGTAGCAAGGACTTTCAGAACTACATTGAATAACAGTTGTTAAAGCGGACACCCTTGTCTTGTTACTGATCTTAGTTGGCATGCTTTCAGTTTTTCACCATTGAGAATAATGTTTGCTTATAGACTTATCAAATAGGGCCTTTACTATGTTGAGGTAGGTTCCTTCTATGCCCATTTTTTGAAGAGTTTTAATCAAAAATGGGTGCTGAATTTTGTCAAATGCTTTTTCTGCATCTATTGAGATCATAATATGGTTTTTATCTTTCAATTTGTTAATATGGTGTATCACACTGATTGATTTGCATATATTGAAGAATCTTTGCACCCTGGAATAAACCCAACTTGATCATGGTGTATGAACTTTTTGACATGCTGCTGAATTCTGTTTGCTAAAGTTTTGTTGAGGATTTTTGCATCCACATTCATCAGTGACATTGACCTGTGGTTTTCTTGTTTTGTGTTGTCTTTGTCTGGTTTTGGTATCAGGGTGATAACGGCCTCATAGAAAAGAGTTTGGAAGTATTCAAAACTTACTGACAGTAAGTTTTCACTGTCAGTATTTAGAATGAAACATTTTACAAGTTTCAGACAAATAATCAAAGGATTATACTATATCTTAAAACTGTATAAAGGGCATTACTATAATCAATACAGAACAAAAGACACTAAAGTTTTCAAACTCCAGCTCTTTCTTCACAAATATCATAAAATACCTAATATTTTAAATGATTTCAGGGAGTGAATATGAGTGTTTTCTGTCAAAGATATAGCTCCTCTGTCTTTTTAAAATTAAAATTTATGTTCATTATTTTAAGAATCACAATTCATAAAAAAAAGTTTTCAAATAAGGAAAATGGATTATATGTAAAAATATTGCAAGATACTAATTAAAGCTTACATTTTTATTGCAGACATTTTCATAATAAATAGACAAATAGAGGAAAGCCATTTCCCCCTAATTTTTTCATTGCAATTTACTGCTTTCTCTAATATTTACTATATTTAACTTGCTCCAATTCCAAAATACACGTCTACATTTAGAAGCAAGACAGACATTTGTTTATACGATACAATGAAGAGAATTCCCTCCCCTCAAAGCACATTTTTCCCTGGTTGTAGCACATCAGGAGAAGTAATAAGTCGTGTTAAGATGCTATTCCTTTCATTCTTCTACCATCAGGTTCTATTTAAAAATTAGAATCTCCTAATCCTTAGCCTGGCACACAATGCTTTCTGCAGTGAGTCTCATCATAATAAATTCCCTTATGTCTCTACCTTCCCAAACATACAGTTCACTTCCCTCACCTCCGTTTATTAGAATTCTACTTATTCTTTTCAGATCTAGCTAAAATACTCATCACCACTTGCACTATTCTCTCATATTTCTAAATTACTACAGCATTCCACAAAAGCTTAAATTTTAATTTTATAATCTTTCTTATATATGATTTTTAAAATTATACAAAGTTAGAAATTAATTATTGCATGACCACATACAGGTATAGAAATTATGTTTTATTATAGACTTTTGTGTTTCTTTGAATTAGGGACATATATCTTTCAGGATGGAAAGCTATGAGAGATGGAGAAACTACAGGCTTACTATGAGATTATGCTAAAAGACAGAAAAGAAAGAGGAGTGTAGATGGCTACAAAGAAGGCGGCTGCTGCTACCGCTAAGTCGCTTCAGTTGTGTCCGACTCTGTGCGATCCCATAGACGGCAGCCCACCAGGCTCGCTCGTCCCTGGGATTCTCCAGGCAAGAACACTGGAGTGGGTTGCCATTTCCTTCTCCAGTGTAGGTAAGTGAAAAGTGAAAGTGAAGTCGCTCAGTCGTGTCCGACTCTTAGTGACCCCATGGACTGCAGCCTACCAGGTTCCTCCATTCATGGGATTTTCCAGGCAAGAGTACTGGAGTGGGGTGCCATGAAGGCAAACCTTGCTAAAGGACAAGATTTGGCAGAATCTGTAAGGAGACAATGGTTAAAGAGCCTTGTAAATAATAGGAACCCAGGCTCTAGGACTTCTCCAGAGTCCAGTCTTATTTTAGGATTCTAGGATGGTAGCTGCATGAAGTACCTCAGAAGCTGGGTGCTAAGCACCACAGCAACCAGCATTAATAACAATTTCTATGTGTAGACCTGGTTTCAGAAACCAATGCACACTGAGACATACCAGTGAAGCTCAAAGGAATAAAAATTAGTGGGTTTTTTCCCTGAATGTTGTCCTTTTTTTAGGGTTTTCTAGAACCTCGGTTGAGAGTTGAGAGTAGGTAAGAAGAAGGGTTAGGCTCATTGGAAAAGACTCTGACGCTGGGAGGAACTGGGGGCAGGAGGAGAAGGGGACGACAGAGGAAGAGATGGCTGGATGGCATCACGGACTCGATGGACGTGAGTCTGAGTGAACTCCGGGAGTTGGCGATGGACAGGGAGGCCTGGCGTGCTGCGATTCACGGGGTCGCAAAGAGTCAGACACGACTAAGCGACTAAACTGAACTGAACTGAAGAAGAAGGAATGACTGCTATTTGACTACAAAAATGGGAACCTAAGAGTCAGATTAAGGAAAATTTTTTAAAAAGTGTATTTCAAAGACAAGTTTGTAAATAATGGTTTTGCTTGCTACTTATGTATTATGTATCTTTGGATCAGTCACAATGTCAAGCACCATAAGCATAACAGGTGACTAACTATGTGTTGATGTCATTAAAATAATGTGGATCTTGAAAGAAAGTAAGAAGGGAGAAAAAAAAACAAATCAAAGTTAAATAATGTATACAATATTAAGCAAAATTTATAAGAAATTGCATGTTAATTTATAAATTATCCCAATAAAAGATAAACTTTTCCAAATGGATTTTAGAAAATAAAGTTTACAATTGTTTTCAATAGACAAATCTTAAATACAAGTACACAGAGAGCTGAAAATAAAAGGACTGAGAAACATATTCCATACCAAAAAAAAAAGCAGCTGCAGCAAGAGTAACATCAAACAAAGCATGTCTTAAGGAAAAAGTATTCCTAACAGAGGCATTATGTAATGATACAATCAGCAGTCCATTAGGAAAAAAATATGACAGTTCTAGTTTTGTATGCACTTAATAACATATCCTGAAAATATATATAACAAATAGTGACAAATCACAGGTGGAGATTTTAATATACCTCTCTCAATAACTGATGAAATAATCAGATGAAAAATCAAGGAAAAAAACCCCAGAATGTCTGAAAAATGAAGTTAATAAACCCAATAAACAACATATGTTGAACACATACCAAACTATGACAAGATAAACATTCTTTTAAAGAACAATTACCAAAATTGATTACATACTACACCATAAAGCAAACAGTTAATTTTAAAGACTGCAATTATTCAAAGTGAATACTCCTACAAGATGGTTATTATGGTCAATTTTAAAGTTTTGCAAAATCCTAGAAAATCCCTAAAGCTTGAAAATGTAACAACATATTCCTAAAAAATCCAAAGGTAAATGAAAACACAATAATACATTATCACACCACATTAAAAATTATCTATGTATGCTTCTGATGAGATGACAAGAAACAAATGAAACTTAAAGGAAAAGTTTCCTATTGAGGAAAACTGAAATAGGAAAAAAAAATAATGGAAAAGAAAAGAAATATACAGCCTAAAAAGTAAACAAACAAAAAGTTTACTGTTTGAAAGACTAGTAGAATTGATAGCTCATCAGCAAATCTGACCGAGAATAAAAGGAAAAGGAAAAAATTATCAATATAAGGGAAAAGAGGACATGACTACACATTCAATAGACATTAAACAGACAATAAGATGCTACTATGAACAAATTTAGTGCAAATTTTTTTTCAAAATTGGAGAAATATTCAAATTCCAAGAAGAATCCAACCTAACAAACCTGACACATAAGAAAACATAAAATTTTGAATAGTTTTAAATCTAGTACAGAAACTGAAAATGTAATTCAGCACCTACAAAGAAATTGCCAACCCTGGTAACATAAATGGTGAATACTTCTAAACATGTACAGGAAAAAAATACCTATAATATACACATTCTTTCAAGCAACAGAAAATGAGGAACAATTTATGAAGCCAGAGAAGCACTGAAATAAAAGCTTGACAAGGATATTACAAAAAAGGATAATAAAAGACATCAAATTAAAAAAGAAGTAAAATTTCCTAATATTTTGTATGAATCCAGCAGCAGAATATGGATAACAAAAGCAAATAAGTTGTTACAAAAAGAAAGAAAACTCTTCTCCCTTCTTCTCTCTCTCAGGAATACAGATGCAAAAATTCTACACATTTTAACAAACTGAATCCAGAGACAGATAAAATGATAATGCATCATGAGATACTTGGGTTTATTAAAGGAATGCAAGATAACTTTAACATTTTAAATCAATACAATTTACCAATTAGTGGAATAAGACTACATATCATACATTTATATCCACTTACACAGAACAAAAATAATATAATTCAAATCTACTCATGATTAAAACTTTTCATTCAACCAGGAATTAAACAGAACTTCTGGAATCTCCAAAAGTAGCATAAAAATCTTATGAAAATATCAAGAAACATAAATGTAATATAAATATAAATAATTACAAAGAAAAATGGGCAAGAAATTTGACAAGGTTCTCCATAAAAGAGGATATCCAAATAGTCAATTAACTTAAGAAAAGGCTATTAGAGAAATGTAAATTAAAGCCACAGTGAGGTAATACTACACACCCACCTGAATGAGTGAATGAAAAGAACTAAAAATACCAAATATAAAGTAAGCATATAGGGAAACTCAAACCCTCATTAACTGCTGTAAGAAGTATACATTTGGATAGTTTGGGGAAACTGTAACACAATATCTACAGCAACTGAGTATATGTATAGCCTCTTACCTACCTACTCTATTACTAGGTATATCCATAGCAAAAATGAACACATGTGATTACCAAAAGGCATGTGCAATAAGCACTCTCAGGAACAGTCAAAATCTGAAAGCAAACTGTCAATCAACTGTAGGCTTTTTTAATTAAACAACTTAATCCCCCAAACTAGTGATTGTAACTAAATACCTTCACATTGTAACTTTCTTAGAAGGTTGCTAATAAACAACAGTATATCAAAATTTGTAAATAGTTTAAATCCCACTTTAAAGCCAAGATAAGCAGTTCCTTTGTATAGTTATTACCTCTGACGAAAGCATAAGAATTCACTTAGACAAATAGCTTTCATAACCAACCTAAAAATAAGATATATGGTGTATATTTATAGAAATAAATTGTATATGGCAATGAAAATGATAAACAACTTCAATTATATGCAACAATATTTATGAGCCATACAACATAGTGGTAAGGAAAAAAGTCACATATTATATATGTGATACAATATATAAACATATTGTGCAATCTCATTTCTACAAAATTCACATATGTGTGATTATTCCATTTATATGAAATTAAAAATAAGGGAAAGTATTCTATCATATGTTATTGACAGTGGGAATAATTACTGGAAGACAGCAGCAGAGAGGCTGGAAAGATGTAGATGATGTTTTATTTCTTGATGTGGGTGCTAGTTACACGTTGTGGTTTCTTACTCAAAATTGATCCATGAGTATATTCACAATTTACACATATTTCTATATGAATTCTATACATCAGTAAAAAGTCTACATAAAGATGTAGAGTTCTAGACTTATGGACACAGCGGAGGAAGGGGAAGGTGGGACGAATTGAGAGAGTAGCACTGAAATGTATATATTACCATGTGTAAAATAGATAGCTAACCTGAAGTCGCTATACAATGCAGGGAGCTTAGCCCAGAGCTCTGTGACAACCTAGAGGGGTGGGACAGGGTGGGAGATGGGAGGGAGGTTCAAGAAGGAGCGGACATATGTATACCTATCGCTGATTCATGTTTATGTATGGCAGAAACCGACACAACATTTTAAAGAAATTATCCTCGAATTAAAAATAAAAATGTAGAGTTCTGCTTCTGAGAATAACAGGGTAGCTTATATCAAACTAACTCTCCTGTCAGTAATAATTCTAAATTCTAGAAAAAATATTTTAATACAAAACTATTCAGAGATACCAGAGAACAAACTCAGGCAGAAATTGGCAATATGACCCTTAAAATAAAAGAAAGAAAGTGAAAGTCACTCAGTTGTGACCAACTCTTTGTGACCCCATGGAGTATAGTTCATGGAATTCTCCAGGCCAGATATACTTGAGTGGGTAGCCTATCCCTTCTCCAGGGGATCTTCCCTTCCCAGGCATTGAACTGGGAGGATTCTCTACCAGCTGAGCTACAGAGAAGCCCAAGAAAAGGACCTATTTGACCAGTTTTCTCTTAATGGCCTTCCCCATATGGTTTACTGAAGAGAAATTACAGCTCAGCGAAAAACCTGTCTTACAAGACTGAGAAGCCAGAGATCAGAATTCAGAATTGTGAGAGCAGCTGTAATTGTACAGAAATCCTGGAATGGAGGGAGCCAGAGAAGGAGGAGACCAAAAACTTACACTTAATGGTCCCCAAAATTCTTGCCTAAAACTATAAACTGCAAAGAGAAAAACAAGAAGAAACCTAGCAGAAAGTCACAGTCGAAAGGCTAAACGGTCTGCAAGATTTCAACAACTTCCTGATGTATAGGATACAGAGTTTGGAGTTTAAATCCTATTATAGGTTTTGGCCAAAATCTTAAACTCTGTTTAGAGTTCAAAACTTAGACATAAGAACCACAAATCAGACTAAGGATTATAACTTAGAACTATGTAGAGGATCAAAATAGAAAAAAAAAAAAAATGAAACACATCTTCCATTGATTTTAAGTGATCCTTCAGTAATTTCAGTGTCTGCTAAAATAAAACACAATATTCTTCAAAATTCAGTCTCTAAAGTATATTAAACACAATGTCCAGTACAAAAAAACATTAGTAGATATATAAAACATACAGAATGTGATCCCTAGGCAAAGAAAGAAAGAAAAATATTAATAAGCCCACAAAAGACTAAGATGTTGGAATTACTATACTTTAAAATAAATACTATATATAGCTTGATGGCTGGATGGCATCACCGACTCGATGGACATGAGTTTGGGTAAACTCTGGGAGTTGGTGATGGACAGGGAGGCCTGGTGTGCTGCGATTCATGGGGTCACAAAGAGTCGGACACGGCTCAGCAACTAAACTGAACTGATAGATAGCTTTAAAAAGTTATAGTATTATACATATAGATATAAATTATATTATATTTCATATATATCTCACATATGAGAAGGCGATGGCACCCCACTCCACTACTCTTGCCTGGAAAATCCCATGGACGGAGGAGCCTGGTAGGCTGCAGTCCATGAGGTCGCTAAGAGATGGACACGACTGAGCAACTTCACTTTCACTTTTCACTTTCATGCATTGGAGAAGGAAATGGCAACCCACTCCAGTGTTCTTGCCTGGAGAATCCCAGGGACAGAGGAGCCTGGTAGAAGGCCGTCTGTGGGGTTGCACAGAGTCAGACAAGACTAAAGTGACTTAGCAGAAGTAGCATGTATATATATAATATAATCCTATAAATTCTTTAACATATCTACATACACCTACACACAGGCTTCACAGGTGGCTCAGTGGTAAAGAATCTGCCTGCCAATGCAGGAGATACAGGGTCCATCCCTGGGTGGGGAAGATCCCCTGGAGAAGGAAAGGGCAACCTGCTCCAGTATCCTTGCCTGGGAAATCCCATGGACAGAGGAGTCTGCTGGATTACAGTCCAAGGGGCTGCAAAGAGTCTGACATGACTTAGAGACTAAGCAAGCACACACACATCTGCCCACACACATTTGTTTGTATATACATACACACATATAATAAAACAAGGGGAACAGGATAGATATAGTAACTTCTAAAAAAACCAAATACAAAATTTAAATGAAAAATATAATGTATTTAATAAGACAATTCACAGAATTTTTTTTTCTGGAAAACTGAACACATAACTGAACAAAATATCAGTCAACTTGAAGACAAGTAAATAAAAATAATCAAAATTGAGGAAGAGAGGAAAAAATTATAAAACAACAACAACATAGACTCAGTAACCTATGAAAAATGTCAAAAGATCTTTGCATGAAATGTTCCCTTGGTATCTCTAATTTTCTTGAAGAGATTTCTAGGCCTTCCCGTTCTGTTGTTTTCCTCTATTCCTTTGCACTGATCGCTGAGGAAGGCTTTCTTATCTCTCCTTGCTATTCTTTGGAACTCTGCATTCAGATGCTTATATCTTTCCCTTTCTCCTTTGCTTTTTGCTTCTCTTCTTTTCACAGCTATTTGTAAGGCCTCCTCAGATAGCCATTTTGCTTTTTTGCATTTCTTTTCCATGGGGATGGTCTCGATCCCTGTCTCCTGTACAATGTCAGGAACCTCATTCCATAGTTCATCAGGCACTCTATCTATCAGATCTAGTCCCTTAAATCTATTTCTCACTTCCACTGTATAATCATAAGGGATTTGATTTAGGTCATACCTGAATGGTCTAGTACCCCACGTCCAAGGTAAGAGAAACCCAAGTAAGACGGTACGTGTTGCAAGAGGGCATCAGAGGGCAGACACACTGAAACCATAATCACAGAAAACTAGCCAATCTGATCACACAGACCACAGCCTTATCTAACTCAATGACATTAAGCCATGCCATGTGGGGCCACCCACGATGGGTGGGTCATGGTGGAGAGGTCTGACAGAGTGTGGTCCACTGGAGAAGGGAATGGCAAACCACTTCAGTATTCTTGCCTTGAGAACCCCATGAACAGTATGAAAAGGCAAAATGATAGGATACTGAAAGAGGAACTCCCCAGGTCAGTAGGTGCCCAACATGGTACTGGAGATCAGTGGAGAAATAACTCCAGAAAGAATGAAGGGATGGAGCCAAAGCAAAAACAATACCCAGTTGTGGATGTGACTGGTGATAGAAGCAAGGATATGATGCTGTAAAGAGCAATACTGCATAGGAACCTGGAATGTTAGGTCCATGAATCAAGGCAAATTGGAAGTGGTCAAACAGGAGATGGAAAGAGTGAACATTGACATTCTAGGAATCAGCGAACTAAAATGGACTGGAACGGGTGAATTTAACTCACATGACCATTATATCTACTACTGTGGGCAGGAATCCCTTAGAAGGAATGGAGTAGCCATCATGGTCAACAAAAGAGTCCAAAATGCAGTACTTGGATGCAATCTCAAAAACGACAGAATGATCTCTGTTCATTTCCAAGGCAAACCATTCAATATCATGGTAATCCAAGCCTATGCCCCAAAACTGAATTAGCTGAAGTTGAATGGTTCTATGAAGACCTAGAAGACCTTTTAGAACTAACATCCAAAAAAGAAGTCCATTTCATTACAGGGGACTGAAATGTAAAAGTAGGAAGTCAAGAAACACCTGGAGTAGCAGGCAAATTTGGCCTTGGAGTATGGAATGAAGCAGGGCAAAGGCTAATAGAGTTTTGCCAAGAGAACGCACTGGTCATAGCAAACACCTTTTTCCAACAACACAAGAGAAGACTCTACAAATGGACATCACCAGACGGTCAACACCAAAATTAGATTGGTTATATTCTTTGCAGCCAAAGATGGAGAAGCTTTATACAGTCAGCAAAAACAAGACTGGGAGCTGACTGTGGCTCAGATCATGAATTGCTTATTGCCAAATTCAGACTTAAATTGAAGAAAGTAGGGAAAACCAATAGACCATTCAGGTATGATATAAATCAAATATACTTACTTACTAACACCCTAACATCTGGTCCCATCACTTCATGGGAAATAGATGGGGAAACAGTGGAAACAATGTCAGACTTTATTTTTTGGGGCTCCAAAATCACTGCAGATGGTGACTGCAGCCATGAAATTAAGACTCTTATTCCTTGGAAGAAAAGTTATGACCAACTTAGATAGCATATTCAAAAGCAGAGACATTACTTTGCCGACTAAGGTCCGTCTAGTCAAGGCTATGGTTTTTCCTGTGGTCATGTATGGATACGAGAGTTGAACTGTGAAGAAAGCTGAGCACCGAAGAATTGATGCTTTTGAACTGTGGTGTTGGAGAAGACTCTTGAGAGGCCCTTGGACTGCAAGGAGATCCAACCAATCCACTCTGAAGAGATCAGCCCTGGGATTTCTTTGGAGGGAATGATGCTAAAGCTGAAGCTCCAGTAGTTTGGCCACCTCATGTGAAGAGTTGACTCATTGGAAAAGACTCTGATGCTGGGAGGGATTGTGGGCAGGAGGAGAAGGGGACGACAGAGGATGAGATGGCTGGATGGCATCACGGACTCAATGGACATGAGTCTGAGTGAACTCTGGGAGATGGTGATGGACAGGGAGGCCTGGTGTGCTGCGATTCATGGGGTCGCAAAGAGTCGGAAGCGACTGAACTGAACTGAAGTGAACTTGAACCTGTCATTGATGAGCAACATACACTTAGCAGATGGTAATGTCTTTAACTTTCTGACTACCCCTGAGTGTTATCTCCTAATCTTCCTTTATCACATCATTTTTTCCTATCTTTATGCCTACACATTGCTGCTGCTGCTGCTGCTAAGTCGCTTCAGTCGTGTCCAACTCTGTGTGACCCCATGGACCGCAGTCAACCAGGCTCCTCTGTCCATGGGATTGTCCAGGCAAGAGTACTGGAGTGGGTTGCCACTGCCTTCTCCACTCACTGCTAATAAATTATAATAAAATTTTAATGTAAAACACCAAATTCAGTCATACATTCAAATATTGAAAATTAATTTTATTAGAAGTTAATTGATAGTGGAAGGACTCATACAGTACAACATGGAGTTATTATTTCACCTAGGGGTTAACTTAATATTATTAATGATTATTTAACAGAGGAAGCATTGTAAGGATGGAAAATATTAATATTTGCAAAATTTATTAAATTAATTTCAAGAATATCCATGATTATACAGATAACTAGAAAGTCCTTTATTCTCATCATACCTTACATAAACTATTCTTAGCTAGGGAGGGAATAAATGAAAATTATTGGTAGATTTAAGAGTTTCAGATACTGAGTCATCAAACCTACTCTTTATTTCAATAACAACTAGAGTAAACAGAGAAGAGGCCAGTGCTGCAAGAAAGGGCAATAGAAGCTAGCATTAATAGCCTATAAACCTAATCTACAGGAATTAGTAGAAAATGAATTATACTAGCAACCTTCATGTAGTAACTCATCATCCTACACTGTGATTTAGAGACAATGTACTGAGTAGATTACAGGGTCAGAAAGAGCAGACACTCTAAATTTAGTCAACATAAATTTCATAATATGTAGTTACAACAAACAATACTGTGATGGCAACTGCAAATAAAGGTGTCTGGTTTTCACTCTGGGGGGAATTGAAAAAAGTGAGTGCTGTAAAATTAGTGTTAAATTAATCCCCTCCAAGGGTAAGAGGTTATGTCTAATGGAAATAAAATTCCAGTAATTAGATTATTTTAAAAAGAAGTTGATACACATCTCTATGCTCTCCTATGACTAATTATTCCATGAAGTCAATGCTTTGCTCTAATTCTCTATTCAACAACCTTCTGATATGTAATTCAGCCCTTTATTCATCAGAAAGGCTGTGATCCATTTATACAAGAGTTATTTGTTATATGGTCAAGTATCTTTACCATGACTGATGTCATGATGACACAGTATTTATGCTTATAAATTTGTACTTCTGAAATTTAGTTAATCTCAATCAGCTCCCTATTACTTGACAAAAAAGTTGCTAAACGTGAAACATGATGGCTGCATGAATACTATCCAAAGCAAAAAGCATCCACTTCACCTATCACAAAGATTCGTCAGAAAAAAACAAAAAACTTGAGCTGCAAGATCAACAAACCAACAATGCCATTTTCCGTTTTCAATGAGGAAAATATTTCTGAGTTTCCTTCAAGATTCTCTGAATAATCTATTTTATAGTTTGGACTGTGCATAATTCAGGATAAAATGCAAACACTGATAACAACAACAATAGTATCAGTTTACACTCCTGAGATTAACTCCTAGAACCGTTCTGTGATGTATTATTTCCATTTTCTAAATGAAGAAAGCGAAACAGAGAGAGATGACCTACCTCAAGTCATACAATTGTTAAATGAGAGAATTAAAACTTAAAGGTTATCTGAGTAATGTTCGTAGACATGGTTTCAACCACTATGCTATACTTTTATCCTACATATTTGGCTTAATGAAGGTAGAAACCATAATTTCAGATATCTACAGCTACATGACCCAATTCTACTACATTAACTATTTCATTTCTATATTTTAGATTCTAAGAGGTAAAGTTAAAACATTGTGAAGTTTTAACACAGTGAAGCACAGTGTGTCATGCTGTGATAAGTGAATACAACATGCATTCAGTTAAGTGTATCAATTTAAAAGCTTTAAGAACAGCTATGAAAGTACTAATAGATACCTGTTAATACCCATAACGGTGTCCTTAAATTCTCTGTCATATATATCATCCAAGATGTTTCAATAAATATATGAAAAATTTTACTGAAAACTTACTTTGCAACCTCCGTGTTGGGCTCTCTCCATGGAGCTGTCGTCGTGGCATATATGGTGAAGGATGGGGAAGTGGCAATGAAGAAACATCATGAGTCTGAAGCTTGTACCAATGTGGCTCATCATCTAATAATGCTGTTTCTAATTCAATTAAAATCTACAAAGCCAAGAGACAAAGAATTGTCATAGAAATTCTATGAAATGATTTCATTATAATAGTAATGTTGTTAGGTCAAAAGCAAGGTTATACAGTAGAATTGCCCATATGCTCAACACTAGTTAAATATATAAATATTTATAACTCATTGACTTAACAGCTTTATATACCTAAGACATTTATTTTGTAGCTCTTTGAACTACTGGAGGCTATAGCAGACCCTCTACTAGAGGCTGTTAAATATGACATTGATGAGATGTTCAGATGGCATCACCGACTCAATGGACATAAGTTTGAGTAAACTCCAGGAGTTGGTGATGGACAGGGAGGCCTGACATGCTACAGTCCATGGGGTTGCAAAGAGTAGGACACAACTGAGAGACTGAACTGAACTGAAAGAGAGCTTATCACTAAATGTCGGTAAATATAACTAATATATGTATACTGTTTTATGGTTTTAAGCTTACATTCATTAGCTTAACCTTTACAAATTCTGAAACGGGGATATAAAAACAAATTAGAAATGCTTACTGTGTGTTAAGAACCATGTCATGAAGTGAAGTGAAGTCGCTCAGTCGTGTCTGACTCTTTGCAACCCCGTAGACTGTAGCCTACCTCCCTCCATGGGATTCTCCAGGCAAGAGTACTGGAGTGGGTTGCCATTTCCTTCTCCATGTCATACATTATCTTAATTCTTGGGTAAAAACTACTAGGTTGGTCTTATTAGTCAACTTTTTACAGATAAGCATACCAAGGTTGAAAAAGATTTAAAAAATTGTTTAAGTCTGCATTGCTGGTAAGTGAAACAGATGCAATATAAATCAAAGACTGTCTTACTTAAAACTCAGTTTAATGTATCATGATACTAAGAATTTAAAACAGGAAAGAAAAAAAGAATGGATTTTTAAGTGGCTCAGCAGTAAAGAATCTGCCTGCAATGCAGGAGACGCATGAGACATGGGTTCAATCCTTTGGTTGGGAAGATTATTCCCAGAATTCTTGCCTGGAAAATTCCATGGACAGAGGAGCCATGCAGGCTACAAGTCTGTGGAGCTGCAAAGAGTCAGACATGACTAAGCACACAAACACATCACATCATCACATATTATAATATGAATATATAATAAATTTGAAAGGGAAATCAGTCCATAGAAATAAATGATTCTTTTTATTATCTTTCAAAGTCATGCAAATATGACAAGGTCTGTGTTTAAGGATATGAGAACTGTTATAGCTATGGGAGGTAAAAAAGTAAAACTAAGGTACTCTTCATTCTTCCTAAATTGTCCCTAGTCATTTTCAAAAATATAGGCATGTGTTTTAAATGGTTATACACACACACACACACACACACACACACACATTTAATCCTCACTCTAGCCCTTCTCACTCTACTGAAGAGGAAACTTAAATGCAAATATATTAAATAACTTGCTAAGTACCAAAGTCAGGAAGTAGCAGTGTCAGGAACACACAACCAGGCAGCAGAAGCTAGTCTCTGATTTTAGCAATTATATTCCCTTTCTTTCCAACTCTTTGATTCCTTCGCTAACAACATTCAGTTCAATATTTCTATGGATTGTTGTTTTACCCATGATATTACCGTTTAATTCACTCAGGAAAATCAACCATGCTGAGAAAAGCTGAAAGCAGTTATCTTAGTATGTTAATGGTGAGAGAACTGCCTCTCATCTGTTCCCTGCAATTCATCGTCTACCTTTCAGATAGAAATATTTTCTCAAGTATATATGAAATCAAGTCATGCTTGTTCCAAGCTGTCATTTGTTCCCATTATCTACAGGATAAAATCCAGCCTCTTAATATGATACATGAACAGATACAAGCAGACGTCAGTTTAGCTTTCAAGTCTCATTTCTTACCACGTTCCTTTCAAATTTCAATGCAGTTGTCCAAGACTCCCATAACTCTAGGATCTTGTATTCCCTCTGCAGGAACTTTACTCCCTCTGACTTCGCTAAATTCTAGTTTCTTTGTGGAGTCTTCCCTGGACCACTTACTTCCCCTTCCCTGCACAGCAATTTTGTATTCCTACTGCACTTTCCCATAGAACATCTGTCATGCTACGTTATAACTGTTCATTCACTTATATGTATTCTAGTGGATTATAAATTCTTTAAAGAGAGGAATATACCTTGTCTGCCTTTGAAACCTCAGTCCCTAAATTTATCCATTTATCCATGGGTAAATGATTGAATTATATTGGTACAACTGGTTTAGTAAACTAAAAGGATATACAAATACTATAAAAACATCAGTAAGTTTTTTTTCTTAAACCAGCAGCTAAATTCATTGTTAAATTATGTTTACTTTCTCAGGTATTCAAAATATAATATGTTACTGACAGTCATATAAACAAAAGTATTCGGGATAACATGAATAGTCTAAGCTTTAAAATAGTTCCAGATACCTCTCCTAAAAATTCACTTTCTTCCTCTCGAACTCGAGCTTGATCCCAAAGGGTAATCTCCAGCATTCGTTCCCGAAATTCTCTTCGATGGACTGGAGAATAAATAAATGTTTGGTTCCATTTGGGCTCCAAAGTTTTCTTCACTGTTTTAGTTCTTCTCTTGTTTTTGTCACTATGAAGAAAACAAGAATATATGAACTTACATAAACCTTCATCTTAACTTTTGCCCTAAAATGTATTAATTTAAAATTTCGCAGGAAAGAAGTGAAGTTTTCCCATAAATTTGTCATATATTAAAAATACTGTAATCTTCAAAATTACTATTGAAATGTATAAGGCACAACATTATATAACTTTGATTTAATAACAGAATATTACAATAAATATGAAAATTTTCCATGATAGATAATTAAAAACAGTCTTTCACAAATTCTAAATAAAACCAGACTAAAGAATATTTAACTTTCATTTTTTTTTTAAACACAGTACCCTACTGGAAACCTTTAAAATGGAAATCAATCTATTGGCTACATACACTGTTACTTTGAGTATTTGTACATATGCAAATTCTATACACAGTATTTGCAACCAATATACTATTCACTTAAACTACAGAAATTCTTTGTACAATAAATCTAATAAATTGTTATGTTCACGTCTTTACATCCATGCAGCTAAGCTAATGAGCAATTGTAATTACATATTCTCAATTTTCTTATATATCCACACTTGCTCATTTGACATTTATAGGTCTTTATAAACATAGTAAAATTGTTTCTGTGTGAGGTAGCTGCTATAGTCTGGGCTGGAAATGCAAGTTTGCCATCCTGATGGACAGAACTTCCAGTTCAGGGGCTTTCATACTTTTTTCTGCTGCATATTTCTATCAAATTAATGTTTTTTATTATGCATTCCATTATATACATATATATTTATAAATTATATGCATGTATTACTTGCATGCATATAATTGCATATAATATGTAATATTGCATTCATTGGTAAATATACAATAATAGGAATCAAAAATATATGAAAATTAAAAGACAAATATTTCTTTCTGAATTCCAATGATTGTTTCGTACATCCCCTGGGTACATCCATTCTTTCTGGAGATCACTACTTTAGCTTATTGGAGAGGATCAATGGCTGAATAGGAACAAAGAAAATCATCAAGGAAGGCGATGTTAAGCTATCAGAAGAGGCTATTTGAAGAGAGAAGTGCCAATGAACAGAAAGTGGAACTGTATTAACTTCTTCAAATTCTCTCAGCACAGCACGGTTCTAAGAGTATTAGGAAACAGGAAGCAGTTTGAACTAAGAAGGGATAGAGTACCTCTAAATGAGGGAGTCTATATGACTTCTCCTAGGTGAAAGCAGAGCTTGCTGTTTACCACAAGGGCTTCCCAGGGTGTGAGTGGCAAAGAATCCTCCTGCCAATGCAGGAGATGCAAGAGATTTAATGAATCAAAAGCATGTATTTAATGTGGCCATTTAAAAGCAATGTATCTTTATTAATTTCTATGGTTTCCCTAGGAAAATAACTTTGGAAACCCATGTAGGAAATCTTATCTCCATTCAAATTTATGAAAAAGAAGTGGCACTGTAAATTAGAACTAAATAATAGAGAAATAATGACAAGGACTATGATTTATGACTGTCACTTCCTCCTTCCAAAACTTTAACAAATATTTATAAAGCATCTACTTTATATTCTATCCATAAAAGAATGAATTATGACACCCTGTCAGAGATAAAAATTCCTTCCACCAACATCAGAAAGAAAATATTTAGATGGAACCTTGCCATCTAATCCAAGAATGGTTTATACTGCTTCCTACGACCTGTGGCTTTTCTTCCAAAAAACAAATAATTCAAATTATAAAAGCACAGTCCTTTATTCATGTGTAAAAACTTATGTCAACAGAATAAAAAAGGTTGAGGTGATAAAGTAGCTATGTGAGTTAACCAGAGAATTCTGTTTTCTACTACGGATAAAATCCTGACACAACTCTATTAATAAAGTGAGAAACAAGCTTGCCTAAATATTCTTCAAATTCCTGATAACTGACAAGAAAACTCAGCTGAGAGATAATCTGAGAAAAAAAATTCAAAACTTTCTTAATTTTTTGCTGTTGAGAAAAGATAAAAATTCTATATTGGGGAATACAAAGGCGTCTTTAAAGGGACTTTCTCATCCATCTGAGCTCTGCTCAGAAAGTGGGAAGAGGCATGAAAAATAAACTAAAACTAAACAGTCAACAAAAAAAAACCAAATAATCTGAGAGACTTTTATCATCTTCAAAAACAAGCATTTTTCTTCAGAGCTCTAGTAACTTGTTGAAGCGAAGTGAAGTGAAAGGCATGTCTGACTCTTGCAACCTCACAGACTATGTCCATGGAATTCTCCAGGCCAGAATACTGGAGTGGGTGGCCTTTCCCTTCTTCAGGGGATCTTCCTAACCCAGGGATTGAACCCAGGTCTCCCACATCGCGGGCGGATTCTTTACCAGCTGAGCCACAAGGGAAGCCCAAGAATACTGGAGTGGATAGTCTAGCCCTTCTCCAGTGGATCTTCCCGACCCAGGAATCGAACCAGATCCTCCTGCACTGCAGGCGGATTCTTTACCAACTGAGCTATGACTTGTTACGTGGCTTACATAAAAGCATATGTGGGAATGCACGATTTTCTGCAAGTTTTTATGATGGCAATCTAAGGATGCTTAGACTAGTAAACTCGCTGCACTCTGAGAAGCAAAGTGATGTGGCCTCCCTGTGAGATGGTAGATAATATGGCTGTGACATCTGTCATCCAACTGAAGTTTTAAGCTGGATTTACCATTTTAGTTATTGCATATCCTCATCTTCCCTTACAGTTCAAAGTGTATCCTTCCCCAAAAGACAATCTAAGTTGTTACATAACAATCTTCTTTAAGTAAACTTTATAAGATAAAATCATACAGCAGACAGTTTCTAATAGTTTAGGAGGCTGTGGCAACCTCACATATTTTCTGAATAATTTTACTAATTTTTTTCCAAAATATGTATCAAAGTGTAAGGCCTTTGTTAACTGCCTACTTGTTATTATCTTTGTTGAGGCTATTCTTCAGATGAGACTGTGGCATTCAATACTGATGACTTTAAGTTAAACCAAGTAAGAGAGTGTGCAGAAGCATACAACGATGTTTAAAACCACATCTGTATCCGGCTACTTCCATCCTGAGAAAAATGACCAGACCAGCCCTAGAAACCAGGGATGCAGAAGAGCTAGGGAAGGGAAATTAGTGTACTACTTTTTTCTTTTTTCATGGTGTTTATTGGATAATTTCTTTCATTTTGCATGTGTTTGAAATTAAGAATGATTAGATGATTTTTGATAAGCTATTTCTCCTATCCTGATTTCTCTATTTAAATCAGGGTAGATTAATAACATGCATACTGATCAGCATGGACACAAAGTAAATGACACTTCAGGAAGCTAAATCTTGGCCCAATGGTAGAGATTCCTTGATGATATAGGTAATTAAATATAAAGCATGTTCATTAATTTTACAGAATGTAGAGAAATAATATATTAGTAAGAGAAAGTAGAAACTGTAGAGGAATATGATGAATCCTAGGAATCATTATGCCTATGTTAAACTTTATAAGTATCTAATTGGTATGATATTAAAAAAAATTTTAATAAATGACACAAAATCAAAACACTCCCTGCTATTAACATTTCTCATCTGTTTTCAAGAATAATTACTTTTGTTTCATATCCTTACCTTCTGTCTGGAAGAAAGTAAATTTTAACATAAGGATTCCTTGGCCTCCCATCTTCCCTGGAAGGGAGGTCCTTTGCTCCCAAAATTGTAACTATTAATTGGTGACCAACCTTGTCAAACCACAGTTTTATCTGAAAAGCAAAAATATTTATTTATCAGCTTAACCATTTATTAATATAACAGAATGCTTACATTCCCAATCTTTGCCCCATTCTCTTACCCTGATATTAGCATTGAATATAAACTTCACTTAGTAAATTGCAGTTAACTTAAAAGGATATGCTATAATAACTTCAATGAATGGAGAATTTAATTCAGATATTTTAGTGTGACAAATCTCTTGAAATTTTTGTAATCTAATTTGATAGCTTATTAACATGTACATAATAATTGTACTGCTATAATAAGGACTTTATATAGGATTATTCTGTGTCTACATTTACACAGGAATCATTGTAGTTCATTTTGGTTGCCCTACAATACTGAGTTCAGAATAAGTGCTCAAAATGAACTGAACAGATAAGTTGCTCATATGGCATTCATGGGAATATTTTCAGCAAATGTTTTATGTTATATCACAGCAAAGATCTTTCAAAGATTATAAGTAACTAGGAATTACTAGAAGATTTAGTAAACAGACTGCTTAAATTTGTATTTAAAACTATAATAAATTCATCTTTTAAAGTTTTTTATACATAGTCTCTTTTTCATTTGTGAAGCAAATATATTCATCCTTAGAATAAAAGGGTATATTTTATAATTCAAGATGAGAAAATTAGAATAATTTGCCTATGTCATAATTAAGGATTAGATCTTCACATCCAGCTGTTGAATTCATTAGACTTAACAACTGTCACCTCCCACACACATCTCACACTCCCACACCTAGTTATGATGACTATGATTCTGATTCACATTTGGTTCAGAATTTAGCACATCCCTGGCCACTATCTTCAAACTGAAATTGAATTGGAAATTTGGAGCTTGGGGAAAAGTTTTGTTTACGTAATATGCATATTTTATTTTCAATGGTTTGATTTTTTTCCTTTAATTTGGATGCACAATGTTTGCAGCCGCTTGGAAGCCTTAAATATATATCTCATGTCAGTCCTTTCCTCTCCACTCCAAAGCAGACAGTCAGGGCTGGGCCAAGCTCTAGGCTATATACATAAGACCATCCACGTTAAAAAAATATGCAGATAAATATATATATGATATGTTAGTAGTTCAGTTCCAATTTTAACATGGTGTTGTTGAGTCCCTCACTTCATATCCTAAGAGGATGAGAGGCCAAGCAAGAATTTTGAGTCAGAAGACTAATGGCCCGGAAAAGTATATAAAATTATTTATACACTTTTTTGTTTGGTTAAATGAAATTAGTCCTCTTATAAGAATAATTATTAGAAATGTTTAAATTTTACAAATGGTAATACTACTCTTTATATTAAGTCCTTATGTTTAATGCAGGTATTATTATCTTGAGGCTCTATAACAAAAAGTTTTTTGAACTGACTTGGTAAGTACAGACCCTAGTCAAGCGGTTTTCAAACTGTGGTTCATAAAACTCTTGCAACAGTATTATCTGACTAATCTGTTTAAAAGTTACAAATTCCTGTGGCCCACCTTTCAGCTACAGAACCAGAATGGGGCCCAGAAAATTTGCATTTTAACAAATCCTCAGGTGACTCTCATTTCCATTAAAGGTTGAGAACCACTGCCTTAGACTAGGGAAGCAATAACCTGGAAAAAAGCATCTGATATTTACGTGAAAAAAAAAAAAAAGTTCAGCACCTGAAACTAATGGCAACATTATAAACTATACTCCAATATAAAACTTTTAGAAATTACTATTAAAAAAAGAAAAAAGTTCAAGTATTTCTTGCCCAACAATATTAAAGATAGAGATGAGAATAGATGGAAAAAAGAGACATTCAGGCAAAAGATATGAGCAGGAAGAAAAAAGTAAGAAATACAAGAGTGTTTCATACATGAGATGAAACAGATGTCAGAAAGATTCGAAGTTCCTCTAAGTTTGTGACCAAATCACACTACTTTCTGTATTCTTTATTTTCCATAGCAATAAGAGCTATGGCTTTATTTTCCATGAGGTTAAAAGTCCTTCTCGGAGCATCATGACAATAATATAAGACACTTCAAAAAAGAAAAAAACTGAAAGGCTACAAAATTGTTTTCCAACAGTGCATTTAAATAACAAAGAAAAATAATAAGTATTGTTAGACTAAGTTCATAATTAATTATTGGAGCAAATTACTGATTTCTGTGAGTACTTTATTAGGGATTGACACTAAACCTTTGTTGTCATCTCCACAGGGAGCATTTTTGCTCTTTTAAAATTATTACAGCTAAATCTTAAGATATATATTTCAAATGCTTGATAAATAGTATTATTTTTAGATTTTCTTATGCCATGGAAAACCAAAAATATCATTTATTAATAATATTCATTCCTCACGCAAACAGATATTAGGTACTAGCTTTCATATTTTCACATTAATACTTTACAGTTTATTAAATTATATGTTACAAATATATACATATTAAAATAATATAGATATGAAACAGGCACACTTTGTACTGATTTTTTGATGAAAATTATATGTCTTAATAAACTGTCAAACTGGGCATTTGATCAATAGCTCTAATTTTCATTTTATATTACGGGACTTGCATTGAAGTTTTTAATAGATATCCAGCTCACAGTATCAAAACAAAATTATTTTATTTGCTAGATTACTAGTCTCATTCCTAAATGTGCTTTTTAAATGAATGGTTGGAATATATCTGTTTTCTCAAAATAAAATAAATATACTTCCACAGTTCTAAATATGATATATTTATTTTATATCATTTTCATTAATAAAAATATTGGTATCATTGTACTTGCTTTAATACAATTTTCATGTGCCACTTTTAAGTTTCCCAAGCAGACTCTGAGCAGTTTAAGTAAATATTTTACACTAGATAGTGTTAACTAGAACAACTTCAATTTTTTTTAAATTTAAATTAAATTAGCATTATTGAAAACCAACAACAATAACCAAAAAAAAAAGAAACCCATGCAGCAAAGCAAGGAAAGCATAATACTACTTTTTAAAAAATGCTATATTAACATTACTTTTTGGTATAGGGGTTTCCTAATGAAAAGAGGCAAAGAACTTGTACCCAAGTATTACAGTAAAAACAAATGGAATTATAATTACATAACGTAAACAAAATAAACCCAACACATTTTATTTGGATTGTGATTTTGTTCTATTAAATTCATATAGTTTTCAAAAGTTGAACTTTATATATAATATGCAGAAAATTCATATTTTAGATGAGGTACAAATTTATTTGCCAGTCTCCTCAAGGAGTAATTGCTTGGAAAATGCAAGATAATGTAGATGTTAAGTGATATAATGAATGATTTAAAGAGACAGTAACCTTAGTGTAATAAAAATATCAACAGTATAAAATCAGCTATTTGTGTCAATATTACAGATATAAGTGAAATCTACATTAAATGTCAACCTGAAACTTATGAGTTTTAGTATTCAGTCCACCATATAAAATCACTAACAAAGATTGTCTCTTTAAATTTTTATTGTATTTTAATCCCCATGCAGAATTTTACAAACTGGCTCATAAAATGATTTGGAAGTCAATAATATGGTTTGGAGCAACATACCAAATAAAGTTTTCCTACTATGCATTTTCCAAAAACATACAAATAAGGGTTAAAACACAATTTTAGATTCTATCAGGCAGACAAGGCCTTTACCTGAACCCTAGGAACAAAAGGCGTTGTTCTTCTACTAAGGCTTTGGCTCTGGTAAGCAAAATTAAAGAAAAAAGCAATAAAACAAAACCAAAAAGGACAACACGCTGGAACTAAAAGACCAAAAGTAAAAAACACATACAACTATCCCTTAAATACATTTTTCCATGACAATATATATCTAAATTAAGTACTTCAACATAATGAATAATTTTCCCAAAATTATAAAACAGATTAAGAACTATATAAAATCTGCGAAGTTTTAAATCAGATTTTTAAATGTATCAACATAACAGGAATTAAGACTGAATGTAAAACAATATAATCGGGCTCATATACTCTGAAAGAATGAATGTAAACATAAAATACGAGAGCCAAGATATTTCAGATATCATCCTTAAACACACTACATAGAAAAAAACATAGTCCAAGAAGAAGTTAGATAAAAATACATTAAAGAATTATTAGTGAAAAGTCATCTACAGAAGTAATTATCTAACTTTCCAAAGGAATATGGCTAACAAAAGTCTAAAAAATATTAGCCAAGTCAGCTTTATCATTTCTTAAAAGAATAAACACAGAAAGATAAAAATGTGCTGGAACACAATGGATTAATTCGTTGCTTCACACTTAAAGAATCTATACTAGGAACTAGTATTTAACCACCATTTTCAGACATTTACTGTGTACCACCTGAGATAACACTATTTAGAGCTAATTACACTTATTAATGACAATAATATTTTTCTTTTTATTTATACAGTTCTTTCTATATTTTCAAGCTTTCAATAACAGTTTATTGCCAAGTTTATTGCCTAAAACAATGCTAGGAAGTAGTTGTTTTTATCACCAGTAGGTAGATGAGGAAACAGAGACGTTAAAAAAAAAGCCTAGACAGACTTGTCCAATCTCAAAAAGTAAGACAGTTTAAAAGGTAAATAATAAAGCTCAATTCCGGTTAAAACACTCTATTTCAAATTCGTAGAATAAAATCAAATTTCTTTTCTCTTCTAACTTTTTTTTTTTTCGTTTTGAAACAGCTTCCTTCCCAAAGATACCACAACCACTGGAACATTGTGCCTTCATTAAGACATGCCAACAGTTACAAGAGGAACAAAATCAGATTCAAGTTTCTGGGTTTGGGAGTGGATATCAGGGCATTTATTTTTTGTTCCTTCACCAAGATTCCATCCCATCTCTCACATTTTTCATGCATGTCTCTCTTGTTTAATTAACAGTTGTGAACAGTTAAAGGTTTCAGACGTTTTCCACTGCTATACAGAAACAGATAATAAGTGCTAGGAGGACTGCTGTCCAGTGCAGCCATCATCAGACAAAATCTGATAGTAGCTTAAGACGTAATCTAAAACCCAAAGGAAAGTGAATCTTTAAAGCAGACTACCACTCAGCCATATGAGTCATCTTTATCTCCAAAAACCAAGATAGTCTCAAACTTCAGTTGTCTTCCCTTTCATGAGGAGACATTTCCAAAGGAAGAAAGGAACGTTTAGATATGGAGTATGTTCCTGGTATCTGTCTGCATAACCCTAAGTGGATAAGTCTCTAGCCGAAGGGTAAGGGATGTTTGAAATTCACAGAGATTAGCTAGGCATGCTGAAGAAAAGGACTAACAATGTACTCGATTTTGAAATATATCTTACTTTTCTTGCCTTCCCAACTGTCCTACCTGTTGTTGACCAAAAACCTCAAGGTAATGAAAGATTTTTGCAAGTAAATATTACTTCAAAACTAAAACATTTACCTTCAAAGAAATAGTGCTTTGAAATAAAGTAATCCTTTAAGGTCAACATTTTTCCATCTTCCAAAATGACCTCAAACGAGCAACTCATAGATTTTTGAAATCAACTGTCTAAAATCTATGCCAATTTAAACTTAACCTTTACGCATAAGCTTATACATTAAACTTGGCTATGTAAACATATTTTGTTTTGTCAGATTATTTTAAATTGAGATGAGATTAAAGTAACATGCCATTAACCATTTTAAAGTGTACAATTCGGTGGCATTTAGAGAATACACAATGCTGTGTCACCACCACCTCCTTCTAGTTTCAAAACTTATTCATCACATCAGAAGAGTCATGATTCATCACATTCTGTATCTATTAAGTAATCGCTCACCATTTCCCCATTGCCCCAGTTTCTGGCAACTACTAAGCTGCTTTCTATCTCTATAGATTCTGGATATTTCATCAAAAAATGATGAAGTATTATGCATCTCATTGCAATTTGTGATTAATACGATTCATTTATTTTAAGCATGAAATGTCTGATAATATCTGTAACAATTCAGTTTCATACAAATGAAGAATCTGAATTTGCACACTATGATTTATTTTGCATTTTTAATGTCCCTTCATACTTCATCCTGCACTACCAACTTCAGGACATTCTTCTTACATAATACTTCTAAAATAACAAGGTTGTAACAAAGAAATATAAAAGATAAAAGCTCAAAGAAAAAATTTTCATTTATAGAAAATTTGAAAACAGCTATCAAATTTCTAAGTAGATTTAAAGAATACATACCCATTCTTCAGCTACTTAGTCTATTTAAATGGGCATAAAATGGATATGTACAATATTTACAAGCTCATCACTAAAAATGGAGTCAGAAAAATATTAAAACAAAGTAACTTAGGCAAAAACATTGCAGCTATGAGTTAGCCACTAACTCTGAAGTAAAATGATTATCAATAAGAATTAATGTGTTCCTAGAGACAAAATTCTGAGTCACTTCTCACTTTTGAAATAAAGGCTATATCTTAATTTAACACTCTATCAAAAAACTAGTCAAAGGCTGAAATTAATTTTAAAATATTGAGAGAATTACAGACGCAATCCTTCAAACAAGGAAACTGCTAAATTACGGAAGACCACAAATTTAAAAAAGAATCAAAATAAGGGATTGCTGACACCGAAAAGACTAACATACAGTCCAGGTGTCATAAACCTAAGCTCATACAGATTTTCTCACCAAACACATTAATGGCACTTTCATAGTTATGCTTGAGAATAACAACAAGCTAGCAGTACAACTCAAGCATGAAGAAATAAATGGAGTAATAGTGTTAAATTCATCAACAACAGCCTTGCACATGAAAGTTTAAATAATGTGTTATATATATATATATCTCATATATTTGAGAAAATACCAGTCCATGAACTGACATAAATATATTAGGAAGGAAAGCTCACATAATACACAAATTATCTTGTCAGATATTATATTAGCAGACATTAACAATGTCATAATTTTGTAAGTAAGTTATGGACCCAGGTAAAATCTCATCAAAAATCAAAAATACCCAAAGGTAGAACAGAAGGATATAGGAAACATAATATTGCCTTATGACTTCCTGAGTGTCTCCCTGAAGGATGATATAAGTGGACAAATGTTTTCCCAACCTCTGCATCATTAGAGCAAACCAAAAATTGTCTCCAGTTGGCAGAAACTGGGTTAAATATAAAGGAAAATACTATATCCAAAAGGGTATCTTGCTTAGTTTTGCTGCATGAATAAAATGAAGGTAAAATTAAGTTTCATGAAGGTAAAATCTTCTGCTGTATTCTCTTAGCTACTAGCATTATAACTGATGAGGGGATAGATCTTAATATATATTACCTGAATTGATAATTGTAGTTTAATTTGGCAAAAATATGTTGGAGGAAACTTTTGGCAAAAGATTTCAAGAATCTTAAACTTTTTTTCTTTCACATTGTAATTTTATATCCAAACAAAAATTATCCCGACAAAAGAATTGTGTCCTAACAAAATATGCAAGATTTATATTCAAGGATTTCCATGGCATCATTATTTAAAATACTATAAATTACAAACAAGCAAGATATCCTATAATAGCAAA
Organism: Capra hircus; assembly: GCF_001704415.2. NCBI lineage: Eukaryota > Metazoa > Chordata > Mammalia > Artiodactyla > Bovidae > Capra > Capra hircus. Next base: position 21,529,653 of record NC_030821.1, on the reverse strand, counting down.
TTAAGTTAAAATGGGGTATTAAATAGGAATTAAAATCATTTTAGGATGAATTAAAAAAAATTAAAGGAAAATGTATATGATACATTGAGTAAAAAAAGTTTTAAAATAGTATATACAGATTTATTATAGTTCTGTTTAAATATTTATATGTATGTGAATGATTATGCTTTAGTGGCAAGAATATAGGTGACTTTAATTTTTTATTTATCTGTGCTTTCTTGATTTACCAAAAGAAATATATATCATATTTATAAACATTATCTTACTGGAACACACTTCTAGATCATAAAAAATGATAAAATGGAACATGTGTTAAATTATAATTATATAGATTTTAAACCATCACTTACAAACACAAGTACTATATACATTTATGTTTTCCCCAAATATTTAACAGTCTTACCTTTCTATCAAATTCACTTTGAACCATGAGGAAAAGTAGTTGAATTTGAAATCTGTCTAAATGCCCACACTATGAACCCTCTGTTCCTAGTTCAATTTCTAATATAACCTTGAGATTTCAAAAGAGGCAGCAACAAAGTGGTACTTACTTATTATGGGAGTCTAACTTCCACTCCCTCGTTCACCAACTGAAGCTAACCAAGTACACACACACACACACATACAGATTTAATATATACTGGAATCATCAGCCACCCAGTGCTTTACTTATAGATGAAACTATCTAAGGGAAGCCATGATTAAAAATTAAAAGCTAACATTTACTAACACTTTCTAAAATGGTGGAAGAAAATACACATATACTTGTAACCATAAATGTCAACATCTGTGCTGTCAATGTATGTAAGAGAATAAGTAGAAAGATGCTACTTATTGTAGAAAATGGAAAAAACACCACTGTCCTCAAATGAAAAAGTTCACTCTGTTTATGAAAGAGAAAGGAAAAGAAAATAATAAAAAGAAGAAATCCATTTTAGTAAGACATTTATAATCTCCTAATAGTATTTCATATTCTGTTATTCTCATTTTTGTGATCAAAGTAGTCTCAGAACAGATGCGCCTAATGACTTTTACTATGTTATTTCTGCTTATACTTCCTGTATCTTCAACTAATTAATGGAAACTCTTAAGAAAAATCAAACACTTCTCCTTCCCCCAGAAGATAAAAGTACAAAATCTGTACCTAATTTAACAAAGATAGAAATTGCTTTTAAATTAGACCAAGAATAGTTTTGCCTTTAACTATAACAGTAACAATTATCCAAAATTCAATGTCTGAATTTTGAGAATCTAAAGAGTTCTTAATATGCATAAAATTTCAGGTTAGTAACTCATCAGAATTAGTATCAATATTAATCTGTTTGTTTCTAAAATATAAGTGGATAAATTTTAATATTTTTAAATGGTTTAAAACAGAATGACAACTTTAGAAATTAATAAAATGTGAGGGTCTGAATTTGCAAAGCTCTTCTAATATGGGTATAAGATGGATAACTTTATTTTTAACATTTATTATAAAATGTTCAAATTAGGGGTCACTTAATATGAAATCCACATGATATACTCAGTAATCTATTATATATTTCCCCATTTTCTTAGCTGAGCGAAAATCATGACCTTGAATTTTGGAATAATATTACTTACTGAAAAAGGTTTTAGATAGCATCAAAAATTCTAATTCCCACCAAATTCCAGAAAAGTCTAGCTCTAATAAAGAAAGCATTCTGTTAGATAATTATAATTGAATTTCAATTAATTAAAATTACTAAGAATGACAAAGTTGATGGTGAAAAGCACAATTATATTCTAAATAGGACTTGGTTCACAAAAAATGGCATCATCTAGTAAAAATACTACTTGATATCCCCAAGAGAGAAATTAATATAGTAATTACATACTGAAAGTTGTCCAGATAAGAACTGTGGAACATCCCTCAACATGCCAGGACTCATGGGAGATGTAACGGAAATAGAAGGACGATCCATTTTCTGAGATTCGAATGAGCTAGAACCTGAAATGGCAATTATACATAAAGAATAACAACAACTCTTCATTAGTATTTAATAATCTTTACCATATATCTTGTTATTTTTAATACCTACAAAATTTCATTATATAGACCTTTTTCTTAGCCACAATGTTCTAAATATACTTAAAAGGTTTCTTTAAAAATATAAGTGCAGCTTAGGGATTCTTGAAAGACCAAGGGTGAACCATTTTCTGTGCCAATTAGACTAGAAAGAGACCTCAGAACCTAGCTACTTCATCTGTTGTGTGTTCTAAACTCATATCTTACAATAATATACTAGGAAATTTTAAAAATAGAAACCGAAGGAGGAAAAACCCAAGCCAAAATCTAAATCAATAAAGCAAATCAAATATGGTCTAAACTTGTAATGCTAAAAACATAATTACTAGAATATTAACTGTGGAAAGTTCTCAGCAGTGGTTTCTAACCATATCTGGAAGAATATAATAAACTAGATGGGTAAACAGAAAGTGAGGAGCTATGAAAAAAAGATATAGGAGAGCAGAAAAAGCAGAACTTCAGTACCCAGAAGTTATATGTATGAATTTATTTGCATGGAGAGGCATGAACAAATCACAAAGTGAGTAAAATGGAGCTAATGAGATACTGACAGAATTTAATGCCTGGAACTCTGGGCTACAAATTTTGGTGCTAATAAAATATCCATGCTAAATTTTTCTGAGTTAGGTAATAAAAACTGCATTTGAGGAAGATGTCTTTACCGTTCATTTAAAGTGTCTGAATTGAGCGAGATGAAAAACAGTTAAGAATAAGTGGAATTCAATAAAATATTAAAGAAAAGGAATGACTGGAAAATGGACTGAAAAAAAAGAATTGAGACAGTATAACAAAATTAGAAAATGAGGACCCAAATTAATTAGATATGCAAGATTAAGGAAAAGGGGGGGACATTGAGATTTCAAGGGTTATAACCAGATATGGTCCCCTATGTCTTGTTCTCTGCACAGGATAGAGCGGATATTCCCTGGATGCAGAACTCTGGAGACGTTCTGTGTGTAAAGGAGTGGTTGAAGAAATTAATTTGGAACCCGTCACAGTGACCCTGCGACACCACAAAGACATCCAGGGGGAAATGTAAAGCAGGTAACAAGACATGCAGATGGGACCAAATGTCCAGTAGATATTAGCTGTAGAAATTAAAATGTAAACTGTCACCCTAATTGGGGTCCTCCATAGGAACCTGGAATGTCAGGTCCATGAATCAAGGCATATTGGAAGCGGTCAAACAAGAGATGGCAAGGGAGAAAGTCGACATTCTAGGAATCAGCAAACTAAAATGGACTGGAATGGGTGAATTTAACTCAGATGACCATTATATCTACTACTGCGGGCAGGAATCTCTCAGAAGAAATGGAGTAGCCATAATGGTCAACAAAAGAGTCTGAAATGCAGTACTTGGATGCAATCTCAAAAACGACACAATGATCTCTGTTCATCTCCAAGGCAAATCATTCAACATCACAGTTATCCAAGTCTATGCCCCAACCAGTAACGCTGAAGAAACTGAAGTTGAACAGTTTTATCAAGACCTACAAGACCTTTTAGAACTAACACCCAAAAAAGATGTCCTTTTCATTATAGGGGACTGGAATGCAAAAGTAGGAAGTCAAGAAACACCTGGAATAACAGGCACATTTGGGCTTGGAATGTGGAATGAAGCAGGGCAAAGACTAATAGAGTTTTGCCAAGAAAATGCACTGGTCATAGCAAACACCCTCTTCCAACAACACAAGAGAAGACTCTACACATGGACATCACCAGATGGTCAACACCGAAATCAGATTCATTATATTCTTTGCAGCCAAAGATGGAGAAGCTCTACACAGTCAACGAAAACAAGACCAGGAGCTGACTGTGGCTCAGATCATGAACTCCTCATTGCCAAATTCAGACTCAAATTGAAGAAAATAGGGAAAACCGCTAGACCATTCAGGTATGACCTAAATCAAATCCCTTATGATTATACAGTGGAAGTGAGAAATAGATTTAAGGGCCTAGATCTGATAGATAGAGTGCCTGATGAACTATGGACTGAGGTTCATGACATTGTATAGGAGACAGGGATCAAGACCATCCCCATGGAAAAGAAATGCAAAATAGCAAAATGGCTGTCTGGGGAGGCCTTACAAATAGCTGTGAAAAGAAAAGAGGCGGGAAGCAAAGGAGAAAAGGAAAGATATAAGCATCTGAATGCAGAGTTCCAAAGAATAGCAAGAAGAGATAAGAAAGCCTTCTTCAGTGATCAATGCAAAGAAATAGAGGAAAACAACAGAATGGGAAAGACTAGAGATCTCTTCAAGAAAATTAGAGATACCAAGGGAACATTTCATGCAAAGATGGGCTTGATAAAGGACAGAAATGGTATGGACCTAACAGAAGCAGAAGATATTAAGAAGAGGTGGCAAGAATACACAGAAGAACTGTACAAAAAAGATCTTCACGACCCAGATAATCATGATGATGTGATCACTCACCTAGAGCCAGACATCTTGGAATGTGAAGTCAAGTGGGCCTTAGAAAGCATGGCCACGAACAAAGCTAGTGGAAGTGATGGAATTCCAGTAGAGCTGTTTCAAATCCTGAAAGATGATGCTGTGAAAGTGCTGCACTCAATATGCCAACAAATTTGGAAAACTCAGCAGTGGCCACAGGATTGGAAAAGGTCAGATTTCATTCCAATCCCAAAGAAAGGCAATGCCAAAGAATGCTCAAACTACCGCACAATCGCACGCATCTCACATGCTAATAAAGTAATGCTCAAAATTCTCCAAGCCAGGCTTCAGCAATACGTGAACCGTGAACTCCCTGATGTTCAAGCTGGTTTTAGGAAAGGCAGAGGAACCAGAGATCAAATTGCCAACATCCGCTGGATCATGGAAAAAGCAAGACAGTTCCAGTAAAACATCTATTTCTGCTTTATTGACTATGCCAAAGCCTTTGACTGTGTGGATCAGAAGAAACTGTGGAAAATTCTTCAAGAGATGGGAATACCAGACCACCTGACCTGCCTCTTGAGAAATCAGTATGCAGGTCAGGAAGCAACAGTTAGAACTGGACACGAAACAACAGACTGGTTCCAAATAGGAAAAGGAGTACGTCAAGGCTGTATATTGTCACCCTGCTTATTTAACTTATATGAAGAGTACGTCATGAGAAACGCTGGACTGGAAGAAACACAAGCTGGAATCAAGATTGCCAGGAGAAATATCAATAACCTCAGATATGCAGATGACACCACCCTTATGGCAGAAAGTGAAGAGGAGCTAAAAAGCCTCTTGAGGAAAGTGAAGGAGGAGAGTGAAAAAGTTGGCTTAAAGCTCAACATTCAGAAAACGAAGATCATGGCATCTGGTCCCATCACTTCCTGGGAAATAGATGGGGAAACAGTGGAAACAGTGTCAGACTTTATTTTGGGGGGGCTCCAAAATCACTGCAGATGGTGACTGCAGCCATGAAATTAAAAGACGCTTACTCCTTGGAAGAAAAGTTATGACCAACTTAGATAGCATATTCAAAAGCAGAGACATTATTTTGCCAACTAAGGTCCGTCTAGTCAAGGCTATGGTTTTTCCAGTAGTCATGTATGGATGTGAGAGTTGAACTGTGAAGAAGGCTGAGCGCCGAAGAATTGATGCTTTTGAACTGTGGTTTTGGAGAAGACTCTGGAGAGTCCCTTGGACTGCAAGGAGATCCAACCAGTCCATTCTGAAGGAGATCAGCCCTGGGATTTCTTTGGAAGGAATGATGCTAAAGCTGAAGCTCCAGTACTTTGGCCACCTCATGTGAAGAGTTGACTCATTGGAAAAGACTCTGATGCTGGGAGGGATTGGGGGCAGGAGGAGAAGGGGATGACCGAGGATGAGATGGCTGGATGGCATCACTGACTCAATGGACGTGAGTCTGAGTGAACTCCAGGAGATGGTGATGGACAGGGAGGCCTGGCGTGCTGCGATTCATGGGGTCGCAAAGAGTCAGACACGACTGAGTGACTGAACTGAACTCAATGGATAGTATTCACTTCCAAAGAGAATACAGTGTAAAATGAAGGGGGAAACGGTAAGCCTTGGGATCAGAAGTAACGGTGATACCTTCATAGCACTTAGAAGCTGAAAGAATACTGCCTTTATATTAAGAAATAAGCTAAGCTTCAAGTAACAGGAAGACACTTAGAACATATTCTTCAATATTCTTTAAATATCCAGGGCTGTAGGGACAATAATAGATCATTTTGATAATGTAACTTAGGAGTCATGTGGCAATTAAAATTATATGAAGAGAAAAACTTACTGAGGAACTAAAAATAGAGGTTAAGAAATAGGCCTTGGAGAAAGCTACTCTTCAACTTGTAAAACAAACAGGACTCAATCTTATTTGAGAAAGGACCCCTGCCCTAATAGAAACAATTTTGGAATTGTAGCCTAGGGGTTTTTCAAATGGCCTCAATAAGATAAAGGATTCCATACTGCTTATATAATATCTGGGTGATGTAAGTGAATAAAAATTTTACCTACATCATAGTCTGCTGTGAAAATTAGTATAAGTAACAATATCTAGCATAGTTCCAGGCATCCAAAATAGGAGTGATGATGATGATATCATTATATATTAATGATAATTATTATCATTATGCTGCTGCTGCTGCTGCTGCTAAGTCCCTTCAGTCGTGTCCGACTCTGTGCAACCCCATAGACGGCGGCCCACCAGGCTCCCCCATCCCTGGGATTCTCCAGGCAAGAACACTGGAGTGGGTTGCCATTTCCTTCTCCAATGCATGAAAGTGAAAAGCGAAAGTAAAATCGCTCAGTCATGTCTGACCCTTAGCGACCCCGTGGACTGCAGCCCACCAGGCTCCTCCGTCCATAGGATTTTCCAGGCAAGAGTACTGGAGTGGGGTGCCATCGCCTTCTCTGATGATTATGCTAGTACTTATAATTTCATGTGATCATAATATTATTTTGGATAAAATAATTTAGCAACTAGCCAAAGGTACTAAAGCAAATATATCATATAATCAAATTTTAAAATTTAGAGCTAAGCCATTCCAAAATGACTTGACCTCTCTGGTAAAGTTTCTCTCTTTTTTTTTAAGTAATACTCATAATTATAATGTGAATGTAAAAAACCCCATCTATTTTAATAGTATTCTGTTAATTGACATGTGTATAAAGAATCCAGTCACTTCTCACGACCTTCATTGCAACCACCATGCCTTAAGTCACCGTTGGCTCACCAGTCAAATACTGAAACAGCCTTCTCACTAGTCTCTCTGCTTTCACTCCATTTAGTCTATTTTCAATACAGTACCCAGACTGTAAAACATGTTTCTCCCCAAAAACATCCTGTACAGCTCCTGATTTCCCTTAGAGTGAAAGCCAAATTCTTTACAGTGCCTGGTAAAATCTCTGCAGTTTCGCTGCCCCGAGACCTCCCTGTCCTCCTTCCTGCTGTTCTTCCCTTTGCTCACTCTTGCAGCCACAACAGTCTTTTTGCTTTTTCTTAAATGACTCTTAGGCTTTCCTGGCTTAGCACCATTGAACTTCTGCCCTCTGTACCCGAAAAGCTTTTTCCTCAGATTGCCACTCTGTCCAATCTTGCTCCCATTCTTCCATCTCAGTGTGGTCTATCCTGATCAACATATTTCAGGTTGCAACCCTCCTCTCTTCCTTCACAACATGCCTTTCTGTCAATCAGTCAACGAACTTAATTCATTGGAAAAAATTCGTTTGCCTAATATCTGAAAGTAACATTCAAACACAAGTAATTTAAAATGCCTATGTAATTTTAAAATGTCTATATAATATATAAAATTGTAATTAACTTATATTTGCTTAAGATATTTGCTTAATATCTGAAGTAGCATTCAAACACAAGTAATTTAAAATGTCTATATAGGTAATATTATTTCAACTTAAATGTCTTTTGTTCCATTACTACTTTGTTAAATCAGAACTATTACCCATTTTCTGAAAATATAAATAAGAATATATATGTAATTATTCACTAGATTGTCCTCAGGATTCCCCACATTTACTGAGGATTAGGTTACAAAGTAGTAAATTTTAAAATTAGATTAAATTTGGGGACAGAGTGAAATTTTGAGTAGTGAACTTACCTAACTGCATTTTAAATACCTTCAGTTTATAGTAATATACCTTAATACAGCTATCTAAAAAGTACATGGTAGTTACGACAGTGTAGTTTAAAAAAATCATCTTAAGATATAGACTTTTGTACTTTTTTCCACAATAACAGGAAATAATACCAAATCTTCCATCTTTATACAACTGCATACTTGATAACATTACTATTATATTTCTTACTTTGTATTAATAAAGAGTTCATTTGACTCAGATGATGAATGACTTTATTAATGACATTTTCTCCTAAAATAAATGAAACTTACTGGACTCCAGTTGTGTGTGTGTGCTATCAGGTATTCTAGGTATATCTCTGAAATGACAGAAAAAGAAAACAAAAATACAAGAACTGTTTTAAAAAGTACTAGGAACTACTATTATGACAATTATCAATCTATATTATAACAGGACAATGCAAAATGAACAAAACTGTGTATGATAGAAGCATTATATAAATAAGGAGAAAAAAGTCGTAGCACTTTATTGCTAATCAAAGTTCTTGGGGCCAACTCCTACTACTTAAAAAAATGAAAAATTACATGCATTTGGAGCAGATTTATGAAAATATACAATTCATTTCCTATGTGTTTTACTATACAATTTTCCATTCAAATAATTTCTATACTCAAAACAAGGTAAGTTTTAGAGATATATTTTAATTATACTCTACTCTTTACATTGTACCTGCTGTTGTTCAAATCAGTAACATTGAAATTCAAATAAAATATCACCAAAATAAAAACTAAAATATTTGGATTGTGACTGAAATTTTTTTAAACATAATAATTCTACTAAGAAAAAAGTAAACATGTTTTTATTGGACTTAACATAATTACTCTGTATTGCATTTACACTTAAAGTATGTACATTTTTGTTTGAGGTTTGCCAAGGATGATATATATTAATGGCTAAGCTCATTCAAAAAGTTGCATCAATAATACTTAAATATTAAATAAAAATGTGACTGGAGAAATACATTTGATTAATACCCTAAGGTACTAATTTAACTATATAGCAAAACTATGAAAAGGAAAAATAAAACATAGGTATAATTTCATGTGATAGATTCATTACTTTTGAAAGGAACATTTCGAAAATTAAGTTACCAACTGAAGCAACTTCCTTCACGAAAATATCCCTCATGAACCAATTTCATCATGAAAAACTCATATAAATGACTTAAAACTAGGCATTAGTGTTTTAAGAAGGAAAAATTTCCAGTTTCTACCCTGGAATACTTTTACACCAGACATGCATTTAATAATTCACTGTCAGTTTATATATAATTTTTTATTGCTTTTTTAAGTCATAGGTTTCTCTTTTACATTGGCTTAGAATACGAGCTTTTGTAAAGTAAATACTGCTGTGGTATTTCATGAGTAATTCTAACAACATAATTAAAAAGTGAACATAATTATTCACTAGATTAAAAAGGATTATATTTAAAATAATAATAAAATAATAAAAATGATTAATAATAATAATATAATTATTAGGGATTATATTTATTGCCAATTTTAAAAGTCAAACAGTAACTGACATTTGCTTACTTTTTATCCATTAACTTAAAGATGTTCATTTTTCCTTAAGCGGTTGCCTCCATCTAGAAATAGTGTGCCCTTAACCTATCTCTTTTTTTTATATTAAATCTCCATTTTGGAAAAAACATAAAATTCATAGAACATAGCTGATTCTAGTGCAATGTACAGAACCACAGATTATGAAACTTCTTTCGAGAATAATTGTTACTATAGTCCCCTTCTGCTAATCCTTTAGCTATCTACTGAGTTACTAAGATAATAAAAATTATCTTAATATTAAAAATAAAAGATACAGTCCATGGAATTCTCTAGGCTAGATTACTGGAATGGGTAGTCTTTCCCTTCTCCAGGATCTTCCCAACCTAGGAATTGAACCCAGGTCTCCCGCATTGCTGGCAGATTTTTCTACCAGCTGAGCAAGAAGGGAAGCCCAGCAATACTGGAGTGGGTACCCTATCCCCTCTCCAGGGGATCGTCCCAACCCAAGAATCGAACTGGGGTCTCCTACGTTGCAGGTGGATTCTTTACCAACTGAGCTATCAGGGAAGCCCTAAGAAAAATTATAAACACCTAAATTTTCTTCCTTTGTAATTAACTATATATTCTAACATGATCAGATAAAAAGATGTCATTTTTGATAAGGTGTTTTTAGTGAAAGAGAAAAAAGCACTGTCCTCAAAAAATTTAGTTTTATAAAGCAATCAGATATTATTGAATTGCATATTATAAATTATAGTAGTCAACTTTATGACTTCCCAGTTGGTACAGTAGTAAAGAATTCACCTGCCAGCGCAGGAGATAGGAGTTTGATCTCTGGGTAGAGAAGATACCCTGGAGGAGGAAATGGCAACCTACTCTAGTATTCTTGCCTGGAAAATCCCATGGACAGAGGAACCTGGTGAGCTACAGTTCTTAGGATCACAAGAGTCAGACACAACTGAATGACCGAGCATGCACACACAGTCAAATTTACACATGTGTAAAGTATTCAGATCAACTCACCCAATAGGCCTTGAAACAACAAGCTCCACCTGTGGTTCAGGTTTGGATTCCAGGATGATGTTATATACTTCTTCAAATGTGGCTCCTTGCAATAGTCTTCCATTCCATTCTAGTACTTCATCACCTGTGGTGTGTGTCAGCAATGATAATCTTAGAAAGAAAATCTAACTTCACAAAATGCACTCGAAACAAATGCAATCTCAAACTGCAAAATCAATTTTGTAGAATACAAGCACCATTATGGAATAAGAAACATACTGAGAACAGCTCCAATGGCACAAAATATGACGACTGGGATGATTAGGAAATTTCACACAAAAGGACAAGGAAAGGCCAGAGGAAAAAATTACATAAAACTCATCTCTGTGATTTCTAGAATTGTTTTAAATAGTGTCCTGTCCCTGAGTAGTTGTTAGTTGTTCCTGCAAGGGGAAGCAACTTGGGAACAACCTACGTCTCCAAGTTGGTGACATCACTCTTGTCTGTGATTTCTTAATAGAAATTGCAATTCTAGAATCTATCAAGATCAGTTGCCTCTTTGAAAAATGTATAACTCTGTATACTATGATTCTCAATATATATGTAGTTGAGCACTTGTCTAATCTCTTTTATGAAAAGTTTAACACTGACCATTCACTGAATCCTCTCCAAGGCATTCAAGCTTCTCTTTAATAGTATCCATTATCAAAGACATAGGAGTAACACATTTCAGGAAAAACGCATTTATCCATGAAATTTACTTTCTAAACTATACTGGAAGTTCTTCAAAAGAAATAAGGCTCATGGGAAACAAATTATGCTAATCTGAGATACAGACTAGGAATATCCATCAACAAAAAAATAAGATCAGTAAATATAAAAATCTTTTAAACTACTGTGACTTAAGAACTAATAGTTACAACTTTGCATTGATGAAGAAAAATTGATATTTAAGTTAAATGAACTTTTGGTTACCAGTGAAGTCACTTCTAAATGAGGACAACTTTTTCATAACTACTAAGCTTAACAGTTTAAGTGTAAATAATCAAAAATTGAAACCTACCTGGTCTAAGATGTCCTACAGTATCAGCTAAACTTCCTTTTTTAACTTTGGTTATAAATGCACAGAGCCGACCTGATTCAGTCATCTTTCCTCCTACAACCTGTTTAAAAGAAGAAAATGTTAAAACAGGCATATTGTTCAATAGAACACAGTTGAAGATGCAAGTAAAAAATAACTAGATAATTTGCAAGTTTTGAAACTATAATTTAATATGTTAAAAATAAATTTTAAATAATATAGTGTTATTATTAGGAACTGAGTATATGTCAAGGGCAGACTCTTTACATACTCCAAGTATTCTACAATTTAAGCAATTATTTGTTGAAAATGTTGCATACCTTAGAAACAATTTATAATTTCTGCCTTTATTACAGAATTCTTTTGCCATTTCTAAAAATATGTTACTATACAATACTACATAATTACATATAATTACCTTAACATTTCTAATGACAAATTTCTAGTTATAGATGTCAAGTATCATACTACATATTTTGTTACTTTTACTATAATTATGATATCTTTTAAAAATTTTATAAGTTGGTAATCTTTGGGGCACATTGATAACATGCATGATGATGATGGATTTTTCCTGAGAAAATTACAAAATTTACTTAATCTCATCCAAATTAATGTAAACTTTAGACCATCTGCCTCCCAATTTTTATGTTTCTATTAACACATATGTTTCAGAAACAGAAAAAAACAAAGGTTAGCATTAATGCAGTGGAATCATATGTGTAGCTATAAGAGTAGTCTCTTAAAAATTAATGCATTCTCAGAACTGCCAATCAATCAATATATCAACTTTGTAGCAAGTTATGCAAAAAATAGTAACTAATTTCATTGACTAGAATAGATTTTTTCCCTCTTCTTAATTGACTGAATGACATAGAATTTAAAAATTATTGATTTATTTTACTCCATGTATTTATTCCCCAATTGCAGTGAATAACACTCAGTGGTAGTTCAGTTAATATTAACTAATTATTCAAAAGTTTGGTTTTGAAAATTACGTGTATAGACAATATGGGCTGAAATCCCTATTTAAATATATTAAAATTTTCTTCATAAATTTTAATAATAATTATACTGATTATAATTATTATTATTGAAATCTCAGAGTGCCAGGCACAGTACTAAATGTTTGTATATTGCTTTATTTAATCTTACTAGATAATAATTCTCAGTATTATTATCTCCATTGTACAGATGAAGGGTCTGAGGCTAAGAGAAGTTTAGTTGCCTAATGTCATATAGCTAGTAACTGCTATAAATAGAAGTCAAGCCAAGGCATCCCGACCTCTATACTATTCTACAGTTCTAACTCTACACTGGGCAGATCTGGATTTAATTCTCACCTGCATCACCATCTTTGAGACTATGGGCAAGTTACAACACCTTGCTAAGCTTATTTCTTATCTGAGAGTCAGTAAAATGATAAAGTGCTCAGATGAGTGCCAGCCACATGGCAACCACCCAATAAATGATGCACAATTTTATTTACAATCAAAATTTTCAAATATCTCTTCCTGGATTTATACAACTACTTCCATAGCAGTGACTCAATTTTAAAACTCTCTTTGTATTTCAGTTTTTAATTCACCTTACAGATTCACAAAAAATCAACAGAGCCTTCTTTGGTGTACTTAACAAATAATTGTCTGGCATTTTACAGTGAAATACAAATCAGCATTTACATTAAATCTCCTAACATAAGTATTTCTGAGTTTTTAGACTTCAAACATTATTCTCTTTCTCTCTCTCACACACACACATACAAACACATACATATTTTGCTATGCTAATACAAATTCTATTCCTATATAATACATATGTTATATTTCCCACATTTGCACATTTAATAATTGAACAAAGCTATCATTTTAATAGACTATAAACACATACATAGACTTGAAGGACAACTATAGGTAAAATAATCTTGAGCATTGTATTTAGAATTAAAGTATATAACTCAAGTTCTATTTTCCAAAATTAAATAAATATATATTATTGTAAAATAATGACAACTTCTTAAATAATACTTGGAAATGAAAAGGTTTTGAAAAATGAGTGCAAATATTTAGGAATTCTTGAAAATGGAAAAAAAACACTACGTTGGTATAGAGTTATTATATCTTTTGCTTTTCTGATAAATCTATAAGGAGTATAGAGCATCTCACATATTTCATCACATACCTTCAAGCCAAGCATTGCTCCTGAATCCCGAGGAACACTTCCATCCTTTAATCGTTTATTTAATAAAATGCGACCAATTAAACGATCTCCATCTTTAGAAGGCTGCCACGTCACAGGGTGCTGATATATTACATCAATAAACACAAAAATTAATGTTCTTTTATGACAAATGGCCCTTTATTGTACAATCTAGCCAAACTTGCAATTCCCAAAGTGTTATGATTACACAAATCAGCTTTCTGTCAAAACACTGGTCAAAAATTTAATAAGATGATAAGATTATGCTTATAATCTTACTTTAATATCTCAAGTTTTTTCAAAAAATCAGTTACTTCAAATTCTAACATGCTCTGACACAATACTGAAGTTATATAGTTCTACAAAAACTGATAAATCTTAAAAATATATGCAGACTCTAGTTTAATTATCTACATACTAAAGATTAAAAAACCATAGGCAGAAAAGAGACTCTAATTTTATGCAATTGAACTCATTTAAAAATGAGAATTTAATCTTCAAATACTTCTGGAAGACTTTGAAAGACTTTATTACAGTAAAAGTTAAAAGGTCAAGCTAAATTAAAATATGAAAACTGAAGAGGGTTTTCTTGAAATAGGTTTCTAGATAAAAAATTATTAAAAATACACAGGGCTCGGTAACTTTCCAAATGAATGTGCAAGGGAGAAACAGGTCCAATTCAAACATGAGGATAGATTACATTGATCATTTTTTGGAGATCTCTTGACTCTTTCAGGTTTCTGAACTATTTATTTGATAATTCAATGGTACTGTTAAACACTGTTCAACAACCTTGAAAATATTAGTTTTTCTCTTTTCTAAATCATGACACAATTCCATTATATATTATATGTCAAATAACAAAGTAAATGATTTGTGTAATCACAGTTTCACAGTTATCTAAAAGTTAACATGCACATCTTCATGCAAAATTTAGCAGGCAAAAGACAAGTTCCAGTAAATCACATCTATATGATAAAAAGAATTCAAAAGTTTCACTATACTGAAAGCAAACAATAAATACCAAAGCAGATGGCAATGGCTCTAATACTAATTGATACTACATTAAAATGCTATGACAAGAAAACAAAAGAGCAAAATGACAGTGAAAGGGAAAAAAGAAAAACAACTTTTTCTGTGCAAACAGACCCAATTATCTCCCTTTTACCTGGGATTCAAACTGTTAATAATTTAATTTTCATCCCAAGGAAAATATATGCAAGCAGTCAAATAAGCCAATCCAAAAAAAATTATTTATATTTGTGGTTTATAATAACATTACCAAGTTCTTTCATGCGACCATAAACAAAACATTCCATTGTTCCTAATTTTTATTTTCATTTACTTATTTTTTGGTATGCCGTCAAACAACAAAAACAGCAAAGCAAGCAAGAAGTATTTTGGTTGATTGGTTTGTTTTGGTTTTGTTTTTCTTTTCTGCACCTTAAGAAATGCTATATTGACCCTTGAAATGCCCTGTCCTTTTATTATGTTCTGTTTGAATGAGTGACAGAGAGCAAACGAAGACCAAATGAGCAGGTTAAAAGGCAGGCTCCACAATCTCAGTACCTTATCACTATGGCTATGTTCCTCATTAAGGGTTGTGCTACTACACGTATCTACCCCAGAGTCCTTAATCTGAGGCTCAGACCATTCCAAATCCTCTTCCAAAGAGTGGCCACCAAAGTACATCATTTTCTTTTGTCTCTCAGACCTGGTGTTAGAGTCCGACAAAACTGCCTGCTCTCTAGTTTTTCTTTTTCCCTTTTGACTGTCCCCTAAAGGTGTGGGATAAAAAAAAAAAAAAGATACAAAAAGAAAACATGCAAAGGTGTAAATCCAAAAGGAAAAGTGAAATGATAACAGAAATTAGATAGCAAGGCCCCACATGTCTCACCAAAGACATTGGGGATGCCTCACTGCTATGCCAAGACGTATGGTCCAACCAGTTGTGATCCACGTCTCCTGTGAGAGTCAGACAGACAAAAGAGGGAAGTAAAGGAGACGGCGAAAGAAAGGGCAAAGACACAATCAACATTTTAAACTCTGTGATCCCCTCTAGTTTGAAGTACTTTATCTGTAAGCACTCACTATATACACCAAGAAAAACCTAGGATTTTAAGTGAGTAAACTTATAGAATGCAGAATACTTATGTACTCTAGACAAATCCTACAGAACAAAACTGCTGCAAGAAGAGAAACAGCTGCTAATAAACAGGAATATAAAGAAAAAATATATATATATTTTGAAAAAAAGAAAGACTTTCAGCAATGTCTTTTACTCATGCTATTTTTTTGATGCTGGCCTACAGACATGAGTTTGTTCTCCAAAGATTAAGAAGCATTTTAAAAATTAAACAGTGGATTGCTAATAACTGCTATAATGAAAAATGAAGTAATTAAATGTTTCTGGAATATAGTATGATATTCTTTAATGCTGAAACCTCCTAAAAATTTCAAGTGATTAAAAAAATAAGAATTGGTTACACAAAAGATTAAATCTATATGAAAATGACAAAACAGGTTCACTCAACTTCTGTTAGTAAATATAAACTTCCCTTAAATATCATGAATTACTTGATATTATTTTGAAGCAATTTTTCAAGTTTTTTTCAGAAATTGCATTCTCCTAAAAATAAATTTTCTACTCAAATAATTTTTCAGATAATTTATGTAATTGGCAACTCACAATAAATATCCATTTCTCAAACTTATGTGCTCCTGATTTGTCTTACCTTTGGAAAAGAACTTTTTCATCTATCTGTGCACATCTTGTTAAGCTCTATTCATATTTTCATTTATTTAAAAATATTTACTAAACACCTTCATATTGCTGTGCATTGTGCTAAACCTTAAGGTAAGGGGTAAAACAATGAGACATTCAGCAGAATGGAGATAAACATAAATAAATCATCAGTGTCATATAAGATGCACAAAACACTGAAAGAGTACAATAACAGTTAATTTAGATTTTGGGGTCAGCAAACACCTCTAAAGGAGTGATGTTTGAGAACTGAAATATGTGACCTATAAAGGACAGATAAAGATACAGGCAGATGGAAAGCAAAGGAAAGCATTCCAGGAAGAAGTAACAAGATGGCACTGTACAAAACACTGATGGAACACCAGTGTGTCTGAACCAAAAGGAATGAGGGAGAATACGGTGCTGAGACTGGAGAGGCAACACAAATCAGCTTAGAGAGGCCTTCTCACACCATATTGAAGATTACGAATTTCATTCACTGAAGCACTTTAAGCAAGATGGTGACATGATCTGATTTACATTTTAAAAAGATGAATCTAAGTACTAAAGAGTGATTGGATTGGAAGACACCATGAGTTAAAAGACGGTTGTAATAACTCACAACAGGTGATTATGACTTGAACGTAGGTGATGGTATCAGACATGGTAAGTAAAGAGGAAACTGAGAGATGCTTTAGGGGTATAAATGAGAGTGTTAAGCAAGACATGCATCAAGGATAACCCTCAGGTTTCTGACATTAATAACTAAATGGAAGTAAAGACCATTTACGAGAGGGAGAAGTAGTTTTTAGTGAAGGGAAAGAAAAGAGTTACTTTATTTCATGGAATCTTTAAGATTCATACACATTAAAATGATAAAATATGCATTTAGGTATTATTCCAAATACCTATAAGTTATTCAGGAATTCAATTAGTTAAATTATAATAAAGCTTAAAAGGAAAACCTGAGCTGGAGACATAAATTGGGAATTATTAGATCATTTGATCTAGAAATAACTAGATCATTTAGGAAGAGAGGGTAAAATAAGATATGAAGAGGACCCAGAATGAATTCTAACAGAGTTTGATTCAAGATAAAGGAAAGAGAGAGACTGAGAAAGACCATGCAGAGATAGAAAAAAAGGAGGGAGGCAGAGGCAGAGGTCTCCAGACCAAATAAAAACTGAGTTTCTTAAACAGGAGGAGAAAACAGCAATAAAATGATTTCTACATGTCTGGTAAGATCAGGAACTGAAAATTATGCATTTGATTTGGCAACATTAATATCAGGAAGGATGTTAGAAAAAGCACTCTGTATAGAAGGATGAAATTGAAACCAAACTGAAGTAACTGAAGAATCAAAGAAAGATGGAGTAGAAAAATTCTGTGTAGATGACTGGCTCACAAAATCCTTAAAATAACATAATCAACATTGCCCAGGGACTTGTTAAAAATGCAAATTCTTGGGTACCACCTAGATTTAATCAGAAATTCTGTAGGTGTTTTAATAAGAAATTCTGTAGCCTTTGTTTTAACAGTCCACCAGGTGATTATGATCTCACTGTTGGAGAACAACAGGAGACAATTTTTTTGAGAAGTTTATTTGTAAAGAATGATAAAGCTGTACTAACATGCCCAAAGCTCAACTGGTACAGAAAAAGAACCCATTCTTCAACCTGTAAACTAGAGAAGTGCTTCCCAATCCTTGTCATGGCACAAACAGACAATTAAAGTTTACAGCTACCCCAAACCCTGAGCATATCTGAATCTCAGAAAACTTATAACTCTTTCAAAATACATTATCATTCCACAATAAAGCACTGATAAATCTCTGAATTGGAATAAAGATGGAAACCATAAATGAGCATTTTTGACCGGTTTATGTGAAGATGTGAGAATTCAGCTTGCAGTCTCACTTCTTTCCCTGTGCCTGCAAACTACCGAAATTGCAGAAATAGTTTTTCCAAGAAATCAGGCATGTAACCATTTGAAGCTAAACTGAAAATATGTGACTTAAAAAAAAAAAAAATTGTCACAAATGGTAAGCCATCGGTAAACATTTCTTACATGAGAAAATATTAGTGTTACTTTAAGAATTAAATAAGGTTATCAGTGTAAAACATATAGAAAATTATCCTCCGGACTGCTAGTATTTAGATAATAATACTTATCACTTACTATTCTTATTGTATTTAGCTTCAAAGGGCAGAACTAAGATAATAAAATGTCCCTCCTTTAGAAGCAGTACAAAAACGCATTGTTTAACTTTCTAGTTCTAGAACAAGACATGGAAGACAAGAGGACCAAGAGGAAATTTTAGAATGTTTTGAAAAATGACTGAAATTTAAAAATCAAACGGATGGATTCAACAGCAGAATGGAAAGGTCAGAGGAACAACAGTGAACTTGAAAATAGAACAGAAATTACACAATCTGAAAAACAGAGAGAAAACAGTAGAGTAAAAAATAAAATTAACAGAGCCTCAGGGACTTCAGGGTTTATAATCACATAATTAAAATAATGAAAGATTCACGCCATCGTAGTTCCAGGGTAGGAGAAAGATGGAGGTGGAAAGTATTTGAAGAAATTATGAATGAAAATTTCCCAAATTTGTAAAACATGTAAACCTACTAATTCAAGAAACTCCATAAGTCCCCAAGTAAGAAATATGCAAAGAAATTTGTGCAGAGATATATCATAAACAAACTAGAAACTAAAAACAAACTGTTTTTTTTTTTCTTTTTTTTTTGGAAACCAGCAAGACAGAAACAACACATTATCTAAGGGGGAAAAACAATTCCAAAGACAGTGATAAATTTTCTCATCAGAAGCCTTCAAGGCCAGAAAGAAATGGCACAGCGTTTTTCAACTGTTGAAATAAAAGAATTGTCAACTCTGAATACAAAACATGGTGAAATATCTTTCAGAAATGAATGAGAAATAAAGACATCCTCAGACAAAAGAAAACGAAGAGAATGTGTCACCAGCAAACTTACCCTAAAAGAATAGCTAAAGGAAGCTGTGGAAACTAAAACAAAACAAACAGAAGGAACCTGACAATATCAAGTAGGAATAAAGAACACGGTAAGCAAAACTATGGGTAAATACAATAGGCTACCCTCCTCTTTAGTTTTCCAAATTACGCTGGTGTTTGAAGCAAGAAGTATACATCATCTGATATGCATTTCCACACGCATAGAAGAAATAGGTAAGATAATTACATTATAAGAAGGGAAAGGCAAAAGAAATTAAAGTATGTAAGGCTTCCACTTTTCTCTCTGACTAGTAAAATGTCAACAGCAGCAGGAGGTAAGTTATACATATGTAATACACAGATTCTTTACCAGCTGAGCCACCACGGAAGCCCCATAGTACCTACAGCAACAACTAAATAAAATTCTTTGCAAAGAAATACACTGAAAAACACTACAGATGAATTAAAATGCAATTTTTTAAAAAAAGTTCAAATAATCTATAGATAGCAAGAAAAAGAAAACAAAATTAAAAAACAGAAGGAAGAAACAAAACAAAAAAAAGGCAAACAAGAAAAATGCAGACCAATCTCTTCATGAATATAGACAAATCCTTAACAGAATATTAGCAAATATAATGCAGCAATATATAAAAATATTTATACACTCTGACCACATGGGACTTATTGCTGGCATGCAAGGCTGGTTGAATATTAAAAATCAGTGTAAGCTGTCATATAAGTTTAAAGAAAAATCATGATCCTATTAATTGATGAAGGAAAAATAATCACAATAAGAAAAACAGAAAACAAGAAATGAGAACTTGCTCAAATAAATAAAGGACATCAAACAAAAACTTACAGCTAAGATCATATTGTACTCAAAGGCAAAAGGCAAAGTGCTTTATATGAAGAGAAATTTCATGAAAAAGAATATCTCTATTTGTAATAGTGAAAAAGTGGAAACAAGCAAAATGTCCTTTAATAGGCAGATGGCCCTGTCAATGTATGGGGGAACCATTACAATATTGTGAAGTAATTAGCCTCCAATTAAAATAAATAAATTTATATTAAAAAAAATAATTGTTGTATAAGTATACCATGGAATTTTACTTAGGAATAAAGAGGAAAAAACTATTGATACATACAACACAGATGCACCTCAAGAGCAATATACTGAGTGAAAAACAGTCACATACCACATGATTTCATTTATATAATATAAATAATAAAACTGGAGAATGAACTAGTGGTCAGCACAGGGTAGGGCTAGGAGGGGGAGGGAGGAAGGTGTTACTATAAAGGGGCAGCATAAGGAAGATCTCTGTGATGGTACAGTAGCTCTGTATCTTTAGAACAGTAGTGCTTACACAAATCCATGTATGTGATAAGATGTCACAAACCTATACAAACACATTGTTCCAATGTCACTTTCCTGCTTTTGATATTCTATGCACAATAGCATTACATAAAATGTAACCTTTGGGGAAAACTAGGTAAAGGGCACATGGGATCTCTATGCACTACCTTTGCAACTATCCGCATATCTATAATTATTTCAAAATTAAAAGTTAAAAATAAGGTGTTGCAGCCTTCATAGGTATTGATAATTCCATCACCGGCAGAATTTAAAGAAAAGCTGGAGTGCCACATGTGAGCATGATGTAGAAGAGGAATCAGTGCTTTAGAAAGTTACATTAAGAGAGCACGAGGACTTTCCTGGTGGTACAGCGGATAAGAACTCACCTGCCAATGCAGGGAACATGGGCTCGATCCAGGAAGATTATACATGCCCCAGAGCATCAAAGCACAGGTGCCACGACTGCTGGGCCTGCACGTCAGAGCCCACGAGCTGCAGCTACTGAAGGTCACGCGCCCTGGAGTCAGCGCTCGGCATCGAGCGAAGCCGCGCAATGAGCAGCCCGCACACAGCAACTAGGGCGGCCCCCAGTGGCCTTAACTAGAGAAAGACCATGTGTAGCAGCAAAGGCATAGTGCAATAAAAAAATAAATAAACATTTAAAAAGAGAACTGAGTCCTACTGAACTCCAATAGTCAATGATTCTATTAGTTTGAATTAAACATATTTAAATATAAAACCTGGTGAAAACTAATCGAAAGATTCACATTGCATGCTAAGATTTTCTCCTTCAAATATCTCCACTGCAAAACATAAACTAACCCAATAGCACGTTTCTGTTGTGTGCGTGTTTGATGCACAGAGGAAAAACAGTTCAGATATCTATTTGTAATATTTTTCCTACAGTCACTACATGAAAACAAGAGTTCATAAACTATTTTATGTCACAGTTTTTCATTTGCTTATGTCAATAAATGTTTTCAATTAAATCACATACTATACAAAGGTAGTCTTCAACATCTTCATTTTAACTTAATCATGTTTATAAAATCACAGTATGTTGTAAAAGAAAGAGTTTTATAGTTGGAGCCACAAAACCTACATTAAACTATTGGCTCCACTCCTTATTAATTTTATGACTTGGGCAAGTCACATAATACATTAGGCCTCATTTACTCGTCTGTATAAAAAGAGATTAATTGTGACATCTTACAGATTGTTGAGAGGCTTAAGTAAGATAATGACTGTGAAAATGCTTGGCAAATTATAGAGTCATCCCAGTGTTGATGATATCATAACCATCTTCATCATTATGAAAGTAAAATAACCATAACTTTCATTCTAAAGAGAAAGGGAAATTTATCTATGGCCCTTTTATTTTTCCTCTCATTTTTCTTCTCGTTATTTTACTTTCTTCCTCAGCTTGTCAGGCTGTGTTGGCATTTTCCAATAAGAAACACTGCTTCTGTAAATGTTAATAGGCTTGAGTGATATACAGGTCCTTTAGTCAACTAAGCTTAGAAAACTCTGGATCGAATGTATTTAAATAGATGTTTTGAGTGCAGATTTTTCCCTATAGTAATGACAATATGCCTCTTTACAAGAATTATGTTAACATACAGCTTCCACAGACTTAATTGGAACACTAACTTCTCTCACAGGACAAGTGTTACCAGAACTATATTTTGATCCATAATGCTGAAACCATCCTGAAGGGTCATTTTTCCCAAGATAGCCATTAAAACTGATAAGACTTATGTTCTTCAAGCAAAATTGTCCTTATTAAGGGAGACTAATAGCCCAAGTTATTACAAGGCTATATATATTACCAGGCAGTATATTTTCACCCTGCTTATTTAACTCATATGCAGAATATACCACATGAAATTTTGCTGGGCTGGATGAAGCACACAAGCTGGAATCAAGGTTGCCAGGAGAAATATCAATAACCTCAGATATGCAGATAACACCACCCTTAGGGCTGAAAGTGAAGAGGAAGTAAAGAACCTCTTGAAGAAGGTAAAAAGGGAGAGTGAAAAAGCTGGCTTAAAACTCAACATTCAAAAAACAAAGATAATGGCATCTGGTCCCATCACTTCACGGCAAATAGATGGGAAACAATGAGAGACTTCACTTTCTTGGGCTCCAAAATCACTGAGGATGGTGACTGCAGCCACGAAATTAAAAGACACTTGCTCCTTGGAAGAAAAGCTTTGACAAACCTAGACAGCATATTAAAAGTAAGAGACATTACTTTGCTAACAAAGATCCATCCAGTCAAAGCTATGGTTTCTCCAGTAGTCACCTATGGGTTTGAGAGTTGGACCTATCATAAAGGCTGACATCGAAGAATGGATGCTTTTGAACTGTGGTGTTGGAGAAGACTTTTGAGAGTCCCTTGGACTGTAAGATCAAGCCTAAAGGAAATCAATCTTGAACATTCATTAGAAGGACTGATGCTGAAGCTGAAGCTCAAAAACTTTGGCCTTCTGATGTGGACAACCAACTCATTAGAAAAGACTCTGATGCCAGGCAAGATTGAAGGCAGGAGGAGAAGGGGACAACAGAAGATGAAATGGTTGGATGGCATCACCGACTCAATGGACATGAATTTGAGCAAGCTCTTGGAGATGGTGAAGGACAGGGAAGCCTGGTGTGCCACAGTCCATGGGGTCACAAAGAGTCAGACAACGACTGAGTGACTGAACAATAGCCCAAGTTAAAAAAAAAAAAAAGTTATACATAGAGGATATTATTGAAGGCAATGGTTTTCATGCTCCATGGAGTTATCTCAGAGACAACTATTGGGTGAGTGTGGAGAACTGAGTCTAAGGTGGTGCCCATAATCCCACCTCATGTCTATGACTTGCTCCTAATCAAGGTGCTGGAATGGCTAAGTGGTAGTATGTCACTCGTATGATATCAGTAAAATATCTGTCTAAAGTCAACTTGCTCTAAGACTCCCTTTGCCTGTTCAGTGAAGTAAGCAGCCATGATGAAAAACCCACATGGCAAGGAATAGCAGGCAACCTTTAGTAACCATGGGCACCATCTGGGAACTTCAAGTGGCATCCAGTCACCAAGAAATGAATTTTACCAACGAATCTCATTGAATCTGAAGTTAGATTCTCCCCTCATCAAGCCTCTAGGAACACAGCCCAGCCAGCAACCTGATTGGAGCTTGAGACCCTAAGAAAAATACTTAGTGAAGCCATGCTAAGATCCCTGAACAACAGAAATTGTAAAGTGCTAAATATGAGCTTGAAAGCCACTAAGTTTGTGATAGAGTACATTTTAAATTAGAATAATTTTAACTTGTATCTTATTAATATAAATCTCACTTAATGTGTTAAATAAGAAGGAAAAGAGAGAAATATAGCTACCAAAAGAAAGCATTATGACCTGACCCAGGGACTGAACCCGGTTTGATCTGCATTGCAGGTGGATACTTTACCAGCTAAGCTACCAGGAAAGTCCATCACACATACACTGATGATCTCCAAATGTATGTACCCCAAATCTAACTCCAGATTAGAATATATACTAGGTTATTGACCATCTCCATTAAATACCTAATAGGAAAATCAAATTTAATATGTAGGAAACTAGACAGCTGATCCTCCCTGCCCATCCCCCAAAATCTGTCTGCTGTAATTTCCTTATGTTAATTAATGGCAACTCTTTCCTTCAACTTGCTTAGGCAAAAATCTCTGAAGTAATCGAAACTTACTTTCTTACGGTTACTGCTGCTGCTGCTGCTGCTGCTAAGTCACTTCAGTCATGTCCGACTCTGTGCGACCCCATAGACAGCAGCCCACCTCTAGACTACCAGAAAACTCTGGTGCCTGTACTTCCAAAATACATCCAAAATCTGACTGCCTCTCTTCACTTCCACTACTACCACACTGGTATGAACAGCCATCACCTCTCATTAGCAATTGGACTAACCACCTAACTGGTCTCCTTAAATTCATCTTTGCTCTTCTCAACACTGTTTACAAAACAGCATCAAGAGTAATCCTCAAAAGGTAAATCAGATCATTTGGCTTCTCAGCTCAGTTAGAATGAAAGCCAAGGTTCTTGAAATGATATACAAAGCCCTACATGATCTGGCCTCTTGCTACTCTTCAACCTCAGGTAATCTGCCTATTTCTTCTTTAACTGTTGTAGCCTCTGGCATACGTAGAAATGCCTGGAACATAAACATTAGTTGAATAAATTAGTTGACGAACTGAAATATCAGGTCATCATTTTCACATTTCTTTATGCAGTAGAGTCTCTTTCCTAACAGAACTGCCAAATACAAAAGTGACTAAGAATATAATCTGAGATCCCAGATGCTCACTCATGTGCAAGTGCCCTCTGATCCTCTTCAGTAGTTCCGGAAATGCTACCACACAAATCTGGTGCTCTATTGGCATAGTTTTTAAAACACTGAGTCTATTTTCTTTATTTTTTAAGAGGAAATAAAAGACCAGAAAATCAAATAACCTTTCAATGATTACAATGGGATCGCTGGCAAAGCCTGGAAAAGAAATGGGTGTGTGTATTTTCAACTCACTGTTCCAATATACCACATTGCTTCTCTATTTAAAAAAAAAAAAAAAGGATAATTAATAAATCCATCACCCACACTAGCTCTTCAAAGCCTTATGAATTTCTTAAGGAAAGGAAATGGCTTTTCTCATCTTTGCCCCCCTCCAGTGTCAAGTAATGTCTAGCAAATAGTAAGTACTCCATAAAAACTGTTTTTACTGACATAATGGGTGAAGTTGAATGTATAGAATGACAACCTGTCCCCATCCAATACCTTCTTTGTTCTGCTGGAAAATTCTATTCAACTTTCAAAACTCAATGTACATAGAAACTCTTTTGTAAAGTCCTTCCTAATAAGTCAAGTTAGAATTATCTCTTCCTTCTCTAAATTATATCAATATCTCATATTGAATTATTTCATATATATCATACCATATTCCTCATTTGCTTACATGCTTATCTCTTGAGCAGAGGTCATACTGTATTATCTTACACATAGCACTTAGCACAGCAACAGGCACACAACAGGCATGAAATACATTTTTTTCATATTGAAGTGTATTTCATACGAAGAGTCCCTTGGACAGCAAGGAGATCATGGGGTCGCAAAGAGTTGGACACGACTTCAGCGAATGAACAACAAAAACAACAATTTACCACACATTTAGTTTTTGTTTACTACTTCATTAAAACAAATCTGTCAAAGTGAATGTCAACCTTCTCAATCATGACACAGAAATTAACAATGGTCAGAACATGCTACCTATGTTTGAATATATTTGCCTGGCCTGTAATTCAAAATCAAAGTTGTCTTATTTAAGAATGGGATACATTTTCACTACTAATGAGTGTATTCCAATATAGCAGTTTGGTAATATCAACATCACAAATACATTCATTTCAGTTTTTAATAATTGAGCAGAAAAGGAAAAATTTTTATTAAGCATACCTAAAAAGCATTATTACTGTATATATTTGCAGATATTTGAATCAGATTTTAACCATTATTATTATTAAAATTCTACATCAAATTTTTTTTACAAACTATTCCCCTAAACTTTTAATTTACCCTTACTTCTTTCTAGTTCCACATGCATATGTCATTTTAACATAGCAGACATAACTTTCAATTCAGCTTCTGTTTACAGAAGTTTACATTATTGCCTGGATAGTTTTGTTACCACAATCTCCAAAATTATCCAAATTTCAAATAGATTTCAGTCATATGGTAATTAAATTTAACAACCTGCTTCCCAGGGTGAAAACAAGACTTCTTTTGTAACATCTGTCTATTTCCATGAGGCAAATACTTAAGCCAGTTTTGACCTACCAATACCATGTGGGATGAGATGCTAACAATTGGCTCTCACAAGTTGGTACCAAGCAACTCCAGCACTTTATTTCTGGACAGCTGGCTTTTTTCCCCCCAGTTTTGCACTAGTATAACCCTTACAATAAATACTTTTGGCAGGCATAATTGGCCCTCTCTCCAACAATCACTTTCTGTCCCCTTAGAACTGTGAACTTTAAGCCAATCTTGATAATTTCAACGCTACTGTCAATGATTAACTGGGAACTGCGTGAGTAACAATTATGGCAAAAAAAACCATATGAAGTATACAGACAAGGCTTCTAGAAAAGTTTCCCTCAGTTTCCAGAGGTTATTTAAGCACAGGATGCTTAAAATTGTTATATCTCTCTCATAAAAACAAGGGGACAATACTCAGAACAAAATCTTATTGAATGTTTTTGAATATTATCTATATGAACCCCTCAGAACTGCACTCATTCCTCAAACTGCCTCAAGTGTTGCATATTCAGTGCTCATGGCAGAGTCCTTTATGTAAGAAGTCATGTTCCCTCCCCAGGGAGCAGCTATGTGGAGCCCTCCTGGCTCCTGCCTCAACTAGGTCATCCTTACAGATCTATAGCCGTTTCAAACTCCAGTGGGTTTGGAGGTTTATCTGCTCAGAGTTTAATTTCTCTTCCATTATCTTCCTGCCCTTATTGCCTCACAGGTATTGTTACTAATTTGTCAAGTTCTAACAGAGCTACCGGCTGCCAGTGCAGGAGACAAGGGTTCGATCTGTGTGTTGGGAAGATCCCTTGAAGCAGGAGATGGTAACCACTGCAGTATTCTTGCCTGGGAAATCCCACGGACAGAGGAACCTGGTGGGCTACAGCCCGTGGGGTTGCAATGAGTCGGACACGACTTAACAACCAAACAACAACAGTGGTCACTATAGCAGTCCTCCAATAGACAGATCTGGCATTTGGAAGAACTAAGATTCCTTGGCCTGTGGGATTAAGGACTGTCATTATAGGCCAACTGGAAGTCTCTGAAAATATCCTCCCTAACTGGTAAAGATTAAATAAAAAATAAGGATGCAAGATGAGTCACCTTTATTTTTTAACACATTAAGTTCCTATCTTATTTCATTTTGTATTTTATTGAACTATAATTGACTTGCTATACTGTATGAATTTTAGGTGTACAACTCAGGGATTCAATATTTTTATACATTACAAAATGATCAACACTGTAAGTCTAGATACCATCTGTTGCCATACAAAAAATTATTACAGCTTTTTTTACTTTATTCCACATAGCACTCTATGAAGAATAAAATTATGCAGCTGAACCCTGCCTGAATTCCAGATTCACAAAATCATGATAACGGGGGGAACTTCTGGCTTAGTGGCTTGAAGTGTCAACTAGTTCCCTCACAAAAATTCAAGTAGAAGCCAGGATGAAATTGTCAAAAACAACAAATGCATGGCTATGGAAATCAAAGGCTCATTAAAAAACTGAAAAAAATGATACAGTTTCAGATAATAACAGAAGCCCATTACCTTCTCGCCTGGGGTTGCCCCCACAGCCCCCTTCTGGTATAGTGTATTTGCCCAGGTGGTCTAGTTGTAAAGAATCCGCCGGTCAATGCAGGAGATGCAAGAGACAGTGTTACGACTTCTGGGTCAGGAAGATCCATTGGAGGAAGAAATGGCAACCCACTTCAGTATTTTTATCTGGAGAATCCCATGGACAGAGGACTCTGGAAGGCTACAGTCCATGGAGTCTCAAAGTCGAACCCAAAAGAGCATGCATACACAAAAAGGATGAATAGCTTTTGCAGTGTAAGTCTGGCTGGGAAAATTAGCAGCTTTGTTACCAGCAGCTTTGCAGCTTGATTTGGGGTGGGGTAAAAAGTTGTGGCTCTGTCTGCTAAAAGAAGTAAACCCAATAAAACAACAACCAGAACCTTTACTAGATTAAGACTGCAGTCGTATATAAGGTGAATGGCAGATAGGGAGACCCGGGAAATAAGACAATCACAGAAAAAAGCTTGATAAAATCCATACATATCACACTGATAAGGAAATTACACCAAGTTCTGGGTAGATCTGGAGAGATTTTAGTAGAAAGTAAAATCCAAGCAAGTGACTTGAAAACTGGCTGAACTCTGAATATGTGCCCCCCCCCCCCCACACACACACAGATTGATCAGCAGAGAGTGAAAGCCTGACTACATTGAGCAAAATTTCTGTTCAAATCTCTAGCTGACAGTTAGACTATGCAGACACAGGAGTGACCAAAAAGAAGGTAAGACTCTTATCACCAGAAAAAAATTCAGTGACATACAAAGCACTGAAAAAGGGGGAGAGATTTTGTCAACCAGGAATTCTATATCCAAAGAAATTATTCTGAAAAAAATAAAGGTGAAATTTTAAAAATTTCCCAGATTAAAACAAAAGCAAAATAGTCATATGCTTTTTATGCCACAGGATCCAAGTACCTAGCTTAGCGGCTGGAACTGGTTCCTTAAATTTGCTGAATCAAACAAATAAAAAGATAAAAATTTATTGCCATACACAGAAGCACTGTACAAAAACGATATTCACAACCCAGATAATCATGATGGTGTGATCACTCACCTAGAGCCAGACATCCTGGAATGTGAAGTCAAGTGGGCCTTAGAAATCATCACTACGAATAAAGCTAGTAGAGGTGATGGAATTCCAGTGGAGCTATTTCAAATTCTAAAAGATAATGCTGTGAAAGTGCTGCACTCAGTGGGTCAGCAAATTTGGAAAACTCAGCAGTGGCCACAGGACTGGAAAAGGCCAATTTTCATTCCAATCCCAAAGAAAGGCAATGCCAAAGAATGCTCAAACTACTGCACAATTGCACTCATCCCACACACTAGTAAAGTAATGCTCAAAATTCTCCAAGCCAGGCATCAGCAATACGTGAACCGTGAACTTCCTGATGTTCAAGCTGGTTTTAGGAAAGGCAGAGGAACCAGAGATCAAATTGCCAACATCCGCTGGATCATGGAAAAAGCAAGAGAGTTCCAGTAAAACATCTATTTCTGCTTTATTGACTATGCCAAAGCCTTTCACTGTGTGGATCACAATAAACTGTGGAAAATTCTGAAAGAGATGGGAATACCAGACCATCTGACCTGTCTCTTGAAAACCTGTATGCAGGTCAGGAAGTAAAAGTTAGACTGGGCATGGAACAACAGACTGGTTCCAAATAGGAAAAGGAGTACGTCAAGGCTGTATATTGTCACCCTGCTTATTTAACTTATATGCAGAGTACATCATGAGAAATGCTGGGCTGGAGGAAGCACAGGCTGGAATCATGATTGCCAGGAGAAATATAAAAACCTCAGATATGCAGATGACACCATCCTTATGGCAGAAAGTGAAGAGGAACTAGAGCCTCTTGATGAAAGTGAAAGAGGAGAGTGAAAAAGTTGGCTTAAAGCTCAACATTCAGAAAACGAAGATCATGGCATCTGGTCCCATCACTTCATGGCAAATAGGTGGGGAAACAGGGGAAACAGTGTCAGACCTTTTTGGGGGGGCTCCAAAATCACTGCAGATAGTGACTACAGCCATGAAATTAAAAGATGCTTACTCCTTGGAAGGAAAGTTGTGACCAACCTAGACAGCATATTCAAAAGCAGAGACATTAGTTTGTCAACAAAGATCCATCTAGTTAAGGCTATGGTTTTTCCAGTAGTCATGTATGGATGTGAGAGTTGGACTATAAAGAAAGCTGAGAGCCAAAGAATTGATGCTTTTGGAACTGTGGTTTTGGAGAAGACTCTGGAGAGTCCCTTGGACTGCAAGAAGATCCAACCAGTTCATCCTAAAGGAGATCAGTCCTGGGTGTTCATTGGAAGGACCAATGCTGAAGCTGAAACTCCAATACTTTGGCCACCGGATGTGAAGAATTGACTCATTGGAAAAGACCCTGATGCTGGGAAAGATTGAGCGCAGGAGAATAAGGGGATGACAGAGGATGAGATGATTGGATGGCATCACCAACTCAATGGACATGAATTTGGGTAAACTCCAGGAGTTGGTGATAGACAGCGAGGCCTGGCGTGCTGCAGTTCACGGGGTTGCAAAGAGTCAGTCATGACTGAGTGACTGAACTGAACTGAATAACATTACTGCTGCTGCTAAGGCACTTCAGTAGTGTCCGATTCTGTATGACCCCATAGACCACAGCCCACCAGGCTCCCCTGTCCCTGGGATTCTCCAGGCAAGAACACTGGAGTGAGTTGCCATGTCCTTCTCCAATGCATGAAAGTGAAAAGTGAAAGTGAAGTCGCTCAGTCATGTCCGACCCTCAGCGACCCCATAGACTGCAGCAACCAGGCTTCTCATTCTATGGGATTTTCCAGACAAGAGTACTGGAGTGGGGTGCCATTTCCTTCTCTGAATAACATTACTTCTTTGAGAAAATACATAAAGTTTACAATTAGAAACATATTTCCTATTTCCTCAGTAAAATTTAGAGAGTCAGACCCCTTTCAGTATCTCAAAGAATAGGATACAAGGCACAAATTTCAGGTCAAAACCTAGATATCCTTAATAAAAAAGCAAAGTGAAATGGTCCCACGGGAAATAACTTTTTCTTTAAAAAACTCTCAACATATATAGTATAGGATATGCTGAAATAAAGTGGCTTTTACAATCATCTGTAAGAAACTCGACTGAACTGCTGACTCTTTCAACACTGTGTGGACATTCACACATGCACACATATTTCTGGATATGTTTATTTTGTAAAATATAATCATATCTAAAATGCATTTAGTTTGAAGAGACTGAAATATATTCCATTCATATTCATTTATTCTAAACCTAGAGTTTTAGCAGCCTTTTATTCTCTTTCTATTTTCTTTTTTTTGATGCTTTTCGTCTTACATATCATAACATACGTATCACCTTATATATCATAACTTGTTCTTATCATTTTGGTCATTCATTAAAGTTCACAATTTTCATAGATCTTACTATTTAATTCAACAATCTATTCCATGAATTAATTAAGATAAATATATATTTCAAGATTTGAGCAAAAGATAAGTATCAGGAGCATCTTAGATTCCTATGTAATGAAACTTTTCCTTATATTTCATTAGATCCTCTGCTGAAAGAAAACAACAGTCTTGTCCTCTGGGATTCCATGCTTATTGTGTCAGGCTCACTTTATTTGCTCCTGAAAGAGATCTTAATCACACTAAGCTTTACAAAAAGAGACAGAGTCAGTACAAGGAAGAATGGGGTTAAGAATGGCAGTAATTTGAGCTGTCCTTTTGCTCTGAAACACAACTACCCATATCCCAAATAATTTCTCAAGAAGGCCTTCTTATAGATAAATCCTACAAAGGAAAACAGACAGCTTCAAACACACACTAACAAAAACAAAAGCCAATCCAATGTATAATTTTCTTAGATGAGTCAGTTAGCATAAGTGCAGTCATTTGGATCACAAGTTCTTACTCCTGTTCCACAAAGCTGCAATTCTAGGGTGATAAAACAACACTTTCATAGTTCATGTTTCATACTCTAATACTCTAAATTATTGCTATTTAATATATTTTGGTTTAATAGTATAAAGAATGAATGAATGAATGAATCTACTGTATACTTCTTAAAATATTGAAATTAATGCAACTTTTCTGCTATTTCAACGCTTTGTAAGTCAAGCAAAACTGGTTTGTACAGCATTTGTAACACCATTAGGGTATTTGCTCTGATATCCTGTTACCAGTTAAGAGCAATATCTTTCCCAAAATTTTGTATTTTTCTATCCATTGAATGAATTTCATCATTAAAATTTTAAAGCTATACTAAATAGAAATATCTAGGCACTATCTACTATATTCTAGTTCAATTTAACAGAGACTTCATTATAAATTAAAGGTTACCCTTTACCATTTACCAAACTAATTTCAACAACTAGCCAATAATTTAATTTGCTGTTAATTTTTCATTCAACTAGCTAAACACCCTCTCAAATATCCCACAAACTGAAATTTGAAGAAAATTTTCCCTTAATATATATACTTGATATATTTCTTGGATATTAAGTTTTCCATTAAACATAATCCTTTTTCTTCAGGCAAATGTTTAATATACTGTTTTATCCATAATTAACAAGAAAATATTTTTGCAACTAGAAGGAATTACTATCTTAAACATTTTACATGTTGCAATTTATTAAAAAACAAAAAACTCTTCTTTATCCCAGTTGTAAATCTACCTTCTGGCTATTCACTTCACAAATTAACTTTGAGTCAGTTTAGCCTCTTAAACAGCTTATATTTATGTTACATAATTTCAAGTCTGAAATCACCTTCATAAAATGTATTTGCAACTTGATTTATCAGCTCATAAAAAGTATACTTTTAGGAAAGACAATGAAACAATTGTATAATGCTGCACAATATAACAGAATAATTATATACCTATATCTGTGGCCTCCCTGGTGGCTCAGACGGTAAAGTGTCTGTCTACAATGGAGGAGACCCGGGTTTGATCCCCGGGTCGGGAAGATCCCTTGGAGAAGGAAATGGCAATCCACTCTAGCACTATTGCCTGGAAAATCCCATGGACAGAGGAGCCTGGTAGGCTACAATCCATGGGGTCGCAAAGAGTCGGACACGACTGAGCGACTTCACTTTCACTTTTGATGTGATTGAGTTTTTAAATTCCATAGTGAAGCTCTAAAACTCATGTTACAATTGGAATAATTACTTAGCATAAAATTATTTTACCAATAGATTGAAATGAATATAAAACAAAGTAATAAATCTAAAAAATTTTACTTGTGAGAAAGTGTTCCTAATAAACAGCTAACTGAAGATTTTTAAATCTCCACATTACTAGAATTTATTAAAAAGAAATATTTAGTACACATACTTAACAATTCCCTTCATGTTTAATTAGTCTCAAATACCATAAGTCAAGATTTTCCTCAAATTTCTAATGTATATTGCCTATCATTTCAATAGTCTCTTTTCCTTATAAAGACATACAGTAAATTAATTACTTAAAAATTGTAAGAAACTTGAGATGATACAGGGGGGTAAATTTCACTATGGATACTGACATCTAAGCTCAGATATAAATACATAAAGTTGGTATCTTTGGAGGTTTGCCTTTAATATTTTAAAACACATATTTCTATCTGGAGGTTTGCAGTCTGTCTTCCCTTCCTTCTATTCTGGTCTGTTCTGTAAATTACCCCACCTTTATATCTACATACACTCTCTCCCAAAAATAAAAGGAAGCAGTTGTGTCACCTTAAAGATTCTAACAACATTAAATATTTCACAATTTATAGCTCAGGAGACTGCCGTATGCATTTTTCCTTGCATTTACTACCCCAGTCTCTCAAGAATTTACACAGAAACAAGAGACCTGCAACAGTCAAATAAAATCAATCAGATCAGGACCTGGAAGACAGGGAAAACTTAAACTCTCCACAGTTGATCTTAGAAAAGATCAAACTGCACATCTCTGCAACTGGACAAATGGTTGACAACATGCAACTTTAAAAAAAGCAAATCCCATACCCGCCGAGTGGCTGACCCATTAACTAGAGAACAATAATACCAAAGAAGTTCTCCTACTGTTGTGAAGGTTTGGAAAACCACTTCAGGCTTCCCATGTGGGGACCTGACAAAGGGACTAGGAATCTCCAGGGAATCTGACCTTGAAGCCCAGTGGGATTTGATTATAACACTTCCACAGGACTGGGGGAAACAGGGACTCCAGACTTCGAGGGCACAAACAAAACCTTGTGTGCACCAAGTCTCAGAGGAAAAGAGCAGTGACTCCACAGGAAAGTGAACCAAAACTACCTGCTAGTGTTGGAGGGTCGCCTGTGGTGGCGTGGGCCAGCAGGGGCTCACTGCAGGGATGAGAGGACTGCCGGCAACTGTCTAGAAAGGTCCCCTGTGATGTAAACACCCTTGGAGATTGCCATTAATCTGACCATAGAGCCCAGGGCTGGCTTGCCTCAGGACATAAAACTACCAAGGAGGGAGCTCAACTCCCCCCATCAGCAGGTAATTAGATTAAAGCTTTACTGAGCAAGGCCCTGCCCACCAGAGTAGAACCCAGTTTTCCCCACCACCAGTCCCTCCCTTCAGGAAGCTTACACAAGCCTCTTAGACTCCATCAGAGGGCAGACAGAAGAAGCAAAAAGAACCACAATCTCACAGCGACTAAAATGAAACCACATTACAGAAAATTAATTGGGATGAAAGCAGAAAGTTATGACCCAAATGAAGGGACAAGATAAAACCCCAGAAAAACAACTAAACGAAGTGGAGATAGGCAACCTTCCAAGACATTACTTTAGCTACCAAGGTCTGTATAGTCAAGGCTATGGTTTTTCCAGTAGTCATGTATGAATGTTAGAGTTGGACCATATAGAATGCTGAGCACAAAGAAGTGATGCTTTTGAACTGTGGTATTGGAGAAGACGCTGAAGAGTCCCTTGGACTGCAAGAAGATCCAACCAGTCCATCCTAAAAGAAATCAATCCTGGATATTCACTGGAAAGACTGATGCTGAAGCTGAAACTCAAATACTTTGGCCACCTGATGCAAAGAACTGACTCATTAGAAAAAATCCTGATGCTGGGAAAGATTGAAAACAGAAGGAGAAGGCAACAGAGGATGAGATGATTGGATGGCATGACCAACTCAATGGACATGAGTTTGAGCAAGCTCCAGGAGTTGGTGATGGACAGGAAAGCTTGGCAGGCTACAGACCATGGGGTTGCAAAGAGTCAGACACAACTGAGTGACTAAACTGAATTGAGTCAACTTTCCAGAAAAAGAATTGAGAATAATGATAGTGAACATGATTCAGGATCTCAGAAAAAGAATGGAGGCAAAGACTGAGAAGATACAAGAAATGTTTACCAAAGATCTACAAGAACTAAAGAAGAAACAGTGATGAATACTACACTAGAAGGCATCCATAGTGAGAAGCACAGATAAATGACCTGGGAGGCAGAATGGTGGAAATCACTGCCTCTGAACAGAATATAGAAAAAAGAATGAAAACAAATGGAGATAGCCTGAGAGACCTCTGGAATAGCATTAAACGCATGAATCTTTGAATTATAGGAGTCCCAGAAGCAGAAGAGAGAGAGAAAGGACCTGAGAAAATATTTGAAGAGTTAGCTGAAAACTTCAGTAAAATAGGAAAGGAAATAATCAACCAAGTCCAAGAAGCACAGAGTCCCAGGCAGGATAAACCCAAGGAGGAATATACCAAGACACACAGTAATCAAACTGATAAAAATTAAAGACAAAGATAAAATATTAAAAGCAACAAGGGAAAACTGACAAATAACATACATGGGAACTCCCATCAGGCTATCAGCTGATTTCTCAACAGAAACTCTATAAGCCAGAAGGGACTAGCATGACATATTTAAAGTGATGAAACAGAAAAACCTATAACCAAGAATACTCTACCCAGTAAGACTCTCCTTCAGATTTGACGGTGAAATCAAAGTTTTCCAGACAAGCAAAAGCTGAAGGAAATCAGCATCATCAAACCAGCTTTACAATAAATGCTAAAGGAACTTCTCTAGGCAGAAAAGAAGAGAAGGAAAAGCTCTACCTACAGAAAATAAAGCCAAAACAATTAAGAAAACAGTAATAGGATAACATAAATTGATAATTACCTTAAATGCAAATAGATTAGATGCACCAATCAAAAGACATAGACTGGCTGAGGAAATAAAAACGTGTGCATCTATGCACTTCCACTTATCACAGCACTCTGCTTGACCCCTCAAATTGTATGTAATTATTTTGTTTTGTTAGGTTAATCATGTTTCCATTATGGCTTGCAATTGTAATTATATTTTTTGCCTGGTTACTGATTATGAAAACTGATAAACATCTTTTATTATTAAACATTTTAATATTACATTAGAATATTAAGATTAAAATATTTCAAATAAGAAAATGTATTACATCTACAATACATCAATTAGCCACTGAACACTATTCTTAGACCTTTTCCCAGGTAGGTCTGGTAGAAGAGATGGAAGAGGCAGGAAATACTATGATTAAGTGAGTCACAAAATCCTAATAAAGGAAGTAGCTTTGAAACATTCTTGGCCATGATCCACAGTAAAAATATGTACTTTACACTGTGAGCATAAAGAACACATGCAACACTAAAATAATACTTTACAGATCAATTACCTTTACTCTGTGCAATTCACTTTGATATTTTCTACTCTGTCCTATTCTGGTTTCCCTTTTTTTTTTTTTTTTTTTTTAATTTTTTTAATACCAGTCATGACTCTCTCAATGGATTCTGAAAGGAAGAAGGGAAGGAGAATAATAGGAAGGCCTAGGGATGGAGGATATCCCACAAATATCCCACAAGGAATAACTGGCAATGTCTGGAGATACTTTGGGTTGTCACATTTGGGTATGGGAATGCTACTAGCCTCATTGACACTTTTTCCAAAAATAATAAAAAAAGCTAATGAAGAAAAGTCAAGATACAACACAATTTAATCTTTCCCATATTATTCTAGTTTCTCAACAGCTACAATTTCTCCTTATATTGGAGATAATGTTAAATGGGAAAAGGTTATTTAATTTCTTCATCCAAAGCTGAATTAAATTATGATTGCCCACTGGAAGAACATGTTGGCAGAAATCATACTCTGAAACAAATTATTAGGTAGATGAGAAAGACTATCTAAAAGTGTTCTACTACTTCAAGTTAGGAGAAAATAGTGATATGAATGAGTATAGTTTCTTCTCATGCTTAAGCAGTATTACATAGGATTTTAGTTTAACTCATACATAGCTTTATATTTATGTGAGATATTTATAAGTATATACTCCAAAATCCTGAAACAAAGCATAAGCCCTTAGAAGAGTATTACATATAAAAAGCTTTCAAGAATTGGACTGGTGCATTTGTTTTGCTTTTTCCGTCTTTATGTGGTAAAAGTAAAGGCACTGAGTTAGCAAAAAATAATATAAATAAATAACAGAATCTAAACCAAACTACTATAGATAACAAAACTTATTTTTCTTAGCTATTATGATACATTCAGGCAAATATGGAATGTGACCAAACTAGTGATAATTGGATATACCTAAGGGAGTAATATATTTTCTGGGAAATAAATTTTCTATATGATCTATGATAAAATTAAGATCTACGACTTCTCTTTATAGACTTTCATATTTTAATAAACATAATTTTCCTATCACTTATCACTTAAATGCAACTTCTATGAAATAAGGCTCTTAACTTGAGTTTTTTCACTGTATATTCATTTTCCCTAAGAGATAACTTATATCTTCCCCTTCAGTTTGTAATGCATTCTGCATCTCTCATTTGTTTTGTTTCCTGTTCATTTTTTCTGTTTTTTAATTGGAGGCTAATTACTTTAAAATATTGTGGTGGTTTTTGCCATACATTCACTTGCCAACTCTGGCATAAGGATTATTTTGAGCTGAAGATAACTGAGAAGAAGCAGATATAAGGAAAGCTCCCTGTCCTCTGCACATAGGCCTAAAAGCAGGACATAAATTTGTAAAGGTGTTCCCCTATGCCCTCTATACCAGAAAGGACATTATTTCATTACTCTGTATCAGCCCAGAGATGGCTCCAGAAGAATATGTGTAACAAAGTTTAATAGCTAGCCCTTATCTTCCACTGGATTCCCGCTCCAAATTTACCTTCCCACAATTGGCAGCTCTAGGAACTCAAGAAGTCTCTTGCCTTTCTTCTGTCATCTCTCTAAAAACTGTATTGTTCTTTGTTAAGATGCTATATGAACCTACATTCTAAACATTTCTTTGAGTTTCTTATAGCTGAGTGTGCATATGTATGCAAAATGCACATGATGATCAATAAACTTGTTTTTCTCTTATTAATTTATCAGCCTAATTTACACAAGAAACTAAGACACACAGATGGAAACAAAAAGAGCTGTTTTTTTTTCCTCGTCTACAAATTTCAGATTGACTTTAGAAATAGGATACTCCAAGCAACCAACTGGGTTATGACTGGAATGTTACTGCCCCCAACAATCATTTGGAAAGAACATGCATCTTCATAGTGTTTAGACTTCCCAATAAGGAACATAAAGTGAATCTCTACTCACATCTTCCTTTATGGTGCTCAGTGAAGTTGAATAGCTTCCTTCATGTAGGCCTCTCACATTTCTTATTAGATATTTTAAAATCACATTTTCTGTTTTCAGATCAGATTGGAAACCACTTTTCATTTATATTTCTAAGTAACTATTTTAAGTAATTATGTTAAGCAATTTAAGCAATTATTTTACCATCTAAGTGGCTCAGATGGTAAAGAATCTGCCTGCAAAGCAGGAGACCTGGGTTCGATTGCAGGGTCGGGAAGATGACCCGCAGAAGGGCATGGCAACCCACTCCAGTATTCTTGCCTGGAAATTTCCACGGACAGAGGAGGCTGGTGGGCTACAGTCCATGGAATCACAAAGAGTCAGACCCGACTGAGTAACTAACACTTTCTTTCACTTTATTTAAAACAAATTTCAGAAAGATTGAAAAGTCAACATTTTTTAAAAAATGAAATAATAAAAACATGAGGAGTATACAGTTAAATATTTAACTGATTTGGTGATGAATAACAAGTTTCTAGGGATAAAAGGATGGAAAAAAATCATGAAATATGCAAAGAGTTAGCTAAACTAAATTCAGTATTTCCAAATGACCAAAGAAAATTACTATTTCAACACCAAAATGGGAAATATATTTGTAATATATGACAGCTAAATGAGTAAAATTCTAACCATTTAAAAATATCTCATCAATCAATAAGAGCAAAACCAATTAACATGCAATAGGATCTTGGGCAGAAGAAATAAAAGGAAAGAACAGACAATTCATAGAACAATATAGCAAACACCAATAAACACACAAAACATTCATCTTCACAACCAAAATAAAATGACAAAAAGATAGTGGTCTATTCAAATGGCAAAAATTTGGAGCATTAAGACTGAAAACTCAAGCACGTCTGACAGGAGAATGGAGTGTTATAATCTTTCTGGAGAGCAGGCTGCTAATCTGAATTAAAAGCTTAAAAGATTCAAAGCACAAATAGGTATCTGTGAAACACTCAGAAAACAGGAAAAAAATTATGTACAAAGATAGCCATTAAAATATCATTTACACTAGCAATTGGAAGCAACTGCAACGACCCCAAGTAAACGGATAGTTAGTTTGTGGTACTTCCTTATGATAGAACACTAATGCAGTCATTTAAAACATTTCTGAAGAACATCTGAAGGCTTAGAGAAAAGCTAGTGATATGATATCAATTGAAAAAAATCAGAATACAAAATTATATAGTATGATACCAATTTTGTAAATATGCAAAATATATATGAACTGGAAGAGGGAATACAACAAAATGTTAGCAATAGCTATATTTGGCAGAAAGGACTAGGGATAGCTTGTATTTAATTCTTTATACTGAGGAATTTTTCAGATGTTCTGTAATAAACATACAGTTCCTTTTAAAAGGAAACACAAAAGACGTTATTTTTACAACTATAGCTAACAGGCATTTTAAAATTTGCCATCAAGTGATGCAAGATCAATGAACATTGGGGTACATGTGTCTCTTTCAATTCTGGTTTCCTCCGTGTGTATGCCCAGAAGTGGGATTGCTGGGTCATAAGGTAGTTCTATTTGCAATTTTTTAAGGAATCTCCACACTGTTCTCCATAGTGGCTGTACTAGTTTGCATTCCCACCAACAGTGTAGGAGGGTTCCCTTTTCTCCACACCCTCTCCAGCACTGTTTATAATAGCCAGGACATGGAAACAACCTAGATGTCCATCAGCAGATGAATGGATAAGAAAGCTGTGGTACATATACACAATGGAGTATTACTCAGCCGTTAAAAAGAATTCATTTGAATCAGTTCTGATGAGATGGATGAAACTGGAGCCAATTATACAGAGTGAAGTAAGCCAGAAAGAAAAACACCAATACAGTATACTAACACATATATATGGAATTTAGGAAGATGGCAATGACGACCCTGTATGCAAGACAGGAAAAAAGACACAGATGTGTATAACGGACTTTTGGACTCAGAGGGAGAGGGAGAGGGTGGGACGATTTGGGAGAATGGGAATTCTAACATGTATACTGTCATGTAAGAATTGAATCGCCAGTCCATGTCTGACGTAGGGTGCAGCTTGCTTGGGGCAGGTGCATGGGGATGACCCAGAGAGATGTTGTGGGGAGGGAGGTGGGAGGGGGGTTCATGTTTGGGAACGCATGTAAGAAAAAAAAAATAAATAAATAAACATAAAATTTAAAAAAAAAAAAAAAAGTGATGCAAGATCATTTTCAGAAAAAAAAACTAATTTCAAAAAATCAATAGAGTATTCTTCTATGAAAATTAATTATAAAGATATTCACTTTTTATAACTTCAAATTTTCTTCCATAATGAGCACCATTAAAGAACTTAAAAACAAAGGTTGTAATACCTATTAAACGACTACTCAGAAATACAGCTTAAAAGAAAAACTCTTATTAATTACATGCAAATGTATGATTGGAATATAGTGCTTACCTTTTTCACTTACACTCTCACTTTCAATCTCAACATCATCGCAACTGGTATATTCAGGTGTAGAAGCTAATTCCTCCTCTGAACTGCTCAATGAAACTTGGCGCATTTTACCTCCTTTCTTTGATTTATGAGGCTTTGGTGGTGGAGGTCTCACTGACTCTGACTGGTCAGAACTGAGAGAATCATTCCTTAACATTGTTTCCATTTTTTCCCGTTTCGTTTTCCTTACAGCAGAACTAGGATCTAAGTGGTGTTGTTTCCTTAGTGAGTCAGTACGTCTCACGTCTGGTCTATCAATGGGTATTGGACTCCTCCGGGGGGTAGGAGGACTATGGTTTGTGGTCCTTTGTGGATAAGAACTTGGTCCCTGAGCCTCTCGAGTTCTTTCCACTGAATAAGATCGCTGATTTTCCATGGCAGCTCTACGTTCAGATATAGATCTTTGCCTTGATGGTCGTTCCATCCTTAGCATAGAAATCCTGGAGTCTTCCAGTTCAGCATTGGCCAAAGAAACATCACTGTGCCTTCTCTCATGCCTGGCTCGTGACACTTCAGCATGGATCCGCATTTGTTCTTCATAGGGCTGTGGCTTGACTGGATAACGGGCCAAATTCGGATCACTTCGATAGCGCGCCTGGTATTCCTCCTCTCTCCTCTGTCTTTCATATTCATCTCTGCTCTCCACATCCTCGTCATCTACAATATATTCTTTGGAATGTCTATGACTTCTCCTGTTGGAGTCCCTATAATTTATATGATCAGACTCTTCATAAAACTGAGGTTCACGTTGAGACCTCCTATCAGCATAATCTGATGGAGATCTAGGCATTGCGCTGTCCGAAGTAGCATACTGTGAATATTCTTCTCTTTCTTCCCTTTGGTCGTATCGTCTATTCTGATCTCTGGGCACTGATGGACTTCTTTTCCTAAATAACCAAAGAAAAAGAATGATAAAAAGAGCAGAATTTAAGCAATTTCACATTTTACTGATTCACTGGAAGGTTGGATGGATAAATTCAAATAGTTCTTTTGCTTCTTTTTTTAATTTTGAAGTCATGCCATAACAAAAGTTTTACTGATACTCATTTTATTCAGTTCAAATGGGAAATTTAAAAGGTACTTTTAATATGCTTCTTCAATGGCATACCTCGTATGGAATATATATATGCCTCCAAATCAAATAATCAACATTTCATCTTGCTGCTGCAAAAGAGCCTTTATTCTAACTTTTTTGCTTGGCTCAATACCATTCGGAGAAGGCAATGGCAACCCACTCCAGTACTCTTGCCTGGAAAATCCCATGGACGGAGGAGCCTGGTGGGCTACAGTCCATGGGGTCACTAGGAGTCGGACACGACTGAGCGACTTCACTTTCACTTTTCACTTTCATGCATTGCAGAAGGAAATGGCAACCCACTCCATTGTCCTTGCCTGGAGAATCCCAGGGACGGGGAAGCCTGGTGGGCTGCCGTCTCTGGGGTCGCACAGAGTCAGACATGACTGAAACGACGTAGCAGCAGCAGCAGCAGCAATACCCTTACACTATCTCCCAATTGTTATTCAGAAGCTTAGAAAAATTTCACCTTCCTTTCTCTCTATTCCTGATACTTTGATTTCACAGTTACTTGAAAACATGATGAAGTTAAACTGATTGTTCTCTAGTTGTTTGGTCAATAATTTAGTCAACATTTTTTTACTAAAAAGTTGACTCTTAAAAGTCATTTTTCACTCATTATCTACCTAGATCATGCTAGTACTGGTTCATCTAAATCTTCATCTTATCATTATATTTCCAACCCTTTACTGCCCTAACTTGAGATAAGCAATGTAAATAAATACCAACTATGATAATTTATTCATTTCAAAAAGAAATCAGAAAGATTTGCTATGTTCACTCCATCTTCATTAAATTAAGCCTGGCTCCATTGACACTTCTGTCTTCTGTATCTAATATGTCCTTACAGCCTCAGAGAAACAGTTCTTCATTCAGTTTTCAACCTGCCCCTCTAACGCCATTCAAGCTGGTAGACCTTGCAATCACACAAATAACTCTTTGTCAACAAAATGTTCATACTGTCCTCTTCTCTGGCACAAACTCAAATAACGGCAAAGACACGAGAAGCAATGGAACTGGAATCATGAAGATGTCAGAAAACGTTTAGAATAACTGTTACAGAGATTTTGCCAGGACACATGAAAGGGTGGGGTCAGTTGAAGTTAAAGACGACAAAGACTAGAGACCTCAGCTGAGAATTTATTAGACAATATTTTTTGATCCAAAAGAAAGAGCAGAGAAAGTAATGATCCAATGCAATAAAATATCATTCTCCTCTAAAAAATCTCTTTTCTATCACCAATCCCCCATATCAGGAATGCAGTCTGTCAATGTATCAGTTAGAGTCTGTTAATAAAAACAAAAGGCACTCTAGGTTTTCCAGAGAGTCAGGGTTTCAATATAGAAATCAAAACTATACAATTGCTGACCCTGCTAAGTAATGAAGGTCAGAGACTTTAATGTTGTTCTCAGCCTGGAGAACCAAGGACAGGGTTTTCAAAATGGCCCTTAGGAAACTTCAGTGAATTCCAAAAGTCTTCGGGAATTTGCCACCAATTATCTCAGCTGATTACCACATTAGGGTGGTCAACTAACAGAAGCTTAATCCAGGAGCCACTAAAACTTTCACACCTGGCCATCTGCCTGCCAGCAGCTCTGCTTGACAACAGTGGTTTCTATCATTTCTTCTACCTTTCAAACCTCATACATGTGCATTGCTAGGCTTGACTCTAACCTAGAACCATAAAGGGAAAAGGACTACAGTAAATGAAGGAGCTGGC
This sequence comes from Capra hircus, assembly GCF_001704415.2. Lineage (NCBI taxonomy): Eukaryota > Metazoa > Chordata > Mammalia > Artiodactyla > Bovidae > Capra > Capra hircus. The sequence continues at coordinate 21,485,315 of NC_030821.1, read as the reverse complement.
CTGTTCCCTTAAATGTTTTATGGTTAAGTAAGTGTATGTACTTAGAAAAAAAAGGACATTCACTTACATATTTACATATAAAACATTTAGGACTTAATCACAAATCTTTTAGGTTTGTGATTTACATAACAACAGACTTAAACAGTTTAAAATATACAGTCAAAACAGAGCACTCAAATTATACAGCATTAACTTAAATAATATCTATTTATGTGTATATTATGCATAATTCATTTTACTTTCTGTCATTATTTTTATACATATGAATAAAGAAAAGATATTCTAGTATGGGAGCAATGTATCATAAAAAGAACATTGGAGTTAAGGGATCTGGGTTTCTTAGTCCTACTTCTACTATTAACCAGTTACTCGAACCTTTACAGACATTTAATCTTTGGGCATGTACTTTAAAATGAGAGATATGGATTATACACATTAACTGAAATATTATTTTAACAAGTATGTATTAGATAAAAACTTAATGCCATGTAGACTGCAGCCGTGAAATTAAAAGACGCTTACTCCTTGGAAGAAAAGTTATGACCAACCTAGATAGCATATTGAAAAGCAGAGACATTACTTTGCTGACTAAGGTCCGTCTAGTCAAGGCTATGGTTTTTCCTGTGGTCATGTATGGATACAAGAGTTGGACTGTGAAGAAGGCTGAGCGCCGAAGAATTGATGCGTTTGAACCGTGGTGTTGGAGAAGACTCTTGAGAGTCCCTTGGACTGCAAGGAGATCCAACCAGTCCATTCTGAAGAAGATCAGCCCTGGGATTTCTTTGGAAGGAATGATGCTAAAGCTGAAACTCCAGTACTTTGGCCACCTCATGGGAAGAGTTGACTCACTGGAAAAGACTCTGATGCTGGGAGGGATTGGGGGCAGGAGGAGAAGGGGACAACCGAGGATGAGATGGCTGGATGGCATCACTGACTCGATGGACATGGGTCTGAGTGAACTCTGGGAGTTGGTGATGGACAGGGAGGCCTGGCGTGCTGTGATTCATGGGGTCGCAAAGAGTTGGACACGACTGAGCGACTGAACTGAACTAATAATATAAATTAGGAATACAGAAATGATTAAGAGATGATCCTTTGTTACAAGAAGCTGAGTGATTCTAAAATCCTCTTCCATTTCTTAGAGCTTATGATCTTATAATATCAGTACCACAACTTCATCAAGTTAATATGCCTAAATGAAAGTCTAAAGCATTGCAAAAAATAATGATAGTCTTATCAAGATGTAATTAACTTTCTAGTGCCAATTTTTAAAATATTCACATCTCATTATCTAGCTACTTATCTACTTACTACACTACAAATATATATACTGAGAGAGATGAAAATTTCTCTAGAGAACTCTAAAGAATAAGCAATTAAATAAGTTCTTTCTCAAACTGACCATCTGACCTCCATTAAATGCAGACTTTATGGAATTCAAATACATTTCAGTGTTTAAATAACAAATTGTTCCAACCTAAGTTAATAAATATACCTGTCTCTAAAAATCAGAAAAGAATTTTTAAAGTTTCATTTAAAGAGTGCTTAACTAAATTTTAATTTTCTTACAATTAAGTGTGTACTGAATAGAAATTTGTGTTTCCCCAGCACAAAATGCTATTCATTCCATTCATAATTACTTAATTGGCATTCAGTACTGATCATATTTCCCCAGCATAATACTACTCATTCTACTTGAAATTACCTAATTTTAAGTACTGTCCACCAAACCTTAAATTTTAACATACTTTTATATCTCCAGTATTTGTTCAGTCACTCAATAAATATTTATTTAGTGCTGACTATGGGCCAGTTATGATGCTGGTTGCTGGAAATACAACAGAGAAAAGGCACATAATATGTCTGCCCTCAAGAAGTTCTTTCTAGCGGGGAAGACAGCAAGCACATAAACACATTAAGCTAAATTCATATAGTAAGAAAACCTATGGAAGAAAATTGGAATGAGGTAAAATTACAAAAGTGACTGAGGGAAGCTTTCAAGAAAGAAGGTCTTTTCTAAAAAAGTACATTTGAACTAAGACCTGAATAACATGGTTATACTATGTATAGCCTATTCATGTAAAACATATAGCTTTGCTGGAAATGTCTTGGGTATTCTCATTTAGTTGCTATTCTTTCCCATTTTTTCCTTTAACTCAAAGCTGTTTTATGAAATATAAATGTACTAAATTCTTCACTGTTATTTTATTAAATCAAGGATTTTCCAGGATAGTTCATCACTAGAATCCATCTAAAATCAGGCCACTAAGCCTTTTTTCACATGCTCCTCCCTTTCAAAAAATTTCAGGCTTCTAAACTGAGTAAATTGGAATTTACTATACTTGGTAAATACCTCATTATATTTTGTCTCATCTCAGTTGAAAGTCAAAAGAAAAACAAGCAGACTAAATCAGAATGAATGGATATTGGTTTTACAATAGTATCAAAATACTTTCATGCCTAAAATTTCTAATACAAATTAATTTCTCAAATGTGGAATTTAAGACAAGTAACACCAATACAGTATACTAATGCATATATATGGAATTTAGAAAAATGGTAACAATAACCCTGTATGCGAGACAGCAAAAGAGACACAGATGTATAGAACAGGCTTTTGGACTCTGTGGGAAAGGGAGAGGGTGGGATGATTTGGGAGAATGGCATTGAAACATGTATAATATCATATATGAAATGAATTGCCAGTCCAGGTTCGATGCATGATACTGGATGCTTGGGGCTGGTGCACTGAGACGACCCAGAGGGATGGTACGGGGAAGGAGGAGGGAGGGAGTTCAGGATGGGGAACACGTGTATACCTGTGGCAGTTACATGTTGATGTATGGCAAAACCAATACAATATTGTAAAGTAATTAACCTCCAATTAAAATAAATAAATTTGTATTAAAAAAAGACTACAAGTAAATGAAGTAAAAAGTTGCAGAAAATGTTCACAGAAAATTGGATATTCTGAAGGAAAATAAACTTAGTGATGGTCTTTATCCTCACTGCACTCCTCTAGGTAATCTTACCCATTTCTATCCAGAAATTTCTATAATACTGCTTACATGTTATATTTCAAGAAGACAGGCACCCTGAATCTAAGGAGGGTGGCGCATAATAGGTGCTCAATCTGCTGAATGAAAGAACTGATTAAATAATTCTCTCTTAGGTTATCTCTGCTCCTCATGGCTTGCTCTCTGCTTCAGTACACAAACCCATTGATAGGCTAAAACAGTCTAGTTCTTCTCTTTCCCCTACTACTCCCAAGGCAGTCATTATATGTTAATTATTATATGTTAATTTGTCTTTTGTTGTTGGACTTCAGACTATTGTCTATAAAATGACTTCTTTGGCAAAAATGTATTTTGAGTGCCAATCCCCTTAGAATTAAACATTTAGAACAAGATCTCTTTGGAAATGAGGACTTTCTAGTAATATATTTAACATCATTATGGTTATTATGGGATAAAGACAGGAAGGAAAAAGGAATAGTTTATTCCCTTGAGGAGTTAACTTAAATTTCTGAAAGTAACAAGGGTATAAAGCAAATACAGTGAAACTTTTATAATCCAGGAAATATATATTCTGTTGTATTGATAAGAATACTTATTCATTACAGAATTTAATTCTAAAAGAAAGTATATTACTAATTAGACCTTGCTGCTGCTGCTGCTAAGTCACTTAAGCCAGCTATTAAAGTGATTTTTAAAAATCATACCTTAGAAAAACTGAATTCAATATTAAAGCCAACAATTACTTTCTTCTAGAGATTATGAAATTTGCCTGAAGCATGTGAATCACACTGTGGATGTTGATTTCCATACTATTTAAGTAAAATCCTCTGAAATTGGGATGACTATTGTCACAGTTACTTAACATGGAATTGGGTTGTTAAAAATATGCTCTGAGGTAGAGTACCTGAGAGTATTTAAGCCATGCTAGAAGCAGGGCAAGATACTCTAAGAATATTCTTACCAAACAATGAATCTGCTATCAGATATTCCAAAATATCCAAATACTCTGTCAAAACAATTTTTACCAATTATATCATTAGAATTATTTCATATATACTTTCTTTAAATGAAAATTGCTATATTTCTCAGACACTGTATTTTTTCAGGAACTGAAGAAAATCCAAGAAAATGTAACTACTGTACCTTTAAACTCTGCCTTCACCACTGGCCTTTGTAAGCAGGCCTTAGCATTTATTATTATCAGGTGGCAAACATTTAATAGGAAAAAGAATATAGTGGTAACTTGTACACTTCTCTAAATAATCATAAAGCATGTAACAGTATTTAACCCATAAATTTTAATTCAGAAAAATGGAACAATTCATCTGAGATGTTATATTTCACTTATTCCTTCAAAGGCCCTGAGAAATTAAAAGGCACAATCCAGTATTATGACGTTTTTAGAATAAAATGTATTTGTGACATTATGCAGTGTTTTAATTTTCACTACTATGCATCAATCTCTATTTTTAATATATAACAATATCAATATCTACTCATATTACTCTGTATTTACCTAATATCTGTTCATCTTACTTCTCTTAGTTGAAACTTAAGTTGATACAATTACTTTCTCTTTCACCATATTATAGTGGTCTTAATCAGAACTTGGAGAAGGAAATGGCAACCCACTCCAGTATTCTTACAGAAAATTCCATGATTAGAGGAGCCTGGTGGGCTACAGTCCATGGGGTGGCAAAGAGCCAGACATGACTGAGCACACAAGCAATTTACCTGTAACTAGTTTATAGAAAATCATGTGCAAAAATATCCTAAATCTACTTTAATCAGCAGCATTCTGTGTCCACTGCTTATAATTTTTGTCATCTGAACTAATGAGTCAATCTATCTCTGAATATTCAAGCTATACGTTCACACCTGATATTTCATTATAAATGTTAGGCATAATAGTTTGAGCAAGAAACTCTAATTAGTCTCTTTAAAATTCCATGTCTAAAAATCATACTGACTGATAGTGAAACTCCAAATAAAAAGATTTTTCCTCAATTAAAGCCACTTTCAAGAATATCCCAAAGGAAGCTCAATTTATATACTGTATATTAATTCATGACGTTTTTAACATTAGTTTCTATTTTAATATTTATACCCTTTAGCATCCTATGTGGTTTGTGTTACTATACAGCCTACAATACTTACTATATATAAAATCATGAAGTGACTGAAAATGTAATCCAGTAAACATCTGAAAACATTTACAAGAACAGCAAAAGATTATACAAAAAACTTCACCTTTAATATTTATAAATTTTTAATTCTGAAAACCTATGGAATTTTTAAGAATCATAGTGACATTGAGAGAAGAATGAAGAACTTGAAGATTACTAATTTCTCTAAATGCAAATCTGTATTATTACAATTAATACTACCTATATGAAAATCTCTTACTCATGTTTTTAGTAGAGATTACTGAATAATTATCACTATATTAGTATAAGAATAGAAATTATATTTGAAGAGTCAAAAATCTGAAAAAATCTCCAACTTTAGAAGCTAAATACAGCATGATATTGCTAAATAAATTGAAATGATACTTCCTTAATTGAATTACACAATGCTAACCATATAGTTTAAACATAACACTGTAATCAAATTCCAAAATCTGAAGCTGGTAAGGCACATTCAATCAAGGATTTAACAGATGCATACAACCCTGTAAAACATAAAATATGTAGGTTGTATCCCTATAATTCCTACAAAAAAGGAATTTTAACAAATCAAACAATTTATATTCATCATAAAACAAGAAAAGAATCTATCTTTTTTTACATTTCACAGTATTCAACACATTTTTTATAGTTTTACCTTTCTCTCAACCATGCACATCTGTCGAGCATGAAGCATCATGTTGACAAAAATACATCAACACTGTTCCAGGGAGTGCTTTCATTTAATCCTTCTAGCTCGAGCAAAATCATTGGAGCCATCCTTAATCAGATGATTTGAAAGTCTCTATTTGCTTACAATCATTATATTTCAAAACTCAATTACTAAAAAGTTACACATAAAACAAACTCATTCGCGTATAGAGACATAAAATCCTCTAGTGATAGGCCTGTTAAGAAAAAGGTTATTCTTTAATGTCGTTACTATGTGGCTGTATATAGCTCAGGTCAAGTAAGAATGTACTCTGTAAGAAGGATTATGGTACTTAGCTGATTAGTGCCTCACAATACTGAAAACTAAATGCATCCTACATCCAAGGCATTTCTGAGCACTATACTGAAAACAGACAGATTCAAAAAGCATAAACCATGTTCTCCTATATGAGTTACAGTATTTCTAAAATAACAGGATTCACTGTGTTTGCTATTGATAAGTCTACCACACTGCTTTCACGATAAAATGTACAGGGATAGTAAAAGATGGTGATGGTTTAACGGGACTACTCTGTCATTTCTTTTCAATAAGAAGTTTCTTAATCTTCACGAAAAGAGAGTGCTCCCTTAACGGTAAAATGAAAGAGGAAGTAGCAGTTTCTATAAAAATTAAATTTAAAAAATGTGCTTCATGAGCTAAGAATTTGGTTAGACACACAGTTTAAATCAAGCTTTGCTCACTTTTATCACTTCAATGCCTTTATTTAGTCATTCAAAAAACTAAAAAATAGAAGAAAAAAAAAGGTTACACCATGGATTTCTTTCTACCAAAAGCCAAATACCTAGATGTTAATATTATCCTTTTGATAATTATGTTTAAGTGATTCCAAATAAACCTATAAAACTGAGAAAAAGTCAGCATTTGTAGAGTAGGGAGTGTGCTGTGTTTTCATCTCCAGTATTTCAAGTTTATAAATGAGGGTTTAGGAATATGTCATAACACCATTCAACTACTTATGTGAGACACTGGGTACAGGGGAGGGGAGGAGCAGAGACAGATAAAGTCATTTTTATGCTCCAAGATTCCTAATAAAGATTTGTAGATTATTAAACAGAAAGGAAATAAAAATTCAAGTTCATTCATTTTCACAGGAATATTAACCAATAATAAAATTCAACCACTTAGACCCCACAGTTCATATCAAACTGAAAAAATAATTCCACACAATATTTGACTCTTCCAAGCAGTTAAGTCCAGAAGATTTCAGAAACAACATCACAGCTGAGGGATAGCAAACTCTCACTTTTCCTTTTCCTTCCATTAACTTTTTTAACCCCTCAGTGATCTCTTGGCAGTATTTTCCCAACTGTAACACACAGTCTGCTGCCCTTCTCCTCTCCCATCAACCTTGCTTCTCTCATTTGTCCATCTCAGACTGCCATTTGTATCATTTCTAACATCACTGCTACTTTCCCCTTTACTCTCTAAAGAATGTTCCAGGTCTCCAATTTCTTCTTCCCCACCCTTTGAGAGTGTTATTATCTTTTTAAACTCTTTACTTTGACTGTTTTTTCTTAATTATTCCCTAGGTAAGTACCTATACATTCAAATTTATGAAGGTCCAATTTGAGGTTTAAACAGTTTTCATGGGACTATTATAATTTTAGTATCCACTGACTACTTCAGAAGTAAAAAATAAGAAAAAGACTCTATGAATTAGATACCAGCTTAATTTTATTTTATCCATAACAAACTTATATTTGAAAAATGAAGACCTAGTATGTAAATCTCTAGAAAATGATGCACAAATGATGCTAATAGTTACATATTTGGGCCATGCCCCACTCCACTATCTTTCCCAAAATTACCATGTCAAAAAATACATGAAGACTAAGCACCATTCTATACTAGAAGATAATTTAAACCAGTAGTAATTTTCTCTTCAAGAAAATTAGAGATACCATGGGAACATTTCATGCAAAGATGGGTACAATAAAGGAGAGAAATGGTATGGACCTAACAGAAGCAGAAGATACTAAGAAGAGGTGGCAAGAACACACAAAGAACGATACAAAAAAGATCTTCATGACCCAGATAACCACAATGGTGTGATCACTCACCTAGAGTCAGCCAGACATCCTGGAATGTCAAGTCAAGAGGGCCTTAGGAAGGATCACTACAAAGTTAGTGGAGGTGATGGAATTCCAGTTGAGCTATTTCAAATCCTAAAAGATGATGCAGTGAAAGTGATGCACTCAATATGCCAGGAAATCTGGAAAACTCAGCAGCGGCCACAGGACTGGAAAAGGTCAGTTTTCATTCCAATCCCAAAGAAAGGCAATGCCAAAGAATGCTCAAACTACTGCACAATTGCATTCATCCCACACGCAAGCAAGGTATGACCAAAATTCTCCAAGCCAGGCTTCAACAGTTCATGAACTGTGCAATTCCAGATGTTCAAGCTGGATTTAGAAAAGGCAGAGGAACCCGAGATCAAATTGCCAACATCCACTAGATCATCAAAAAAGCAGGAGAGTTCCAGAAAAACATCTACTTTTGCTTTATTGACCACAACAAAGCCTTTGACTGTGTGGATCACAATAAACTGTGGAAAATTCTGAAAGAGATGGGAATACCAGACCACTTGACCTGCCTCCTGAGAACTCTGTATGCAGGTCAAGAAGCAACAGTTAGAACTGGACATGGAACAATGGACTGGTTCCAAAATGGGAAAGGAGTATGTCAAGGCTGTATACTGTCACTCTTCTTATTTAACTTATATGCAGAGTACATCATGTGAAATGTTGGGCTGGATGAAGCACAAGCTGGAATCAAGATTGCCAGAAATATCAATAACCTCAGATATGTAGATGACACCACCCTTATGGCAGAAAGTGAAGAAGAACTAAACAGCCTCTTGATGAAAGTGAAAGAGGAGAATGAAAAAGTTGGCTTAAAATTCAACACTCAGAAAACTACGGCATCCAGAACCATCACTTCATGGCAAAAAGTTGGGGAAACAGTGGAAACAGTGACAGACTTTATTTTGGGGGGCTCCAAAATCACTGCAGATGGTGACTGCAGCCATGAAATTACAGACGTTTGCTCCTTGGAAGAAAAGCTATGACCTACCTAGATAGCATATTAAAAAGCAGAGACATTACTTTACCAACAAAGGTCTGTCTAGTCAAAGCTATGGTTTTTCCAGTAGTAATGTATGGATGTGAGGAGTTGGACTATAAAGAAAGCTTGAGCACCGAAGAATTGATACTTTTGAACAGTGGTGTTAGAGAAGACTCTTGAGAGTCCCTTGGACTGCAAGGAGATCCAACCAGTTGATCCTAAAGGAAATCAATCCTGAATATTCATTGGAAGGACTGATGCTGAAGCTGAAACTCCAATACTGAACTGAACTGAAGATGCTCTATCCATGTCTATGGCAGCCTTAAAACAATCTGACAATAAAGAAAGATACATTGAAAAAAAAAAAAAGAAAGATACATTGGAATCAGTATAAAGGAGTACAATGAACAAGATAGGAAAAATAGAGAATTTTAAAAAGAATAAATAAGTTAACCTACCAACTACCTTCCATAATGACAGAAAGTCTCCAGTTACTTCATTCTGTTTTTTACTGATAACTTTATATTCTTTTAATGTTACTGTCCCTTTATTGAATCTTAACCAGTGGTTTCATATACTTGTTCTCTCCCCCTATTTCTATTTGCTCCAAAGGGACAAAAGATTTTTAGTTAGGGGCCTGTAATTACACTTACTCAAAAAAGAGAAATATCTTCCTATAAAATAAACATATCTAGAAGTATACATCAAATTTAAAAAGAGATGCTGTTTATCTGCAAATCAACCATATGAATAATTAATTTTCATCTTAAGTGCTTAATTCCTTACTGAGAAAAGAACCATACAGTGTTTAGAATATGGAAAATTCAGATAAGTGGAGGAGGGGCATTTTCTGTTTCCATTAAGGGTAATTCTTTCCTTCCAGCTGTTCACCCAATCCATGAGGAAATTCTGTTGGATCTATTTTCTGAATATATTCAGAACCCAAACACTTCTCACCAGCTCCACGAGTACAAGCCTGGTTTCACCAGTATTTTTCATGCGAATTACTGGAAAACTTCCTGAGTGGTCTCCCTACTTCTACAATATCCCTTCAGCTCTCTCCTTAGCACAGCAGCAATAATGTACCTCAGATCATATCATTAACATACTTAAAACGCTTCAACAACTTCCCGTTTTGCTTACCATGCCTATAGGATCCAGCACCCATCACTCCTTGTCCTCCTCCCCAGCTGCTTGCCCCGGCTCACTCAGATCCAGCCATGCTGGTTTCCCTGTACATTCTCACTTAGGATCATTGCTCTGCCTAAAATGCTGTTTCTCCAGAAATCAGCGGAGACATCTAGTCTTCTAGTCAGTAGAAAGCTTCTTTTAATTCTTCTCTCATATCTAACTTTCTCAGAGTGAAATTTGGTCTCAAGAAGGCTTCCCCCGTCACCCTATTGAATACTTCAATCTCCATCTCTACCCCTCACCTTCCAAATCCCAATCCCTTTAACCTGCTTTACTTTTTAACCTTTTCATAACATATCTCACCTTCTTATTATTATATTTTAAAGTATTTTTATTGAAGTCTAGTTGATTTACAATGTTGTGTTAGTTTCAGGTATATATCTCAAAGTGAATCAATTATACATTTATCTACTCTTTAGATTCTTTTCCCTTATAAGCCATTATAGTGTATTGAGTTATACAGTGTTATACAGTAGGCTATACAGTGTTATACAGTAGGTTCTAATTATTAACAGCTATCTATTCTATATATAGTAATGTATATACATCAATCACAATCTTCCAATTTATCCCTCCTGCCCTCTTATCCCCAGTAACCATAAATTTGTCCTTGACATACTTTTTGTTTATCATGTTTACTGTTTGTTTCTTCTTGCATAAGTTTCACAGGCATGGATCTCCATTTTGGTTACTTTGTTGTTGCTGTTGTTCAATCACTTAGTCGTGTCCAATTCTTTGTGACCCCATGTATTGCAGAACCCCAGGCTTCCCTGTCTTTCACTATCTCCTGGGCTTTGCTCAAACCCATGTCCATTGAGTCAATGATGCCATCCAACCATATCATCCTCTGAGGCCCACTTCTCCTTTTACCTTCAATCTTGCCCAACATCAGGGTTTTTTCCAGTGAGTCAGCTCTTCGCAAGAGGTGGCCAAAGTATTGCAGTTTCAGCTTCAGCAACAGTCCTTCCAATGAATATTCAGGGTTGATTTCCTATAGGATTCACTAGTTTGATCTCCCTGCTGTCCAAGAGACTCTCAAGAGTCTTCTCCAGCACCACAAGTTGAAAGCATCAATTCTTCAGCACTCAGCCTTCTTTATGGTACAACTCTCACATCTGTACATGACTACTGGAAAAACCATAGCTTTAATTATACGGACCTTTGTCAGCAAAGTGATGTCTCTACTTTTTAATATGTTGTCTAGATTTATCACAGCTTTTCTTCCAAGGAGCAAGCATCTTTTAATTTCATGACTGCAGTCACCATCTGCAGTGATTTTGGAGCCCAAGAAAATAAAGTCTGTCACTGTTTCCACATCTATTTGCCATGAAGTGATGGGACCAGATGTCATGATCTTAGTTTTTTCAATGTTGAGTTTTAAGCCAGCTTTTTCTACTCTCTTCTTTCACCTTCGTCAAGAGGCCTCTTCACTTTCTGCCATTATGGTGGTGTTATCTGCATAGCTGAGGTTATAGATAATTCTTCTGGCAACCTTGATTCCAGCTTGTGCTTCATCCAGCCCAGCATTTCACATGATGTACTTGCATATATATCAAAGAAGCAGTGTGGCAAAATACAGCCTTGATGTATTCCTTTCCCAATTTTGAACCAGTCCATTGTTCCATGTCCAGTTCTAACTGTTGCTTCCTGAACTGCATAGAGGTTTCTCAGGAGGCAGGTAAGGTGGTCTAGTATACCCATCTCTTTAGGAATTTTCCAGTTTTTTGTTATTTGGTTACCTTATTCCCAAATAACTGGCCTACAGTATGTGCTCAATAAATATTTCCTGAATAAGTAAAGAAAACTACAGAAGCAAAGTATTTTTTACACTATGATTAAACATAAATGTCATTCACCCAACTTGCCCAACTTAGCTACAATAAAAACTTAATAGGATTAGACAAAACTCACACCATTTGTTTTCCTTTTTGTATTTTAACTTGAAAAATACACTGACAAAGTACTCAAAACATTACTTTCAGGTGAACAAGCAAAATATGTGCCTTTATTGCAGGAGTTTTGAGAATACTGACCTCTTCTTCACTCTCCCAACTACTGGATGTTTTTGTCCAATTCTGTTGACTTTTTAAGAGTGATTATAAGAATTTAAGTGATCTTTCAGAGATGTAGAGATAACTGCAATGCTGAAATAGGGAAAGGCGAGGAGTTAAAGAAAAGCTGTTTCTTGATAGTAGAAGAAAAAGAATATTTGAAAATAGAGAAACAGAGCTAGTTCTGTCAATTAGCCTGCCACTAAGCTGCATGAGAATACCACTTGCTCATATTATTTTAGAATATTGCAGGTACAAAGAAAGCACTTTCTGAACAAGATTTTTCTTGGAAGAGAATTCCTGACAAGCAAATCAATACGGTACTGTTTGCAGAAACTGCCATGACAAATCAAAACCAGATAAACAAAATTTACTGTATTTAAATATGGGAAACTTCATTACACCAGCATTTGTGATAATAGAATTTTTCCTACATGATTCCTGTGATTTTATGTACCGAATAAATACCCTTATAGCATGTTGTATATCTTGATAGAAAGCTGAAAAAACTTACACAAAATACTTCTTCATGATCTGCACTTTCAGATCTGATTCGATTTACTCAATCAGATTTATTAAAGAAACTAGATTTATCACCCAGTTAAAGAATGCTCTTTCTCAAACAGAGAAAACAGCACCTGACATCTGCATCTAGCATGATACTTTGGGATCCTTAGTTATCTATACTAAACGTCGCACTGCTGCAAATCATGCTTCAATCAGCACCGCTGTTTACATAGGCAATGCATTCTCTGGAAGATACATGCTCTTAATTTCTTAATTCTTCAAGATGAGTAAAAGACTGTCAAGTGGAATCTTTAGTAGATTGTCTTCAAAAGAGGTTGAAAGCAAAATATAATTTTTCTTGGGGCACCATTCTTTTATCTCCATTCCCAGTCTCAGAAAGTCTACCTCAAACCCATATATCTACATGAGTTTAATATTAAAATATGATGTAAAATTTAAGGAAATTTTACCAAGGAAGTAAAGATCTTCATTTTAATAATTCTGTTCTTTACTTGAAGTAATTTTCCCTTCAGTAAACCTCTCTTAGCCCCTTATCAGCTGTCCCCTACACTCTTCTACAAATTCCCTATCAGTGATATAATACAGACAGGAGAAAAAAAAGCATGATGTTTGCTGATGCTAGGCCCCAAAGATGAGACAGAGCGTGATGGATGCCACTGGTGAGACTAAGTTATGAAGGAAGGCTGTCAAATTTCAAGAAGTGTTTTTCTGTGGTTTTACAGTATTTTAAACATGATATCCTCTTCTAAATACCAAATTAATAGAGAGATAAACCATTGGAATGATGAGTCACCAGAGTAGACATTGGAGTTGGGCCTTCCTTCTGAATGCAGGAATGTTTTGTAATATAAATCCCTCCAGATAAATCATGTATTTTACCACTTTTATAGCAAAATTCCTTTAGCAATGTTAAAAGTAACTGGTAGAAAATAATACCACATGGTGAAATTAGTTGCATAACCTTTTATTTATGCCTTGTCTCTAAAAATGTGTTAGGTAACAAGTTAAAAATAGGTGAATTTTTAGGTTACTTAAATTCTTCTGAATGAATAGAAAATGCACTCTGCTAACAACTGTGATGATAACTGTTACTGGCCCTCTGTCATCTATTTCTTGTCTTTCTTTGGAAAGGAAGAAATGTCTCCTCCATTCTCAGCTTTGTAGTCTGGTTTGGACTGAACCGGCCTCACATGCTCTAGGGATGAGCCATGGTTAGCAAACACCATCCCTGCATGCACTATTCCTGTTATAATGATCAGCACAATGACCTAAGCTGGACCAACTGCCATGATTCTTAAGGACATTTCACTGTCAGTGGTAACACAGATTTCCTGTTTTGTGATTGAGAAGTCACATAACTCTCAGAGCTACTGAAGTCAACTTGGGGTCATGAGTTGGGGAAGTCTTCCCAAAATGGAGTCAATATCCACCTAGTGACAATTAAAACTAGAAAGAAAGAACTAACACAATGTTGTAGACCAATTATACTTCAAAAACAAAACAATAAACTCAGAGAAAAAAAAAGATAAGATTTGCAGTTACCAGAAATGAGTGATGTGGAATTGGAAGAAGGCAAGTCAAAAATTAAAAACTTCAATGATTAAAGAAAATGTCAGACAATTATTTAAAATGTGCTACTTTTTCTGGATTTTATGGTATCTATGGTATTTGTCAGCCTTTCAAATTAGTGATTTCTCTGATTTATTTCCCCTTTCTAAGTAAATATTGACGTTTGAACTTAATTTTGAATTTGTGATTTTGATTTCTTTTCTTCAAGAGGATCATACACAAAGTTGGTAAGCTTCAGGCCCCACAAGTCTGGACCTGATTCTGGTAGAAGATGAAAGATTACAGAGACTTGAAGATGTATTCAAGCTTTGCATAGGCACTTAAAAAAAATTTTTTTAATAATAAAAATGAGTTACATACCTTCAAAAAAGTTATAAACGTCAAGTTGTAAGATAAATAAGTACTAGGGTGTAATGAACAAAATGATAATTAACACTGCTATATATGTGAAAGCTGTTAAGAGAGTACATCCTAAGAATTCTCATACAAGGAAAAATATTTTTTATACTTCTTTAATTTTGTATTTATGAGATGAGTAATGGTCACTAAATCTACTGTGATAATCATTTCCTGATATATGGAAATGAAATCACTATTGTTGTACACATTAAACTGTATGTCAATTATATCTTAACAAAACTAGAAGAAAAAAAAAAACAAAACAAAAAGAAGGAAATTACAACCTAAGTCACATTCTATGAGATTCAGGATCAATCCTCATCTGAAGCAACATGCACCTCTGGAGTTTTGATTCTGGTAAACCAATAAACTCTTTTTTATTTTTTAAGCCAGTCACAGTTGAGTTTTCTATTACTTGCGACCGAAATCTTGGTTGGCACACAATCTCTAATACAGACTCTGCTGCTGCTGCTACTGCTGCTAAGTCGGCGCGACCCCATAGATGGCAGCCCGCCAGGCTCCCCCGTCCCTGGGATTCTCCAGGCAAGAACACTGGAGTGGGTTGCCATTTCCTTCTCCAATGCATGAAAGTGAAAAGTGAAAGTGAAGTCGCTCAGTCGTGTCTGACTCTTCGCGACCCCAGGGACTGCAGCCCACCAGGCTCCTCTGTCAATGGGATTTTCCAGATGAGCGTACTGGAGTGGGGTGCCATTGCCTTCCCTGAATACAGATTCTAAAATCTGTTTATTACTTTCTCATCAGCTGTCATGATGCTTATGAACTCTGTTTCTATGGAAACTGGTTTTCCTCTGTGAAAAGCAAGCACACTGGGACTTGTATTTTATAGTCACATTGTTTCTTTAAAGTAGCTTTACACTAAAACAGTCATCTAATGAGATCAAAATCTTTACTGGGATCAAAAATCACAAGACTGGGTGTTTGATATTAAATTTCATTTGATAATTATGACAGCAGACTGATTCTATTTAAGGCTAGAAAGCAGTAACAACAAATTACATTCCACATGTCTCAAGTGATGGCAACAAACTACTTTTTAAAAAAAGTAATTCACATGAAACTATCTCCCACCCAACTTTTAAGCTAATTCAGAAATACATAAAAGAGGTAGTAGACAGCAAATGACATATTACTTCTATTACTGATAAAGCTGAAATTGGAAAATTGACCTACCAAAACCCTAGAACATTAAGTCTAGAACTGTATTACTTTAAAGCAGCTCTACTGAACATAGGACTTTATGATGTAGGGTTCAAAAGACACTTTGCTTAAAGTGTAAATCAATGAGACAGCAGTAGAGAATTAGCTTTACCGAGTTCATAGAGGTGAACCAGGACTAAAGGCAAAAGAGAATATGGCAAACAAAGTTGGTTGTGCCTTTTCTTTCCTACAAATAGAATCAAAATTTTATTCAGATCAACAGTGTGCTTAGGATAAAAAAGTTATTTTTCAGGGGCTTTTATGGCTAGAGGTGATTCTATGACATAATTCAGGCAAATAATATTTAGATAGAAGTTTACTAAGTACAGCTTCTATCAAAGCTATTTATTCCTAAGTAAGAGATAGACCCAACTGGCATGCACCTTGCATATTAATACTTTGTCCTTCCTCCGTTATGACTGCAATGTGGTCCTACTTCCTATAATTCAACAGTCCTCTTTAATTATAAGTTTGAGAGCCACACACCACAGGTAGTAGAGCAATGAGCAAGAAAAGGGAAACGAACAGAAAAAATAAATGCATAGGTGTCTTTTGATTTCCTTGAGCAGTCTATTTCCAGATTAGTTTTTACATGAGAAAGACATACACTCCTTTATTTAAATGTTGTAGTTATGATATAAGTGTTACTACTACTACTACTACTAAGTCGCTTCAGTCGTGTCCGACCCTGTGCAACCCCATAGACGGCAGCCCACCAGGCTCCCCCATCCCTGGGATTCTCAAGGCAAGAACACTGGAGTGGGCTGCCATTTCCTTCTCCAGATATAAGTGTTACATATAGCTAAATACAATGCTGAGGTCAGAGAAAGATTTGCTTCCAGAGAGAAGTCTAAGGTAACTGGAGTCATTAGCAACGTGGCTGCTATTTCAGTAGAAAATAAAGTAAATCAGAGGCTCCCAGAGATGAGAAGGTCTAGGAAAAAAAAATAGGTGCAGGTTATGTAATGCATATAAGCCAAGGAGAGGGTGATTTCAAATGAAAGAAGCAGACTAGTCCAGTGCAGATGTTAATTCATTATCTAGCATGGCACTGGAGCCAAGAGCCTACTGTAAACATCTCCTCCCCACTCTGTTCAGTGATGTCACACTGGCAATTTAAAATCAGCCATGTTGGCAATGTTTACATCATGAAAATTAGCAAATGCTGCAAATCAGGATTTCTGTATTTTTCCCTTTGGAAAGCTGATTGTCCAATATTTACCAGCACACCACTGGTTATACTCCACTGCTCAGCTAAACAAGAAACTAGAAAAAAGTGTAATGGTTAGCCAAAGAACTATCACTATTCATATGCGACTTCATTAGTGCAAAGAATACCTAATAGAGAGCCTGACATTTAACAAGAGTTCAGTCACTATTCAGGAAAGTAAGAGAAGAAAGGAGAATCAGACAATTCTCTCTTGGTTATAGATTATTACAGACTTAATTTTAGGTTTCAAAAGAACTGAAAATAGGGCAACAAATTCCTCAGGATTTAACTTAATGATACCTGAAAATCTTTGCAATCCTGATCCTACACTATTCTCTTTGAATTGCATGTTGTGACAGAGTTTAAGTGTATTTATAAAATCAAAACCTGTTAGAGCTTTAAAAAACCTTAGCAAGCATGATTCCAAAGATCCAATCATCAGTATAATGACAGAGACAGGGAAAGAGGGTGTCAAGGAGCATTTAAAGTTCCCTGAGTTATTGATCCCTGAACTGGGATGATCCTCTGAAGGAGGGCATGGCAACCTAGTCCAGGATTCTTGCCCGGAGAATCCCGTGGACAGAGGAGCCTGGAGGGCTACAGTCCATGGGGTGACAAAGAATCAGACATGACTGAGCGACTGTCGATTCACGAGTTATACAGAGAAAACTGAAAGTGGTTATCATTAGATGGCACTATATTATGGAACAGAATCTACATCTTGAGATACCCAAAATAAAGAAGTATGCTTGTTTTCTTCATTTTTCTAGATTTGCATAGTATGTAAAATCCCTTTACATCATTTTATTTATTGGAATTATTTATGCATAATTCTTGGCACTAATAATTTTAGATGGCACGAAAACTAAAATACAGACAAGAATTACATAGAAACAGAAAGCTGGAACCAAACTCAACAGTGACACAGGGGGCCAGAAATAAAAGCTGGGTGAACATTTAGAAGGCTCATGTACCATACTAGGCGAAGAAGAGGTCATCAGATGCTTTCTGTTAGTGAGTTAACTCAGAAATAATCTGGCTAAACCAAGGGATAGGAGTAAGTCTAGTGGTAGGGAGATCAACTGCATTATTCCACTGATTCTGGTAAGAAATTATGGGGCCCTTAATAAAGTAGTGGAAAGAAATGAAAAAATATATCTAGGAGGTTAAATTGTTAAAGTTTTTGACAGATTTGATATAGGAGGTAAAAAAAGAGAGAGAGAGAAACAAAAGCTGACTATCAATTTTATCCCTTTAGGGAATGAATAAGTAAGATTTAGAGCACAGGAAAAGAAAAACGTTTGTAGGAAAATATATATTCTATTGTCTAATGAATAAATGTGTTTCATAAATGAATCTGGCAGTGTTCCTCCATCACTGAACAAAAGAGAAGATACCCTAGCTATCCAACATGAGTATTTTTGTCTACTGGTAGACTATATTTTTATAGTGCATATATGAGTACTTGAATATGTTATACCATAATTTAATGTGTGTGGTGGAGAGTATTATGTGCTTAGTCTTTGCAACATCATAGACTGTAGCCAGCCAGGCTCCTCTGTTCCTCCATACGGATTCTCCAAGCAAGAATACTGGAGTGGGTTGCCATGCCCTCTCCAAGGGATTTTCCCAACCCAGGAATCGAACCCAGGTCTCCCACATTGCAGGTGGATTCTTTACCATCTGAATCACCAGGGAAGCTGGGAGGGTATTATAAATTACTGATTTTATCATTACGTGGTGGTGGTGGCGGCTTAGATAAACTGGACATTGACTGTACCAGACAATTTTACAGGTGTCCACTTTCAAAATAATCCTGTGAAGGAAGCACTCTTATCATTACCCCATTTTTCTGATATGTTAACTAATAAGCACAAAGTAATTTAACTTTGCCTAAAATCACACAGCTAGGAAAGGGTACAGGAAGAATTTAAAACTAGTAAAAGAAAAGGCTGCCCTTATAGCTTTCAGCTTGTAGCTGCCTAGTTGCTATTGCTTAGGCTCATGTATGCTCCCAGGAAATAAAAACAATTTCATAGAATATTACCATCAGATAAGAGCTTTCTGCTACTATTATAGAACAAAGCAAAAACAATACCCCTCCATAATCAGGTCTGAACACAGATAAAAGCAAAATGGAGTATTACTCAGCTATTAAAAAGAATACATTTGAATCAGTTCTAATGAGGTGGATGAAACTGGAGCCTATTATACAGAGTGAAGTAAGCCAGAAAGAAAAACACCAATACAGTATACTAATGCATATATATGGAATTTAGAAAGATGGTAATGATAACCCTGTATGCGAGACAGCAAAAGAGACACAGATGTATAGAACAGGCTTTTGGACTCTGTGGGAGAGGGAGAGGGTGGGATGATTTGGGAGAATGGCATTGAAACATGTATAATATCATATATGAAACAAATCTACAGTCCAGTTTTGATGCATGATACTGGATGCTTGGGGCTGGTGCACTTGGACGACCGAGAGGGATGGTTCGGAGAGGGAGGAGGGAGGGGCGGTCAGGATGGGGAACACGTGTATACCTGTGGCAGATTCATGTTGATGTATGGCAAAACCAATACAATATTGTAAAGTAATTAACCTCCAATTAAAATAAATAAATTTATATTTTTTAAAAAAAGCAAACACACTGCGTAATGAAAATGAGCAAACATTCCCCTTCCCTAAATGCTAAATGACTCTACTTCTTCTCCAGTAGCGGTGCTAAGTAATGTTCTGTTCATTCCCCCTCTCTCCCAAACCACCTAATACAAGTGCAAATCCTGTAACAAGCTTCCCTTAACCCCTTCTGGCAAACAACCCCACAGTTTCACAAGGCATGTGGTTTTCCCTGCTGCAGCAATAATAACACTCAACTTTGCTTGACTAAAGACGTGTTCTTGGTTGGGTTTGGTTAATGAATAACAATTCAGGCTCCAGGGTTTCTGCCTTAAACACTATGCTGTATGTGAACAGTCCTCATACATGAAAGGTATGAGGGAAACTGTCAGTCTTAAAGTCAACTAAATAGCTGGGAAAAGTAACAAATAAAACTAAAAACTAGTGGATTTGATTAAAAATTTAAGCACTTGAAGTTAAGTGTTTAACATATAGGCCTAATTAATAATGATGATGCATGAAATGTTATATGCTAGATTTTTTAATGTCTTATTCCACATTAGAACTATATACTACATTCATAACTACTTATAAAGAATGAAAATCTGATCACATTTTAACAAAATAACAGGCAATATCTGGAATCCAATCATGGCATCTGGTCCAATCACTTCATGGGAAATAGATGGGGAAACAGTGGAAACAGTGTCAGACTTTATTTTGGGGGGCTCCAAAATCACCGCAGATGGTGACTGCAACCATGAAATTAAAAGATGCTTACTCCTTGGAAGGAAAGTTATGACCAACCTAGATAGCATATTCAAAAGCAGAGACATTACTTTGCCAACAAAGGTCCGTCTTGTCAAGGCTATGGTTTTTCCAGTAGTCATGTATGGATGTGAGAGTTGGACTGTGAAGAAAGCTGAGCACCGAAGAATTAATGCTTTTGAACTGTGGTGTTGGAGAAAACTCTTGAGAGTCCCTAGGCCTGCAAGGAGATCCAACCAGTCCATTCTAAAGGAGATCAGTCCTGGGTGTTCTTTGGAAGGAATGATGCAAAAGCTGAAACTCCAGTACTTTGGCCACCTCATGCAAAGAGTTGACTCACTAGAAGAGACTCTGATGCTGGGAGGGATTGGAGGCAGAAGAAAAAGGGGATGACAGAGGATGAGATGGCTGGATGGCATCACCAACTCGATGGATGTGAGTTTGAGTGAACTCCGGGAGTCTGTAATGGACAGGGAGGCCTGGTGTGCTGCGATTCATGGGGTCGCAAAAAGTCGGACATGACTGAGCGACTGAACTGAACTGAACTGAAATGAACTGAACTGAACTGAATGTTACATAATAATCCAATGCTTTTCTATATTCCAACACTAAAACAAGTTGGAAAAATCACACTTTTACTTTAATATTTAAAATTTAATGAGCATTTTCGTTTACGATTGAATAAAGGTACATAGGAGGCTTCCCACGTGGCTCAGTGGCAGGGAACCCACATGCCAGCGCAGGAGACATGGGAGATGCAGATTCAATCCCTGGGTCAAGAACGTCCCCTGGAGGAGGAAATGGCAACCCACTCCAGTAATCTTGCGGGAGAAATCCCGTGGACAGGAGGAACCTGGCAGGCTACAGTCCAGAGTCAGACACAACTGAAAACACGCACACAGCACACACACAAAGGCTCACAGGATCCAATGACTACTACCAAAATGAACACCAGATTTTTAAATGCATAACACAAACTTTAAAAAGACAGTTAATTAACATTAACTATAGTACTTGGTAAATAATAATGTCAGCAGCAACTTTCATGGGTTCAAGTGTTTCTAAACTTCCTACCACGGGTAGGAGGTTGGTATTTGTAAAAACAAATATTCTCCTGGCTATGCTAAAATTAATAGAGTCTTGCATGTTTGGGGTTTTTTTGGGGAAAAAAAGCCAAAACATAACATTACAAATATAAAAAGAGGAATTATACTATTTGGGTTTTTCTGATGTACTCTCCCAGAATTTTAAACTGTTCATTAATAGTTTATATGAGAATATAAACATATATAATGTACAAATGTTACTTCTTTTCCTAATACAAATCTTTATTAGAAGGATTTTAACTGAACTAACAACTGAATATGGGCTTCCCAGGTGGTGCTAGTGGTAAAGAAGCCACGGTGCCAATTCAGGAGACCTAAGAGACACAAGTTCGATCACTGGGTCAGGAAGGTCCCCTGGAGGAGGGAGTGGCAACGCACTCCAGGACTCTTGCCTGGAGAGCCCCATGGACAGAGGAGCCTGATGGGCTACAGTCCATGGGTTCGCAAAGAGTCAGACACGACTGAAGCAACTTAGAACGCATGTCTGCATGCAATAGGGCTTCCCTCGTGGCTCAGCTGGTTAAGAATCCACCTGCAGTGCGGGAGACCTGAGTTCGATCCCTGGGGTGGGATGATCCCCTAGAGATGAGAACAGCTACCCACTCCAGCATTTTGGCCTGAAGAATTCCTTGGAATGTACAGTCCATGGGGTCGCAAAGAGTCAGACACGACTGAGTGACTTTCACTTCACTTCACGCATGTGATAACTGAACATAATATACAATTTTGTGATTCTTCAAAAAAAGACTAGATTTAACCCCTCCTAATAAATCCTCAGAGATATTCCTTCTTAGTTTTTCTGCATTGACTCAATTCCATTCAGTCACTCACTAGTGTCTGACTCTTTGCGACCCATGAACCCCAGGCTTCCCTGCCATCACCAACTCCTAGAGTCTACCCAAACTCATGCCCAGTGAGTCAGTGATGCCATCCAACCATCTTATCCTCTGTTGTCCCCTTCTCCTCCTGCCTTCAATCTTTCCCAGCATCAGGGTCTTTTCAAATGAGTCAGTTCTTTGCATCAGGTGGCCAAAGTATTGGAGTTTCAGCTTCAGCAACAGTCCTTCCAATGAATACTCAGGATTGATTTCCTTTAGGATGGACTGGTTGGATCTCCTTGCTGTCCAAGGGACTCTCAAGATTTCCTGAAATCTAAATGAAATACTCTTTAAGAACTCTGCACAGTTTGATGTGATCCACACAGTCAAAGGCTTTGGCGTTGTCAATAAAGGAGAAGTAGATGTTTTTCTGGAACTCTCTCGCTGTTTTGATGATCCAGCAGATGTTGCTGATTTGATCTCTGGTTCCTCTGCCTTTTCTAAAACCAGCTTGAACATCTGGAAGTTCACCGTTCACATACTGTTGAAGCCTGGTTTGGAGAATTTTGAGCATTACTTTGCTAGCATGTGGGATGAGTGCAACTGTGTGGTAGTTTGAGCATTCTTTGGCATTGCCTTTCTTTGGGATTGTAATGAAAACCGACCTTTTCCAGTTCTGTGGCCACTGCTGAGTTTTCCAAATTTCCTGGAATATTGAGTGCAGCACTTTCACAGCATCATCTTTTAGGACATGAAATAGCTCAGCTGGAATTCCATCACCTCCATCCACTAGCTTTGTTAGTAGTGATACTTCCTAAGGCCCACTTGACTTCACATTTCAGGATGTCTGACTCTAGGTGAGTGATCACACCATCGTGGTCATCTGAGTCATGAAGATCTTTTTAGTATCATTTTTCTGTGCATTCTTGCCACCTCTTCTTAATATCTTCTGCTTCTGTTAGGTCCATACCATTTCTGTCTTTTATTGTGCTCATCTTTGCATAAGATGTTCCCTTGGTATCTCTAATTTTCTTGAAGAGCTCTCTAGTCTTTCCAATTCTATTGCTTTCCTCTATTTCTTTGCACTGATTGCTGAGGAAGGCTTTCTTATCTCTCCTTCCTATTCTTTGGAACTCTGCGTTCAAATGGGTATATTTTTCTTTTTCTCCTTTCCTTTTCGCCTCTCTTCTTTTCACAGCTATTTGTAAGGCCTCCTCAGGCAGCCATTTTGCTTTTTGTCATTTTTTTCTTCTTGGGGATGGTCTTGATCCCTGCCTCCTGTACAATGTCACAAACCTCCATCTATAGTTCATCAGGCACTCTATCAGATCTCATCCCTTGAATCTATTTCTCACCTCCACTGTATAATTGTAAGGGATTTGATTTAGGTCATCCCTGAATGGTCTAGTGGTCTTCCCTACTGTCTTCAATTTAAGTCTAGATTTGGCAATAGGAGGCATGGTCTGAGCCACAGTCAGCTCCCGGTCTTGTTTTTGCTGACTGTATAGAGCTTCTCCATCTTTGGCTGCTGCAAAGAATATAATCAATTTGATTTTGGTATTGACCATCGGGTGATGTCCATGTGTAGAGTCTTCTCTTGTGTTGTTGGAAGCAGGTGTTTGCTATGACCAGTGTGTTCTCTTGGCAAAACTCTGTTAGACTTTGCTCTGCTTCATTCTGTACTCCTAGGTCAAATTTGCCTGTTACTCCAGGTATCTCTTGACTTCCTACTTTTGCATTCCAGTCCCCTATGATGAAAAGGACATCTTTTGGGGGCATTAGTTCTAGAAAGTCTTGTAGGTCCTCATAGAACTGTTCAACTTTAGCTTCTTCAGCAATAGTGGTTGGGGCATAGACTTGGATTACTGTGATATTGAATGGTTTGCCTTAGAAATGAACAGAGATTATTCTGTCGTTTTTGAGATTGCACCAAAGTACTACGTTTCGGACTCTTTTTTTTGTAGAGTTCAACAAAAGACTCTTGTAGAAACTGGTAGATTTTGTGATGTAACAGATTCTTAATCATTCAACAGGGCCTTCTTTTTCTCAACACAGACCATCAACAAATATTAAAAATTTTCAGCTATAATTCTTCTGATAAAATACTGGTGCAATAAAATAAGCTGTCTATCTTAAAGCAGGAGTATTTTAGTAATTTCATTAGCAAGACTGTAAAGTCACTTTCTTAATACTAGTTTTTTAGTGTATAAAATAATTTCATTCAATAAATTAGTATGGAGTGTAATCTGTATAAAAACTTTTAAGGCAAATATATTCTTAATGTTAAAAATTAAAATCGGAAATAACACATTAATAAAATTCATTTTAAGCAATACCCAATTTATATATTGTTTCACTCAAAGTTTTATTCCTTTATACGTATCTTATTAATTACTGCCACCAAGCATTGTACTAGACATGACTGGAATTAAAAATGTTAATAAAATAGTGTTCACTGTATCACAGTGTTTTCTGAGGTTATACATAAAAAGGTTACACAGGTCTAGCCCATGACAATGTCTCATGCCTTTTTCAGCAGCAACATACATGTTTTGAAGCTCATCTCTAAAAGCTAATCTAATAATCAGTTAAGATTACATTTGGCTACAAATTCCCAAAAATCCATCAAGCAGCATTTTTAACAGGAGAGGTATTTATCTTTCTGGCACCACAAGAAGCCAGGCCAGGGCTGGTACAGCACTAAGCGATGCTGACAGAGCACCAAACTCTCCATAACGTATCGCTCTACAATCCTGGACTCTGGATTCTGCACCTCAGGCACTTGTTTCATATGCCAGGAGCAAAAAAGGGAGAAGCCAGAGTGGCTGCGCCAGTGGACTAGGCTCTCTTTGTCTAGAACTGAGTCAAGGCTGTCCAAAGCTACAACGAAAAGATGAGCTTTTCATTCTGTAGGTTCTATAGAAGAAAAGAATATATAGCAGAGGAATAGAGTAACTAAAGAGCTACAGTGGACACTTAGTAAGATCACAAAGAGTTTCTTTATGCTCATGATGCAATTCTAAAAATAATAAATTGAATAGAGTACAATAAAAATCATATTATAGTAGAAATTGAAATAGTACTCATATCTAAGTGGGAAACTGATGATCATGAAACACTGTGAGATGAAACTAAAGATCAAAATACACAACCTCATATAAACATACATTTTAAAATAAAACCAAAATATCCCAAACAATATATCCCTTCATAGCTTAAAAAACTGTTAAATGAAGACCTTTAAAATAAGCATGATATTAAATACTGAGTTAAATGTTGAAAAAAAGATTTTATTATAATACATATGAGCAGGAAGTTGCTTAAGAGTAATCACAAATATGAAGAGAGGTGAGCATGGTTATACATCACTGATTGGAAGAAGCATTTCAACAAGCCAGAAGTGTAGAGTTCTATTTTAAAATAAGAAAATGGCTCAGTGAAAGACACTGAGGCACTAGCATATATTTGAAAACTTGAATTTGGCTATTAATAACTCCTCACTTGATTTCTTTTCTATTCAAGTTTGGTAACAGAATCATGAATTTCCCTGAGCAAAATTTTATATAGAAGTATAAAGTGGTCTGTGAAGTATTATCAAATTTTCTAAGAAAAGATTCTGCAGATTTGGAGGGGAAAAACCTCAAAGTTTAGTGTAACAATACTGAATGTCTCTACCTATTACATGAATATCTTAAGGGGAAAAAACCCTCAGCTCGTACTTCTTTGGAAACTTTTTTACAGAGACTGAGTGACCTATAGTTTGCCACCAACTTAAAGCTGGTAACTCAATTAATGGAAATACTTAATTGATGTTTATTATAGCTAGTATTAGATGTAAGCTATATTTACCATGAGAACAATTTGTGTTTTGGTCATTTAAAAATGAATATTTCACTACTATATATAAGGTGAACAACTAACAAGGACCTACTGTATAGCACAGGAAACTCTACTCAATATTCTGTGATAACCTGTATGAGAAAAAAATCTTAAAAGAATGAATATATATATATATATATATAATTGAATCACTTTGCTGTACACCTGAAACTAACATAACATTGCAAATCAAATATATTCCAATAAAATTAAAATATCTTAAAAAATAAAAATGAATGTTTTTAGATACATCCTGAAAACTATAAAAGGTCTTCAACTTTCTCCTTTCTTGTGTCCAGTTTCATCCCTTCTTTTCAAATTGCCAGGCAAACTTGTTCCCAGTAAATTCAGACAAAGAAAAACTTTTTATGTGTTCATTTCATTAAACTGCTAAAATTAGTCCAGTTCTCTATGAGTCCTGGGCTATTACATTCACACTGTGTTCTGTTTGTCACTAGTTGTGTTTCTTAATTCTACTGGTGCTGATTCCCCTCATGCAAACTAGCTGCTATGTCATAAGAAGAAAAATACAAAAACAGATCCTGGTCTTGCTGCCAGTTGCAACCACAGTCTTACTGTCAAAGTAGCCTCTTCACTCTCCAGTAATTCAGGGGGAAACAGTCATTAGTATCTATCCTATCTTAGAGTAAGGATTTAGAAACTGCAGTGGAAGATTGCTCTAAATATCCATCTGCCTGAATATCACTCGTAGCATCTATACAGGAAAAGATAGGGAGCTACAATACAACCCAGATGTCTCTGACCTTTCATTGGCTCTTCTCAGTGCTGAATAATAAAATATTTAATTATTTTTCTAAAAGTATAATTACATTCATGTGTTATTTACCCTTATAATATAATCAATAATACAAACAGAAAACAAAATCATAACATATATTCAATCCCATTTTTGACATCACTATAAATAATCTCTTTGGGTTTATTTATTTAAGATCAAGCTATGCCATCTTTTTAATCTTCAGCTTTTGGGCTGGACATGTGCATGTGTGGGTGTTGTATGTATCACATACACACATATAGATATACAATTGGCCTACAGGTAGCAAGTGTAAGAAGAGTGAAGTTAAACTATTTTCCGAATATGAAGAAAAAGAAAAAATACATACACAATGGTTAGTCACATATTTGAAAGCT
Organism: Capra hircus; assembly: GCF_001704415.2. NCBI lineage: Eukaryota > Metazoa > Chordata > Mammalia > Artiodactyla > Bovidae > Capra > Capra hircus. The sequence continues at coordinate 21,457,822 of NC_030821.1, read as the reverse complement.
CATTGTTTTATCTATGTAGAAAACAACTTTTTTTTAATATTCTTTTTCTTTGATTTTTAAATTCCACTCATTTCAAGGATTCTTTCTCATAACATTATCAGACTTTTCAGATTTTATGGATATTACAAATATTTTTAAATTATTAAAATTACAGGGAAACTTTACAGATAACTAGAAAAACATAATAACAAATAGCCCATAATTTTTACCAAGAATATACCAGTAGAAAATTCACAAGCATTTTAACAACTTCCCTGGTTCAAAAAAATAATAAGAAAATTTATATGCAACTATTTGACTGTGACAATGTCAACCCACTCCAGTGTTCTTGCCTAGAGAATCCCAGGGACGGCGGAGCCTGGTGGGTTGCCGTCTATGGGGTCGCATAGAGTCGGACACAACTGAAGCGACTTAGCAGCAGCAGCAGCAGCACTTTTTATCTTCCTTTTGATCTATCATATTGCTTCATAAAGAAGAAAACTTTAAATGATATAAAAAGAGTTATTCACTAAGCGCTGTGCCCTTCAGGTCTGAATGTAAAAACTCACATCAGGTGTGACAATAGACAATTTAGAATATGAAACTATAAAGTACAATGAGAGTTTAAAATTGATTTTCCAAAACTCTGACAAAGTGAATAAATACCTAGGATGTTCTTTAATGTTTATCTAAAAGTTGCCAGTACCTTGCCCCACTCAAAGACATCACAGATTTAATATAGAAAATTATATAATTGACATACTTTATACTCAAGAATTAGTTATCTTATCCAGTAGTAGATACTGAGTAAGGAAAAAACACAGGATTCTAAATATATTTCCAGATAAGAAGATCATGTGCAACAGGGCAGATCCAATATATTTCAATCATTCATATTAAAAATACATGACTTACCTACTAAACCCCAAGCCTACTTTTCTTAGCTCTGCTCCCTTTAGAGCCGTTAACAGGAGATACAAGTACAAAGTAAAATTAGTATGTCATAGTCATGCAGAAAGAATACGTGGCTATTAAATATAAAAAGATCAGAATGAGAGTGCCTCCAGTTTCTTAACCCTCAACCAAAATCCAGAGCATCTGGTCTCTGCCATTCACTGGAGAACTAAAGAGGCACCAAGGAGCTACCCAGGAAGATGATCCTTCCTCCAAGATAGCAGCCTCTGTAACAGGACTCCAAATGGCACACAGACCAGAGGAAATTACTGAGCTGTCAGTGACTTAGGGACTTCAGAGTGTCAGGGAAGGAGAGGCTGGTTGTCAACTTATTATCAATGCCAAGTTCATATCACATTTTAAAAATAAATATCAATACCCAGTTCATTAAAATGCTTTATTAAAATGGGGTAGTATCTTATTCTTTTCCTCTACAAATAAGTTACAATGCACATCTTGGAGATTTTTCATATGTAGTGATGTGATAAAATGACTACACTTAAATAGTGAGTATCCCATCACTAATGGTATCTTCAAGTATAAGAAAACTTTCTGGAAAAGTGACTGAAAAGGAAAAAAAATGTTAGCAACTTACTAGTTAAGATTTTGAAAAATTTTCCAATTTTAAAATATTGCTATCCTTACAGTATGAAATCCATTCAATATTTGACTTTTTCTACATTCATTCTCTTTACTCAAGTTATATGTAAACACATATTTAGATAATTTTTTGTTTTCAACACTTTTTCTCACTAGCTACTCTATGCTATATACATATAAAACAGCCAATTCTATGTAAAAGGATAAAACACTAACATCAGTCCTTAAGTCTCTTTATTCCAAGAAGTGCATGTAATTTTTCTTTTTCCTTATGGCAGACACTGACTGTTACTGTCCTTCCTAGCTCCCCTTCACCAGGCTGATGAATCCTTTCCTCAGAGCTGTGTGTGCTGGTTGCTATAATGACATGCATTCCCCACTTCGGCAACTGTCCTCCTCAACTAACAGGAGTCACCTTCTCTGGAACACAGTGCTGACATTTCCATCCCAGGTATGGCCCAGAGCCAATGCCCTACTGAGATGGGGATGCCAAAGCCTACCACTCTTGCCTCAGAGGAGAAAACACTGTCTTATGATTAACTCAGGATTTAAGCTCCCAAACATACACCTTCCCATACATACTCATACCCAGGCTAGGCTACCCTCGGCCAAGGCGAGGCTTTACTAGAGACCACTTCAGCTGACCATCCCTCTTCAGCTGTTTCCCCTTCCCTAGCCTGCTTCTATCACTTCCATAAAGGTTGTTCCTGAAGAACAGATCTTCAACAAATCATGCACACAGAAATCCCTGTTTCAGGCTCTGCTTCTAATGAACTTGACCTAAATAATAAACGGGCTTTCCTGGTGGCTCAAACAGTAAAGAATCTGCCTGCAATGTGGGAGACCTGGGTTTGATCCCTGGATCAGAAAGATCCCCTGGAGAAGAAAATGGCAACCCACTGCAGTATTCTTCCCTGGAGAATTCCATGGACAGAGGATCCTGGCAGGCTACCATCCATGGAGTTGCAAAGAGTCAAACATGACTGAGCAACTAACATACATAGGACAATAAACACCACGGGTCAGTCTAGGAGACAGACTCTAAGAAAGATCTGGAGTTGACTCACTCACTAGCTAACTGGAAATGAATGGAACACTGATGGTCCTTGACATGCAGTGGTGATGAAGTTGTAAAGACTTTCATCGGCAGTAAACTGCATTGGATTATAGGTAGAAAGGGATACATTCAATAGTGTAATACTCAGTCATTTAAAGAATATGAAAAAAACTAACTATAAAGACTGAAATTGGATGGCTGTTACTGAATGCCAGACAGATGCATTGAAAATTTGAAAATGACAAGCTCAGGGCAGCCAGTCACCAATATAAAGCAAAGTGTGAGAGTCAAAGGGCCTCCCTAGCCTCATTTAAAGGGTCCTCTTCCCTTAAAGCCAGATGAAAGAGCCGAAGACTAGTTCAGAATTTAATTATAAGGGTGAAAGAATTTCAGAAAAAACTAAAATCTCAGCCTTTTCCATGTCAAAGTGAGGAGCAACAGAAACATGAGACTTGAGATGGGACTCCCTAAGGAGATAAACAAGAGATCACTGAAACTCAGATTCCCTGAATCCTTTAGACCTATGGAAATGACCCACCTCCCCACCTCAACTTATTGAAAGACAGATGACCTCCTTGATTGAAGACTATGCAGAAGGCTCAAGTGATGTACAGGCCTCCCGATACTGCACTGGTTTCCCTCAGGATCTGCCACCTGATCAAAAAGGGTCAAATCTTAATAAAACCCAATTGAGACAGTACTGGCTTTGTGAAGGATAAAAAGAGATTATACCCCCAAACAGAACCTAGCCAACACATACCAACAGGAACTGGGAGAGTATGACTGGCAGTGAATCCTAAAAGTGCTAGGTCAAAGAGGGTAAAAAATATAAAGCTAGATAAGAGAATTTAGATAAGACAGGATTTTTAACTCTGGCAATGGCCACAGCAGATGCTATTAATATGCAACTAGATTGCTCCTGAAAGCTTAAAAGTGATGATCCGCATTAAATGAAATAATGATGCCAGCACTGCCCTAGAAAATTGTTGAAGGAGGTATCAAAAAATTTAGTGAAGTGTGTATGATGGAACAGTTTAGCTACAGAAGACTGAGAAATGTACTGGCTATGTTCCTCAGGAGACCTCAGAGGACTCACCAAGTTGGTACAAAAATACACTGGTGAGGCAACTGTTGTCTGCAGGCCCAGGCTAAAAGGAGAAGATGCTATTGGAAAACTGGGCTCCCTAGCATCAGTGGGAAGGATGGGAATGATCCATGTGGATGCTAACATCCAGGGATCTAAAGCACCATTGTAACCACCACCAGTTAGAGAAGGGGTGAGTAGTGTCAATAATAAATGGAATCCCAGCCCACATCTATCTCACAGTGGACCCATGGGTTATTTACCTGATTTCCAAATGTATAAAAATCAGAATGGATGACATACTCAGCAGTTGGCAGAAGCATAACATTGATATTTTTAACCTGGAGAGCTCCTGTTACCTCACAGCCACCGTCAAGATGGTAAATGAGAACCAATTTGCATTTTGAGGGAAATGTCAGTGACTAGGACCATTCCCAAAAACTTAAATGGTGGCATATTATGACTCCTATAACACGCCCACTTAATTCACCAGTCTGGCCTTTGCCAATCCAAACAGACCATGGAAGATGATGATATACTACTGTAAACATAACCAAGCAGTAACCCCCAGATTCAACTGCTGTGCCAACCATGGTATCTCTACTAGAATTGATTAACACAGTATTGAATAAGTGATGTGTTGTTTTTCATTTGGTGAAAGTAATTTTCTACCATCAGAAAGGAAGATCTGAAGCAATTTAATTCACATAGGCCAAACCACTGTATATATTCAGACTTACCCAAGTAAATGTTAATTTTCCTGTTCTCTGATATATATAGTCAGAAGGAAACTTACTAACTAAACACATGTTTCACAGAATCACTTTGGCCAACTATTTTGATAATAGCCTGTTAAACGCACCAGAACAGCAACTTGATGGTAATTCACATGCATTCCAGAAGAGGAAGTAAGAGAAAAATATCAAAAGCTTAAGTTTTTAGGATTTCAGGGTTATGGAACACTCCAGAACATCTCTAACATAAAGGAATGTTGACTGCACCTTAGACCTCTGAACACTAAGAAAAAAATTCCAAAATTTGTTAGAACCCTATCAATTTTGAAGGTAGCATATTCTGTACTTGAGAATACTGCTTTTCCCCCTAGAAAATAGGGGGCTACTTATTGTGAGTAGGTCGAGAGCAAAAAAAAGAGCCTTGCAGTGGATCCAGGCTGTTATACCACCCCATAGAGCACATGGTAGAGAGATATCTGTGGTAGAAAAAGAAGCCATGTGGAGTCTCTGGAAAGTCCCAACAGGAGAACTGCAACACAAACCCACAGGATTCTAGAACAAGCCCAGGCTATCAAAGCAGAGTTAAAAAGACTGCTTCTGTCATACTACTGGGTCCAGGAGGAGACAGAACATCTGACCTTGAGATATCAAATGACCATACATCCAGAAGAGCCCATTGAGAGACGAGCAAACCATAAGGTCAGACAGGCGCAGCAGCATTCCACAATAAAATGAAAGCAATTCACCTGGGATTAGGGTTGAGCAGGTGCAGAGGGCAAGAGTAAGTGGCCCAGAGAGGTGGCCCAGGCTACCAAGTCACTTAATGCTCTTACATCAATGCTTCCTCTGAAGTTCTTGTTCACTTACAATCAGCTGAAGAGGAAAGAATAAGGCTGGCACTGGATAACGAATGGGTCAGCTCAGTATGTGAGTATAAGCTAAAAGTGGAGCACTGCTGGGCCTCAGATTCAAGGTCGGCCCTGAAAGGCATTGATAAGGGGAAATCCTCTCAACAGGCAGACCTTATCCACTTTGTGCGATGAGGAAAAAACATATGGACTGATGGACAGTGGTGAATAGCTTAGCTGATAGGTTAGGAGCAGCAAGACTAAAACATGTGAGCCAAGGAGTTCCAATAAAGAAATGTGCGGATAGAACTAGGAGAGTGCATTAAAGGTATCTGGACCTTTCTATTGTACATTACATGTACCAGAGAACATCTGCTACAAAAGAGGCATTAAGTAACCAAGGAGAGGGCTTCCCTGGTGGCTCAGTGGTAAAAAGAAATCACCTATCAGTGCAGGAGACAGGGTTTGATCCCAGACCTGGGAAGATACCACACGACACAGAGCCATTAAGCCCACGCACCACGACTGTGGTTCTGTGCTCCAGAGCTCGGGAGCCACCCTTACTAAGCCCACGCATTGCAACTACTGAAGCCCACACACCCTAGAGCCCGTGCTCCGCCACAAGAGGAGCCACCGCGATGAGAAGCCCGTGCACTGCAACTAGAGAGTACTCCCCACTCGGCACAACTAGAGAAAAGCCATGCAGCAAGGAAGACCCAGCACAACCGAAACTAAAGTGAACAAATATTTTAAAGTAGACCGATGAATTGGCCCAGCCTCTATTCTCACCAGCCCCACCTACCTCCATAAGTGAAATAAAACCATGGTGGCAGATTTGTAAGCTAAACATGTGTCCTATTTTTACCATGATTGATAAAACCACTCCACCTGCTGAATGTCTGACCTGTCAAGGACAGAGCACCTGCGATAAGATTCCATTCTTCAAAGAGAACGACTGGACATTCGGTAATAAATTGGCTGCACTGGATACTTCACACCCTATGCTGCTGCTGCTGCTGCTAAGTTGCTTCAGTCGTGTCCGACCCTGTGTGACCCCAGAGATGGCAGCCCACCAGGCTCCCCCGTCCCTGGGATTCTCCAGGCAAGAACACTGGAGTGGGTTGCCATTTCCTTCTCCAATGCATGAACGTGAAAAGTGAAAGTGAAGTTGCCCAGTCGTGTCCAACTCTTAACAACCCCATGGACTGCAGCCTACCAGGCTCCTCCATCCATGGGATTTTCTAGGCAAGAGTGCTGGAGTGGGGTGCCATTGCCTTCTCTTACACCCTATAAGGGCCTATAACTTGTTGAAAAAGGCATAGACAGGCATTCAGGTATGGGTTTGCCTTTCCTGTCCAAGTGCCACAGCAAGTACCACTATACTAGGAGGGTCAGTCTACATACCAGGCAGGTCTCTTAAACTAAAAGAAAGGGGGCAGGGGTGGTGGGAAGGGGAGGTGGTATCAGTTATGGTCACAGAGTCAACTGCAGTGGTAGGAGAGAGAGTGAGTCCTCCTACAAATTGCTATAGAAATTGTGAACACAGAACCCTGGTGGACCTGTACCTGAATAGAGTAAACTTAATTACCAGAGGCAACTTTCTCCAGCTGGTGCAAGGGTTACAATAGAGTACACGTTGGTGGCCTGCCCAAATGCCCTTTGTCAGGCCAGTATACCCATCTTCCAGCTGCATTGAGTGTTGGCTGCTAATTGCTCACAGCTACCTTTTTTCACGAAAGCAATGTCCCCAAATGATGACAGCCATCTCACCCAGGAGGGTACCCTCATCCAAGAGACAGCACTGAACCAGTGAGGGACTGGGAGAAGAGTGCACAGACTGGAGGACCAACTGAGGAATGACTCACGCTCAAGAGACTCCCACCCCCATGGACAGACTTAACCTGAAACCACATCCTTGACTAGCTCTGCCCCACCCCGCTTCACTCATTCCCTTATAGTTCTCACCTAAAGAGCAGTCACTCAGAAAAGTGTATATAACCTGCATTCCTGTCAGGCTCTGTTCCTAGACAACTTGCAGCAAGATAACTCCTCTTTTTCTAACTCATAGCATAAATTCTAACTCGTAGCATAAATGACTATCAAATATCCTTGCAAAGGCTATGAATTCCTTTCCGACTATGACCTCTCCTGCTCTTTCCGGCATTTGTTTTATGTTGCAGTCTGTATATTCAGATCCAAATTATCTACTTACTCCTCTTTTACTTAACCAACCATTACGTTTCCTTCTGCTACCAACAAGCTAGCAGCAATGAGTGCATGCCATAGGACAAACATCTGAATCAGGAATAGTATCCTAATCTAATCTGGCTGGAGTTCTTTTCAAAGAAATCTGGACACACCAAGAGACACTAGGGATGCATGCTCACAGAGGAAAGACCATATGAGGTCACAGAAGGAAAGTGACCCATCTGCAGGCCAAGCACGGAGGCCTCAGAAGAAACCAAACCTATAGACACCTTGATCTTGGCCTCCAGAAGTATGAGAAAAAAAATGTTCATTGTTTAAGCCACTCGGTACCGTCTGCAGTACTTTTTTATGGCTACCCTAGGAAACTAATACAATACAGATTGTACGTGAGGTGGTGTTTCTTTTTTTTTTTTAAGTATTTCAAATTTAATAACTAATAAAGTTAAAAATAAGATATGAAAGCAGCCAATGCCAATTATGAAAAGCAATTTTATGTGTTCATTGTGGAAGTGTAGTTAATCTTTTTTAGGAAAGCAATTTGGCAATAATAGGAGTCTTAGAAAAGATGATAAAGTTTGACCTAGTAATTGGACTTCAGGGAATCTTTCAGAGTGAAATCCTGCATACAGAAAAAGGTGTAATTAATAGCAATTAATTACCATTATTATTATTGGGCTTTCCAGGTGGCGCTAGTGATAAAGAACTCATCTGCCAATGCAGGAGACCTAAGAGACCAGGTTCGATGCCTGGGTTGCAAAGATTCCTGGAGAAGGAAATGGAAACTCACTCCACTACAGAGGAGCCTGGTGGGCTACAGTCACAGAGTGGCAAAGAGTCGGACATAACTGAAGCAACTTAGCAGGCAGGCACCATTATTATTATTATTAACATGGTGTTTATTATTTGCCAGGCCATGTTCTAAATGTTTCCATATTTTAGCTCATTCAATTTTCATAAAATTCATTGTAACCTTGATTATTTTTAAGTTAAAATTTAAATTATAAAACCCAAAGCATTTGCTGTTAATATTTTGGTATCTTTTCTTCATTTGTTTTTCTATGATTTTTTTCTTATTTGTATAACAAAAACAAAAAGCACATAAACATTCTTTTTTCACTTGACATGGGTGAAGGAAGTCAGAAAGTATTATTCTATTAATAAATTACTGAAAGTATAAAGGAAATCAAAAGAAAACTAAGATTTTTGCTTTATGTGCAAGATTTTATGAACCCACAGTTCAGTTCAACTCAGTTCAGTCGCTCAGTCATGTCCGACTCTTTGCGACCCCATGAATCACAGCACGCCAGGCCTCCCTGTCCATCACTAACTCCAGGAATTCACTAAGACTCACGTCCATCGAGTCCGTGATGCCATCCAGCCATCTCATCCTCAGTCGTCCCCTTCTCCTCCTGCCCCCAATCCCTCCCAGCATCAGAGTCTTTTCCAGTGAGTCAACTCTTCACATGAGGTGGCCAAAGTACTGGAGTTTCAGCTTTGGCCTCATTCCTTCCAAAGAAATCCCAGGGTTGATCTCCTTCAGAATAGACTGGTTGGATCTCCTTGCAGTCCAAGGGACTTTCAAGAGTCTTCTCCAACACCACAGTTCAAACGCGTCAATTCTTCGGCGCTCAGCCTTCTTCACAGTCCAACTCTCACATCCATACATGACCACTGGAAAAACCATAGCCTTGACTAGACGGACCTTAGTTGGCAAAGTAATGTCTCTGCTTTTGAATACACTACCTAGGTTGGTCATAACTTTCCTTCCAAGGAGTAAGCGTCTTTTAATTTCATGGCTGCAATCACCATCTGCAGTGATTTTGGAGCCCCCAAAAATAAAGTCTGACACTGTTAATGAAGTTAAGCTCTTTCTTTGAATACTCTAATCTCATACATTTTTAGGTTTGTTTTTGTTTATTTTTCAGCTCAATTATAGCTACACTAGAAGTAATGTAAGTATTGGATAAGACAAAGTTATTTCTTAATGCCAGTCCTCAAATGTCTACAGATGTATAATCAAGTGTTACCACAAATAGGATTCAAACAAATTTGGAGAAAGCAGTTTGAGAATTTTAAACAGATGCTAAGAAACATTCAAACCATCTGTACAATTGGATGGAGGAAGATGGCTTAACAAGGCTCACCTGCATTTCTACACTAGAGGCAATGAGACTGTGCACCACCAGGCTGGGAGGACTGAAAATCTTCCACTGACTCACTTGCTTACATCTTACTGCTAATAATGGAGAAGCACACTGAGTGAAAACTAACCAGGCTAGCTTTTTCAGTGCTTCACAATAAGCATCCAAATAAAAGATAATTCTAAAGTAACATCAGGTACAAGGGAGAAAAAAGGGGGAAAAAAAAGTTTTCCAGAGGTAGGTAATAATAAAAATAACAATTTCAAATGTGGAAACAAGCTTTATAGATTCATCATTTATTGTTTCATATAAAAATAAGATAAAAATCAAGATGAAATTCATTTTCCAATAGACACGTGTAGAGAGAGGGAAATTGCAAGAACTAATTAACTGAGAATAAACAAATAATTCCCAGATGATAGCATTAAAGACCTAGGTATGCCCCTGATAGCCTAATTTAGTATCACTATTGACAACACAGTTTTTCTCAGCAATCTGGAAACTTTTCTCTATAAAAATGCTAGACTTGGTGTTCTTTAAGGCCTGCTCTATACCCGCTACTCCTGCCTATTTCAAATGTCCTACCTCACTGAGGAAGTCATACCTTGCTTTGGTGGGAAAAAAGAAAGAAGAAAGGGGAAGGAAGACGGAAGAGAGGTGGGTAGGAAGGATGGATTAGAGAAAGGGAGGAAGAAAATTTCTGGTATGAGCACTCATTTGAAATATATTAATTCTATGATTATTTCCCTCTAATTACCAAGCACACCTCCTGGAGATAGCTATGTTTAAAAAATGTTCAGCTTTTTCTATTAAGGTTTTACTCTTGCATTGTTTCATTTCCACTTATGAATTCATTGAACTATTACTGCCTAAAAAACTTCTTAGAAAACACATTGGTATTATGTCTTAAAGCTGGACATAAAAATAGAATATATCTAAGAGAAATTCCTACATACATAAAACAAGAGATGTTCACAGCATCATTTTTCACAATAGTAAAATACAATAGTAAAAATTTAGAAACAATCCAAATACACATCAGTGGAAGAGTGAATTAAAAACTGTGATATAGTAACACTATGGATTATCACACAGCTGGCAAAGTAAATAAACTATCACAACACATAGAATTATGATGAAATGTAAAATTACATGAAAAAAAAACAGAAGAATTTTATATAGAGGACACTAGTGCTGTTTAAGAACAGGTACGTATTTATCTATCTATGGATATCTATGAAACCGACAGAAAAAAGACCTAAGGAATGATGAACCTGAGTTCAGCATAATGACTGTCTCAAACTGAAGGAGTCAAGGAAATGGGATGAGATAAAGAAATAGTTAGATTTAAATTACTGCCAAGGTTCCATATCTTGTTTGACATGGAAGGTTCATAGGTACTTATTAAATTATTATAAAATAATTAAAAGACTCCCGAGTAGCAAGTATAAAGTTTTCCCTCTCGCCATAAACTGCAAAACTGAGCAGAAGGGATGACAGTTACTTGAGGGCATGATACAGACTGACATTCTTAAGAAACCACAACCGTTTAACATCAGCTTCACTCTAGATTTCTATCTGGAAACAATTTCATAACTGTAGCATGAAGAATTGGAAGCCCAGGCAGAGAGCACAAGATTTACTAGGCATATGAAACAATCTGGTGTTAAAAGTGGGGAACTCAGGCTTGCTAATGCAGTGGCAACTTGTGATGTAGGTTACTACAGAGAAGAGAGCTAAGAGCAAAAACTCCAGAAATACAGTTTTTACTCAGATTCCTACCCAAATTGGGAAAGGAGTACGCCAAGGCTGTATATTGTTACCCTGTTTATTTAACTTATATGTAGAATACATCAGGCGAAATGCCGGGCTGGATGAAGTGCAAGCTGGAATCAAGATTGCTAGAAGAAATATCAATAAACTCAGATACACAGATGACAACACCCTTATGGCAGAAAGTGAAGAGGAATTAAAGAGCCTCTTGATGAAAATGAAAGAGGAGAGTGAAATAGTGTGCTTAAAACTCAACATTCAGAAAACTAAGATCACGGCATCCAGTCCCATCACTTCATGGCAAATAGATGGAGAAACAATGGAAACAGTGACAGAGTTTCTTTTCTTGGGCTCTAAAATCACTGCAGATGATGACTGCAGCCATGAAATTAAAAAATGCTTGCTCCTTGGAAGAAAAGCTATGAGCAACCTAGACAGCATATTAAAAAGCAGAGACATTACTTTACCAACAAAGGTCTGTCTAGTCAAAGCTATGGTTTTTCCAGTGGTCATGTACGGATGTGAGAGTTGGACCATAAAGAAATCTGGGTGCCAAAGAATTGAAGTTTTTGAACTGTGGTGTTGGAGAAGACTCTTGAGAGTCCCTTGGGCTGCAAAGAAATCAAACCAGTCCATTCTAAAGGAAACAAATCCTGAATATTCATTGGAAGGACTCATGCTGAAGCCGAAGCTCCAATACTTTGGCCACCTGATGCGAAGAACTGACTCATTGGAAAAACCCTGATGCTGAGAAAGACTGAAGGCAGGAGGAGAAGAGGACGACAGAGCATGAGATAGTCGGATGGCATAATTGACTCGACGGACATGAGTTTGAGCAAGCTCCGGGAGTGAGTGATGGACAGGGAGGCCTGGCATGTTGCAGTCCATGGGGTCACAGAGAGTCAGACACGACTGAAGCAACTGAACATGCATGCACTGTTAAAACAAACCCAAAAACCAACCTTGGTGATCCACTTTGATTTACTGCCTGACAAGATTTTTTTTTAATTCTTTAATGAAAACATAATATAGAATCTCTGCAATGAATCATTTACAATGTTCAGCATACAATGAAGTATTAATCAATGTGAAAAGAGGAAATAAAATGAATCCATAATAAAGGGAATAAAAAGTCAACAGAAGGAGTTCTGAACATGGACAAGAAGCTCAAAATACCTACAGGGAACATGTCAAAAAGAATTTAGTGGGGAGATGGATACAGTAGGTATACAGAGAGGGAATTTCAGCAGATTGATTGAAGCTTGGGGAAAAAAAAGTGTCAATTCTAGAACTGAAACTGCAATAAGAGAAATAGAGAGTACATTACATATGCTCAACAGTAGAGTGGATAAAAACAGCAAAGAGTGAACAGATTACTACAAAGTAAAGACACAGAAAGAGAAAAAAGAAAACAGAAAACATGCAAGGTTGGTGGGGCAGTATCAAACATTCAAGCACATATATTTTTGGAATCATAGAGGAAAAAGGGGAACAGATGGAGAAGAGGAAATATTAAAAGAGATAATAACCAATATTTTTAAAAATTGATGACGAATCATTTCATACATCCAAGCAACTCAGTGAACCATGAGAATATAAGGAAAAACACATCTAAATACGTCAAACTACTAAAAACAAAAGGCAAAGAGCTATTGTAAAAGCAACCAGAGAAAAAGGACACAATACCTATAAGGGAAAAAAAAAAATGAAATCACAGCTGACTTCTTTCCATGAACATTGAAAGCCAGAAGACAACTGAATGACAAGTCCAAAGATATGCCATATGAAGCCTAAGAATGACATATGTTAAGAATGATGTATCTTAAGAGAGAAAGAAAAAGTTCACCTAAATCTATATCTAATCTGTAATTAAGCACTCTTCCAACAAATGAAGGCAAGAATAAAGACTTTTTTAAACTACAAAGGCTGAAAGAAGATCAACCATACAACATGAATACTAACAGAAGGTGGAACAGAAATGATACCAGAAAGAGGCCCAAATATGGAGAGAAGAATGAAGATAACCAAAAACAGCAAATATGTGAGTAATTTAAAAAAAAATTCTTTTTAAAAACCAAAAATGTTGATAATTGGATGAAAATTTAAAATGTATGGTAATGTTTCTAATATTTGTGTATGGTAAGATAAAATGACAACAGCAAAAGTACAATGGAGGTAAAAATGAAATTATTTAATTATAAGATCCTAATATTAATTCATGGTAGAATTATAAATTAAGAATGCACAGTATAATTCCAAGAGTAACACTTCTAAAAAGTTATAGTTTAAAACATATTAAAGGAGATACTATAGAATACCAAAAATTAATTAATAAATCAAACAAAAGGATTTTTAAAAAAGAAAAGGAGGGAAAAAAAGGAAGAAATAGAAAATAGCTAGCTGTAGATTATGTTTAACTACATAAGTAATTATATGAAATGTAAATGGACCAAGCATTCCAATTAAAAAAAAATGAGACTGGACGAAAATCATATGCTGTTGCTCTGCCTCTCTGTCTCTCTCTCTGCCTCTCTGTCTCTCTCTCTGCCTCTCTATCTCACACACGTACACTCTAAATATAAGGAATCCAATAGGTTAAGAGAATGGGAAAGGATATTCCACACACATACTCACCATAAAAAAGTCAATGAGTATACCTATGGCTGATTCATGCTGAGGTTTGACAGAAAACAACAAAATTCTGTAAAGCAATTATCCTTCAGTAAAAAAAAAAAACAAATTAAATTTTAAAAGCCAATGCAGCTACAATAATAGCAGATAAAATATAATGCAAGGAAAATATTACCTGAGTTAAAGAGGAAGATTTCACAGCAATAGATATATTCTTTAAAAAATAACTCTAAGTGCTAATATATCCAATAACAAAAAAATAAAATATATAAAGAAAAAAAATGACATAGGACTATAAGAAACAGACAAATATGCAATCATGGTTGGAAGTTTTAACACTCAGTGTTAAAAGAAAGACAATTAGTAAGAATATAGAAAACTTAAGACAATAAGAAAAGTAAATAACAGGTCATATACCTGCTGAACAAACATGCAAAAATCCTCAAAAAAAATTAGCAAATGACTTCAACAATAGATTAAAAAAAAAAAACCATATACCATGATCAAAGTGATACACCATTCGACAAAACTGATGGTACACCAATTAACAAAATGAAGGATAAAATTTGATCATTCTAATAGACACAGAAAATGCATTTGACAAAATACAACACTTATTCATGAAAAAAAACTCTCAAAAAAGTTCAAAGAAAACATACATCAATATAATAAAGGCTATGTATGACAAGCTGACAGCTAATATTATACTCAAAGATCAGGAAGAAGACAAGGCGCTCCTCCTTGCCCCTTTTATTCAATGTAGCACTATAAGTTCAACATAGTACTATAAGTCCTAGTCAGAGTAATTAGTCAAGAAAAAGAAATGGAAGGAATACAAAGCAGAGAGAAAGAAGTACAACTGTCTTTATTTGCAGATGACACGATATCATATGTGTGTGTGTGTGTGTGTGTGTGTGTGTATACACATACAGGAAATCCCTTAGCTCATATGGTTAAGAATCTGCCTGCAATGCAGGAGACCCAGGTTTAGTCCCTGGGTTAGGAAGACCCTCTGGAGAAGGGAATGGCAACCCACTCCAGTATTCTTGCCTGGAGAATCCCATGGACAGAGGAGTCTGGTGGGCTACAAATGTATATGTATATGTATATGTATATGTATATGTATATGTATATGTATATGTATATGTATATATACATATACATATACATATAAAAAGCTTTATCAAAAATATTGTTAGAACTAATAAATTCAGTAAAGTTTCAGGAAGGAAAATCAATATACAAAAATCAGCAACACTTGTATACACAAACAACAAACTATTAATATAAGGAAGAGAAATTAAGAGAACAACCCCATTCACAACTGCATCCAAAAACAAAATACCTAGGAAAAAAATCTGATCAAAAAGATGAAAGGCCTATACACTGAAAACTATAAAACAATGATGAACACATGTAAACCCATGGCTGATTCATGTCAGTGTATGGCAAAAACCACTACAATATTGTAAGTAATTAGCCTCCAATTAAAATAAATAAATTTAAAAAAAGAACAAAAACAGAAATAATGAGGGACTTCCCTGCTGGTCCAGTGGTTAAGAATCTGCCTTCCAATACAGAGGATGTGGTTCGATCCCTGGTAGGGGAACTAAGGGCCCACAGGCCACTGGGCAACCAAGTTGCACACTGTAACTACTGAGCCTGTGATCTAGAGTCCATGCACTACACCCAAAGATCTCAGATGCCACAAGGGCATTTGTGTGCTGCAACTGAGACCCAATGCAGCCAAATAAATAAAATGTAAAAATTAAAAAATAAGAGAAAAAATGGTGTAAGTATATTGTCTAGAAGCATGGAGGTGAAGGCCAGAAAAAATAGCTAAATAGACTAAGCTAAATAGACTAATAGCTAAATAGCTAAAAGTGACTGCCTTGAATTTGTAAATTGCTTTGGGTAGTATACTCATTTTCACTATATTGATTCTTCTGATCCATGAACATGGTATATTTCTCCACCTATTAGTGTCCTCTTTATTTCATCAGTGTTTTATAGTTTTCTATATATAGGTCTTTAGTTTCTTTAGGTAGATATATTCCTAAGTATTTTATTCTTTTCATTGCAATGGTGAATGGAATTGTTTCCTTAATTTCTTTTTCTACTTTCTCATTATTCATGTTTAGGAATGCAAGGGATTTCTGTGTGTTGATTTTATATCCTGCAACTTTACTATATTCATTGATTAGCTCTAGTAATTTTCTGGTGGAGTCTTTAGGGTTTTCTATGTAGAGGATCATGTCATCTGCAAACAGTGAGAGTTTTACTTCTTCTTTTCCAATTTGGATTCCTTTTATTTCTTTTTCTGCTCTAATTGCTGTGGCCAAAACTTCCAGAACTATGTTGAATAGTAGCGGTGAAAGTGGACACCCTTGTCTTGTTCCTGACTTTAGGGGAAATGCTTTCAATTTTTCACCATTGAGGATAATGTTTGCTGTGGGTTTGTCATAGATAGCTTTTATTATGTTGAGGTATGTTCCTTCTATTCCTGCTTTCTGGAGAGTTTTTATCATAAATGGATGTTGAATTTTGTCAAAGGCCTTCTCTGCATCTATTGAGATAATCATATGGTTTTTATTTTTCAATTTGTTAATGTGGTGAATTACATTGATTGATTTGCGGATATTGAAGAATCCTTGCATCCCTGGGATAAAGCCCACTTGGTCATGGTGTATGATCTTTTTAATGTGTTGTTGGATTCTGATTGCTAGAATTTTGTTGAGGATTTTTGCATCTATGTTCATCAGTGATATTGGCCTGTAGTTTTCAAAAAATGGGCCAAAGAACTAAATAGAGATTTCTCCAAAGAAGACATACGGATGGCTAACAAACACATGAAAAGATGCTCAACATCACTCATTATTAGAGAAATGCAAATCAAAACCACAATGAGGTACCACTTCACACCAGTCAGAATGGCTGCGATCCAAAAATCTGCAAGCAATAAATGCTGGAGAGGGTGTGGAGAAAAGGGAACCCTCCTACACTGTTGGTGGGAATACAAACTAGTACAGCCACTATGGAGAACAGTGTGGAGATTCCTTAAAAAATTGCAAATAGAACTACCTTATGACCCAGCAATCCCACTGCTGGGCATACACACCGAGGAAACCAGGATTGAAAGAGACACATGTACCCCAATGTTCATCGCAGCACTGTTTATAATAGCTAGGACATGGAAACAACCTAGATGTCCATCAGCAGATGAATGGATAAGAAAGCTGTGGTACATATACACAATGGAGTATTACTCAGCCGTTAAAAAGAATTCATTTGAATCAGTTCTGATGAGATGGATGAAACTGGAGCCGATTATACAGAGTGAAGTAAGCCAGAAAGAAAAACACCAATACAGTATACTAACACATATATATGGAATTTAGGAAGATCGCAATGACGACCCTGTATGCAAGACAGGGAAAGAGACACAGATGTGTATAATGGACTTTTGGACTCAGAGGGAGAGGGAGAGGGTGGGATGATTTGGGAGAATGACATTCTAACATGTATACTATCATGTAAGAATTGAATCGCCAGTCTATGTCTGATGCAGGATACAGCATGCTTGGAGCTGGTGCATGGGGATGACCCAGAGAGATGTTATGGGGAGGGAGGTGGGAGGGGGGTTCATGTTTGGGAACGCATGTAAGAATTAAATATTTTAAAATTTTAAAAATATTTAAAAAAAATAAATAAAATGACGCTTTAACATAAAAAAAATTAAAAAAAATAAAAAAGTTAAATTCACATAAAAATAAATAAATAAATAAATAAAAATAAAAGTGACTGCCCTCTGAAGACTGGGGCTGGGGTACAGAGAAAGCGACCAAGGGGTCTATTATTTTTATCTTGAGACTATTGGCTCTGTTTAATACTTTTAATCACAAGTATGTTTTACATTAATAAATATTTATTCATTTCAATACATAAATATTCTTAATGATGAAAAAATAAATTAATAAAAACAAAACAATGATAAAAGAAACTGAATAACAAAGAAAAAAACTGAAGCATACACAAATAAATGGAAAGATAGTTGATGCTTATGGGATAGAAGCATCAATATAGCTAAAATTTCCATATTACCTATAGCAATCTACAGATTCAATGCAATTTATATCAAAATTCCAATGGCATGTCTCACAGAAGAAGAAGAAATATTCGTAAAATTGGTATGGAACCACAAAAGACCTCAAACAGCCAAAGCAAACTTGAGGAAGAATAAAGCTGGAGGCATCACACTTCAGTTTCAAACTATATTATAAAGCTATTGTAGTCCAAACAGTATAATACCAGCATGAACCAGACATTTAATACAAAGGAGCAGAATAGAAAGCCCAGAAATAAACCCACACATATGTGGTCAATTAATTTATGGCAAAGGAGTCTGCTATACAATGGAAAAATGATAGTCTCTTCAATAAATGGGGCTAGAAAGACTAGACAGCCACATGCAAAAGGATGAAACTGGACCACTCTCTTACATGATACACAAAAACCAACTCCAAATGGACTGATGACATGAATGTAGGACATGAAACCATAAAACTAATAGGAAAAAAATCACAGGGAATAAGCTCCTTGACATCGATTTTGACAATGGTGTTTTTGAATTTGACAACAAAAGCAAAGGGGAAAAAAGCAAAAGTAAACAAGTGGGATTACATAAAACTGAAAACCTTCTGTACAGCAAAGGAAATCGTCAAGAAAACGAGAAGGTAGTGAAAGAAAATACTTGCAAATCATGTCTGAAAAGAAGTCAATATCTAAAGTATACAGAGAACTCATACTATTCAACGGAAAAAAAAATCCAATTAAAAAAATGGACAGAAGATCTAAACAGACATTCTTCAAAGATGACAACAAATGACCAACAGGTCCATGAAAAGGTGCCCAACTAGTCATCAGAAAATGCAAATTAAAACCACAATGAGATATTACCTCACACCTATTAGAATACCTATTATCCAAAAGATAGGAAATAACAAGTGGTGACATAAATTTGGAAAAGAAGGAATCTTTTTCTGCATTGTTGGTGGGAATGTAAATTGTTTCAGCCACTGTGGAAAACAACATAAAAGAGCCTCAAAAAACTAAAAATAGAACTACTATATGAATCAGCAATTCCACTTCCAAGTACTTATGCAAAGTAAATGAAAATGCCAACTTAAAAGGACATATATGCAACCCCCCATTCACTGCAGCATTATTTACAACAGCCAAGACACAGAAACAACCTCAGAATCCACGGACGGATAGATAAGGAAAATGCGCAATATATGCACAATGGAATATTATTTAGCCTTTAAAGAAGGAAATTCTGCCATTGGCAACAACAGGGATGGACCTTGTGGGCATTATGCTAAATGAAATATTCAGATAGAGAAATACAAAAGCTGTGTATTTCATGTGTGGAATCTAAAAACAAATTCATACATACGAAAGGAAACTGGTCAGTGCCAGTTGAGGTCTGTGGGGACAGGGGAGAAAATGTGAGGGATTCAAAAGATATCAAGCTCCTGTTACAAAATAAGTAAGTCCTGAGGATGTAATGTACAGAATGGAAACTATAGTTAACAAAACTGTATTTTATATTTAAGAGTTGCTAAGAAAGTAAATCTCATCACACGATTTAAAAAATTGCAACTGTCGTGGTAATAGATGCTAAAAAAACTTATTTGTAATCATTTTGCAATACATAAATATATCCAATCATTGTATTGTGTATCTATAACTAATACAATATTTTTTCAATTATATCTGTTTTTAAAAAATTATTATTAAATAATGAAAATTTAAAAATAGAAATAGACAGAACTACTAACCAAGGAACATAAAAAGCCTCTACACGCTGACAGTAGCTCCCAGCTGACAGCCAGCAAGGAAATAATGATCTCAAGTCCATAAACACAAAGAACTGGGTTCTGCCAACAAACTTAATGAACTTGGAAGTAGATTCTTCCCATGATCTTCCAGATAAGAGCCCAGGCTAGCCAATATCTTCAGTCAACCTTGTGAAATCCTAAGTAGAAAAGCCAGAACTCACCTAGATTTCCAACATACAGAGCTGCAGTTAATAGGTGGGTATTGTTTTAACTTACCAAGCTTGTGGTAATATAAAATTAATACTGATATTAAGTGTTTTATATAGTAATCAACTTTGATAAGCCAACATGAATAAAAATAACTAATAACTAGTGAGAGAAAAATATTCATATACTCATGCAAGGGAAGAATTCCATATAATCTCTGGATAGTATAATCAAATTGTGGTAGCATTTTTCATTAAAATTGCTCATCTACATATTTGTTGCAATGCCAATGGCAAAGGATATAATGAGCATTTTCAAGCTCTGTGAACTTCATGGAAAATATGGTAATTTTCTTTGAAATACATATTGCTCTAAGCGTATTTCATTGTCAGATTTACATTTTTTGCAAATAGTTTAATAAAAAAAAGAAAACTGTTCAATTTCTTCAGAAAAGGTAATGTATGCCACTTTTATGTTCACCAAGTTGTTTCAAAGTTAAGCTATTACGCAGCAGATCCAAAGAAATAATGTTCACAAAAATGTTCAATGCAAAAAACGCACTGTGACATTGGAAAAATTATCAATTTAAAAAATAGGCCATAATTACAAATCATTATCAAATTTTCATCACATAGTTTTTATTTTTTATATTGTGATTGACACCAGTTGAAGAACCAATTGGTGACTACTCTCACAAAGATGAACTTCATCTTTGGCTTACTTATTACCGTCACAAACATTATCAAATTTCCTTTAAAAATTCCCTATGGAAAATATCTTTGAAATGGATGCTCATCCAACTAAACGATAAAGAATAAATATGATGATTTTTGTGTCATCCAATCAGACAGTTTCTCAATTTCTCTTTCTGGTCTCAATTTCTCTTTCTGGTCTGTTAGACCAGTTATAACTACCTTGTTATAACTACCAGTTATAACTAGACCAGTTATATCAACCTTGCTTTCTACCAAGAAAGTCTATGTATACACTGCTCTCGTGGATCAAGCACAGTAGTAAAGGAGGGCTTCCCTGGTGGCTCAGACAGTGAGGAATCTGCCTGCACTGAAGGTGACTCAGGTTCATTCCCGGGGTCAGAAAGATCCCCTGGAGAAGGGACTGGCTACCCACTCCAGTAATCTTGCCTGGAGAATTCCATGGACAGAGGGGCCTGATGGGCTACAGTCCATGGGGTCACAAAGAGAGGGATACAACTGAACAAATAACACTTTCACTTTCACAGCAGTAAAGCAGGCTTCCCAGGTGGCTCAGTGGTAAAGAATCTGCCTGCCAATGCAGGAGATGGAGGAGTTGTGGGTTGGATCCTGGGGTCGGGAAGATCCTGCAGAGGAGAAAATGGCAGTCCACTCCAATATTCTTGTGGGGATAATCCCATGGACAGAGAAACCTGGCAGGCTGCAGTCCATGGGGTCACAAAGACTCAGACAGGACTGAGCACACAGGCCTGGACAGTAGTAAAAAAAAGACTAAGCCACCAGTCATAGCTGCCAAGCTCTGAAACACGGCTGGTATAAATCAAGCTGCTCTGCAAGTATGAAATGCACACCAGATTTTGAAGACCTTTTACCAAAAAAGCCATAATCTAAAATAGTTCATTTATTGTTTTATATCCATTACATGTTGAAATGGCAATACTTTGGACTGTTGTTGTTCAGTTGCTAAGTTGTGTCCAGCTCTGCAGCATGCCAGGCTCCTCTGTCCTCCACTATCTCCTAGACTTTACTCAAATTCATGTCCATTGAGCCTGGGATGCTGTCTAACTATCTCACCCTCTGCTGTTCCCTTCTTTTGTTTTTGGATAGACTGAGTTAAATAAAATATATTATTAAAATTAATTTCCAGGGAACTCCACTCAATACTCTATAATGACCTATATGGGAATTGAACCTAAAGAAGAGTGCATGTATGTATATGAATAATTGATTCACTTTGCAGTACAGCAGAAACTAACATAACAGTATAAATCAACTATACTCCAATAGAAATAATTTAAAAAAATAAAATTAATTTTGAAAAAATTTAAAGTTACATATTCTCTATGTATTCTTATGATAATTTAACTAATATATGAGATTCCTAATCAGTCACTAGCCAATGATATTTGGAAAAGCACAATAAATTATAGAGCATGAAGATGAGGTTACAGAAGAATTATAGATATAATTTCTGCCAAGACAGCACTTAACAAATACAATTAAAAATACTAAAGAACAGATACTTCTTTTGATAATGAGCTCCCATCAAATGAACCATCAAATGAACCATCCCAAAGACAATGTGTTCTGGGCAATATGTGAACAAAAACTACTTGAAGGCCCTGCTGCTGCTGCTGCTTAAGTCGCTTCAGTCGGGTCCAACTCTGTGCAACCCCATAGACGGCAGCCCACCAGGCTCCCCTGTCCCTGGGATTCTCCAGGCAAGAACACTGGAGTGGGTTGCCATTTCCTTCTCCAATGCATGAAATTGAAAAGTGAAGTCGCTCAGTCACGTCCGACTCTTAGCAACCCCATGGACTGCAGCCCACCAGGCTCCTCCATCCATGGGATTTTCCAGGCAAGAGTACTGGAGTGGGGTGCCCTTGCCTTCTCCACCCTAGATAGTAACAAAAAAACAGACAGACACTGGGGTGCAACTGACATTTGGAGAGAGAAGGACACTGGATGAGTTTCCCATTTTTATGGCTTTTAGTCAAATCTAATCAATACCTAAAGGCTAAATCTATATTAGAAAACTCAGTTTTAGCTTGAAAAATGAGAAAAGTTTGAGCAAATACACCATGTAGAGCTTGTAGAAAGTGAAGACAGAATGACAAAAGAAAGCTACGAAAAGAAAAAATTAAATTCCATGTATAATAAACACTGTCCAAATCTCATGTATGCACAGGAAGAATTCAAACAGTTCAGTTAAAATTAAAATAATTAAGCCAAAATTTCAGCTGTTGTACCTTAGGGGGAAAAAAGTCTGTAGCTTAAGTTCTGCCAAGTTAACTTGCTTTAAAAATAATCAACACTCAGAACAGATTTCAGAGTCTCTATCTAGAAAGTATTATTAAACATGTCCAAGATACAACTAAAATTTATTTGATAAATTAAGGAATAGAAAATCATGATTCCTACTCAAGAGAAAAAAACCATCCAGAGAGACTGAGAGCTAACCTAGATGCTACTGTTAGCAGAAAAGGATCTGAAAGCTACCACAATAACTGTATTAAAGGAAGTAAAGATAATATGCTCATAATGAGTGAACAGATAGATCTCAACAGAGAAGTGATGACTATTCAAAACAACCAAATGGAAATTTTAGAATGAAAAGTAAAATTTCTGAAATTAAAAATCCACTAGATGAGCATTTAATCAGATAGAGATTATGAAAGAAAGACCCCATGAACTCGATAATTACATAATCTGAAAAAGAGAGAGAAAAATTTTAATTATACAATATCTGGGATAATTTCTAAATAGTTTAAAATACAAATAATTGAATGAAAAGGAAGTTAAGATAAAAACATGACTTAGTGAAACAACTGACACAAACAGGAGAGAAAATGAACAGAGCTTAAAATTTAAAAATAAACCAATCAAGCAAACAAGAGGAAGTTCATGAATTTAAAAATATCAATATCAAAAATAAAAGAAAGGTAATCAGTATCAATTCCATAGATATTAAAAACAATAAAGGAAAATTATGAAATTTATACCTTTCTAAACACTGTTAATAAACAAATGGGCTATCACAGCTTCTATTTAACCCTGTACTATCTTTCCTAATAAAAGAAGAAAAAGAAACAAAAAGCATAAATACTGGATATGAAGTAGAACTATATCTATCTGCAGATGACATGAATGTTTACATAGGATATTATAATGAACCTAAAATAATTATCACAACTAATAAGTAAATTTGGCAAGGTCAAAAGATACAAGGTTAACACTGAAAATAAATTTACATAGAAGATGAATACAACTAGAAATTGAAATTTTTGAAATAATTCTATTTATAGTATGACCAAATACCTTACATGCTTATGAAAAAAATAGTCATTCAAGACCTGTACCCTTAAAACTACAAAACATTCTTAGACAATCTAAATAAATGAAGAAACATCCAATAGGAAAAATTAATGTTTTTAGATGTTAATTCTCCCTAATCAATGTACAGAAATACAATGCAATCCCAGACTCAATCCTAGCAAACTTTTAAATCAAAATTAACAAATTGATTATAAAATGTATATGAAAATGCAAAGGGCCTAGAATATCCAATATCTACAAAGGTGACAAACCAACCCAACAGAGTATAAAATCTTTAAGTATTTTTAGCAAATTGTGGTAAAACACTGAATAACAACCAGGAAAATTATGAATCTTGACCCCTACCTCCCACCATTCATGCAAAAAATAATGTGCAATGGATTGTATACCTAAACTGAGAAGCTAAAACTCTAAACCTTCTGGAAGATATATAGGAGGATAGTCTGACAACTTAGAGACTGGCAAACCGTTAGCACAAAGAAAACAAAAACCGTAAATTAAAAAATTGATAAATTAGATTTTTATCAAAATTAAAACTTCTGCTCATCTAAAGGGATTATTAAGAAAATAAACAGGCAAACCACAGACTGGGAAATATATTCACAAAGCATATATCTGATGAATGACTGATACCTAGAATAAAGAATTTTTGCAACTCATTAATAAAAATAAAAACAACCTAATTTTTTAAAAATTGAACAGACACTTCACCAAGGAAGATATACAAATGGCCAATGGGTATATGAAAAAGTGACATTGTTAGTCACTAGGCAAATACTACCAAAGGAGTTGCTATTATAAATTCATCACAATGAGAAACAATTAAAAGACATATATCAGCAAATGTCAGAAAGTGTGAGGAATCACCAAAACTTTCAAACATATTTGGTGAGAGTTTAATTATTTTTTTAAAATGATCTGGCATAATAAAACTAAATACACACCTCCCCAAAGACCGAAGAATTTCTCTTCTAGATATGCATCCAACAGAAATAAAAATGTATCTCTACAAGAAGATGAATATGAGTATAAAATATTCATAACATAGAAGACTACTCATAAGGAAAGGGAAAACTAATCATATATGCACATGAATGAATTTTTTAAATTATGCTGATCAAAAGTCTTTCATAAAAGTGTATCACCTACCTGGTTTCAATTACATGAAGTTCTAGAACAGACAAAATAATCTATACTAAAAAAAAATAAATAATCAGAACAATACTTGGTTCTGGAGGCTGAGGGGAGTCAGTATTGACTGTAAAGAATCATGGGAGATGTAAGTGTGGGAATTCAGAGGTTAATATAGTCTCTAATTCAAGAGGCTCAACCTATAGTGACTACCCCAATATCACATGGTCAGTAAGTAGCAGACCCAAGATATGAACACAACCCCTGTGTTCAACACTACACAACATAAAGCTACCACAATATATGTACTAACAGTCAGGCACAAATCACCTGCTGACTAGACATGGCAGCTCTCCTTGCCAATTTCCTTTATCTCTATATCTGACATTTCAAAGGTCATGCAATGAAATGGAAAGTTTAAAGGAACTTAACTGAGAAGTCCTGAGTTTAAGTAAGCAGCTAAAAACTGTATTTCCTAGAGCCTAATTTGGGTCCCATGTCCCACTTTCTAAACCAGAGCTGCTCTACTTTTAACTGTTTTACATACTGAGTTAGATTTTAAAGGAAATGTTCTCAGCTAAAATCAAAAGACAAACAAAAACCATGACTTGAAAAACACTAGACAAAGAGCCCTCATAGTTGAAGATACCACAACTTTAACTTGTAATGGCTTTTTAAATTTTGCCCCAAAAGAACTGCTCACAAACATTTCAACCCAGGGATCGATCCCAGGTCTCCCACATTGCAGGCAGATTCTTTATCAACTGAGCCACAAGGGAAGCCCTCTGAGATTCTTAAAACTTCTCAAATGCAGAAGCTAAATTCCTAGATCAGCCTTAGGAATTATTTTCTTGGGGACATGAATCTTTGTCAATAATTCATAAATGGATGTGAAGGGTCCATGGCATATATGAAATGAATTCATTCTGCTAGTCAGTGAATTAAACAAAGTGAGTTTACCAGTAATTAGCTTCTTCGAGTTTTATAAGATTCCTTACAATCATATAAAAGGTGACAATAAAAAAGTATAGCTAACTTTTACTTGTCAGTCATCAACAAAAGCAATAATGTTATAAATGAAAGTTCTTTGAATAGAGAAAGTAGTACTTAGTGGCTGTATATCAGTATCAGATTAAGTATCTATACTAATAATTTTGGTATATGGCTATGATTCACAGTAAACATTCCAGTAAAAGTTTTAATGATACACATCTAGAAATCAAAAGACATTCTGATTAGAAATATAGAGTTGTTAAGATAAGCTTTTATTTCTGTAATATAACTATTAGCATTATAATAATTATTATATACTTAACAAGGTTTATAGATACACTCTGGAGCTTCCCTGGTGGCTCAGCAGTAAAGAATCTATCTGCAAAGCAGGAGAGATGGGTTTGATCCCTGGGTCAGGAAGATGCCCTGGAGAAGGAAATGGCAACCCATTACAGTATCCTTGCCCAGGAAATTCCATGGACAAAGGAGCCCGGTGGCCTACAGTCCATGGGGTCATAAAAGAGTTGGACATGACCTAGCAACTAAACAACAACCGTAGCACAGATACAGATATGTGTGTATGCGTGTGTGTGCACATGTGTGCATTCGTATCCACCTCTTGGGTGCTTTATCTTTCAGAATATAGACTCTTCATGAAACATTCTTCCTATCATGAAACACTGATGTGCTGTGATGACACCAACTAAAACCAATGCCCACTGAGCACACTGTACTCCTGGAACTATGAAAACTAAGAATGCTGTTCTTGCTATGTCAAAGCAGTCGTTACTGTGCCGTGATGAATAACAGGTGTCCGTGCCAAAAATTCTGAGCACAAATTGATGGCTTCATTACAAACCAAAGCAATAGTAAAAAGCTATATAAAGGTCCAAATACTTCTAACCCAAAACACTACTAGATGAAATAGTTAAATATTTACTTTGCAAAATCAAATTTTATTTAGGATAATATTAATGTTTTAGAGGGCTTTCCAAGTGGTGCTAGTGGTAAAGAACTCACCTGCCAGTGCAGGAGACCTAAGGGACTCAGGTCCAATCCCTGGGTCGGGAAGATCCCCTGGAAGAGGGCATAGCAATCCACTTCAGTATTCTTGCCTGGGGAATCCCCATGGACAGGGCAGCCTGGCGGGCTACATGCAGAGTACATCATGCAAAAATGCCGGGCTGGATGAAGCACAAGCTGGAATCAAGATTGCCAGGTGAAATATCAATAACCTGAGATACACAGATGACACCACTCTTATGGCAGAAAGCAAAGAAGAACTCAAGAGCCTCTTGATGAAAGTGAACGAGAAGAGAGAAGAAGCTGGCTTAAAACTCAACATTCAGAAAACTAAGATCATGGCATCCGGTCCCATCAGTTCAAGGCAAATAGATGGAGAAACAATGGAAACAGCGAGAAATTTTATTTTGGGGGGCTCCAAAGAAGACTCCTGAGAGTCCCTTGAACTCTAAAGAGATCCAACCAGTGCACACTAAAGGAAATCAGTCCTCAATATTCATTGGAAGGACTGATATTGAAGCTGAAACTCCAATACTTTGGCCATGTGATGCAAAGAACTGACTCACTGGAAAAGACCCTGATGCTGGGAAAGATTGAAGGCAGGAGAAGGGGACAACAGAGGATGGGATGGTTGGATGGCATCACAACTCGATGGACATGAGTTTGAGCAAGCTTTGGGAGTTGGTGATGGACAGGGAAGCCTGGCGTGCTGCAGTCCACGGGGTCGTAAAGAGTTGGACATGACTGAGCAACTGAACTAAACTGAACTGAATGTTTTGGAGGAAAATAGCCCATTTACACTAGGTGAATTCAAGCTTTAAATTTCAGTTTTATAATTAGAGTGGATCTGTAATTTATTGTCAAATGACAACACTTTTGAGAGGAAAAGCAGTAGTGACAATAATCAGTGGGAGACAGCAGGCATAAACGGAGGCCAGCCCAGCCAAATCTGATCATATGGGAACCTTACTTGTAATTGAAAATGTCAACAAGTCCGAATCTTCTTTGATCTACTAGGTTTTTAAAATTTTACTTTTAAATATTAAAGCCTGTGCATAGCTCATTATATACAGATGGAAAGGAGAGAGTGTGTGTGTGTCTTTAATATTCATTCTGAATAAATTACAGCCCTATTATGCCCCTGTGTGGCCAGCCGGCACAGCAAACTCACTGACATACATTAAGTGACAGAGAAATAATTACAAGGTTTGGAGGAAAAGAACAAGAAATATTACTAAAAATCAGAAAAAGCCAAACAGAAAATATTAAGTACATTTTCTCCGCAAATTTTATTATGAAAGATAATCATTATTATCACGTTATTTAAATACTGCTCAAAGCAAATGATTACTCAAGGCACTGAACACTGTTAAAAATATACCTTCTAGCATCCCAACATTTTTGTTTGCTTCCAAAGATAAGATCACAAATTTAGATTCCATAATGAACTTAGTACTTCAGAATTTTGTTTCCAGTAACAAAAGGAATTATCTTTGTATCCTGATCAAGTCATTTAATCAGGGGGGAAATGAGTTTAGGGTAAGAAATTTTGATTATAAGAATATAAATGAAAGCATCATTTCATCAAAACCTATCAAGTCGATTTACATTAGATGCAGACACAGATTTTTATTTTTCTTGTTGGACCTTTGGTTTTGTTATTTTAATTATAAAAGAAGATGGTACTTTGCCACCTCTTTTACATACAAAAATGGTACTTAAGCACAAGATAGGAGAGTTACCTAAGAACTTCCAGTTTAAAATGTAAGAGCTATATTATATCGTTTCCAATAAAAAGTCCATCTAAAATATTTTGATTATTTTCAAACAAAAGAAATTTCAATTATTCATTAGATAATAAAATATTTTATCAATCTATACATATCTCTGGTTTAGTGACTTATGATACATCAAATATTATTGTGTATTGAAAATTCTTCTTTGACAAGCTGAACCTGAAAATGCTTTTGGAGTAATTATTATGGAAGATTTTAATTTTTTAACCTTGTATTGCTTATATGTCATAGAGGTAATCTGCCCTAGCACCTGAAAATCTGATGAAAGTTAAGCTGCAGATTTAGGGACAAGATTAGTTACCTGGAAAAAGTCTCAAGAAAACTATTTGAAAGAGTCCTCTTTTCAATAATAGATTGTCTACAATTGATGTGTTGTACTATTCTAGTAATTTCTCCTAAAAAGTAATTCAGAATAAAATATAATGTGACTGTCCATACCTATGATGTTTCTGTCACTTTAAAGATCATACTTAATGTCATAATACAATAAATGAATATTCCATTTCAATTAATACCATTAAACAATAATTATTCATGTAATAACAACCAACACTATTCTTTCCAGAGTGATACTTACAGAATTGATGCTTCAACTTTAAGACCATTATTATGTCCAGTCCACAAAGCTGAAAGGCCTATTATTTAGATATATTTTTAAAGTTGTTGTAAGAGTACAACATCTGATGACATACTCAGATCATCTTTGTTCTATAAATTTTTCTTCAAGGATGATTTTTTATTCTACGTCTTACTTTCTGATTTAATGTCTAAGCAAAGTAAGAATTTTAAAAGACTACTGTATCTGATTCAAACACAAACCAAAACATTAAAATATGTGGAGATACTAATTACAAGCTCATATAAACTCATTTTCATCTCTCATATTTCTTAAATAATAACTATTTGCATAACTGGCTTTGCTTATTAAAAGTAAATCAATAGTTTATATTTATGAAAATCAATAGATTGACAGGTAAAAAATGTCATGTTTTCTTAAGACTAACAAGTTAAAGATATATAAAGACAGGGGATTTATTCCTCCTAAGCCAGAATAAATTCTTCATTTACTAACTGGTAGTTTCAGATAATTTTAGCTAAAAAATTTTTAAAGTTAAATAAGGTTGATCTCACAGAAGCATTAGAAACTTCACAATTTGATGTTTAACTGCAGCAACCTAAAACTCCAGGTTTTTAATAATGAAAGCATTGCAATTCTGAACATGCCCATTATAACAGAAACTTGAAGCCAAGCAAAAGAATCTTAGTAAGCATACACAAAATTCCCTCAAGAAATAGACTTTTTTCAAATTTTAAAACTACTAACATTTATTTTAAAACAAATTCCATACCATGCTGTTAATAGCACAACTTCTAAAGTGAATGTGCACTCAGCCCTAACATTAATAAACACATAAGTTCTTGGCATTACAAAAAAAGAAATAGAAATCAAACAAGGAAAAGATATATAAAGGATAAGTACCCATACTAAAAGTCTGAGAGCTTCAGATAATGGAAATTTTAAGAAAGCCATGCTGCCTCTTTTACATAAATGTAAAATGCAATACAGATTATTTTTATCATTACAGAAACTCAAGCAATGTATTTCTAAACTAAAAACAAAAAAGTATCTTAAAATATAGACAGCCTCTTTCAGAATATCACAGAATTTCATAACTCATATATTTTTAATTAGTCCAAAAACTAAATGTAAAAAAAAAATCAAATTAGTTAATTTAACAGAACAGTAGGAGGAAAGAAGTGAAATTTTATAAAAAACGGATGTTATTCCATATTTCATGAAAAGGTCATAGATAAATTTATCATCAGTAAACATTTTAATTTTCAACAAATTCTAAAAGCTTCCTTTTCACCTGCTAAGTTAATACAAATACTGGATAATAGGTATTTTTTAAATCCTAAAATAGCCTGCCTCACACTGTTGAGAGATCCTAGAAGAGACCAGCAAAAATCATTCAATATTCTCTGCACTCTTAGTTCCCCCTCAATTTCCAGAAGGTTTCAGTACATTATCATGTTCACAGTATTTCTTTCTCAGTCTTTCTCTACACATATTTAGTTAAAATGGGGTCTTTCTTAAACAAGGTATATAACATCAGAAATACTCAAAAGGCAAACAACTTAAATGAGGGAAAAACTGTGTGATAAAACTGCATTTCAAAAGCATTCTTTAATAAGCTAACTGCTACCGTGAAAGCCAGAGAAACCATCCAAAACATATGTCCGTGATTTAACAACCTTCACCATACACACATACACACACACCGGAAAAGAGCAAGTTGAAAAAGCAATAGGAATTTATAACAAAGCATCCTTCCAAACTAGCCCATCTCATACAAAGCATTATTAGCAGTTCCATAACAAAGCTTGTTTTAAAGTGATTATTGATCTACCCTGCATAGAGAAATGTCTTGGACCTAGAAAACGTCTTCTGCATGTTTTACAAAAAGCATGCATGACTGCTAATTCACATTTTCCAACAAATCACATATGATTATATAGCCCCATCCTTACATATGCAATGCAATCACTGCCGTGATCACAAAGGAAAAAACCTATCAGACATTTTAAATTAATCATTTTATTTATTAGAAAATGAAATCATGAAACAGCCTGTATTATATTTCAGAGGTCAAGCTAGTTAAATTTAAGATGTTTTTGTGCTTTGAAGTAAGCTTATTTTCCTTTTTAAAATCAGTTAAGAACTACATAAAAATATATGTTTAAGATTAAAAAGATGACACCCTTATAATACTAATATTTCAATACAGAACAATTTTACAGACATAAGATTCTTATTCTGAAAATATCAATTCTAAAAGAATATATAGTTTAGCTTTACTCACCTTGCATTGTTCAGCGTTTGTCCAAAAAGCTCATTTTGTAAAATATTTGGTGGGGATGAAAAAACCCCATGAAAATGAGATAAAACAGAATTGCAGACCTGGCGCAATGTCTCAAATTGCATTTTCCTTCCTTTTTTTTCCCCCCTTCTCTTATTTTTCCTTACCACCTGTCTTTAAAGTCATCTATTTGCAGACACCATCAAATAAAAACATGCCAATCAAGTTCCATATTTCTCCTGAGCTCTGTAAAAACTGTGCTTAAATGAGCAGAGGTTGATAGTTAATTGTACAGTCATTATTCTTCTAATTCAGTCGTAGAAGATTCAGTGCCCGTGCGGCTTTCGGCTTTCTCCTGACTGTAGCAAGAATTCTAAACAGCAGTGAGCTTTTTGGGCATTCCCAGCTGAAGTGTGAAGCTGAGCTGCTTTCATGGACTCTACTCATATTTCTCTAAGCCTATTAAAAACACGCAATGAATAGATGCTGTCGTCAGGAGTTTCAGCACATCTGGCTGCCAGCAATAAAATCTCAGAAGTAATAAAAATGGGCCAAGGTATCGTCCCAATGTTACTACTGGGTAAGAGGGAAAGAAATTATACATTCCTCAACCCTTTTCTCTTTCCCTGAAAAATGAATAACTCCAGCCACAGAGTATATAGGTCTCATTAGTGTATAGGCTACTGCATAGGGCCAAAACATTCAAAAAATAAGCAGCTGATCCTTCTTTTAATATCATAAAACAATAAAAATATAACAGACAATAGGGGTTTTATTGCCTGCATTTGTAATGCCATACTTCAAAAGAGACATTTGGAAAACACGTACTTAGCTGTCTTAATTTCCTATTTAATTTTAAAATGTCTTCATCTACTTATTTTTAAAGGAAAGTGAATAATGTTCAGCTGGGCCCTTTTTAAAGGCCATACATAGTATGAAAGTGTTAGTCACTCAGTCATTTCCAATTCTTTGCGACCCCATGGACTGTATAGCCCACCAGGCTCCTCTGTCCATGGGGATTCTCCAGGCAAGAAAAACTGGAGTGGGTTACCATTCCCTTCTCCAGGGCATCTTACCAATCCAAGGATTAAACCTGGGTCTCTCTCATTTCAGGCAGATACTTTACCATCTGAGCCGCCAGGGAAGCCCATACATAGTATGATCTACGTGATTATTCAAGTAATGCTAGAAAAAAACTGTACCTTATCAATTAAAACTGAAACAGCACACATGAAATATGAACTTTCCCACAAATCAAAAAGATACAACTAAGGCTAGAGAGACTTTATCAACTATTATTTATTCCAATAATGGCAGTCACAGTATTTTTTAGAAGGATATTTCCTGAAGGCGCCAATGGTCTTAGAGTACCACAGATCACCATCCATTCTAAACGAGTAACTCTGGTTTAACTAAAATCTTAAGTTACTCTACATTCAGGATCATCCATCTTTCTACAAAAGATGCTCTAAAAGTAGTGTATAAACCAAATTTTAAAAATCAACTCACTTATAGGATGATCAATGTATTTATTGATCTTTAACTGCTCCTAAATCATGACATTTCTTTAACAAATACATCTCTTTTAGCCCTTTTTCTCTCAACTTTCAGCCTTAACTTCTTCTATCCCCTTCCACACACATACCACTATCAATAAATAAGCACTTAAGTGCCTATTTAAATACAAAAAACCTTTTTTATAAACTAGTGAATTCTTTTTGATGCGAATAAACATGTCACAAAATAACAACATAAAAGAAACAATACTAAAATTTTAAAAGATAAAAAGTAAATGTAATAATATAAATTTTAAAACAACTAATTTACTTTTTTAATAAATTAAGATCTTCAATAATGGGTCTGTCCTCAACTAAGAGAGGCCTGGTATAAGGACTTCTCTGGTGGCTCAGACAGTAAAGCGTCTGCCTGCAATGCGGAAGACCTGGGTTCAATCCCTGGGTCAGGAAGATCTCCTGGAGAAGGCAATGGCAACCCACTCCAGTATTCTTGCCTGGAAAATCCCATGGATGAAGGAGCCTGGTAGGCTACTGTCCAAGGGGTCGCAAAGAGTCAGACACAACTGAGCGACTTTACTTTCTTTAAGAGTGCTCCTATTTTGCTTATTATGTTATATTTTAATAGGTATACACTAATATGTTTATGAATATATATACACACATAATAATCATAAACTATTTTTGGCTTATTAAGTATTAATACTTTTAAATTTTTTAATATTTAGAAAACATTATGAACAAGTGATCGTTGCTACTCTTTTATGGATGAAAAGAAACTAAGGTATTAAGGGATTAAAGATCACACAGCTTGTAAAAGAGTATTCGAATGAAGGTCTTTACTTTGGGCTCCATTTCATATGCTTCTTGCCTATTATTCTATCTATACACGTGCACACATGGGTACCCACACATACACACTTATATCTGTAAATAAAAAATAAGTGAAAGTGTTAGTCATTCAGTCAACTATGACTCTTTGCAACCCCAAAGACTGTAGCCCACCAGGCTCCTCTGTTCATGGGGATTCTCCAGGCAAGAATACTGGAGTAGGTAGCCATGCCTTCCTCCAGGAATATTCCTGACACAGGGATCAAACCCAAGTTTCCTGAATTGCAGGCAGATTCTTTACCATCCGAGCCACCAGGAAAGTCCATTTGTAAATAAATCAGCCTCAATACATGAATAAGAAACCTATTTCCCAGTGATGCAATCAAGTATATTTCAAAGTAAACATGTCAAATTTTTAAAATTCACAAATAATGTTAAGTGGGTTTCTTCCATTTAACTCAGACAGAAGCAACGTGATGTGCTTCAAATTGTTAAGCCTCTGACTACAAGCTGATTTTTACATCTATGAAAGGTCAATTTCTATAAGTGGATACATACATTTTTAAGTTCTTAATTTCTGAAACTTACAGTATCTGTGATATATCCATCCATACACACACACACATATATATACCCAACGCCTTGTGGGTAGATTCAATTTTTATAAATAGGAGACTTCGCTGGTGGTACAGTGGATGAGAATCCACCTACCAATTTAGGGTACACAGGTTCATTCCCTATTCCGGGAATATTCCACGTGCCATGGAGCAACTAAGCCCAGGCACCGCAGCTACTGAGCCTGTGTGCTGCAAATACTGAAGCCCAGGGGCCGAGAGCCAAAGAAGCCCCAGCAAGGAGAAGCTCGCTCACCACATCTATAGAAAGCCCATGTGCAAAAATGAAGACCTAGCGTAAGCAAAAGTAAATTAAAATTTTTTTTAATTCTTATAAATAATCCAAAGCCATTTTAAAGCAAGTCTATTAAAAAAGAAGGTGACTAAACTGCAAAATAGTCTGTCGTTAAAAAAATTTTTCTTTTATGTTTCAAAATTAAATCTTAAGGCAAGCTCACAGCAAGAGTTTCAAAAATGGTCTAAGCAATAGAAAGAATACTGGAATGAGCCTCAAAATGGCTTCTTTAAAGTAAATAATATAGCAGCTGCCTTCCTAGGAGCCTTATTTTCCAGCTGTCACTGTATTACACGCAGTACCGGTCAGCTTCCTCACAGTTTCTTCAACATTCCAGAAGAGATTTCTCCCACTTCCCTACCTCACTATCACCTTTCACCTTCTTGTACTCATCCTGAGGGGCTCAAATGTCACTTTCTCAAGAAGACTTTCTTTAGTCTAGATTAGGTCCCCCATTATCCACGACCATGGTACCCTATACTTTTTCTTCACAGAATTTGATAAAAGCATAACTATATATTTACTTGAAAAAAGTCTGTCTTTCACTCTCAGTTCCATGATATTAAGACGCACGTTTATCTGTCTACCACAATGCCTAGTAGAGAGAAGATATTTAATAAATAAGAAGTCTAAATTTTATAAATTTTATGTTTTAGTCACATCACAAATTAGTACAGGAAACTGCTCCGGGCTTAATTTGGTTGTTAGTTTCTGTGTTTGTTTTTTTTGTTTTGGCCTGCCATATCATGTTATAAGGTTCATAAATACAAGAACAACCAATATTCGCAACCAAAATCATTGTGCATTGGATGGACCTTGTGATTTGTTATCAATATCCTAAATATTATAAAAAATGTTTATAGTTCATATTGTTTTAAATTTTCTATATACTGAAAGCTCACAAGTAATATAAATATCAGAGGCTTCTATAAGGACAGAAGAACATAGCGCTTGAAGTCAAATGGCCTGGATTTAAGTGGTGAGTCCAACCCTACCTAGCCATAAAACCTCAGGATGTTCACTTTATATGTCTGAGCTATGTTTTTTCAAATGTAAAATAAACTACATCACTTAGGGTATTATTATATCAAAACAAATGTATTTTATCAACTGTAATGTATGCTGTATGTGGGAGTAACCTCACTGTGAACTATCTATGGAATCAAATTATTGGAACCAAGATTCTAACAATAACATTCCTGCTGCTGCTGCTTAGTCACCAGTCGTGTCCGACTCTGTGCGACTCTATGGACTGTAGCGTGCCAGGTTCTTCTGTCCACGGAATTCTCCAGGTAAAGAGTACTGGAGTGGGTTGCCGTGCCCTCCTTCAGGGGATCGTCCCAGCTCAGGGATCAAACCAGCTCAGGGTCTCCTGCATTGCAGGCAGATTCTTTACCACTGAGCCACCAAGGAAGCCCAACAATAGCATTAGATATCTTTTATTCATCATATTTATTTATGCAACAAATATTTATAGGATTTCTTTGTGCAAAGTTCTATATCTCTATTCATTAGATGCTGACGGGATAAAATGCTTATGCTTACCCTTTTCTGCAAAAATGAGATAAATTCAGAATGTCCTTCAAGTAAGGTCAGTTCCATACTTACATCTAGTCCTGCAGAGGCATTAACACTCACAAATGGTATAGCTGGTAGCAATTGTTTTCTCTGTGGCCATTCTATTAGAAAATTTAGCTCCTCAATGGAAATAACAGTGTTAACTAGAGTTCCCACAGAAGATGTTAAGACACTTCCAGCAGCACAGGCAATTTCATTAAAGATGACAGGGAAAAAGTCAATCAACACTAAAAAGTTAAACCTTTTGAAAGCAATCTCAAATTTTCAAATAAAAATGATAACGTAATTTATTTTGCCTATTAAATTGGCAAAGTATTGGCTAGAAAGTCAGAGAATGGCCATGTAAATAAACTGCATTTATTATCAGGACTGTATACTGATAGAACCTTTTGAGAAATATTAAGTAGTATTTGGCAAAAACTTTTAAAATCCTCAAACTCTGAGAGAACACTAGGAGAATAAACAATGAAATGCTGATATTGACTACTTCTGGGTGAAAATATCACAGAATCGTTTTCCATTATTCTGTAGCTTTTGGTACGCTATCCACAAGACAGACCAAAATGTAAACTATGTAATGTGGAGAATTCTATAATTACAGTGAAATCTTTACCCATAATATATTATGATGCTAGCCCATAAGCTTTTGCTTAGCAATGCTCTAGTAAATCAAATACTAGATTATTAGTTTTCACATGATTGGCTATATTCATCTCTGGGTCAGGAAGATTCCCTGGAGAAGGAAATGGCAACCGACTCCATTATTCTGCCTGGGAAATCCTATGGACAGAGGAGCCTGGGAGGCTACTGTCCATTAGTTCACAGAGTCAGACACAACTTAGTGATTAAACAACAACAAATTAGCAGTGGTATGTTTTCTTCTTTATCAAAAAGTTCTTAAAATTCTGTAATCAGTAAAACTGCTTAATTAGTACTATGAAAATCCAAATGAATAAGAAAACAAAATTTAGCACTAACTTCTTTACATTACCTTCAGAAATATTTGAAGTATAAGTCTTAAATTAAAATTATTAATATTTAAGAATCTTGGTTTACAAATTTCTAGTGTCAATAAGTGGGATATCTTAAGAAGTTTAATGCAAACTCAAAAATTAGATGAATGAGTAAAAATTAGGAAATTATACTCTTCTTAACAGTACATGTATCTAAGGCACAAACATAAAATTACTTAAATTTTATGTTCTAAAGATGTCTAGTTCCAAACATGTTTGGATTTATTTTTAATGTTTAACAGTACCAAAGTATTTCTATTAAAATGCTACACACATGAAAACATCTAAATATTACTGATCAATTAATGAAATTGTGTTATATAGTATGTATAATCTATAAGAAAAATCCCTGAAACATTAAAAGAATCTTTCATTTTCTTAAAATATAGATCTATAGTTCTATCTATATAACAACTGCACTATCTCTTCTATTGTAATATTCTTGGTCCATTGACTTTCTGAACCATCTGATAAAAATCTAAGGCTTATAAGAAGGATGGCCCAGAGAACAAGGGGTCTCTATATGCTTTGCAAATAAAACTCTTGCATTGTAAATATGTCCCTGAGGCAAGACCATGAAACCATTTACCTAAGGGGTAACAAATAAGCAAAGAAATAGGAAGAAGATGAAATTTCTAACAAAAAAAAAGGAAAGAAAAGATGTTCAATAAATGTAAACTGGCCTATGCTTCAACTTAAGGTGGACCATATAGTACATCCAGGAAAGAAACAGAGGAAGAGTAGCCCGGATCTAAATAAGTACAAAAGTCTAAAGATTTCATATAAAAATCAGAAAGGAGTTTAGTTCAAAATACCTACAGCAGTTTTCATATTCAGCTTTTTAAAATGTGTTGATAGTGTTTTCATTTGTTTTCTGACATACCAAAAAATAAAAAATCTGTAACACTTCCTGGAGCTTAAACTCTGTATCCAATCTCCCTAGTTTCAATCACTGCATCAGAACAGACTCAACCATCTAATTTAGAAAGGAAAGGAAAAACAGTGAAAGCATCCACAAATGCATGAAGTCCCACCGTCACTCTCATCTCCCTAGGCCAAATCTAGGGGCTAACGTCACTGCGCTGTAACCAAGTTGCAGAGCTAACAGAAGGACTTCAGGGCCGCTTCAACAGTTCACAGCAGCGCTTACCAGAGCAGCCTCCAACTTACAAGCTGCCAACAGCAGGAATACGTTTTCTATCAGATTCAAGAATTAGGCTACAGGGTACCAATTCTAGATTTAAACTCCAGGATGAAAACAACCAGAGTGATTGTCTGCTCTGACACCCAAAAGGTCTATCTGTTAGAGGAAAGAGAACCAAGATCTCAGAAAATACAAACTGGTAAGTCCCTCCAGTATCAGGACTGCTCATTCTGAGTAAATATTCCCTTGATAACCATCAAGAGAATAACTGGAAGCAACACTACAACCTCAGGGAGCAAGATCCATATGAATAAGGTCCAACTCCACTTCTAATAGCTCCACTGTCTGGGAACCACAGTACAGAAATGATGATAGCCTTGGGACTCCACGTACTCAACCTAATCTTGCAAACTGCCTCCATAAGGCACTCTATTACCTAGTAAATTCCAAGTATCCATAGATTCTTCATGAAAGAAATGCTGACTGCATACTGTCATTATATGAAAATGAAAAATGATAATCACTGGCACAACTATAAACGTGTTGTAGCAAAATAAGGGGGACAATGAAATACTGTGCAATAATACTGGCCTCCAAGAGTTCCCATCCACAATGCCTTTCTTTCTTTTTTTACGCTTTTCCATCATGATGGAAGATAAGATATTGATATTGAATATACACACTTCATTTCTTTCATACAATTTCCTTCTACTCATTATTTCATGAAATAAAGGAGGAATTGGAGACATCATAAATACACCAAAAAAATTATCTCACCACATGTGGAGGCAAGAACATCAATTAGAAAGCCAATAAAGTAGCCAAAGCAAGATAATAGTTGGCTTGAATTAAATACAGCAGTAAAATGGAGACACGGGAAGATAAAAAGTAGATATTAAATCAACAAGACACAATGACGATTTGCCACAGGGGTGGGAGGGGGGGTGTATGAAGGTCAAGAGAGGCATCAAAATGACTCTCAGATGTCTTTCTTAAGTAATCAAGCAGAGAGTCTTATTTCCTAAGACAGAGAATGCCAAAGGAGGTGCAGACTGAGGGAAAGGAAAGGGAAAGATGATGAGTTGCTGAATTTAAGAAGCATGTAAGATAGCTAGAAAGACAAATAAGTAAGCAATTGGATATGTCACTCCAGAGTTCAGAAAAGAGTCCTCAGCCAAAGATATAAATTCAGGAAGCATCAGCATGTTAGTAATGATTTCAACCAAGCAAGCAGATGAGATCACCCAGAGAAAGTTCAAAATGGTAAAAAAAAAAAAAAAAGTGTAAGACAGTGCACCAGGAAACTAAGTTCCACACTGTCATCAGATATAGAAGAAGCATAAAGGATAAAGATGAAGAGAAGCCACAGAGGTGGGAGGAAATCAGGAAAGCGTGGTGGTCTCTAAGTCAATAAAAGACAACATTTTAAGAAGAATGATATGACTGACTCTGTATTATATATTCTGTCATCTGGAATTGGAAGAGTCACCCCTTGTAATGCTGTGCTTCATAACAGTTCTATGGAAAACAGCTCTTTTACCTGAAATCACTTGCTCTATAGGACCCAGACCTAGCTTATAAAAATGGACTGAGAGCAGACATCCTTAAGCTTCCTTCATAAGTCCTCTCTCCTCCCTTGGAAGAAAGTAAGCAAACAAAATTTTTAGTCTTCGTTCAGCCAAAGCAGGAGACTCTGTGCAAACAAATGCAAATCTACATGTATTTTGATCCAATTCTACCAACTAAAACATCTAGTTAGATATGCCTGGTCCTTAGAAATGGACAGAAATCAATACTAATCAGAGAAACTAGAGCTACTTATGAGTGAATTTGTTTAAGTACCAAATTTGAAAGTAGAAAAGAAACTAAAATATAACATAACAAAGAGCTATTCTATCAATTTTCCACCTAGTTTCCTTTTTTTCTTACTAACTCCTTCCTAAAATATCTAGCTTACTTATTATTAACTCTATTTTAGAACCCTCTTGCTCTAGTAATTTTTGTTGCTTTTGTTCAGCAGCTAAGTTGTACCAACCCTTTGCAACCCCATGGACTGCAACATGCCAGTCTCCTCTGTCCTCCACTATATCCTAGTTTGCTCAAATTCATGTCCATTGAGTTGGTGAGTAGGTAATGCTTTTTTTTTATTTAAATTTATTTATTTTAATTGGAGGTTAATTACTTTACAATATTGTATTGGTTTTGTCATCAGTTCAGTTCAGTCGCTCAATTGTGTCCGACTCTTTGCGACCCCATGAACCACAGCACGCCAGGCCTCCCTGTCCATCACCAGTCCACCACAGGTGTACACGTGTTCCCCACCCTGAACCCCCCTCCCATCTCCCTCACCGTAAACCATCTCATCCTCTCACACTCCCTTCTCCTTTTGCCATCAATCTTTCCCAGCATCAGGGTCTTTTCCAGTGAGTCGGCTCTTCGCATCAGGTAGTCAAAGTATTGGAGCTTCAGCCGAATATTCAATGAATATTCAAAGTTGATTTCTTTCAGGATTGACTGGTTTGATCTCCTTGTAGTGCAAGACACTCAAGAGTCTTCTCTAGCACCACAATTTGAAGGCATCAATTCTTAGGTGCTCAACCTCCTTTATGGTCCAACTCTCACATGCATACATGACTACTTGGAAAATTATAACTTTCACTATACGGACTTTTGTCGGCAAAGTGATGTCTCTACTTTTTTTATATGCTCTCGAGGTTTGTCATAGCTTTCCTTCCAAGGAGCAAGTGTCTTTCAATTTCACGGCTGCAGTCACAGTCTGCAGTGGTTTTGGAGCCCAAGGGGGGAGAAAAAAAATCTTTCACTGCTTCCACTTTTTCCCCTTCTATTTGCTCTGAAATGATGGAACTGGATGCCGTAATCTTAGTTTTTTAGTGTTGAGTTTCAAACCAGTTTTTTCACTCTCCTTGAATAATATTTGTAATGACAATGAATAATATTTACTTTATGTGTGAAGTAAGTCACCGGGGATTGGATTAATATATTGCTTCCTATCTTGAAAGGACCTCCCTTGATGTCATATTCTGTTCTAGGCACTGCCCCATTTTTATGCTCCTCTTCTCAGCAAAATGTTTTGAAAAAGTTGTCAACCGTTGCTGAGTGTACCTCCTCATTTCACATTCTCTTCTCAATCTATAATAACAGAGTTTTCATCACTAATATGCCACTGAGATGGCTCTCATCGGTGACTTCCATGTTGCCATATTCCAAAACAATTC
Source organism: Capra hircus (assembly GCF_001704415.2). NCBI lineage: Eukaryota > Metazoa > Chordata > Mammalia > Artiodactyla > Bovidae > Capra > Capra hircus. The sequence goes on along the minus strand of NC_030821.1, from coordinate 21,415,688 downwards.
TCTGTTCTTTTCTTAACACAGCTTCACTCTAGCATTTGACACTGATGCTATGCCATCTATAGTTCTTAAACTATCTTCACTCTTTGTTCCTGAGACATAGTCTCCTTATTTTCCTCTTCTTGGTGGCATTTTTTTTTTCAGCCTATTTTGCTGACTGTTACTACTCTCCTTCAATCTCTAAATGTTGGAACTGTCCAAGGCTCTATTGTGACCACGTTGTAGGTTGCTTCTGTTCTTTAATCTAATTTGCTCTTCCTAAGTGACTTAGATCCCATGGCTTTAAATATCTTCTACACATTATACCTTTGCCCTTCCCTTTCCTGAGAACTTTAAACTCATATGTCCTAAAACTCCAAACTCCAAATTCTTGTGTCCATCAACTTGATATCAGCAAATGGAAGTAAGAAAGTCATCTCAAACATAACATGGCCAAACAGAATTCCTTAGTTTTTCCCTTCTTGGAACAACACTACTAGGAGTTTTCCTTAATCTTTTTCTTTCACATTCCACCACATATATTCAGTCTATCAGTAGTAGATTGTGTCAACTCCATCTTCAAAATGGAACACAAATCCAACAACATCCATCTTGTTACTATCATTCTAGCTTAAGTCACCAACATCTCTCTCCTAGACTACCTCAATTGCCTAATTTCTCTCTGTATTAATACTTGTCTCCTACAAACCATTCTTACATAACAAAATGACCCTATGACAATATAAACAATATCACGTTACTCCCATATTTAAAGCCTACAATGGTATCCTATTACATTTAAAACAAGATCTAAACTTCATCACTTGACAGAAAGGGCGATTTTTTTTTTTTTTCCTAGTGGTTGGTGAAAGTTAGTGTGAGCAACCACCTCTTACTCCTTACACAGTACCACCATGTCACTGTAATTCAGAAATTCCTATGGATGCTCTCATTTAAAATGTAAGCTACTTTTACAATTTATAAGTGTTCCCAGAATGCAAAAAAGAAAAGATAATATAAAAATACAAGTAAAAGACCAATTTAGGCCTTAGACATAAACATAACCACCAAACCTCATTTTTTTTTTTTTTGAGAAAACAAAACACTGAGGTGCACTGAAGCACTGGATCAAAATATATTTAGGGAGAGGGGAAAACATCACAATGAAAAAAAATCAGATTTTCCTAAGTCTCCCTATTCACATGACTCTAATTCTTATTAAGCAAAGTCAACCAGAAGAAATGGGAGTCTTAGCACTTTTCTTAGACAAGAATAAGAAATCAACCTCAAAACTTTCATCCGTGTCAAATAATTTATACAAACGAACTTCAGATCTATACCACTAAAGTGAAAAAGTTATTTTACATCACAACAATCTTGAGTTCATATATTCTGCAGCCTTGCAGTCTTCGTTGTATGAAAAAATATTACACTTTTCCAGATGGATGTAACTAAAATTTGTCAATCCTGCTCTATGAACACAAACCAACTCTCGCACAGAGAAAAAGGAAGACTAAAATAGTTTTAAAGATTAGATAAATAGAAAACTCAATAAGAATTTGAAAAAAAATACTGAGAAAAAACAAGTTAAGAACTAACATCTAAGAAACAGACAAATAAACAAAAATGCTCGGGTGGAAACATAATAAAAGAAAGACATGGATGAGGGCTGCATCAGGAGAGAGGGGAGGTCACCCTTAAGTTTAATTTTCCAGTTCAAGCACTGTGTAATTAGGCAAGCACAGTGAGAACTGTTCCACCAATAACCTTCAAACCAACCTTGAAAGACCTTTCCAGACAAAGAGCTCCAAATCACACCACAAGACTTCCAACTGTGTCAAATAATATATATAAGCATCTCTTGGGTGTATATCACAGAAACAGAAATAGCTGGTTATAGGTAATAACAATTTTGAATCTCTACATTATCTATTTTTATTGCATTATTAGTTTAAAAAAACTAGAGTAGCCACAGATGACTAAAGAAGAAATCCACATGATTCTATATTAATGCTCCTAACAGCAAACTGTATTTCAAATCTTAGGACAACGGTAGTTTATCATGTGTTGAGCTATCTTGAGATGCATGAGACTAATTCATTCTTTGGATAAAAGAGATCGCACAAAATTAAAATAAAAACACCTAAGAGAAATACACACTAGTGCCATTATTAAATACAGCATGCATACAAAAATGGACATGCATAATTAAATGTAAAAATTTCTATAAACTTCTTACAAATTAAAAAAAATACATTTTCAAAACTGTTCCTGAGTTTTAAACCAAATTTCTCAATGGCTGCAGCAGCTCTGCAAATAAAGGCTACGGTCAAAAGATGCCAGAATTATTTCAAGAAAAACCTCTATCCCAACTCACTGTACATTAAACTTAGTCCCACCATTCGGAGAAGGCAATGGCACCCCGCTCCAGTACTCTTGCCTGGAAAATCCCATGGACGGAGGAGCCTGGTAGGCTGCAGTCCATGGGGTCGCTAAGAGTCGGGCACGACTGAGCGACTTCACTTTCTCTTTTCACTTTCATGCATTGGAGAAGGAAATGGCAACCCACTCCAGTATTCTTGCCTGAAGAATCCGAGAGACAGAGGAGCCTAGTGAGCTGCCGTCTATGGGGTTGCACAGAGTCGGACATGACTGAAGTGACTTAGCAGCAGCAGTCCCACCATTCCTCTTAGAAAGTAAACTCAGCAAAGATCTTTTGCATTTGCTTATCATGACAACCACAGCATAGACAAACTCAAGGACAAAAACAGAAATCTAACAAAAAATAGGCAAGGTAACTGAGAGTTTGAGTTATCTTCTACAATCCTGTCAATACACAATTAAATACTCTGTTGGTGATAAGGCGGGAGACTATGAAAAATTTAACCTTTAGTCTAGCAATTATAGTCTAGCAATTTTCAAAACTGTAGCGCTCTAGTGACCTCAGGGGGTATCCCCAAGACTCCTTCAGAGAATCTGCAGAGCCAAACTATATTCATAATAATACCAAAATATCATTTGCCTTTTGGACTTTCATTCTCTCATGGGTGTATAGTGGGGTTTTCCAGAGGCTACATTATATGTGATATCTAAAGATAATGAATACACAAGGAGATAAAAGTGTCCAGCTGTCTTCCACTAAATCAGACATTAAAGGGATATGAAAAAATGCAAAATAACACCAATTTTTTCACTAAATTTTTCTTTTCTTTTTGCAATACTTGAAACACTAGCTTTTATTTATACTTTCATTTGAAATATTGAAATAGTTGTTGCATATTGCTGCAAACACATCACCACAATCTTGGTGGTGGCTTATTAACAAAACACGCATTTATTATCTCACAGTTTGTTTTAGGCCAGGAATTCCAGCATGATTTAAGTGAAAGAGAAAGTCGCTCAGTCGTATCCGACTCTTTGCAACCTCATGGACTATACAGTCCATAGAATTCTCTAGGCTAGAACTCTGGAGTGGGTAGCCTTTCCCTTCTCCAAGGGATCTTCCCAATCCAAGGATTGAACCCAGGTCTCCCACATTGCAGGTGGATTCTTTACCAGCTGAGCCACCAGGAAAGCCCAGCATGATTTAAAGGGTGTACTCAAGGTGATGGCCAGGCCACATTTCTGAAGCTCAGGGTCCCTTTCCAGGTTCATATGATTGTTGGCAGAGTTAAGTTCTTTGTGGCTCTAAGAATGAGGCCCCATTTTCCTGCTGGCTATCAGATAGGAGGACTTCCCTAGTGGCTTATCGGTAAAGAATTTGCCTGCAGTGCAGGAGGTGTGGGTTCAGTTCCTGGATTGGGAAGACCCCCTGGAGAAGGAAATGGCTACATGCTCCAGAATTCTTGCCAGGAAAATCCCATGGACAGAGTAGCCTGGTGGGCTACAGTCCATAGGGTCACAAAGAGTCAGACACAACTGAGCGACTGAATACACGCATGCAGTAGACAGAGGATGCTCTCAGCTCCTAGAGACTCCCCCACAGATCCCTGCCATGTGATCCTCTCACAGCCCTTTCACAACACGGTACCTTACTTTTTAAAGCAAGCAGAAGAATCTCTGACTTTAGTCTACGACAGAGTCTCATACAATGTAATATAACACAGAAGTGACTATCTCATCATTCTTGTCATACTCTACCAAATAGAAACAAGTCACAAGTTCCATACATACCCAAAGGAAGGGTAAAACTCACTACAGCTCAACTTAGAATTCTATCTACTCAATATGGTTAGTCAACATGCAGTGGGCTTATTGTTATTTTTAAATTATTTAATAAAGGTATATTCTCAGAGAAGGCAATGGCACCCCACTCCAGTACTCGCCTGGAAAATCCCATGACTGAGGAGCCTGGTGGGCTGCAGTACACGGGGTTACTAGGAGTCAGACATGACTGAGCAACTTCACTTTCACTTTTCGCTTTCATGCACTGGAGAAGGAAACAGCAACCCACTCCAGTGTTCTTGCCTGGAGAATCCCAGGGACAGAGGAGCCTGGTGGGCTGTCGTATATGGGGTCACACAGAGTTGGACACGACTGAAGCGACTTAGCAGCAGCAGCAGCAGCAGCAGCAAAGGTTTATTCTAATTTTTTGTTTTTATTTCCAATATGATAAATATCAATAATATAATCCATATAAACAAGCTCTCTGAGGTCCTCGACCATGTTTAAGATTGTAACGAGATCTCAGTATCAAAATGTTTGAGAACCATTGCTTTAATCTAAGTTGCCTCTTGTATTTGCTGCCTCTATATTCAACACAAAGATAAGAAAACTTACTTTCCGCAAGAAGTGTTTTAATTTTAAAACAAATAGGCAGTACCTATGATTCCAATATAAAATGAAGTTTTTGAGTAAATTTTTGAGTAAATCATTGAGTAAATGATTCAAGATATTTAGCTTTCCATATCATTTAGCTTGAAAATTTGAACTATAATCATTTATTTTTACAAATGTTTAAATATTCCCCATTTAATCTCATACTTTCACATTTTGGGGAACTGTAGGAGCAACCTTCTTGAGTAGACAAAAATAGGTGGGTCCTATGTATAACTGGAACAGGGACCATTTATCTATAGTAAAATGCAGGATGGTAAACAATATGAGCACATATATTTCAATGTAAATGAGTATAAAAAAATTCAAAGGCCCCACCATGAGGCTGACTACTATTATTCATGTTATTTAGGACTGATGAATTTAGATGCCCATATCCTTGAACAAAAAAATATATCAAATAGGAAGATGTATCTTTATCTTCATTTAAAGCTTGGACTCCAAACCCCTATTTTTTAACTCTAGCGAGACTACTCTTGCTCCTGAAGCTTCAGTACTAGATAAGACAAAACTAGTGACTGGCTCCTTATTCTCACCCTTTTCTTCTCCTTTGAGATCTAGCAAAGGGTACTTCCCAGTTGTTTCATCTCAGGCCTGTCTTATCACATCAGCTATAAGAGAAGAAAATACTGAAAAAAAATTAAAGTAGGCACTTATTAATACCTCAAGGCACTTTCATTGATTACCACTTTACTCACTTTACTAAAAGATCTAAGAGACACTTTTACGTTTACCAGTCCTCACACTAGCCCACCTCAATATCGCAGTTCAATTTTGTAGCCCATATCTATCACATCCTTGACCAACATCAGAACAGCTTCACCTGTATGTATCAGGAGAGCCAAAGGGCAAGGAGGGATATGGTGAGATTCCCTAGAAGGAAATAAGTACATGACATTCATATTGCCTTAAAAGTCAGACTAGAAGCAATATACCCCACAGTTGACTGTGGAGACTACACATACACATCTACTGCCAATTCATCTGGAAAAATGTTATATGAACACTTATGCTAATAATAGTTAAAATTTTATTAAAATTTATTAAATTTTATACGCTTAATGCATGAGTAACCTAAGTATTCAACATACATATTATTGTTGGAATTTTAAAAAATATCTCAAAAATTGTCATTTTGGTTTTAACCAATTGTTTTCTCAGCAAGAGCCTAAAAAAAGTGCTGCTGGCTAACAAAACTACCACCAATAGCTAAGAAAGAACCCCCATCTTAATGCCTTCTTAGCTTTCCTCTCCTAATTTTACTACTAAAGCATTTTCCTTGATATTATAAAAACCAAAACAGAACTATATTTTACAAATGAGTAAAAGGCACTCAAACTTGTTAAAAAATAAATTTATCGACACTTTCAAGAAATAGTAAGTAATAAGTACAGAGTCTCAGTTAATTAAATGTCACTGATAAGGAGAATGGATATTCATTTATAATACTTGAAGTATAACTGAAGAGTAACTATTTCAAAAGTGACAAATATAGTCAAGTCATACTCTAAAGGAAGCGAATAACAACCTCCCTAGACTTCGAATAAGAAGAATGAAAAAAGTACACGGTAGACTAAAAAGCAAGACTTTTATAAGGCAAAGTAATTATGACTGAACGTCACTACACAGAAATGTAGTGACCAAATCTACCCAGAGACACAGAGGAATGAATGGTGACTGAAATTATCCCAAAGATACCAGCAGACATAAAAGTGAGTTGAAATTGGAATAAAATAAAATTCTAAGACATAGATCAGTACAGAGCATGGAAAAGGTTAAAGTGGAAAGAAGTATTGTATCAAAATGTTTTATTCTGTAGACAGAATTCTATCTTCTAAAAGCAAGACAGAATGATTTTCAAATGATTAGTGAGACATTCCCATAATGAATACAGCTGCTATGGCTTATAAAACTATATGGTAAAAATATCCATATGCTCAAGAATAAGAAACCTGAATAGTTCTATAGCTATTGAAGATACTGCTTTCATAGGTTAAAAATCTAGCCACACAAAAGCCCCTAGCCCCTGGCATCAAAGACAAATTCTCCCAAACATTTAGAGAAGAAATAATGAGAGTTCTACACAAACTCTACACAAAGTTCTTTCTAAACAAATTTGCAGAAGATTAAAGACAGAAAAGCACATTGTAACTCATCTTCTGAGGCCAACATTCCCCTGATTTTAAATCAATGATGTTTTAGGAAAGAACACTAAATACCAATATCCTTCATAAATAAAAAATTACCTAATAAAATATAAGTCACGTTCAGCAATAAATAAATAGAGTAACACCATCGTGAGGAAAAGCAGTTATCCCCAGGAATGCAAGTTTGGTACATTTGAAAACAATCAGTGTCATTTCTTCTACAAACAAACCAAAAGAGAAAAATCATATTATCATCTCAATAGAGGCAGAAAAAAAGTAACTGACAAAATTCCACAGCTATTCATAATAAAAAAGAAAATTCTCAGCAAACTAATAGTAGAATAGGATTTTCTCAATTTCATAAAGGACGTCTATGGAAAAACCTACAATTAACATCACTTGATTGTGAAAGACTCAAAGGATTCACCCTAAGACTGGAAATGAGACAAAGCTGTTACTCTGACCACATCTATTTAACACTGTCGTGGAGGCACTAGCCACACAGTACAAAAGATGGAAATAAATAGCCTACAAGTTGAACAGTAAGAAATAAAGATGTCTTTTTGACAGATGACATAATCATCTTTTTTTTTTTAAAAAGTCAAAGAATGTTTATAAGAGTGTGGTACTATCACAAGGCTGACAATTAGACCAATAGAAAAGGGAACTCAAAACTGGCCAAACTGCAGTTAGACACACGCTAAAACAGAAGTGCCCAAAACCAGCGGTGTGCAAACGAACTGCTCAGCAGCAGCTGCTGGCAACACTGACTCACTACACGGGAAAAATAAACTTGAATTCGCACTTTACCATATCCGCAAGTGAACTCCAGGTTCATTAAAGACATGTATGAAAAAGGGAGAACTACAAGCCAACAGCACAAACTGTACAAGTCTATTTTTAGGCTCTTGAGTGTGGTCTGACTTACTAATTATGACTAAAAGCCTCAAACTGTAAAGTAAAAGAGCAATACATTTTACTACATCAAAGTAAGAATGTCTCTTCTACAAAGAGACTGTAGACAAAAATGGTAGGGAGCTATCTTTTTTTTTTTTCAAATAGGCAAATGAAATAAATTTTAAAAAAAAACAATTCAAAGTAATATCAATCCAATAGCTAGCAAGTGAAGAAATGAAGAAATGCTTCACTCTATGAAACTAGTAAATGCAAATAAAAATCAAAGTATCCTTTAATATCCACCAAACTGGCAAAAAGCCAAAGTCTGAATAATATTAAATATTAGTAATGACAGGGGAATAACAAACTTTCAGGCACTGCAGGTGAAAGTATGGACAGAGCCATTACTGAGAACAGAAACAGTGAGATAAAGTTACATACTGTGCATGCGTGCTAAGCTGCTCAGTCATGTTCAACTCTGTGTGACCCTACAGACTGTAGCCTGCTAGGCTCCTAGTCCATGGGATTCTCCAGGCAAAAATACTGGAGTGGGGTTGCCATGCCCTCCTCCAGGGGATCTTCCTGACCCAGGGATCAAATCTGGGTCTCCAGCATCTCCTACCTTGGCAGGCAGGTTCTTTACCCCTAGGCGCCACCTGGAAAGCCCCTACACATACCCTATGTCACGTTAACTCCACATTTAGTTATACAGACTACAGAGAAAGTCTTGCATAGGTCTACAAGGAGACATGTTACAAGGATTTTCATTGGTTCACTGTTTGTATTAATAAGGAGTTTTCACATAGCCTAGATTGCCCATCACTACCATAATTTCACAAATATAGCTGTTGCCGCCCTAACAAGCTACTAAAATTTAGCAGTTTCAAACATTAGTTTATCATCTTACAGTTCTGTAGATCAGAAGTCTCCTAGAGGCCTCAATGGATTAAACTTCAAGGTGCTAGCTGAGTTCCTTTTTGGAGGCCCTAGAAAAAAATCTATTTTTCGCTCAACAATGTTGTTGGCAGATTTCAGTTCCTTGGGTTGTAGAAATAAGGTCACCTTTTCTTGGTGGCTGTAAACTGAAGGTGGTTCCCACCTTCTAGAGGTGGCTGAATTAACTCATGGTCCTTCTGTTCCATCTCCAAACTCAACAATGGCCAGTCAAATTTGTCTTCTGCTTTGAATCTCTCCCTACTTCCATCATTTCTCTTTGACCTGGTAAGGAGAGGTTCTCCAGTTCTAGGGACTCACATGATTAGTCTGGACCCACCTAGATAATCCGGGATAACCTCCTCATTTTAAAGTCTATAACCTTAATCGTATCTGCAAAGTCCCTTTTGCCATGTAGACTGACATATTCACAGGTTCCCAGGGATCAGAAGGTGAATGTATTTGGAGGTCACCATTCTGTCTACCACAGAGTATGGTGCAGCATTCCTACATGAATCAATCTTTTAAAATGCAAGATCTGAAGCACCATTTCATTTATGAAATTTAAAACACATACATACACAATGCAACAATTTTTTTATTACTCAAAGATACATATTTAGGTAGAAACACACAACAGAAGCCTTACACAGATGACTGAAGTGCCATAAACTGATAAAAATGATTAACAAAACTCACTACAAATAAAACAAAGAGTGGCAGAAGAGACACTGATGACCTAGGAATACATACATTATGCAAAATTGTTTTCCCACTATTTTTACATCACGCTGTTATCTTCTGTCTTTAAAATTCCTTCATTAAAATTCTGTTGAAGCTCTAACAAATCTACAAAACCTCCCCTAAGCTGCCATATTTGGTTCCATCATTTAGATTTATTCACTTAATTCTCTACTTCCCTATATTTCTAAGTAATATTTTGTTTTTACCAGTTTCAAATAGTTATGTTTATATGACTACATCATGAATTCTAAAGTACTTATTAGATAAATTCTTGTGGCACAGTGCATCTGCTACCATCTTTGTATTTTTCCATATAAACTAGTGCTATGAATAAAGTATATACTCAATAAATACTGTAGGCTAAGCTCTCAAAGCAGTATTTGCTACAATATAGTTCCACAGGGAACTTTCCATAAGTCTAAGTACTACACAGCGTTTTCAATAGTTATCATAGAAATCCTCCAAGAATAGGAGATCGTGTAATCTATCCTCCACACAAGGATACTTTTGAGAGTGAAATGGATATTCTTAATAATTATGCTGGAATAAAAGGTATAAGCCAGGATAGGCCCTGATAAACTGGGACATAGGTCACCCTACTCAAAAATACATCAAAGAACATGGAAAACAGCAATATATTAAATCAAATTCTCTAAAGTGAAGCTAAAATGTGACAGGTCAAAGCAAACAGACATAGAACTTCTTTCAAAATACATTAAAGCACTTAAAATTCCCCATCACCATTGCAGGTATCTAGAAAACAATAAAATTCTGGAAATCAATATTACGTAACAAACCAAGAGTTAGTTCTCTTACACAAATTAACGTGCTTTTACAGAAACATTACCAAAAACAGGGGGATCTAAGAGGCAGAGGAAAATACAGTACTGGATTCTGTCAGTAAATTTAATTTTGTAAACACAGGATAACTGCAGCACATAAAAGTTATGGAAAAGACAACTATTTGCTTGTCTTTTTAGTGATTCAGTTTATTTCACTTCATTCCTATTCAACTAATATTCAATGAATGCCTATTATTTCTAGAACCTAAACTAGGCATGTATGGACACAAAGATATAAAGGAAAATATGCCCTCAAATCGCTCAAAGTTAGGTAAGAGGGAAGGAAACACTGATAAGCACACTGAAGATGAGACAGTGGCAAGAGCTCAAATATACAAATATGAAGAATAGATGTATATATGTGTACACATATGTGTCTATGTATACACACACGTATAAAGGTATCAAACGTACAACATATATATATGAAGGTACAAGAAAAAATATAATTCTTACTAGAAAAAAAAAAAAAATAAGAGAAGGCTTCATGTAGGTAGGGTCTCCCAGCTGGCTCAATGGTAAAGAACCCAGCAGGAAAACCGAGTTCGATCCCTGGGTGGGGAAGATGCCCTGCGGGAGGAAATGGCAACCCAATCCACTCTTCTTGCCTGGAAAATCCCATGTCCTGGGGAGCCTGGCAGGCTACAGTCCATGGGGTCGCAAAGAACTGGACATGACTAAGCAGCTGAGCACGCACGCATGCTCACGTAAGCAGAGACAGGGGTTGAACTTTGAAGAAAAAGTAACATTTAAGCAGACACACGAAGACACACCCTTACTTAAGCATTTTGAAAGTGAAAGACGCTCAGCCGTGTCTACCTCTTTGTGACCCCATGGATTATGCAGTCCATGGGATTCCCTAGGCCAGGATACTGGAGTGGGATCTCCTCGACCCAGGAATCAAACCGGGGTTTCCTGCATTGCAAGCGGATTCTTTCCCACTGAGCTATCTTGGCCTTCGCTATTTTTCTGCCTGGAGTCTTCTTCCCCCAGATATCCATATGACTTAAATTAGTCATCTCCCTCAAGTCTTAACTCAGTATAGGGCATTCCCTCACTTCTAATTAAAAATTGTTAACCTTCTCCTCCCCTACACGTTCCCCTCCACTCCCCCCCCCCCCCCCAAAAAATCCCCTTCCTTCCTCCCCAGTATTAATTTTCTCCAGGCCTGGGAGGTGCCAGCTACAGGTTGTGCCACTCACAAATAAGTGAATGGCGCCCTCTAGTGTTCCTCTCCGCACAGCCCATGAAGTCGAATGAACAGGCCTCAAGCTATATTGCTATCCAATGCGTTGATATTAGTTATTTCTTATTCCTTTGCCTTCCCCAGCTGACAAGCAATCTCCATGACAGATTTTATTTTGTTCAATGCTATACCCTCAGCAACTAGAAATCTGTATCTCACATAATGAACATTCAATAAATATCTGTTGAATTACTGTAAACCCAATGGGAACAGAATTCTAGGTAAAGAGGAATAGCATGAGCAAATACTTAGAATTTTAATAATGAAGGATTTTTAAAAATTCATTAGTTATCTACTGCAGCTGTAGGTTGTGGGGGGAGAGAAAAAAGTGGTGAGAGATGAGGTTAAAAAAGACAGATCATAGTGAGCCTCAGAAAGTAGAAGGATACGGTTTTTAGTCAGAAAAAAAAAATCAATGTTTCAATTGAAATTTTACTTCTAATTTTGTAATCTTGAGAAATCATTGCGGTAAAAAAGGGGATCTCTTAAACCCCATCTTACAACATCATCACGGAAATTAGAATTCAACGCCTTAAATTTTTTCACACAGCACAGAACAGAGTAGGTACTCAGTAAATGCCGGATTCCTTTAGAAAACTAAGGATTGAAGCTCTAAGTACCAAATGGAAGGCATCAACAGTGAGCAAATGAATGACTTTATCACAGCTATTACTTCAAAAACAGAATTCTGAAAACAAAGTAGAATATGTAAAAAAGCAAATAAACTGAGAAGCAGGAAGTCAGAAATAAAGCGAGACACAGGTAATACCTAAACAGAGTAGTAACAAAGGTGGAATTGACCAAAACCTTTATAAATATTCATTGAATATGAAAATCAATAGGGAGGGGATTAGGAAGTAATATCTAAGTATCTTAACTCGGTCAGAGGATGCCTGGTGGTAAAACCAGCAGGATAAAGGAATGACAAAGAAGCTGCTCCTTTGGGAGGGAATAGACACAGATTGAAAACACTGATTATGAAAGTATTTGTGGAACAAAAGGTAAGACTGTCCAATCTGCAGTTGAAAATACGAGTCTGGTAGATGAAGACCTCAGAACAGAAGGTAAACATTTTGGAAATAAACATCATATTTGAATATGAAAGGCAATGATACGCAAGAAGTCCTATATCTCACAATCTCAAATGCCAATTTAATCTTCACATTGGTCTATCAAAAGTTCAAAGTGTCCAAATTGAAAGTTACTCAGTCCTATGCAACTCTTTGCGACCACGTGGACTGTAGCCCCCAGGCTCCTCTGTCCATGGGGATTTTCCAGGTAAGGATACTGGAGTGGGTTGCCATGCCCTCCTCCAGAATCATCCCAACCCAGGGATCGAACCCAGGTCTCCCGCATTACAGACGGATTCTTTACCAACAAAGCCACCAGGGAAGCCAGGAATTTCTCTATAACCAGCTATTTACCTAGTTCAGGTGGAGTGATCACAGAATTAGATGTGCTTTTGAGAAGTACCTGCGCCATCTGGTGGCAAAAATAATAAAAACAGATTAATTTGTAATCATTCAAATTACTTGTCATGTGGTTTATCAATAGCATTTCCAGCAACAGCATTTCCAGGGAAAGGATCCTTCATTATTCATTATTCATTTCTATCATAACTACTATTTCTCTCCTCCTTTATGTTGGTGCAAAGAAAAACTGTCATGCTACAGGGAATGTTTTAGTATGGCCACTAATGCATCCAAATTATGTAACTGGAAGAAGTATTATTGGCAAAAACATAACCGTCCAGTTCTCCAGGACTTCAGTTCAGTCAGTTCAGTCGCTCAGTCGTGTCCGACTCTGCGACCCCATGAATCGCAGCACGCCAGGCCTCCCTGTCCATCACCAACTCCCAGAGTTCACTCAGACTCACATCCATCGAGTCAGTGATGCCATCCAGCCATCTCATCCTCTGTCGTCCCCTTCTCCTCCTGCCCCCAATCCCTTCCAGCATCAGTCTTTTCCAATGAGTCAACTCTTCACCACTTCATAATTCAGTCACTCCATAGTCTAAATACTCCATAAGACAGTTAAGTAACTATGAAATTAATAGTATTACTAAAGCTCATGTTGCTTTCAACAACTAATAGTGTGGATTGTTTAAGGAATAAAATGGCTTTTTAAAACTAGATATGTGCTTTGAACAGACTTATCAATAGAACAGTACAGAATATCTACACTCTAAGATATAATTAAATATATGATAAAATGGCATCTCAAATCAGTGGAAAGGACAAATTGTTTAAAATAAATATAGAAGTCAAAGGAGTCATCATGTGAAAAAAAGTCGGGCTGGATCTGCATCTCACATCATACTTTAATAAATTTCAGACAGGTCGCTGTTTCACAGTGTAAAAATAAAATCATAATAGTTTTAGAGAAAATCATACTGATTATTTTTAACCTTAGTGAGGAGAGGACCACAACAAAGGATTAGACACTTCTCCATTAAAAATATATAAATAGCCAATAAGCACAAGGAAAGATGATCAACATCATAAATCGGGAAATGCAAATCAAAACCACAATGAGACAACACTTCACACTCACTAGGATGACTATAATCAAAAAGACAAACACAAGAATTGAAACATATGCCCACACAAAAACTTGCATTACAGTATTTTTCATAATAGACAAAAAAGTAAAAATAATTCAAACGTCCATCAACTGATGAAGGGAAAAGCAAAGTATGGCATATCCACACTCAGTCATAAAATGAACAAACTACTAATGCACGCTACAACATGCATCTTGAAAACATTATGCTAAGTAAAAGAAGCCACACATGAAAGGCCACATATTGATTCTTTTTTATGAAATGTCCTGAACAGGCAAAACCATAGAGATCTAAAGTAGATCAGTGGTGTCAGGGAGCTGATGGCAGGGGAGAATGGGGTTGACTGTTCATGGGTTCAGAGTTTCTTTTGAGGATGATGGAAATGTTCTGGAATTAGACGGCATTAAATGTTGCACAAATTCATTTATATGTTAAAGACCACTGAGTTTTATACTTTGAAGGGGTGAATTTTTTACAAGTGAATTACATCTCCGTTTGTTTAAATATAGAGACTCATATAAGAAAAATACTCTAATTCAGTATAAGATGCATTTATGTTTATACACTGGAAAAAGAGAAACAGGCATAATCATAAGATAACAAATTGGGAGAAAATACTAGCAATCTAAGGGGAGCAGATTTCTAAAATAACCCCTGAGATTCCCACGACCCAGTGTACCTACCTTGTTATCCCCTGCCCTTGAGAGCAGAGAGAACCTGTGAATATGATGGGGTTTTACTCCAGTGATCAGGCTATACCATATGACAAAAGGAAGGTGATTCTTTGTATATGAAGTACCTACTCAGCCTATTCTAAGTTAATCAAAAGGGAAATTATGGAAGCTGGGCCTGACCAAATAGATTAAAAGAGAGTTTATAGAGGTCAGAGAGAGAAGTCAGAGAGATTCAGAGCAGCATAGGCTTTCTGTTCGTATAAAGAAAAACTGTCTTGCTACAGGGAAGGACAAATGGCAGGGAATAGTCAAAGCGTTAGTCACTCAGTCATGTCAGCCTCCTTGAAAATCCATGGACTACAGCCCGCCAGGCTCCTCTGTCCATGAGATTCTTCAGGCCAGAATACTGGAGTAGGTAGCCATTCCCGTCTCCAGGGGCTCTTCCCAATCCAGGGATCGAACCTGAGTCTCCCACATTGTGGGCAGATTCTTAACCATCTGAGCCATCAAGGGAAACAACAGGTAGCCTTTAGGAGTTGAGGGCCTCAGTCTAACAGCTAACTGCAAGCACCGAATTCTGTCAACAGTTAGCGAGACTGGAAAAGGCCCCTGAGCATCAGATGAGACTACAGCCCCAGTCAGCACTTCACTTCCAGCCTAGGGAGACTCTCAGCCAAAGATCCAGAATAATCTATACCCTGATCAAGTTGAGCATTTCTGCATATTATAAGGCACTTTTATTATAAGGCACTATCATTTTTCATAAGTCAGACTGGTAAAGGTCAAAAGTTTTATAACATTGTACTGGCTAAAGAATTAGAAAATAAAATCCCTAATAATTGTGGACCAAAGCATAAGTTGGTACATTCTCTATAGTAAACAATTTGCCAATGCCAATAAAAAAAAATTGAAACTACACGTATTTTTTGACCAAGTTATTCCACTTGGGAATTTACCTTACAGATTTACTCGTATACAAGATTTTATATATACACATATATGTGTATCCATATATTTATAAGATTATTTATCACAACAGTGTTTGTATAAAAAAATTTTGGCAATAACCTAAGTTTCCATCATTAGGAAATAAATAATGTGGACACATCCATTAAAAATAATGGTGAAATGGGAATTCCCTGGCAGTCCAGTGGTTAGGACTCCATGCTTCCAATGCTGGGGTCCAGGTTCAGTCCCTGACCCTGCAAGCCATGTGGCAGAGCCAAAAAAATAATAATGAAGCACCGTCATTTATGTATTGGTAAACATGTTATTAAATGAAAAGAGAGAAATAGAATACTATATATATGCCATCATTTTAAAGGAAAAAACATATATTGTTGCCGTTGTTTAGTGGATCCAACTCTTTTGTGACCCTGTGGACTATAGCCAACCAGGTTACTCTGTCCATGGGATTTCCCAGGCAAGAATACTGCAGTGGGTCACAATTTCCTTCTCCAGGAGATCTTCCTAAATCAGGGATTGAAGCCGTATCTCCTGCATTGGTAGGCGAATTCTTTACCACTGAGCCACCAGGGAATCCCATAAATATATATATACATATATATAATATATACACATATATTTTATATGTAAAATAATGTATGTATGTATTTATATATGAAGAACATATTCTTGTATTTGCAGAGAATAAGTATAGAAATGCATACAAAAATAGCACCAGTGTTTGTAGAAGAAAAAGAAACTGAGTGGCTAGGATATGGAGTAGGTACACAGAACTGGGACATAATACACAGAAGAAATACACTTTGAAGCGTAAGACAATCTTTTCCTATGACCACAGAAGTTTTAAGATTTACTCAAAAATCAAGAGTCCAAAACAAGATTCAAATAAAAAATGTGGCTGATTATAAACTGTATTTTAATTAGTGAATAAACTATATTTTAATTAGCATAAATATTTTTCAAATAGCTATCAAAGCTATCTCTATAGAATAATTCGATGAATCTAGAATAATACTAGGTCATTTAGGAGGAAATAACTTCTAACACTTGCTGATAAATTAAAAATAAATTTAATCTAATTTCACTAACAAGTATATGCTATGAATGAGTTCAGAAGTTGCTCTTGATTTCGCACCCAGTTTAAGAGACCTGAAACATAAAATGTTATTTATATCCTTTTAGACTGGGTAATTGGAGAAGGAAATGGCAACCCACTCCAGTGTTCTTGCCTGGAGAATCCCAGGGACGGGGGAGCCTGGTGGGCTGCCGTCTCTGGGGTTGCACAGAGTCAGACACGACTGAAGCGACTTAGCAGCAGTAGCAGACTGGGTAATATTTTTATGGGCCACTGGCAAGATCAATTTTGATATTGAGTGTCAGAACAAAATGCATGCAGCCCCTCCTAAAATACTCTTATATATGTACCATTATATAGTTAAATGTTGAGGCATTTTAATAGGTTTCAAATGGCAAGAATTTATACTTCATGCTCTATCTCAACCCTAAGTAGCATAAATCCCAGTTCAACTATGTGTTATCTTAGACTTTGTAACTGCATTTTCATAGCAAAGTTTTGTTTCCTAACTACTCAATCTCTACATCACTTTTCTTTAAGTTAACTTACCCTATAAATCCCCAAGCATTATGTAAAATGACGATACTATATTGGTTTTCAATATGAAGGCTACTACAATATTCCTTTCATTCATTTGTTCAGCTAATTTCTATTGATGGTCGTCTTTCCTACTACACAGAACAGCTGAATAGTAAAAACCATTTTGGACAGACACAAGAAAGAATGGTTAGGATGAGAAAGAGAGAAAAGACAGTGAGATAAGAGTTTGCAGAATCTGAATCCATAACTCCAATTGTTCATAAAGTTTATCCTCATTCTTTTCCTGGGGTTCTGTCAGACATCCCCATGTCCTTATAGATCAGCCTTCTTTTTCCTTAAGCTATTTTATTATTCCATTCATTCAGGTTTTCAGTAACTGTTCGCTGAGCACAATGGTATTCATTGTTCAGTCGCTAAGTCATGTACGACTCTCTGCAACCCCACTGACTGTAGCTCACCAGGCTTCTCTGTTCGTGGGGATTTCCAGCCAAGTATACTGGAGTGAGTTACCATTTCCTTCTCCAATGGATCTTCCCATCTCAGGGATCAAACTCCCATCTTGGGCAAGACAGGTGGATTCTTTACCACTGAGCCACCAGACAAGTCCTTCACTAAGCACACTGTACCAATTACTGTGTAAGGCGCTAGGGTTACAGTGATGAAGAAGACACGTGACTCTCACATCATGAAATCGGTTTAATTTGTTCATTTCCTCCCTTACTTTTTGTAGAGAAAATTTTCAGTGTCTTAGAAGGAAATGGCAACCCACTCCAGTATTCTTGCCTGGAGAATCCCATGGACGGAGGAGCCTGGTGGGCTACAGTCCACGGGGTCGCAAAGAGTCGGACACAACTGAGTGACTTCACTTTCACTTTATAGTTGATAACCACAACTTTCAAAATTCTTTTTTAAAAGGTTAACACTTACCAGTGCAATGGCGTTCTTTTGTTAATGAAGCCAGTAATTTACTTTTTGAGCACAAAGAAACTTGGAATTCAAAATAAGTAAAATTAATTTTAAAGCACAGTCATTTCATGTAAAAGAAATGTTTTTCAGAATGACATGTAAACTATAACTTCTATATACGTATTATTCTGTGATTTTTGGTTCTTCTTAAAATAACTATACTAACTTTTGAAATAGATGTTGCTTTTTCACCAGATATTTTGTTTTCTGCAGTGATATATTCTGGCGACTATGAGCCCCCTAGTGGATGGCAAGTGAAACAAAAATTTTGTGCAGGTTATATGCAGTCAGTTAAAACACATTTTCAATTTTCAGCACCTTGCTGATGAAATACTCATTGCAAAAGTTTTTTTTAATTACCAAATAATAAAATATATAAACATTTCCATATTTAAAGTCTACAATAAATGACAATACCACTGTATAAAAAACATCCAGACTATAATCTAAATTTTCCAAAGACTACACAAACTTTGATTTCTGCATCTCAAATGCCAAAGAATGAGCCATGACAAAGTTGGTTTATAACCACAGGGTAAGTGGGACAGTGATATCAAATACTTCTCCTACCACCACCTTTCAACCACACTTCATTTTGTCCACCAGCGCTTTACATCCTGTCCTTAAAAGAGGAATGTTAACTATCTTACGTCTGAAAAGTTGGGGAAAAGACAGACTGTTGCTGGCTGTATTTCAGATCAGAACTTTGTTAACTGCACATGTGTTCCACACAGAATTAAATCATGTCAGAAGCTAAAAGTATAAAGTGGAGACCTATCAAACTCAAGCCAGTTTATAAGGCAACTCAATGAAATATTTCATATAAAAAAATTCCAGGACAAAAGCCAACCTATGCAGGCTGCCAGGAGAACAGGTGCAAACTGGACTGTCCTGGGCAAACTGGCATATATTGCAATTCTATTTATAGGTCTCTTAAATGAAGGAAACTTGACAATGGTTCAAGTTTAACCCAGCTGAAAACAGAAAGCATTTACTCTCACCTGCAGAGTAAACGGAGTATAGGAAGTATACTCTCACCAGCAAAATATTAGAGATCCAATCACTCCAAATCCTCACAGATGTTAAATGATATCACAGTTTTCATTTTTAAAATTGCAGCTTTCCAAGTGAGTGCATCAAAAGTGTCTCATTGTCGCCTTGCTTTGCATCTTTCAAATGAATAAAGACATAGGACATTCTCCTCGTAGTTTCATCAGGTTAGCAGCCATTTGTGTATTTCTGCTGTGAAGAGAATACTTTTTGCACTTTTAGGGTTTTTGTTTTGTTTTTAATTAGGCTGTGCCTGGCCTCTTAGCTGTAGCATGTGAACTCTTAATTGCAGCATGTGGGATCTAGTTCCCCAACCTGGGATTGAACCCAGATCACCTGAATTGGAAGATTGGAGTCTTAGCCTCTGGACTAGCAAGGAAGTCCCTTATTTATATTATTTAAAGGTAAGTGTTCTTTATATTTCTTTTTAAGCTATATGTATTGCAAATATTTTCTCTGTAAACTTCTTAAAGTTTAATTTGGTGATACATTTTCTTAGTACCTTTTGATGAACAAAGTTTTTATTTTGATGATGTCTAGTTTGTCATTTTTTTGCCTTTTATGATTATCACTTTCTATGTTTATCTACAGAATCTTTGCCTACATCATGAAGATAGCCTCCTCTGGTTCTTCCTAGAAGCTTTATAGTTTTATCCCAAAGCAAAGTCACAATGATTTTCTTTTACATTTTCTTCTATAAGTTTTATACTTCTAATTTTTATTATTACAGCTATGTTCCATTTTTGGCTATTTTCATGGTAAAAAAGCAAGCTTCAAATTTCATTTTTAAATGGATATTCACTGTTTCAGCACAATGAGACTTGTTTAAAGGCCAGAATGTGGTCTATCTTCTTACTATTCTTTGTACCACTAATAAGAATGAATATTCTATTGTTGTTTGGTGGATTGTTCTATAAATATCAGTTAGGTCAGGTTGGTTGATACTGTTTTTCAAGTCTACTATATCTTTGATGATTTTCTGCCTACCGGTTCTATCAGTTACTGAGAGAAGGGTATTTATAACTCCAACCACTCCAATCACAACTGTCAGTCAGTCAGTTCAGTCGCTCAGTCATGTCCGACTCTTTGCGACCCCATGAATCGCAGCACGCCAGGCCTCCCTGTCCATCACCAGCTCCCGAAGTTCACCCAGACTCATGTGCATCAAGTTGGAGATGCCATTCAGCCATCTCATCCTCTGTCGTCCCCTTCTCCTCCTGCCCCCAATCCCTCCCAGCATCAGAGTCTTTTCCAGTGAGTCAACTCTTCACATCAGATGGCCAAAGTATTAGTTTCAGCTTCAGCATCAGTCCTTCCAATGAACACCCAGGACTGATCTCCTTTAGGATGGACTGGTCCTTGTAGTCCAAGGGACTCTCAAGAGTCTTCTCCAACACCACAGTGCAAAAGCATCAATTCTTCAGCCCTCAGCCTTCTTCACAGTCCAACTCTCACATCCATACATGACCACTGGAAAAACCATAGCCTTGACTAGAAGGACCTTTGTTGGCAAAGTAATGTATCTGCTTTTTAATATGCTATCTAGGTTGGTTGTAACTTTCTTTTCAAGGAGTAAGCATCTTTTAATTTCATGGCTGCAGTCACCATCTGCAGTGATTTTGGAGCCTCCAAATATAAGTCTGACACTATTTCCACTGTTTCCCCATCTATTTCCCAAGAAGTGATGGGACCAGATGCCATGATCTTCGTTTTCTGAATGTTGAGCTTTAAGCCAGCTTTTTCACTCTCCTCTTTCACTTTCATCAAGAGGCTTTTTAGTTCCTCTCCACTTTCTGCCATAAGGGTGGTGTCATCTGCATATCTGAGGTTATTGATATTTCTCCTGGCAATCTTGATTCCAGCTTGTGCTTCTTTCAGCCCAGCATTTCTCATGATCTACTCTGCATAGACGTTAAATAAGCAGGGTGACAATATACAGCCTTGACGTACTCCTTTTCCTATTTGGAACCAGTCTGTTGTTCCATGTCCAGTTCTAACGGTTGCTTCCTGACCTGCATACAGATTTCTCAAGAGGCAGGTCAGGTGGTCTGTTATTCCCATCTCTTAAAGAATTTTCCACAGTTTCTTGTGATCCACACAGTCAAAGGCTTTGGCATAGTCAATAAAGCAGAAATAGATGATTTTCTGGAACTCTCTTGCTTTTTCTATGATCCAGAGGATGTTGGCAATTTGATCTCTGTTTCCTCTGCCTTTTCTAAAACCAGCTTGAACATCTGGAAGTTCACGGTTCACGTATTGCTGAAGCCTGGCTTGGAGGCTTCACAACTGTGGATTTGTTGATTTCTCCCTGCAGTTTTATCAGTTTTTCCTCCATGTATTTTTAAGTTCTGTTAATATAGACATTGACATTTAAGACTTTTACGTCCTCTTGAGTAACTAACTTCTTCAGTATTATGAAATAACTTAGAGTTAAGTTCTAGAGCCAACTTGGTGTTCATCATTCAGTAAATACTGAAGGTCTATGTGTAAAGCACGGTACTGAGATCTTTGCTAAAATAAAAAGTCATAAAATAGGTCAAAACCACTACAGGATATAGTTAAAAATTAAACTAAAGCTCCTAAAAGCAAGAAAATATAACATAATTTTCCTTCAAGCATAGTTCTAGGTCCATAGATTTAAATTAATTAAACCAAAGTTTCTCCTTTTGAGGCTGCTGGTTTCTGGATGATATTAAAAGAACAAATTACTAATAATATTGTACTTTAAACTGGAGCTATATTCTTTATGAGAAAATCCATTTTACTGTCCAAGTCAAATATTGCTAGAAGACTCTTTCCAGTAAGGCAGGAGAGAGACATGGGGAGAGGGAAAGACAAGACAGTGAGAGAGGAGAGGGAGGTAAGGGGAGCAAGGAAACAGGCCTACCTGAAGTAATTTAAATAGAAACAGAAGAAAGTGAGCAAAGAACAGAGAAATTGCAACACTGCTAAGAGACCTAACCACTCTCTCTCTAGGACAGGAAAAGGCAAACTTTTTTTGTAAAGGGTCATAGATATTATCGGAAAAGGCAGTGGCACCCCACTCCAGTACTCTTGCCTAGAAAATCCCATGGGCAGAGGAGCCTGGTAGGCTGCAGTCCATGGGGTCACAAAGAGTCAGACATGACTGAGCAACTTCACTTTCATGCATTGGAGAAGGAAATGGCACCCCACTCCAGTGTTCTTGCCTGGAGAATCCCAGGGATGGGGGAGCCTGGGGGGCTGCCGTCTAGGGGGTTGCACAGTCAGACATGACTGAAGAGACTTAGCAGCAGCAGCAGCAGCATAGATATTATAGGCTATGAAGGCCATATAACTGGTTTCTTCTAACTGCTCAGCTCTGGAGTTTTAGCTGAAAGTAGCCACAGACAATAAGTAAACTAACAGATGTATCTGTGTTCCAACAAAACTATTTACAAGACATACGGCACAGATTGGATGCCAGCAACAGCATTTGCTGATCCCTTGCTCTAGGGAAAAAAATTCAAAAGGCCCACACATATATGCCTAATAAATTAATATAGAACCTGCATTAAAAAAATAAACACACTTTCCTGCTTATGATAAGGGGAATTATTCTTGAAGAGAAAGTATTTTCCAAGTAAAAGTTTATACAAATTATAACCAATTCCATTTTGTAGGTATAATTACCAAATCTGATATTAAACTCTTGACTTTTTCCTTAACTAAAAGTAATTCTTATTAACAAAGGGGCTATTGGTTTGACTTGTATGAGGTTCAGAACGGAAGGATATAATTACAGGATACATTGAGTCAGTAAAGTATGCATTTACTGGTTTCAGATGTCAAAGGCACTAGGCAAAAAAAGAATTAAAAAAAAGAACGACTACATCCTGCTTCCCCAACAGTTCAGTTTAGTCACTCAGTCGTGTCTGACTCTTTGCGACCCCATGAATTGTAGCACACCAGGCCTCCCTGTCCATCACCAACTCCTGGAGTTCACCCAAACTCATGTGCATCAAGTTGGTGATGCCATCCACCCGTCTCATCCTCTGTCGTCCCCTTCTCCTCCTGCCCCCAGTCCCTCCCAGCATCACGGTCTTTTCCAATGAGTCAACTCTTCGCATGAGGTGGCCAAAGTATTGGAGTTTCAGCTTCAGCATCAGTCCTTCCAATGAACATCCAAGACTGATCTCCTTTAGGATGGACTGGTTGGATCTCCTTGCAGTCCAAGGGACTCTCAAGAGTCTTCTCCAACACCACAGTTCAAAAGCATCAATTCTTTAGCACTCAGCTTTCTTCACAGTCCAACTCTCACATCCATACATGACCACAGGAAAAACCATAGCCTTGACTAGATGGACATTTGTTGGCAAAGTAATGTCTGCTTTTTAATATGCTATCTAGGTTGGTCATAACTTTCCTTCGAAGGAGGAAATTAAAATCAATCTTTTAATTTCATGGCTGCAGTCACCATCTGCAGTGATTTTGGAGCCCCCCAAAATAAAGTCTGACACTATTTCCACAGTTTCCCCCTCTATTTCCCATGAAGTGATGGGACCAGATGCCATGATCTTAATTTTCTGAATGTTGAGCTTTCAACATTCATAATTCTGAATTATGCTTCCCCATAATGTGTCAGAATTCTACTGTTCATTTGGGCTAGTACTTTGTAAGTGAAAGAAGCATCAAGGGATAATACTGAAAGAAATACATTTGTTTTTACCACCTTCTTCAAAGATTAGAGATATGCTTCTAATTTCCCTACAATGGTGAAGTAATTATTCATAAATTTGTTGGATTTATTTTTAACATCTATAACCTCTTAACTATATGCACTTCAAAACTTAATCATCTATTATGTGATCCAGGGTTCTAGTATTTCCTTTTTTCTTCCTAACTTTCTAGAGTCCAAGGGAAACTATCTCATTCAGCTATCTAGTTTTTGAAGGAATCTGCTTCCATTATCCATTTTATTGCCACTTATTCATTTAAAATCCTATCTCCATTGGTTATCATCTATTTTCTTCATTGAAGTTCATATACTGTGACCATTATACTTGCCATTTCACAATTTTTCCTGATTCATGAAGCCCCTGTGTAGCAGACACTGCTGCTGTCTCAGCTCACATTGCCTTATTCCTTCACTGTCCCCTACACAGTGATGCTTTCTTACTGTATTTGTAATATTCTGCCTGACTGTTTTCTCTGGCACAGGAATTTGCTTGAGCAGTGAGTTCCAGAGAGTTAATACCCACCAGAAATAGTCTTAATCCAACAGCAAAGGAAAGTTATGGATAAATATCCCCAACCTCCTTGCCCATTGCATGGGATAACTCTGAGGAAATGATACTTTGTCTCCCAAAAGTACCAGTAAGATTGAGACACAATTGCTAAGAGGTTAAGGTCTTGAATGCATCCAATATTGTGTTCCTTCCTTAACTGGATCATTTCCCACCTCCCTACAGGCAATGCCTTGGATTGCCTTACACATAAAACTACCTGCTCTTAAATTTTTGTGTCCTTAAGGTGGCCCTCAATCTAAGATGGTCCTCTAACCTTAAAATTCCTGAGTTCCTGAGATTTTGCACTGAGACGTGTTCACAGCATACCAGCCACGAAATCACCACTGTTTTGCCCAAGATAGGATTTACACTGTCTGTTTCACTTTTGCTAGTTTTCAAACAACAAGCACAGCCATCATTTCATTATCTTCCTAAGCTGTAGCAACACAACAGGGTGATGGCTTTAGGCATCTTCTAAAGTGACTCCCCCTGGAGAAGGAAACGGCAACCCATTCCAGTATTCCTGCCTAGGAAATCCCATGGACAGAGGAGCCTGGTGGGCTATAGTCCATGAGTTCACAAAGAGTTAGACATGGCTTAGCAACTGAACACCAACGACAAAGTGACTCATAGTTACCTTACCTGTTATAATTGAGTGCTCATGTAATAGAGGCAGGCATGCCTCAGCTAAGCTGGACACAGAAGGGGCATGGGTGATGGGGCTGAGGGCACGCCTCCAGGGGCATGTCTGCTAGCAGCAGGCAAGGCTCTGAGAGCCAGCAGAGGAGTCGAGACAGCCAGACTCCAAACAGCCATGAGCCTGGAGGGTCATGGACACCAGGGGACAGGGCTAGCTGGTAGCCAGCCTGGCTTGGGTTCTTCCGCCTCAGCTGAGCACCTTTCCCACCCCACAGACATGGAGGATCACAACCCTCCAGTTCTCAGCCAATGCTCCCCTCTTGGATTTCGAGTCTGAGCTTTTCCATTTCTGGCACCTGGTGGGGTGTCCAGCCAGAGAAGACTGACCGGGTAGCAGACAGAGGTTGGAGGGCATCACCATTCTACCTAGGGTCAGACCTCAGACCAGTGGCCAAAGTCCAGGCTCTGCAGAAAGACAGTTAAGAGCTGTCACTGTGAAAATGGGCGAGGGTCAGCTGTCCAATCCCTGGGTCAGGAAGATCCCCTGGAGACGGAAATGACAACCCACTCCAGTATCCTTGCCTGGAGAATCCCATGGATAGAGGAGCCTGGTGGGCTACAGTCCATTGGGTCGCACAGAGTCAGACACAACTGAAGTGACTAAGCGGCAGCAGGTGCCCTCAAGTTGGAGGGGGATCTACATCACAAAACGTAACTCAAATTCTGTTACTAAGAAACTCCTACTGAGCAGAATCTCATGTTAACTTTAAAGGAGAGATTTGTTCCTTGCCTTCAGATTGTAACCGGGGAAGTGCGTGCAGGCAGCCCTTAGCACGCCATTCGCACCTAGCCAGCATGTGGCCATCAGCACAAGCCCCTTAGAGCAGTGGCTAGAGGTCCCCTTCTGCCAACAGTCAGACTCCCAGCGGCCCTCCAGGCAGAAAGTGCAGTGAGAGGCGGGTTGTGCCCTTTGCCCCAGGTCCTCCTGAGCCTCCGGGCTCAGGGCCAGCAGGTGAGCTAGGATGGCCTGGGACAGGCTAAGGGCTGTGCCCTGCTAAGTTCCAGAGCCCCTGCCAAGGCCGCCCAGTGGCTGGGCCCAGGCCTTTACAAAATGGCAGGGGCAGTCTCCATGAGTCACAGTCCATGGAGGCCTCAGCACCTGTGTATGTGGATACTGTCATTAAGGTAGCAGCTTCAGTCTGTCCATTCAAGTTTCAAAAACTGGTACAGCTTGATCAGTTGTCTACCCCTAGGGGGTGGCCAGAGGTCGGGGTTAAGCTGTAAGAACACTGTACTCCATTACTTCAGGTCCACCTCTGTGGCTGGGGCTATTCTCAAAGAACGGCAATTGTTGTGAGCTGGGAATTAATCTGACTGGTATTTGCCACAAATGATTCTCTCCAGTTTAAATGAAAAGCCTGCAGTCCTGGGCATCGGGTTCCCTCAGTGATGATGGCCACGCAGGGTCTGGGGACCCAGGCCTGAGAACACTGCCAGCCTCGTCTGCCAGGCCCGGATCCCGGTAAGAGGACCCAGATTGGGTGCTGGATGTGAACACTCCTGGGCAAGGTGACCAGCCCCCTTCTCTTAGCCAGGGCCTGGATCTCAGAGAGAAGTTGAGTCTCAGGACCTTGCTTTTTCTTGTCAGAACAGAGAATATCATTTGTTTCAGTAAAGGTGTGCGGAAACATTCTTACCCAACCATGACATGACCTTAAGAACAAAGGATCTGATGCTAACTACACCCCTCCCTCACCTTTCCTATAAAGGGCTTTGCTGAAAGCTTTTGGGGTTCTGAGGATGTGAGCCACCCGTCTCCTCTCATGACATCGCAATATATCTTTCTCTGTTCCAGACTCCGAAGCTTTGGTACCATTTGGCCTCACTGTGTGTGGGGCACACAGACTTGCATTTTAGTAACACTCAGAACCAACCATCCTGTAAACACAACTTAGATTTGTGTTTCAACAAATGTATGACTTTATAGTTGATCACATGTAAATGCATCTGCCACTTCCAGATAACAAACATAGTGTGAACTAGATTTTTTTTTAATTGTCAGTTCAGAGGAATATGATATAGAAAAATAATCTTCCCAACAAAATTTTTCATTCTCCCCCTTCCAAAATTAGGAAATCTAAGAGCCAGAAACTAATTTTAAAAGTCTAACACTTTGAACATAGAGAAGCCCACTGAACTGAGCCACAGAGTTAATAACAGAGTTAGTCAATGGAAAAATCAAACTATGAAGTCCTTTCATCAGCTGGAAAACCACTTCATGCTTCAACTTGAGGTAGAACCTTTGGAAATGTGATTAATCTTCCCCATTCTCCCAATTCCTCTTCCAGTTGGTCCCATCAATCCAACTTCTCCAAAGTGTCTTAAAAACCATCTCCTTCATTCCCATTGCTCTTATGCCCATTTGTCTTTCCTGGGATCATAACCTCCTACCAAGGCTCCCTGTTTCATTTCATTTCTTTATTCTGTAACAATCTGACACTCCCTCATCAAATCTAAGACTGTTCAAACATATAAGAGCTCAAGTCCTAACATCACTTTCAGCATTTCTATAAAACATATGGACATTTACATTATATTTAGACAACTCATTTGTTGCCTAAACATGTCATGTATTTTTACTTCTGTTTGGAATGAAGTTTAAAAATAATATTTACCTAAAGATTAAGCAAAATGTTTACCTGTCTGAAGCTACGTCACTGGCAATTTGGTGCTTCACTCCTGACCCATTTTTAATAGAATCCTGTCTTGTGAGCCCATGAGATCGACTTTTCTCCACTGCAGGTACAGATAAGTCACCTGAGGGTCCTTGGAACTGGGCCTGCCCATGCAGTTTTGCTTTCTTCTCCTGAGGCGCCTCCTCATTCCGCAGTCCTCTGAGAACCTTTTGCTCAGGTTGCTGTGGTGTATTAGATCCACTATTATAAAACCATGCTCCCGATTTAGTGAGGATTTCTTGTTGTTTTCGGCACAAATTACATACCCACATAACCTGCACGTGAATATACAGGGAAAAGAAATTAGTGTTTCCAAAGTTAAAAGCAAGTAGAAAGAGAGACAACAACTCAAGCTAATAATATATATACATATATATGTGTATGTATGGTCATTCTTTCTAAAGTTAAAACATAATCCAGATTAACTACTATTGATAATTAAATCACGTATCTTTTAACTCTGTCAAAATAACTATAATGAAATAGACAATATTTACTGGCAGTAGAAATACCAGACTGGAAAGTATAATTACTAGTTGTTTCTTTGTAGTCTTTAATTGCTTTTTACTTAAATTAGAAACATAGTAAAATACACAGAAAATGGATTCTGAGGCTAGAAAAAAATGGATTTAATACCAACTCAAAGGAACCTGGACAACCATTTTTATTTTGTTCTCTCTTCAAATTGGATATACATTACTCTTCATGTTTCTCCAACTAAACTGAAAGTTCAACAAGGTACTGAACCTTCACGTCTATAAAACTTAGTTCCCTTAATGATAAAATAAGAAATAGGGATAGTAATATTCATTTTCCTATTATTGTTTTGAGGATTGAAATAATTTATACAGAATGTCTGGCACAATGGCACAACGCCTGGCTTATGTTGGACTTTCAGTAGGTTACCTGCTGATAATAGGTTAATCTTTTATCACCAAATATATTACAGCTTCTTGAGGGGCCTTTATTTTTTTTGAGTAGCTCTTAATGGCTAAAATAAAGCTAGGAATATTGTTGATTAATAGAAACCTAAACAATTTCATAATTTTACTAGAACACTTCACATAAAATGCACAATTTAACCATTTTTAAGTGCACAGTTCAGTAGCATTAGGTATATTCATATTGTTGTGAAACAGATCTCCGAAATTTGTGTGTCTTTAATATTCAAAGTCTATCTCCATTAAACAGCAAATTCCCTTTTCTCCCTCTCATCCCCTGGTAACCATCATCCTACTCTTGAGTTTTTAATAGATGCATTTTTCAAACTCCAGGAATCAAAGAATTTTACGACTAACATCTGTATGGGCAAATAAACTTTATCTTCTTCCCAAAAATGTTTTTCAATTAATCAAGAAAAAAATCGAGTGACTTTAATGTCATATTTATGTCAAATACTGAATCTTAAGGCTCTCCAATTGGCTAAACATTTCTCCTTAGTTTGAATCAATTATAATAATATAGATAATCACAGTAAAAGAAAAATTCAACATGCTATTTTCAACTGATACAAGGATGCTTTTGTAAAATGCAATTTAAAATTTTTGCTTCATTGCCCATTATTTCAGTTCACATTGTTTGTGTCTACATCAAACAACACCGTACTTGATCATTTTTATTTTGTTCTCTCTTCAAATTGGATATACATTTCTCTTCATGTTTCTCCAACTAAATTCAAAGCTCACTGGGGGCAACATCTATATCTTCTATTTGAATAATGCACATGCATGCATGCTCAGTTGCTCAGTTCAGCTCAGTCACTCAGTCAATTCTGACTCTTTGTGACCCCATGGACTGCAGCATGCCAGACCTCCCTGTCAGTGATTGAGTCGGTGATGCCATCCAACCATCTCATCCTCTGTCGTCCCTTCTCCTCCTGCCTTCAATCCCTCCCAGCATCAGGGTCTTTTCAAATGAGTCAGCTCTTCACATCAGGTGGCCAAAGAATTGGAGTTTTAGCTTCAACATCAGTCCTTCCAATGAATATTCAGGACTGATCTCCTTTAGGATGGACTGGTTGGATCTCCTTGCAGTCCAAGGGACTCTCAAGAGTCTTCTCCAACACCACAGTTCAAAAGCATCAATTCTTCGGTGCGCAGCTTTCTTTATAGTCCAACTCTCATATCCATACATGACCACTGGAAAAACCATAGCTTTGACTAGACCGACATTTGTTGACAAACTAAAGTCTGTACTCTTTAACATGCTGTCTAGGTTGGTCATAACTTTTCTCCCAATGAGTAAGCGTCTTTTAATTTCATGGCTGCAGCCACCACCTGCAGTGATTTTGGAGCCCAAGAAAATAAAGTGCCACTGTTTCCACTGTTTCCGTATCTATTTGCCATGAAGTGATGGGACTGGATGCTATGATCTTAGTTTTCTGAATGTTGAATTTTAAGCGAACTTTTTCACTCTCCTCTTTCACCTTCAAGAGGCTCTTTAGTTCCTCTTCACTTTCTGCCATAAGGGTGGTGTCATCTGCATATCTGAGGTTATTGTTATTTCTCCCGGCAATCTTGATTCCAGCTTGTGCTTCATCCAGCTCAGTGTTTCTCATGATGTACTCTGCATATAAGTTGAATAAGCACGGTGACAACATACAGCCTTGACGACTCCT
The DNA here is from genome assembly GCF_001704415.2 of Capra hircus. Taxonomy (NCBI): domain Eukaryota; kingdom Metazoa; phylum Chordata; class Mammalia; order Artiodactyla; family Bovidae; genus Capra; species Capra hircus. The sequence goes on along the minus strand of NC_030821.1, from coordinate 21,384,996 downwards.
CTCCCTATTTGGAACTAGACTGTTGTTCCATGTCCAATTCTAACTGTTGTTTCCTGACCTGCATACAGATTTCTCAAGAGGTCAGGTAGTCTGGTATTCCCATCTCTTTAAGAATTTTCCAGAGTTTGTTGTGGCCCACACAGTCAAAGGCCTTGGCATTGTCAATAAAGCAGATGTTTTTCCAGAACTCTCTTGATTTTTAGTTGATCCAGTGGATGTTGGCAATTTGATCTCTGGTTCCTCTGCCTTTTCTAAAACCAGCTTGAACATCTGGTAGTTCACAGTTCACATACTGTTGAAGTCTGGCTTGGAGAATTTTCAGCATTACTTTAGTAGCATGTCAGATGAGTGCAATTGTGCAGTAGTTTGAGCGTTCTTTGGCATTGCCTTTCTTTAGGATTGGAATGAAAACTGGCCTTTTCCAATCCTGTGGCCACTGCTGAGTTTTCCAAATTTGCTGGCATATTGAGTGCAGCATTTTCACAGCATCATCTCTGAGGATTTGAAATAGCTCCACTGGAATTCCATCACCTCCACTAGCTTTGTTTGTAGTGATGCTTCCTAAGGCCCACTTGACTTCACATTCCAGGATGTCTGGCTCTAGGTGAGTGATCACACCATCATGATTATCTGGGTCATGAGGATCTTTTTGCACAGTTCTTCTGTGTATTCTTGCCACCTCTTCTTAATATCCTCTGCTTCTGTTAGGTCCATGCCATTTCTGTCCTTTATTGTGCCCATCTTTGCTTGAGATGTTCCCTTGGTATCTCTAATTTTCTTGAAGAGATCTCTAGTTTTTCCCATTGTATTGTTTTCCTCTATTTCTTTACATTGATCCCTGAGGAAGGCTTTCTTATCTCTCCTTGCTATTCTTTGGAACTCTGCATTCAAATGTGTATATCTTTCCTTTTCTCCTTTGCCTTTCGCTTCTCTTCTATTAACAGCTATTTGTGAGGCCTCCTCAGACAACCATTTGCCTTTTTGCATTTCTTTTCCCTGGGGATGGTCTTGATCCCTGCCTCCTGTACAGGGTCACGAACCTCTGTCCATAGTTCCTCAGGCACTCTATCAGATCTAATCCCTTGAATCTATTTGCTCAGTCAGTTGCTCAGTCATATCCAATTCTTTCAACCCTATGGACTGTAGCCCACCAGGTTCCTCTGTCCATGAGATTCTCTAGGCAAAAATACTGGAGTGGGTTGCCATTTCCTACTCCAGGGGATCTTCCCAACCCAGGAATCAAACCCAGTCTCCTGTGTTCCTTGCACTGGCAGAAGGAGTACCACTTAGCCACCTGGGAAACCCTGTTTGCATAATAAGACTTTATACATTATAGAAAAGTAAGACCTTCTAAATGTTTGCTAACTTGAAATCATTTGAAATCTTTCTGGGGGATGTAATGTAATAAAATTTTTATGCTATTACTCTAAGATTCATGTTGCATCCTTTTCCAAAAGAATTAATCATCAATAACATTAATTTTTGTTACTATCTAATTTTTATAATAAGAAAGCATTTTTGATAGTAAAATATCAAAATCTCACTCAAATTTTAAAAAAATACATCACAGTTCAAATTTCTTTTGTTTTGAATACATATGAAACATTATACATCTAACTCATCAACAGTCTCAAAAATCAAATTTCAACCAAAATCTTCAGCCTTTAAATGCCATCTTGTGACAAATGTAGGTACTGCAGATCTCTTTTAAAAGTGAAAGCAACTAAATATAGAACAGGAAAATAATGTTAAAAATTAAATTTGAATGTCTGCTTTTTTAAAAAAAAAATTATGATTCATGTTAACAGTGATAATACATCCATATGATTTTATGATATGAAGTTATCTGGACTAAGTCACACTCAGAATATTGAAGAATAACATCCTTTTGCACCTGCTAATTGCTAATGAAACAGAAATGAGAGTTTGTGAGACAGACAACTATCCAATCATGATCATTTGCAGAAACAACTTACTGCTGCTTCATCATTTGTCACAAGGTAGGCAGGTTACTTAAGCTCTTCCAGAGAGCCTCAAGAGTGTCCCTAGACCAGCAGCCCGAGTATCACCTGGAAACTTTAGAAGTGCACCTTTCCAGGCTACACCCCAGACTTACTGAATCAGAAACTGGGAAAGAATGCAGAAATCTGCTATTTTCTTTTATTTATTTGCCAAATCCTACAGGTGATTCTGATGTTTGGTAAGGAGAGCCACCAGGGCAGCAATTCCCAATTCAGTGTGTTCAGTGAGTTACAAGTGTGTTCCTCACAGTGACTAGGCTAGGCTAGAGGAGGCCATAACCAGCCCTACCAATTTACATCAGTGTAAACTAGGTAAATGTATGATACAACCTAGATAGCATATTCAAAAGCAGAGACATTACTTTGCCAACAAAGGTCCGTCTAGCCAAGGCTATGGTTTTTCCAGTAGTCATGTATGGATGTGAGAGTTGGACTGTAAAGAAAGCTGAGAGCCGAAGAATTGGTGCTTTTGAACTGCAGTGTTGGAGAAGACTCTTGAGAGTCCCTTGGACTGCAAGGAGATCCAACCAGTCCATTCTGAAGGAGGTCAGCCCTGGGATTTCTTTGGAAGGAATGATGCTGAAGCTGAAACTCCAGTACTTTGGCCACCTCATGCGAAGAGTTGACTCATTGGAAAAGACTCTGATGCTGGGAGGGATTGGGGGCAGGAGGAGAAGGGGACGACAGAGGATGAGATGGCTGGATGGCATCACTGACTTGATGGACGTGAGTTGGAGTGCACTCCAGGAGTTGGTGATGGACAGGGAGGCCTGGCGTGCTGCGATTCATGGGGTTGCAAACAGTGGGACACGACTGAGCAACTGAACTGAACTGAACTGATGATACTATTTGTACAAATTTATAAATTTAAGTTAACTCATTGTATGAACAGTATCATTTCCAGGTAGTGCAAAATGAAAAAAAAAAAAAAAACCTAGAAACACTATGAGCTTAGTTTTCCTTATCTGTTAACACTCAGTAGATATCAATATATAAAATAAATGACTGCAAGGTGTGAAGGATGCTGTCTGATTCCTATTAAAGACACTATGTATTAATACTTTTCCCATACTCTCTGGGCTATCCACATTGTGCTGTGCTTAATCGCTTAGTCGTGTCCGACTCTTTGCAACTCCATAGACTATAGCCCACCAGGCTCCTCTGTCCACGGGATTCTCCAGGCAAGAATATTGGAGTGAGTTGCCATGCCCTCCCAAGGGAATCTTCCGAACCCAGGGATCAAACCCAGGTTTCCCCCCTTTGCAGGTGGATTCCCTACTGTTTGAGCCACCAGGGAATTCTGACTAGATCCTATGTTCCTTCCTAAACTGCTGGTCTCTAGTAATCCTCATATCCTAACACCCCATTACCCTTCTCTCACTATCTCCTCCTCCTTTTGGATTAAGAATCTATTAATCTTTAAGGATCAGAAAGCCTAAATCCACTCATTTAAATTAATACAGAAACTGACAATTTCATTTGAAGCCCTTTACATACACTGCAACTTATCAATTGCTGATACTGAACAATGTCTTACAAACACATAGATGTGCTGTGAAGTGAATTTTCACTAATTGGCTATGAAACAATTGATGTCTATAGAGCTGAATTCTGTGTCTGTGGAAAAAAATTAACTAATTTGGGATAAAATAGCAGGACTTTTGTTTAGCCAGTTAAGTTAACCAGCAAATGCACCTTATGATAAATGCTTTTAAAACGTCTTAGAAATATATATGCTCATAAATCACCAAGGTCAAAGCCTATTAGTTTGGCTGGTCATCATTTATCAAAAAAAAAAAAAAAAATCTAGGCCCTGAGAATACAAAGACACAGAGGATTCAAAATTATAAGGTATTATTACTTTCAGTTCTAAATATGCCACTATTTTCAAACTAATACAGCAATATACAAGATGAAATACTAGTGACCCAAATTTGTCCCTTATTACCATATGTTCCATTCCACAAACATCCTTGTTGGGGTTACAAAGGGGAAAAAACTAAGGAAAATAGAAATATCTCTTCAAAACCATAAAAATGGTAAATGTAATAGCTAAACTTCATAGTTACAAACAAAACTATGTTAACTGCATACAGTAACTTAAAGGAATGTAAACCTCTGAATACTCTGATTTTCATCTAAATAGGGATAATAAATAATAGAGTATTTCAGAGAAATGAAGGATTACTGCTTAGAGACTGGTGCTAATGAGGCCAAGGCAAAGTTGCTAAAACCAGCTAACTTCACACAGAATAAAAGAGTTTACTAAACTCCAGTCTAATCAGAGTAGGCTCCACCACTAATCTGTAATGCTTATCAATGTGTGTATTTGTCAGAAAAAAGGTGTTAAATTGATTGGTTCAACCCTATCACATGACTAGAAAACTGTGGAAGATGCTAGCTAGCTATTAAATTTATTTCCTTTGTCTCTTAGAAAATTACATTTCCTAATCTCCCTTGTAGAGATGGCCATTATTATGTTCTGGCCAATGGACTACAAGCGAAATGATGTGTACCATTTCATGACCATTCAAAACTCTCATATGCTATGATCAAGCGCTTCATTCAAGACCCTGGGGGATAAAGGATCCATTAAAAAAAAGAGAAGGAGCCTGGGAATCTGAATGACTATTTGGAAGGGAGTCTCTGATGATCAGCCACCGACAGCAGGGTGGACCTCACACTGTGAGAAATAAAATTCTATTATGTTGAGCTACAGAAACTTTCTAAGTTCATCATTTGCAGTTGACTAATTCAAAATCTTTCTAAAGCACATGTTCTACTGAATGCGTCACCAGCATACTCTTTATATGTGAAGAACAATGCATTACTAAAAAGACATAAAAATGTGCTTCAGTGTTGCTCTGGAGCCAGCTTTCTCTGAGTCTTAAGAACGGCTAGTGCACGTTTCTTCTCAACTCTGCATTCGATGAAGTAACCTGAGTTGCTTGAAGGCAGCCATTGGGGATGTTTTTATAGACTATGAAAGTTGCAAAATACCGCCAACCAGGACATTTTCTTACAGGGAGCCTGTGGTTAGCATTTATCAGTACATCACTGAATATAATGTACCTAATACAATCTCCTAAAAGATTATACATTTAGTATTAAAAGATACACTTGGATGAAGCTGTAATTTACCATAAAATTAATTCAGACCATAACATTCTAATTTATTTATAGATGTGCAAGTAACTATTAACATTAACTCATTCATTATTTATTCATTCACTCAGTATTCACTAAATGCCTAGTGTATGCCAGACACTATGCTAAGAGCTGGCAAATACAGGTCAGCAGACATAGATTTTGCTGCGGAGTTTAAAGTATAGTAAGGAAGACAAATAATTGCAAATGACTGCACAAATATTCTTTAAATTACGATTATGAGAAATGCTACAAAAGGAATACAGCCACACCATAAATTCCTGATGCTTCCTCTCCCCAGGCCCAGGCAGCATTTGGAGAAAAAAAAAGAACGCAGAGATCTGCAAGAGGCCTGGAAATCCAGAAAAGTCAATTACAGCACTACCCTACTGTTCCCATGATTAGATCCATGCTGTTTCCGTCCCTCAAAAGGTAGAGTTCAGTGGCGCTGCAGGCTACTAACCTACGTGCCCCTTCCCTAGCGCTGTCATGGTGCAACTGGCAGGGAAGTACCAGACCGTATTTTAAGAGGATTAAAGGTTTTTAAACATGTTCCTTAAGGAATTAAGAGATCAATGTAATTTCAATGTAATGGGTTTATAGATTACAAAACATGTATCAGAAAATTTCTTCCATCTGATACCCCAAGACAAGCAGCCAGACTTTGCCAAATTCTCCGTGAACCACAAGCGTGGCATCTCTAGCTAACATACAATCCTATTTGTCAGCTGATACAGGAGAATTCAGCCATGTGGTCATTAAGTCCCTCAGGAGACAGCAGCAGTACAGAAGAAATTTTTACTTGGAACATCTCCAAGTCTTAGTTGGCTATTGATAATGGCTTTGAAAAATTACTCCACAAAGAAACATAGTTTATTTCTCTAATTATTTATCTGATTTTCCTTAACAGCAAATTAGCCAGATTTCTTTTAAAACTACATACTAAATTTTAGCCTGATAAGTAGCTCCTTTGGCTAAATTCTCTATGCCTTACATTTCTACCCCTTCCCCTGCTGTTTTTTAAGAAAGTATCTGGGTGTCCCGTGGAGCTTCTGCTGCTAACATCCACAGCTCATCTAACTCATAGTCTGGTTCTTCTACTCTGTTCAGACAGGACCGTGCTCCATTGCTGACTTGATCTCACCTCAGCTCCCAAGGCTCTGTTGACTCCTTCTAGTCTCTGAACAACTCTCCATTCAGTCATGGCCCAAGGTAGCTGTACTGCAGTCTACTGCAAAGTGGCCACATCCCTCATCCCTCACCAGGGAGTGTCACAGCAGGGACATGCAGCTACTTCTGTGTCCTCCATGCCACCCTGGAACTGAAGATAGTTCTGGAAAGCTAATGCTGGAAGGACATCCAGAAAGATATCTCTTCCAAGAACCTTGAATATTAGCAAGGGTAAAAGTTGCCCTTTGACTTAACTAATAAGCATCCTCATCCTGAGTCAAAGACTAGAAAGAACAGACCAGAACACTGCTCTGATCGTTTGTGCCTTCCTACTGTCTTTCTTCTTCCTCACCATGTGCAGGGATAGAAGCGGCAGACTCTTCCCTGACTGTGTACCTTTTCTGTATACCTGACACTCTCCCCAAGAACCCTCAGGCTTGGACTTAGAACTGTGGCGTCCCCCTTTACCATTCCAAAGCTTCCCAAAAGAAGCCAGCTTACTGATAATCTAAACCAAGAGGCACTTCGAATATACTATACCTATTTCTCTGTGATCTGAATACTGTCAGTTATGGTCAAAGATTAATATTCACCAAAGTGCCAAGTATGAACCAGAACCACACCTAGAGAAAGAAGAACTGGGAACGCCTAGATTCTGATAAAATGGCTGGTTCCTCTACTCTGGGCAGGCTGGGAGGCTGCAGAGCACAACAAAAAAGGAATCTGCTGTTTTTAAAAGACAGGAGATGAAGAGAAAATGAAAGACAATTAAGTTGAAAATATACTCATTTATTGGATTGCCATGCAGCCAATATTACTAAACATTTTAGGTATCTGTACCTTTATCAAAACAAAACACACAATTGCTGAAAAAATACAATTTTAACTTATCCTTAAAATCTCAGTGAAATTATTATAGAGAACTAAAAACTATAGTGACCTCGACCACTCTGCCTAAACTTAAACCTTTAAGCCTCTTTCTACTTTCCTTAAACTCTTATTTTTATATATTACTTTGTTTCATGGCATGATATAAATCTTAACTTTTAACATTTTTCTGCTAAAATAGATATTGCTTGTGTAGAAAGATTTTTGTTTCTGCACCCAGAATTTTGGCTTATAAAAAGTAGAAATAAACTAAGTAAAATTAAAACAAAATGTAAACAAAATGTAAAGTAATTAAAATTACTTTCAGGGCTTTGTTTTGTTTTTTATGGAGCAGAGCTGAAGCCTTGGGGCCACTGTGCCCCCAGCCAAAAAGCAGGTACCAATGGCTGAGAACAGAGCTCTTTAGGATAAAAGAACTAAATATGCTCCTTGTAAAATGAAAACTTGGAGTCAAGATTCACTTCTTGATGCCCAGAGGATTCATTAATAAAAGAAGCTGGAAAACACTATAGAAAACTGCCTCAACCTACAGATTACACATAGCTGTGAGCTCAGATAAATGGGACACAGTCTTGTAACAAGACCCTGAACAAAGCCAACCATGACCTTGGTTTCTATATATGAATTTGCAGGATCATTAACTTAAAATACCACTAATACGTTAATTTGCAGTATTACTAAATATCAAGATGGAAACAAGATCCCAGCTCACTTCTGAAGACCTGGTTCTGCATTGGAGAGACCAGACACTGCATGAAGGCAATCATAAAACTGTTAATAAGGAAAACATAAGCTTAGGGGAAAGGCAAAAGGGAGGGAAAGAGGAGGAAAGAGAGAAAAGGAAAAAACTACAGTGAAAATTAAAAAAAAAAAAATCTCACCAAAAAAGAAATGGGGTCTAGATGGTTTTAACATTTGATGCCTACCAAACACTGAAAAAGTGATCAAAAATTTTTTTGAATTATTATAGAAAGGAGAAAAAAGGTAACTTCCCTAGTGCAATTTATAAGACTGAAAAGATTTTAATGGCAAAAATCAGAAAAGAGCAGTAAATTAGCCTCATATAGCTGTTGTCACAAATTAACAAAAACTAGAAATACATTCTCTCAGAGTTCTGAAGAACCAGAAGTCTGAATTCAAATTCAGCATCAATGGACCAACATCAAGGTATCAACAGGGCCTTGCTCATTTAAGAGACTCCAGGGAAAATCAATGCTTTGCCTTTTCTGGCATTCAGCTTCTGATGCCTATCAGCATTCTTTCTTTGGCTTGTGGTCAGGTCAGTCCAATCTGTAAGGACAGCATCTTCAGAGCTCTCTCTGCTGCACCCTCTCATCACCTTCTCTCTGTGTGTAATCCTCCTCTTATGAGGATGTGTGCGAGCACTCAGCCACTCAGCCATGTCTCACTGACCCCATGGACTGTGGTCCACCAGGCTCCTCTGTCCATGGAATTTACCAGGCAAGAATGCTTGAGCAGGTTGACATTTCCTACTCCAGGGGATCTTCCCAATCCAGGGATCAAACCCACATCTAGCATATTCATGCCAAGAATTATATTCAGCAACCAAAATGAATGAATTATAAGAGGTAGGTGGATCTAAATCTCAAAATAGATAAAGTTTCAGAAAAATATATACAGTATGATCCATAATATAAAGTTTAAAACCTTGTAAAACAATGTTTTATATGGTTTAGCAGTGTTTAGGTATAAGCAGTGTTTATAAACTATACAAATAAAAACTTATAGAATAATAAGTACTCAAGATAATCGTGCTATCTCAGAAAAAAATACGAAACATGGGAACATTTTAAGATTTGTATAACTTGCTTGGTAGTCTCTAAACTTCTTGACATGTTTGAAATATTTCAAAATGAAAAAAGAGAGAAAGGAAAAAAGTGGTAGGAGATAGAGGAGTATGTAACCAGGTGTCAGACTAGAAACCAATTAAGGTTAAAATAAATATATTAGTTAACTGAGAACAATTCATTAAGTTTTCATACAAATACAGTTTTTAAAATACAGTACAGCTTACTTTCAGGGTTTTTTTTTTTTTATGGAGTGATGTGAATAAAGAAGTCAGGTTTATCTAAAAAGGTACCAATTAGCCAAACATATAAACAAAATTACATATTTTGTAGTGCTGCTTTTATTTTCTTTCCATCAGAGCACCTGATTCACTTTATAAACTCTCTGTTCTAAATTAAATTTTATCAAAAAACTAGAAAAGTGGTTTCAAAGTAAACTAGTCATTGAGGAGAATTTAATTGCATATTGCTTATTATCAGAATTGGTAGCTACTACCTTCATAATAAATATTTGACCTTTAAATCTTACCTTAATTCAGGATCGCATTTTAAGTTTGAATTTCTTTAAGTATGTGTGTGTTTTTTTTTTTTTTTTTTTTAAAGAAAAGACAACTCTTAAAGCAGTAGGCATATCCAGCGAGTTTAAGGGAAGTGAACATTTCTGCAATTATTAAGTTTTCCCACTAGTCTGCGCTATAGCGCTTTGTTCAATCTGAACTACTAGCCTTATAGTATCCCTACACTGTTAATCTAATTTTCCCTAAAAATAAATTGTTTCAGTTTAAAATATAGTAACTTTCATAAAATTAAAAATAAGTTGAAAGAGTATCATTATTCTACATTATAAAATGTGATGGTATTAATTAGAATCATTATTTGCCATTGCATCTTAACTTACTCAAAAATTCAAGAGAGTAAATATAAACATCTACCAGTTGACAGTTTTCTTTTCCAACATGTTGAACTTAAAAGTTATGCTGTATAAATTACAGAGCTATAAAATTATTTCAATAAATTTAAAGTAAACGACTTGCACGTGAGCTCAGTCACTTCAGGTGTGTCCGACTCTTTGCAGCCATGGAACCTGCCAGGCTCCTCTGTCCACGGGATTCTCCAGGCAAGAACACTGGAGTGGGTTGCCATGCCCTCTCCAGGGGATTTTCTCCACCAGGGACTGAACCCGAGTCTTCTGAAACTCCTTCACTGCAAGCAGACTCTTACCCACTGAGCTACTTGGGAAGCCCCAAATCATGGCTTAAATTGATGGAAAGCAAGCTTTATTTTTCTTAAAATAGAAAGCATAGGTTTCACTTAAAATGGAGAACAGAACATACTTTCTGAGGAGAACATCTTGTAAAAGGGAGAGGCCAGAACATAATTATATGAAGATTACAAAGTGATGCCTTATCTCAATTGAAAAGAATTGGAGGTCTAAAACTAGAGGAAACAGTAACAAACACTAACAAAATATGGCGATATGGAAATCACTAGAACACTCCAGCGAAACAGAAATTTTTAAGGAAGAGGCATTAATTCAGAGAAAAGAGTTCAAAGTATAACGTTTCATTTACTAGTTTCTCAGTTCTCACTACTACTTCTTTAAAATTTTAATGGATAAAACAATTTGAGATCCTTGCAAGTAAACTGCCAGAAGCCACACACTGGAATATGGACTTCCTTTTGCAAACTGTCCTTCTTGCTCCTGTAACTGCTAAAGGCAGTTCAGTTCAGTCGCTCAGTCGGATCCGACTCTTTGTGACCCCATGAATCGCAGCACACCAGGTCTCCCTGTCCATCACCAACTCCCAGAGTTCACTCACTCATGTGCTTCGAGTCAGTGATGCCATCCAGCCATCTCATCCTCTGTCGCCCCCTTCTCCTCCTGCCCTCAATCCCTCCCAGCATCAGGGCCTTTTCCAATGAGTCAACTCTTTGCATGAGGTGGCCAGAGTATTGGAGTCTCAGCTTCAGCATCAGTCCTTCCAATGACCACCCAGGACTGATCTCCTTTAGGATGGACTGTTTGGATCTCCTTGTAGTCCAAGGGACTCTCAAGAGTCTTCTCCAACACCACAGTGCAAAAGTATCAATTCTATGGCACTCAGCTTTCTTCACAGTCCAACTCTCACATCCATACATGACCACAGGAAAAACCATAGCCTTGACTAGACGGACCTTTGTTGGCAAAGCAATGTCTCTGCTTTTGAATATGCTATCTAGGTTGCTCATAACTTTCCTTCCAAGGAATAAGCGTCTTTTAATTTCATGGCTGCAGTCACCATCTGCAGTGATTTTGGAGCCCCCAAAAATAAAGTCTGACACTGTTTCCACTTTTTCCCCATCTATCTTCCATGAAGTGATGGGACCAGATGCCATGATCTTAATTTTCTGAATGTTGAGCTTTAAGCCAACTTTTTCACTCTCCTCTTTCACTTTCATCAAGAGGCGAGCATCAGTAATCATATAGTCACCTGATCTACTTCAAAGCACAGTTCAATGTGAGGCAAGTTCAACTCCGCCCACCCAAGGAGATTTACTATTCTATGAAAGCTAAACTGTATCATAACACTATTACAGTACAAAATTAAAAGCACTGTCTTTTATCGAGCTTCAGTGCATCTGTATCCTGATTCATCTCAAAGGTCGAAGCTGAATTCCAGACCTTTACCTCCAAACTGATGCATTCACGGTTTTACTCCGAGTGGTTAATGGCAATTCCCCATCCTCCTGGTTTACCTGGGGCCAAAAACCTTGGAATAATCTCTTTTTTTCATATCCCACACACATTCCACTACAAAATTTTTTAAGTTCTTCTTTTAAAATATATCTACAGAGATATCATCTCATCATCTTCACCACAACCACTCTAAGTCACCACCACTGCCAGCCTAAATTATTTTTGCTAGTGTTAGTCGCTCAGTGGTGTCTGAATCTTTGAGACCCCGTGAACTTTGCAATCCCACCAGGCTCCTCTGCCCATGGAATTCTTCAGGCAAGAATACTGGAGTGGGTTGCCATTTCCTTTTCCAGAGGCCAAAATTACTTAAATATCCTCAAAACTGGTCTCCTAGATGCTATTCTTCTCACTCTCATTAACCTATCCCAACAAAACCATCAAAGCAAACCCTTCAAAACGTTTTAAAGCATGTCGTCACTTTTTTGTCAGAACCTTTTCATACTCCCCATTTTGCTCAGAATAAATGCCAAAGTCCTTCAATGATCCAGAAGGTCCTCTGCAGACTCACTCTCACCCACTTGGGTCTTTGTGTCTCACAATTCTCACCCACTTGCTCTGTGCAGCCACGTGAACTTCCCTCCTATTCATCCAACACGTCAAGCATGCCCCTACCACAGGACCTCTGTATCCACTATTACCTAAGTCTAAACTGCTTTTCCCCTAAATATCTCCATCATCTTTTTAAAGTTTTTTAAGTTGCTGCTCAACTGTCATTTGTCAAAGGCCATTCAAATCAATATTCCAACGTCATCCAAAATTAAGCATCTAGATTTTCATTTTCTCCAGGACACATACACCTTCTAATATTTATCTTATTTGTTATGTGTATCTCCTAATTAGACTATACTCCCCAGAAAGGTAAGAGATGTCTATTTTAGTTCACTGCTATGTCCCAATTACCTGTAAAACACCAAAAGATGTTCAATAGGTGAGTGCGGTAATGTATTAACGGTAAGGATATAATAGTTATACCTTACTTTCTTTAAAATCTGTTTGCCTAAAGAATTTCTATAATCCAAATACCATGAATATCAAGAAATTGTCTTTAAGAAAAAATTAAATAACATTTAAGAATTTTCCAAATATGAGTACTATTATGAAATTTACATTTTCTTATCATAAGTCAAAATGTACAAAGTACGTGAAGATTATTTTTAGTGTATTAAAATTGCTTAGATATTTAAATGAAAGTAAAATATGTATAGCTTACCTTAGGGGATTCAGACTTGTTAAATCAATGTCCTCCTTTAGATCTAACCCAACAGATTTCAGAATATTACTAGGTTTTTTATTGGGGGTGAAAGAGAGATCACACTGAATGATGTGCATGCACCTGTTCATTTTGGAGGTGATGGATATGTTTATAGCCTGGATTGTGGTGATGATTACATGGCTATATGCATAAGTTCAAAGCCATCAAACTGCATACATTAAACATGTGCAGTTTTTGCACAACTGTTCCGCAAAAAAGCTGTTATAAAAATGAAAAACAAAATTGTGGGAACTGCAGTGGTCAAGCTGAGAATGGCAAAATGATGTAATAGACCAATGCTTCTCAAACTGTAATATGCATTCCAATCACCCGGGATCTTGTTAAAATACAGATTCCAATTTCTAAGTCTGGGGGCAGAGAGGCAGGGATTCTGAATTTTCAACAGCCTCCCAGGTGATGGTGCTTCTACTGATCCGCAGACCACACTTTGCACGACTGGATTTTGAGTCAAACTCTAGGCTTTAGCTAATACCCTGGTACGACTACCAACACCACCACCACCACCAATGTCACTGCTACTAACAGCAACAATAACAACAACAAACAGAACTTCCTGAGTTCTCCCTACGCTCTAGGCACTCTTCTAATTCTTGCTATTACCTCATTTAATCTACACTTTAGTAATGGATGAAGAAACTGAAGATTGCAAGAGTTAAGTCACATAGACAAGGTCTTAGAGCCGATAAGTAACACAACCAGAATTCAAACCCCTGGTCTCTTATGACCTAGGACACTAGATTTTTTTGTATGAAGTCCTTCCTAAGTCTCACGTTGCAGACAGTTTTGATCTCCTTGGCTCACATCTGATTTCAGCCACATCTACAGTGGACAGTGGTGGCAGCAAACCAACTCCGCAGAACTTCACACTCCCTGGGAGAGGTACAATGTTTTTAAAAAAAGAAAATGGTAAGTGCTGGTGAAGGGAGAGAGTTTTTAACCTTTGTACATTCTTGGTACACATATAAAGTGTCATATAAAGTCACTGTGGAAAATTGTTTGGCAGTTCTTTAAAAATTAAAAAATAGAATTACCATATGACCTAGCAATTCCATTACTAAGCAATACCCAAGATAACTAGAAATATATGTTCATGTAACTTGAAAGCATACGGTCTTAACAACATTATTCACATTATTCCAAAAAGTAGAAACAACTTAGATGTCCTTCAGTTGGCGAGCAAATATATAACATGTGATATAAACACACAATGGAATGTTATTCAGCCATAAGAGGAATGAAGTATGATTCTTGCTATAGCAACGGTACCTTAAAAGCATTATACTAAGTGAACGAAGCCAGACACACAGGGCCACATATTGTCTAAATCCGTTTATACAAAATGTCCACAATAGGCAAATTTATAGAGGAAAAAAAAGTGGATTACTGGGTGCCTGGGTGTATAGTGAGATGGGAATGATTGCTAATGGACACAAGGTTTCTTTTCAGGGTGATGAAAATGTTCTGGAATTAAGTAATGGTGATAGGTGCACAACATTGCGGATGATACTAAAAGCCACTTGAAAGTGGTGAATGTTGTATGAATTATATCTCAATTTTAAAACTGTTAATACCTCTTCTACAGAAAATCTCAGGCCAAGATGGTATTTCCTGTTTGGGGTTTCTCCACAATCAGATCCCAAGCCAAAGATCTGAATGCAAAGTAGTTTGTTTACTTGAAAAAATGATACCAGGAAGTACAGTGAAAGAGAGGGGAAGTACAACATGGAAAAATAGCCAATAAACAGTCAATTAAAGAGTAGGTTATTTCTGGAGGCAAATGGAGCTTGGTCTTGATGGGACTCTCTTAAAATCATCCCACTAAGGGCAAGCAGCCTGGGGTATTTATCAGTCAGCTCACTGGCACTTCTCTGCCTCTCCTTCATGTTAAGCCTATTTCTTTGGTCATGAAATGCCCTGAGGCAGAGAGATGCAGGAAGCTATTGGTTTGTTCAGGTACCATTTGTTGGTGTCATCTGGAGTGGCTGAAGGCTTTTGAGTAGGGTACCTAGAGCAACTGCTACAAGTTTACAGGTGAGTTCCATCAAACTTTTAAAGGACCATTAATTCTACAATTTATGATATAAATTATTTCATAAAATTAATTTTAGAAAAGAACAAAAGTCATATAGCTCATTTCCTGAAGCAAAAGTAATTATGACAAAAAAACAAGACAACCACAGGTGAACTTCATTCACATATATATAGGGTGAAAACATAAACTAAACTTAAATAACA
Source organism: Capra hircus (assembly GCF_001704415.2). NCBI lineage: Eukaryota > Metazoa > Chordata > Mammalia > Artiodactyla > Bovidae > Capra > Capra hircus. Next base: position 21,369,717 of record NC_030821.1, on the reverse strand, counting down.
AAATCTAAGACAAAAACACGTTATATCACTATCAACCACAATTTAACCCCAGGGATATAAGGACAGTAGTACAATACCACAAAACCTAGTTATGCAATCAATAAAAAAGAGTAAAGAAGAAAACTCATATCTCAATCAATGAAGAAAAGCATTTAATAATTCAACACCTGCTTATGGTTTAAAGTAACTTGGAAAATCAGGAATATTAAATTAACTCCTAGAAAAACTAGTATTCCTTTAACTTGATAGTCAAAGTAGGAATAAAAGGGCATTTCCTTAGGTTGGTAAAAATTATATATCAAAAACCCTCAGCAAAGGTTATACTTAATGGAAAAGTTTTAGATAGCTCTGACCAAACAGAACTGTGCTTTCTCCAATACTTCCTTAGGGTATAAAGTAGTATACATTTGCAATATAAAAGTATGCAGAAGACTCTGAAATATCAACAAAACCAAAAGACAAATAATCCAGAAATATAGATCCTGACTGTTTACAGAAGATGAAAGAAATGAGACTCCATTCAGTTATGCCATATTGGTACTGATCTTGTTAAGTGAATAAGTTGTAAATAAACTATACTGTAATATGATTTTTTGTCATGCCAATAATCTGGAGTTACCAATTTTAAGAGAAAATTTTCACATCAACACTAACATCACCTCGATGGAAAAAAAACTTCATATGAGCAAATCTTTTTCTTCATGAAATCATGATTTTTCTTAATCTAGTTTCTCAATAAATCTGTATTTATTGTAGATAATTGACAAATAGCTTGAGAAGAAAGAAATATGTGGCTACTTCCTCTAATAAATGCATGATACAAGTCATACACATGAAGAAGAGATATTGATAAAAACGGAGATGTGTCAACAGCTAATGCCAACACTAGCTGACACGTGCAGAGTTTTCTTCTATGTTCAGAGAACATTAGGGATGCTGCAGTTATACCACTATGACTAAAGAAGGTACTGGCTGAACTTCGAAAAAAGCCATAGAAAGAATCTAATTCTTATTGCAATAATACTAAAAAATATAATTTAAGGGTAAGAAGCAACTACATTATCATTTTTAAATAGCAATGTTCTTCATAAAAATATTTTAATTGCTAATAAAGCAGACCATTCCTTATAAAGCCTGTTAGTGATAAACTACCCAACAATAAACTAATGCCATTTAATAACTTGAAATTTGTTAAAATCCATACAGAGTTAAAAAAAAAAGAGGTATGGGAATATACAAAAAAGATGCTGTCGGATATATTAATATACCCCTTCTCAGAAAGTGACTCCAAAATGTAAAAGAATGCATACTCCAGAAAGACAAAGAAAGACTCTGCTCTTGAGACATTGCTATAAAGCAATAGCATGAAACCATCATTCTTGCTACACATCCTTATTACTCGCAAAACACTCAAACCTTAAAGAAATCTACTAATATTAGAAGAATACTCAAGGTATTAGCAATTTACAAGTAGAAATCAAGACTGACGTTGGAAAACTTTTACGAATTAATATTGCTCACAGAAGCAATAATATTAGAACTAGAAGATCCTATATGACAAAAGAAGTTGCTATTTTGCTCTACAAGTAAATGGCTAAAAAGATGATAGCTGGTAAGTTCATCAGCACAATTTCATTAGACCTTTATAGATATCACCATACTTTGTAGATGTCATAAAATTGCAGGTGGCTTTGTTCAGCAGATTGTGACAATAACTGTGGTAGAGAGAAGATATTACTTACATGCTGATTAATTTATAGATGTCTCCAATCATTCACAGTTTTACTGAAAACAACATAACTGAAGAAATTATAACACACAGCAACTTGCCCAGGAATCAGCTGGTGAAGACTTCAAGTACCAACATTCAGGTTGTTTGGACTTTGTTGGCATTGTAGGATCTCTATGAATAGAGTTGATTCAGTGAGCAATCCCAAGGAATAGCTTTATGGATAAAACCTATACTTTAAGCTCCTTATTGAGAACAATCTATTCATAAAGAAACTGTTCCCAAAAGCTGAGTCTTTGTGTATCGGATGCTATCATTAAAATGGGAAATATTACTATAATATTAATATGCAACATTCACATCTTTTAAAGCAGCACAAATAAATGTGGCACAAATAAATGTGGCCCAGACCTGAATTTGAGCAAACTCTGGGAGATAGAGGGAGGACAGAGGAGCCTAGCGTGCTGCAGTCCATCAGGTCACAAAGAGTCGGACATTTTAGCAACTGAACAGCAACATAAACAGCTTTTGTCACATTTAAGACATCACATTAGTATTATTCAAGAATGTGTATTAACATATTTTTAACTGAAAAATAATGTGAGACTTTTTCAGAAAATTTCATTTGCCTAATTGATTTGATGACAAGGACTAGCTCCACCTATTAGTTCACATGTTCCATATTTTCTATACACTAAGCTAAACTCAATGGACATGAGTTTGAGCAAGCTCCAGGAGTTGGTGATGGACAGGAAGGCCTGGCGTGTTGCAGTCCATGGGGTCACAAAGAATCGGACATGACTAAGTGACAGAACTGAAGTGAAGCTAAATATGCAGTTCTAAGATATTTATAAAAATAATTTAAAACACATGGAAAGGCAAAATGATTTTATCACTATAAATTAAAATTGGCAGGTACTAAAATTAATATTTTCCAAATTATTTTTAGTACACTGGTTTAAACAAGATGTCTCTAAGTTAAAAAGTAATAATAATAAATAGTCAATTGCCGGGAGCCAGCACAGGAGATCCCACCCATGACAAGGTCATGCAGGACTCGAGGGAATCCCTGGGCCATCCAACCCATGACAAGGTCATGCGGAAGAGTCCTGATGAGCAAGGCCTCAGGACTCAACGGATCCCCTGGACCTGCTCGAGCATCTACCCCCGAACCAGAATCTATCTGTCTTAATATTTTATGTCTTTCACCAGCTCTTCTGACATTAGCAAGGGGCTGTCTCTGACCAAAAGAGTTAACTTAGGGCTCTAGTTGATAAATCTCCTAGGCATGAAAGGAGTGTTTCAAACCCTCTGTTAGCATTCTAGCTTACATGGCAGCTTTATCCAGACTCTTGCAACATTGTTGAGCCTATGCAATGCTTGCTGCCAAGTTCTCACATCCCTTATCCATTGTGTTCCTGGGAGTGCATATAGTCAGGATGTAGAAGAAGCAAGTAATAGCCTTAGCATTAGCAACATTAGACTTTGAGTTAATAAGTTCTTTCTTTGTTGTAACCCATGTAACCCGCTGAATCTTTGCTCCATAAAAATGTAACTCTGTACTTTAAGGGTGATGCAGGCTAAGAATTTAAGAAGAAACACTTTAAGGAAAAATCATTGTTCTTAAGGGTGACTCAGGCTAAGAATTTAAGAAGAAACACTTTAAGGAAAAATCATTGTTCTCGTATTCTGGCTGACCAACCTTTATCAAAAGGAGGTCATGGAATATCAACAGGCCTCTGGAACAGAAGATGATGTACAGAGAATAAGACCCTTACAAAAAGGAACCTGATATTGATAAAAGTTAATACTGATGGAATGTTGAGTTGACTCTGCATTTTTCACCTTGCTGTATATATAACTCAGGGTATAAAAGCCCCGAGAAGAATAAAGTAAATGGGCCTCGCTCGAAGAAGCTTGGTCACCCCGTGTTTCTTTCTTTATCTCTTTATCTGTCTTTCTTCATTCGCCGACGTCGTCCATCCTGAGGATATCCCTGGACTCTGCTGAGGCTGGACCTCGGCAGTCAATTACTTATTGAATATTCAATAAATTCAAGAATATTAAAATATTTAATAAATATTATTAAAATAGCTTAATAATAGATTGAATAAGTGGTCACCTGATATATAATTTAAAATCATTTTATAAGTTTATTGTATTTCTATTAATTATCGTAATTAAACTATCAAAAATTTTTTAAAACTTTAAGCCTTATGGTCACTGAAGTATTTTAAATATATATTTAACATATATTTTTTACTGGAACAAAGTATAAAAGGTGAATTTTTTTTAAGGATTTCTAGTGAAAAATATATTACATGAGGATAAACTATTATGAGTGAAGTGGAATGTAAATATATTTTTAAGGATAAATAAGAAAAACTTTCTACAGTTGAAAATGAGTTTATTCATTGCTTGATTTTTAAGAATAATGGAAGTTGTCAAACATGCACTATTTTAAAAGTATTACATGTATTTTTTAAGCAGCTATAACAGCTTTACTATAAAGTGTAGGTATTAGTATCAATAACATGCTAGAAAACTATACTCCGCAACCATTTAAACACACAATGAAAATGTTAGATGTCATCTTAAAATATATGTGATGAGGTAAAAAGTTTTTAAAAATTTAATTGAAGACTTGAAATAAACACATTTCAAGATCAATGTCTAAACTACAATTTCAGCTACTGCTTATAATATTCAACCTCCTCCACTCCCAAACTTCAGACTAATCAATTCTCCAATCCATAGTGATCATAGTCATTCTATATTGAGCTAAAATGCAAATATTTTCTGCACAGAGTCCTGTAGGCTACGGGTGATCATCCTCTATGACAAGCCCTTATAAGCCAGCCCTTGCCAGTTGAGGCCTTTTTACTCTTCCCCACCAGCTGACTGCCAAGAAGCCAGCAGGCATCCAGGTTAAGTCAGTATGATTTATGCAGTAATGCCCACTAAGATTCTATTTAATCACCACTTATAAAATTGATTCTTCAACAAAATATATTTTGAGTTCTAACTTGGCATGTAAAGAATATATATTCTTCCCCTCCTTCCCTTCACTGTCCCCAAATGTGAGTAGTGATTATTATGACAAGAAATGAAAAGCTACATAATCCTGAACACCAACAGAATGCAAACTTGACATTTTTAACAACAACAACAACAAAAAAAAACTAATTCAATCATTTCCCAACCATTCTGAATTAAGGTACAAAGAGCATACAGGCTCTCTGAGCCAGAAACAAGGTTCATATTTATAAATCATCCTTGCTTAAAGGTTTAATCAATCCACAGGCTATCTGTACACAATTTTATTCTTCACATATATTCTATCTTTGAAAATCTAGAATTCACGACATACTGATTTCTGAGTACATTAACACTGAAAGGAAGGCAGTGCTTCAGGTTTTAAAAGGCATGATGTTTGCTGTTGTTTGGCTGCTGAGTCACATCCAACTCTTGGCGACCACCATGGACTGAAGCACACCAGGCTCCTTAATACTCCACTATCTCCTGGAGTTTGTTCAAATTCATGTCCATTGAATCGGTGATGCTATCTAATCATCTCATCCTTTGAAACCCCTTCTCTACTTGCCTTCAATCTCTTCCAGCATCATGGTCTTTTCCAATGAGTCGGCTCCTCACATCAGCTGGTCAGCGTATTGGAGCTTTGGCTTTAGCAACAGTCCTTCCAATGAATATTCAGGGTTGATTTCCTTTAGGATTGACTGGTTTGATTTCCTTGCAGTCCAAGGGACTCTCAAGAGTCTTCTCCAGCACCATCTTTCCAAAGCATCAGTTCTTTGGCACTCAGTCTTCTTTATGCTCCAACTCTCACATCCATACATGACTACTAGAAAAATCACAGCTTTGACCTTTGTTGGCAGAGTGACGTTCTCTGCTTTTTAATACTCTGTCTAGGTTTGACATAGTTTTACTTCCAAGGAGCAAGTGTTTTTTAATTTCATGGCTGCAGTCACTATCCACAGTGATTTGGAAGCCCAAGAAAATAAAATCTGTTAGTGCTTCCATTTTTTCCCCTTCTATATTCCATGAAGTGATGGGACTACCTGCCATGATCTTAGTTTCTTTAAAGTTGAGTTTCAAGTCAGCTTTTTCACTTTCCTCTTTCACTTTCATCAAGAGGCTCTTTAGTTCCTCTTCACTTTGACATTAGTGAAGTATCATCTGCATATCTGAGGTCATTTAGAGTCTCATAAATTAGTGGTGTCTGGGAGGGATTGGGGGCAGGAGGAGAAGGGGGCGACAGAGGATGAGATGGCTGGATGGCATCACCAACTCAATGGACACGAGTTTGGGTAAACTCCGGGAGCTGGTGATGGACAGGGAGGCCTGGCATACTGCAATTCATGCAGTCGCAAAGAGTCAGACACAACTGAGCAACTGAACTGAACTGAACTGAATCTTGATTATGCATTAGAATCATCTGAGTAATATTATAAAAATAAATATTCTGGGGATTACTCAGATATTCTGATTCGGTCAGTCCAGTGTGCATAAAAATGCATAATTTTATTTTAAAGCTTCCCCAGATAATTCTGATAAAGCCAATAAAAGGATAAGCATTACGGAACTCCTGAGTCTGGCCCTTATCTTGGTAGGGAGATTCTGGGCAAATTACTATTTGAAGCTCTCTTTTCTATATTTGAAAACATATATAGATATAGATATACACAGAATTGAGCTCATCAGGAAAAAAGATTGAGTCTTACCCAGCTGTATAATCCTGAGCACAGAACCTGGTCATTAGTAGCTTCTAAGTAAGTATTGTTGATATTTAGGTATCCTTAAATACAAGTAAATTCAGTCTACTCTTTCTATTAAGGAATACCTGCATACTGTTTGGGAATTTTAAATTCTGGAGTATGTTTTAAATGCAGAGCAAAAAATTCTCAATTAAAGAAAAACTGTTTCTCTAATGCTCTCACCTACCAATGCTTATCAACTGGCACATGTATGTATTAATAAAGGCATAATGGCTGTGCTAGTATAGATTACAATAGCTATAATATTTAGGAACTCTAAGAATGGACATACGTCTTTCATTTTTAATGAAAACCACTGGAAAATGATTCAATACATATAATTATCTTTAGAGACAGTTTTTCAAGACCATATTCTTTTTTTATCTCTTAAGATGTACACATGGTGTGCAGTTTGAAAAAACAGACTTGGTATTAACACCATTTTTAATATAATACAGAATACACTTAAATGAATGTTCATCTTTATTAATAACTCTAAATTGCCTCTAGAAAGGAAGAATTTGTTACCATAAAAATATATAAAAAATCAAACTGAATCCATATAAAATGAATTTTGGTGGTAATAGTTAATGCAGAGATAAAATAACAGGTTTATGTACAAATCAGAAAATAACTTAACTTTCTAAAATTACCTTTCATTCCTGACACCTCCCAGTTCTTAGAAAAGTCTCAGGCTCAAGTGAGGCCATTCTTTCACCCACAGAGTTGGCTATCCATTAGGCTTGATGAGGCAATTATTTATTTATTCTGTTTCTTAATTGTGTAAGAAGACCTTAATCATGTTTGAGTTAAAATAAGGATGGAAACATTAAAACTCTTTCCCTCACAGCTGCTATGATCCTAATGGTATTTAGTTGCCAAGTCATGTTCACAGCTACTATAGAGCACAATAATTTAAGAAAAATAAATACATACAAAGAAAAATAAGAAATTGAGAGATGATAATGTTTTCCATAGAAGTAAAGAAAATTACTTCTCTTAGCTTCCTTCTTCTATTAATTTTAAAACCGTATTAGGGAAGATTAACAATGTCATTTAATAATACAGGAAGAACAACAATCATACAGAATGACTACATAAAAGGGGAGGAAAAGGAAAAAAGGTTTCATCCATTCATCATTCATCCACTCTGTGGGCACTGACTGAGCACCCAGGGTGAATTCACAGCCAGTATATGGAAATATGGAATAAAAGTCATCATCTATTTTGATTAGTCAGTTATATATTCTGACTCATTCATGTCAAAAGGCCTGCTAATTGTAAAATAAGCTGACTATCAACTGTGTAAGATTTCCTCTTAGTAATTATATTAAATGCTTATGATAAGAAATTAACAAAATGCAATCTTTGTCCTCAGGAAACCAGCAAGCAAGAGATATAGATAAATGAATAATAAAATCTGATAAGGACAGTAATAATAACATTCAGAAGATACTGAACAAGAACTTTTAAAAAACCCTATTGTTGTTGTTCAGTCACTAAGTTGTGTCCAACTCTTTGTGACCCCATGAACTGCAGCACACCAGGCTTCCCTGTCCTTCACTATCTCCCTGAGTTTGCTCGAACTTATGCCCAGTGAGTCAGTGAGGCCATCCAATGATCTCATCCTCTATCACCCCCTTCTCCTCTTGCCCTCAATCTTTCCCAGCATCTGGATCTTTCCCAATGAAAGAAGAAACATCTAGGCTGGATTTGGAAGAAACTAGGTGAATTTCTTAAATGGACAGAACAGAGAAGGGGACACCAGACAGAGAAAATAATGCGCAAAATAGATACATTAAAGAGTATCTCTTCAAAAAGAGAGAGGTCTCAAATTATTAAAATCATAAATGAAAGTAGGGACATTACTACTGATTCTACAGAAATAAAAATGATTGAGAGAATAATATGAACAATTGTATGCCAACAAATTGGACAACACAGATAAAACAGTCAAGTCCCTAAAAATATATCTAACAAAATGAAGGATCGAGAAAAAACAGACAAGCTTAATAGACCTATAATGAGTAAGGAGATTGAATCAGTAATCAAAAATATCACAACAAATAACAGGCCTGGAGCAGATGGCTTCAATACTGAACTCCATCAAATACTTTAAAAATTAATGCCAATTCTTTCCAAACTTTTCCAAAAAATTTAAAAGGAGGGAACACTTTCTCACTCACTTAACTTAGAGCCATCATTACCCTGAAAACAAAGACATAATAAGAAAAAAAAAACCTATAAAGCAATATCTCTTACGAACATTGATGAAAAAAATCCTCTGCAAAATATTATTCTAGCAAACTGAGTTCCACAGCATTTTAAAAGTATTGTACATTATAATTAAGCAGAGTTCATTCCTGGAATATGAGAATGATTCAACATGTGAAAAACAATCAATGCAATACACACATTAACAGAATGAGGGGAAAAAAACATATGATTATCCAAACTGATGCAGGAAAAAACATTTGACAAAATGATGAGATCCTGTCATGATTTTAAAAAAAAAAAAGTGAACAAGGAATTGGAAGAAATTACCTCAACATAATAAAAGTCATATGTGAAAAAAATCACAGTGAACATTATATTCAATGGTGAAAGACTGAAAGCTTTTCTCCTAAGATCAGGAACAAGGCAATAATGTTCACTCTCATTACTTCTATTCAACATAGTACTGGAAGTTCTATCCAGAGCAATTAAGCAAGAAAGAGAAATAAAAGGCAATCAAATTGGAAAGGAAAAAGTAATACTATCTCTGTTCACAGATGATGTGATCTTTTATGTGGAAAATGCTAAAGATTTCACACACACACACACACAAAAACTCTTAGAACTAATAAATGATTTTAGCAAAGTAGCAGGATACAAAGTCAACACCCAAAAATCAGTTCCATTCCCATGTATTAACAATGAATGGTTGAAAAAATTTACAAAAATAATCCCAATATAATGATTTTATCCAAAAATATTTTTATTATTAAGAAGTAACCAATGGTGTGAACGTCTTACACAATGAAAACTACAGAATATTGTTGACAGAAATTAAATAAGACATAAATAAATGGAACACATCCCATGTTTATGGGTTAGAAGACTTAATAAATATTATTAAGATGTCAAACTTCCCTGAGGAAGAAAGAACATATCCTGACTCGTTCTTTAAGGCCACCAATACCACAATACAGGGCTTCCCCGGTGCCTCGGTGGTAAAGAATCCACCTGGGATGCAGAAGACGCAGGAAACCCAGGTTTGATCCTTGGGTTGGAAAGTTCCTCGGAGGAAGGCATGGCAACACACTTCAGTATTCTTGCCTGGAGACTCCCATGGACAGAGGAGCCTGGTGAGCTACAGTCCGTAGGATCACCAAGAATCAGACATGACTGGAGCAACTGAGCACTCACGCACCATGATGCCAAAGTCAGACAAAGAAAAGAAAAATACGGACAAATATCCCAGTGCTCCCCAAAGAGCCCTACAGAGTCATGCAATTTCTAACAAAATCCTGATAACAGTTTTTGCAGAAACACAAGAGCCCTTCTTAAAATTCTTATACAATCTCAAGGGTCCCTGAATAGCCAGAACAATCTTGAGAAAGAACTAAACTGGAGGACTCATACTTTCTGATTAGAAACATTACTAAAAAGCACATTAGTCTAATAGTGCGATACTGGCAATAAAGACAGACATAGATTAATGAATAGAATAGAGAGCCCAGAAATAAACTCTTACATTTATAGTCTAATGGTTTTTGACAAGAGTGCCAAGACCCTGCCACAAGAATAGTACATTCTTTTCAACAAACAGTGCTAAGAAAATTGGACATCCATATACAAAAGAATGATGTTGGACCCTTAGTTAATACCACATGCAAAAATTAAATAAAATCAACCAAAAACCTGAATATAAGATCTAAACTTGTAAACTTCTTAGACTACAACATACGGCAAACCTGCACAACATTGGATCTGACAATGATTTTTGGATATGACATCAAAAAACAAGCTATGAAAGAAAAAAAAGACAAATAGGACTTCATTAAAATTTAAGATTTTGTCCATCAAAAAACAGAGTAAAAAGGGAATCCCAGAACTGGAGAAAACATTTGCAAATCCTTTATCTGATAAGTGATTAATATACAGAATCTACAGAGGTCTCCTGAAACTCAACAACAACAAAAAAACAATTCAAAGTAGAGAAAGGACTTGAATAGACATTTCTCCAAAGAAGATATACAAATGTCCAACAAGCACAGAAAAACATGCTCAACCTCATTAATCATTGCTGCTGCTGCTGCTGCTAAGTCGCTTCAAATGCAAATCAAAACTCTTGTATGCTACCACTCAAACCCATTAGAAACAGAAAATGGCAACAGTTGATTCGGATGCAGAGAAACTGGAACATTTGGGCACCGCTGGTTGAGATATAAAATGGTACAGACCATATGAAAAACAGTATGCCAGTTCCTACAAAAATTACAGACAGAATTATCAGATGATCAGCAATTCCACTTCTGGGGCTATGCCCCTAAGAATGGAAAGCAAGGCCTAAGGAGATAATTGTACACCCAGGTTCATAGAAGCTTTACTCACAATAGCTAAAATGTGATACAACTCAAAGGTCCATTAACAAATGAGTGGATAAGCAAAATGTGGTGTATACAAGGGAATATTATATAGCCCTAAAAAGGAAGAAAATTCTGACATATGCTATAACACAGTTGAACTTTGATGACATTATGCTAAATGAAATAAGCCAATCACAAAAAGAAATACCACAAGATCCCACTTACATGAGGTACTTAGAGCACTCAGAATCAGAGACAGAAAGCAGAATTGTGATTTCCAAGGGTTGTAGGGTGAGAGGAGTTATTGTTTAATACATACAGAATTACTGTTTTAAAAAGTAAAAAGAGTTAAATGATGTCTATGATTGCACAACACTATGAGTGTATTTAATACCACTAAACTGTACCTTTTGAAATGGTTAAGATGGTAAATTTTGTTTGTGTGTTTTACCACAGTTAAAAAATAAAAAATGTTTTGTAAAAGAGAGGGACAGAACCGGGAAAAAAATTATATTTATGAAAGGTCTTATTTACCATTGCAGATAAATCCCAGTAGCAATTACTAGCTTTCTCTTGACCCTGTCCTATCCTCAAACTAAGTATATTTAATCAAATCAATAGTCCTTAGGTTTTCATAGGCTCTGTCTGGCTCTTGTATGAGTTACTTTCGGTGCATTCCTAGTGAAATTATCTAACTTTTAGCTGGCCATTTCCCTGCCTTTCCAACATCACAATAAATTCTAATTCTACACTATTAGATTAACACTAGCCTCACTTGGTGCCATCTTCAATTAAAGAAGCATACCCTCAACTCCAAGAAGCAAAATGTGCTGGCATTTTTAAAAGGCACACACACAAACAACTCAGCAAATTCTTTTATGCTAAATAACTAAAAATAACCCAATGCACATGCCCAGACACAAGTCCCTGAGGAATCACTACCTATTCACTCAAAGCCCAGTTCAGTTACTCTGTGGCTGCCTAGAGTGAACGCAGAGCTATTCTTAGAGATCCAATTTGGTCAGCTCCCAGGTTGATTACACTCTGGTGGGCTAGACGGCTCCAGATCAGAACAAACCTTTCTCATCGATGACTATTGTAATCCAGTGTCTCCATGCAATATAAAAAGAGCAGCCTTTAAAAACTGAACAGACCCTAAGATACATGACAACGGAACTTAGAGACCTAACCTATGAGCAGGCTTAAGGAAAGGAAAGCACTGTGTCTCGTTGCGGGAGACTACCAGTCCCCAAGACACAGACTTTAAAGATCCCTTGGAACGATGCTGAGGAGAGAGATAAACACAATGAGGAGCTCATAGTCACAACATCTAATGGAACTGTTCACTTTTATTGTCTCTCTTCTCTTAATAGAAAATGACTGAACCAAAAATTGAAAAACTGACGTTAACAGAAGAGTCGTCACTGGGCCTGATGCAGCCAGCAGTCTCCTCTGCGCTCACTCAATATGCCTGATCCACTTTTTAAAATGGGAAATAATACTGCAGCTTAAATCAAAGTAATTGAAATTTAAAAATCTGTCCACTTCAACTGGCTTTATGATGCTGACATTTCTTTAAAATAATAGAATAATTATCTCACTTTATGTCTTTTTTATTATTTCATCTGCTCATTTTGGGTTGAGGGAAGAGAAAATTTAGTGGTATCAGAACATATCTATTTCATTCAATCACTTGATTATTCATAGAGTCACAAAGTTATTGAATACCTCCTACTATGTGCCACATCCTATTCTGCTTACTAGAGAAAAAGTGATAAAGAAGTCAGAAAAGTTCTTTTCTTATGGGGCTTACAGTCTACTGGGGGTGAAAAACAATAAACAACTGAACAAACATATAAACAAGGTAACTATACACCTCTACTTTGGAGAATTGATTAGTGATATGATAGAAAGTGGTCTTGAATGGGAGTAAAACCCTCCAAAGGGTAGGTCAGAGAAGGCCTCTCTGAAGAGACAACAGTGAACTGATACCAAAGATAAGGTGAGCCTTTCATGTGAAAAGCTGATGAAATGCATTCCAGGTAGAAGAAACAGCATATGTAAACGTCTACAGGTGGGAAAAAGCTTTGTGATTTCAGGGACAGAAATGCCTGGGATAAAAAGCAATGAGGGAAGAAATAGTATGATAAGATATTAAAGAGACAGTCAGAAGCCAGATCATGAATTACCTTCCCTGTGTGCCCCAGAAAGAAACTGTGAGAAAGCACTTAAGGGAGTTAAGCAGAAGAATGACATAATCTGGTCGCATTTTTTTGAAAAAGATCACCCTAGCACATATATCGGAGAAGGCGATGGCACCCTACTCCAGTACTCTTGCCTGGCAAATCCCATGGACAGAGGAGCCTGGTGGGCTGCAGTCCATGGGGTTGCAAAGAGTCAGACAAGACTGAGAGACTTCCCTTTCACTTTACACTTTCATGCATTGGAGAAGGAAATGGCAACCCACTCCAGTGTTCTTGCCTGGAGAATCCCAGGGATGGAGGAGCCTGGTGGGCTGCCATCTATAGGGTCGCACAGAGTTGGACACGACTGAAGCGACTTAGCAGTAGCAGCAGCAGCAATATATGGAGACTGGATTGGAGAAAGGAAGCAGAGAGAGACAGCTGTCAAGTAGAGTTGGATATATGACTCAAGAGTCCAGGTCAGGACTAGACTATATTCATTCAGAAAACATTAATCGCTATGGACTGAATATCTGTGTTTTCTCAGAATTTGTGAGTTGAAATCCTCACCCCCAAGGTGATGGCATTAAGACATGAGGCCTTTGGAAGGTGACCAAGTCTTAACGGCAGAGCCCTTGGGAATGGGATTTGTGCCCTTAAAAGAGGTCCCAGAAGGATTGGTCATTTCTCCCATCACGTGGTATACAGAGAAAAGACAGTATCTAACAACCAGAAAGAGGGCCCTCACCAGACACAGAACCTGCTAGCGCCTTGATCGTGGACTTTCCAGCCTCCAGAACTGTGAGAAACAAACTCCTGTTGCTTATAAGCAGCCTAATCTACGATATTTTGTCATAGCAGCCAGGCTAGACTAAGATATTAGAATACAGATGATACTTAAAACCACTGGAGTGTCCCATAATCCACTCTCTTATCATTAGAATTTGGTTTACATGCAGCTAATCCTAGAGGTAAAATGGAGGAGTAATCTAAGGAAAACAAACCTGGTAATTCATTATACACTCCTGTTCACAAAGGTTTATAAGATTCTGTTCTAGTTAAATATCACAAAGTATAACACAAAGAAAAAGAAAAAAACCTTCATAGAAGAGAAGTCATTTTTAGAGATAAAACTCACTTTTAGGCCACTGTATGATGCTTCAAAGAATTTGCTAAGCTCTCCCAAAAGTATACCAAAATGTTGTTTCCATATAAAAACCAATTCTCAAATCAAAATGAATCAAGAACTAAAACTGAGCCAAACCTTGAGCAACACTAAAGAAAAATAGGTTTCTCACACTTATTCCAGTCAATCCATAACTGCTCATCCTAAGTCAAAATGAATCCAAAAGTGAAAAGTTAAAGTGAAAGTCACTCAGTCTTGTCCAACTCTTCACGATCCCATAGACTATACAGTCTATGGAATTCTCCAGGTCAGAATACTGGAGTGGGTAGCCACTACCTTCTCCAGGGGATCTTGCCAACCCAGGGATCGAACCCAGACCTGCATTGCAGGTGGATACATTACCAGCTGAGCCACCAGGGAAGCCCCAATTAATGAAAGGTAAAGGCTAAAAGAAACCAAAGCCACATTCTCTTCAACACCAGAATAGACTTTTGTGTTTCTGTGCATTGCTAAAGAACTTGAATATATCGCTTTTCTCAATGAGTCAACTCACAACAAGGATAATTTGAAAGCTAGATCTGTTCTGGCCAGATCTTTTAATGCCAGTGACAAAATGGAATAAGCTATTTGGTTCTCGCCTGTCTCTTCTTTTATTTTTTTAATTTATTTTTTTAATAGGAGGAAAACTGCTTTACAATGTTGTGTTGGTTTCTGCCATACAACAACATGAGTCAGCCATAATTACACATATATTGCCTCCCTCAGAGCCTCCCTCCCCTCCTCATATCTTACCCCTCTAGTTTATCACAGAACACCAGACTGGGCTCCCTGAGTACTATAGCAACTTCTCAGCAGCTATCTATTTTACACATGATATATATGGAATCTAGAAACATGTTCTCTTCTTTTAAATGCAGTTTTATGAGAAACAAGTCTTTGATGTAAAAAAAAAAAAAACAAAAAAACTATATTATCCATTGTTTACAGAACTCCATCTTGACTACAACAAAATAGATATTAAGACTCTAAAAATATTCTAATCACCACAAGGAACTCAAGTCAAAATTCATACTTAAAATAAGCACAATGGACATAAAAATATTAAAATGATTCAGAAAAAAATCTGAAAATAATATACAACAAAAACACAAATTATTTTAACCGGAAAGGTAAGCTTGGGCTTCCCTGGTGGCTCAGTGGGTAAAGCAGCTGCCTGCCACGTGGGAGACCCAGGTTCGATCCCCTGGTTGGGAAGTTCTCCTGGAGAAGGAAATGACAACCCACTCCAGTACTCTTGCCTGGAAAATTCCATGGATGGAGGAACCTGGTAAGCTACAGTCCATGGGGTTGCAAAGAGTTACAAAGGGTCAACAAGTAAGCTTGGGCTGCTCAGGCGGTACTAGTGGTAAAGAAAATACCTGCCAATGCAGGAGACATGAAAGACCCAGGTTCAGTCCCTGAGTCAGGAAGATCCCCCAGAGGAGGACGTGGAAATCCACTGCAGTACTCTTGCCTGGAGAATTCCACAGACAGAGGAGCCTGGCGGGCTGCAGTCCAGAGAGTCTCAAAGAGTCAGACACAAGTGAAGCAACTTAGCACACAAAGGTAGGCTCACAAAGGAAAAGTCAATATGCCAAAACAGACAATGGGTTTACAAACCAGAGTGGTATGCTTAAAACTGACATTCTGTAGTTTAAAATGTTAAGGCCTATCCATGAAAAACACAAGGATTAAAAAAAAGATGAATAAAAACCTGGGCATATATAGGCCAAAGAATTGAATTTATGATGATGTACAATCCAAGATACTGAAAACTGTATCTTCAGTGAAAAAGTAAACTACAAATATTTCATCTACTGACAAGGGAAAACACAAGGAAATATGAAGTCTCTGCTTATACAATGGACAAACAAAAAAAGTCTCCCCTAAGAATTCAAAAAAATTGCCTGCACCTCACATAGGTTTTTAATCTGCAGCATGATCCAGGAACCCACAAACCAAGAAATTATCACAAAAACTGATGCCAGGACAGAAATTTTACCAAAAAAATTCCAATTTTACAAATTGGAAGAAAAACAAATTAACTGCTTGAGAGATACACCACCAACAATGGTTGTAAAAGATACCCATAGATTGAGGTTCTCTGAAATCACATGCTTCTCCAGTAAGTATGGAACATTCATCAAAAAAGACACACATTGTCTCAGTAAATCCTAAAGGGTCAAAAATTCACAGAGATGTTCTCTCACTACAATGGCTCTAAATTAGAACTCAATTAGGTATGTAAAAATTACTCAAATACTTAAAAATAAAGCAACATGTTTTAAAATAACCCCAGCAATATGTGAACCGTGAACTTCCAGATGTTCAAGCTGGTTTTAGAAAAGGCAGAGGAACCAGAGATCAAATTGCCAACATCCACTGGATCATGGAAAAAGCAAGAGTTCCAGAAAAACATCTATTTCTGCTTTCTTGACTATGCCAAAGCCTTTGACTGTGTGGATCACAACAAACTGTGAACAATTCTTCAAGAGATAAGAATACCAGACCACCTGACCTGCCTCTTGAGAAACCTGTATGCAGGTCAGGAAGCAACAGTTAGAACTGGACATGGAACAACAGACTGGGTCCAAATAGGAAAAGGAGTACATCAAGGCTGTATATTGTCACCCTGCTTATTTAACTTCTATGCAGAGTACATCATGAGAGACGCTGGACTGGAAGAAACACAAGCTGGAATCAAGATTGCAGGGAGAAATATCAATAACCTCAGATATGCAGATGACACCACCCTTATGGTAGAAAGTGAAGAGGAACTAAAAAGCCTCTTGATGAAAGTGAAAGAGGAGAGTGAAAAAGCTGGCTTAAAGCTCAACATTCAGAAAATGAAGATCATGGCATCTGGTCCCATCACTTCATGGGAAATAGATGGGGAAACAGTGGCTGACTTTATTTTTCTGAGGATGGTGATTGCAGCCATGAAATTAAAAGACATTTTTTAAAATGTCTGTTCAGATAGTGATTGAACAGGGTCTAGAACAGTCTGCTTTCAACTACTCACAATTTCCATGCATATATTTTACATGTAACATATCCCCCACCCAAAGGAAAGAATTCCCAACTCTCACTTAATTATAAAACCTAGCTCTGAACGTAGGATCTGTGAAGCCGAACAAATCTTTGTACACAGTCAAGTGTAGATTATTATAAACAACTGATACTGTAAGTCATTGTATACAATGAAAGCCAAGTTATCTGTTCTCAACACATCCAATACAAAATGATATAACTGCAACAAAAACTCTTATTCAAAAACAGGAAGAATGAGAAATATACCCATGGCTGATTGTCCATAGCACACAGTAATCCCTACAAAAACAACACCTTAATTTCCTTGGTTCTTCTACCTGGTATCTAGGTTCTCCATTGACTATTACACTTATTACCATCATACGCCCTGGTTCTACCCTTTGGGAGGATGTTCCTTGTCCATTATCCTTCTTGACTATATATGAGGTTGGCAATGACACTTAACCCTTCTGTGTTCTGTCCAGGTACATCTCCACTGACTACACACATCATACTGCTATTATTAGTGCAGGGAATTGCCTTAGAGGTTTAATAGCCATACAGTGCTTGCTATCCGACTTAGCCACTAGCCACATACAACTATTCAAATTTGATTAAAATTAAATAAAATTGAAAATTCAATTCCTCAGTCCCACTGGCCACAAATCAAGCGTTCAATGGCTGCATGTGACTAGCACCTACAGTATTACAGTAGAGACATAAAATATTCTCATCACTGGCGAAAGTTCTATTGAACACCGGTGCATAAAGAATATCACAGAAAGACTTGACAAATTTTAACCACAATGCTCCAAATTCACATAAAATTAGTGTTATCTGTTAGTCAATCCATGGCTTAAAATATTGACTGTTACATTATGAAATTGTGTCAGTACATGAAAATAATTTCTATAGCTGAACTACTACTATATGTCTCATTACTGGGATAGGTGTCAGAATTCATTGTGAAACTACAGACAATAATCACACCATTATGTACCCTGTGTTAACTCTAGACACAAAAGTTGCAGCAGAGACTCTAAAAGGCTTTGAATTGTACTATGTGAGAGTCAAATAATACAGCTGACTGGTAGAAAGCTGGCAAGTGTTTAGAGAACCTGCTCTGGGTTAAAGACTATATACCATCTGGGTAGTCACAGTATCTTTTCTTTTGCTCAGAGGGTTCATATGTAAACTCACATCAGTATTTGCCAATGTCTACATCATCTGCAGCCTCGTAACTGAAGACTGAAGAGAATGAAGAGGCTCCAAATGACAAGAAAGAGGAGACCTCAGCTAGGGAAATTCTCTTTGGGTTTTATGCCAATTTGAATTTGGAAAACTTGAAAAGACTTCAAGTTTTAGTCTGATGCATCATAAAGAATCAGAACAGAAAGATTTTATCTGTGTTTGCAGGAAGTCACCAGGCTCCAGAGCAGATACAAATTCAAATCAGATTTTTAAAAGACAGACATCAGCAGATTATTATAATGTATTATCAAATTTTATATTTCTAAGAATTTGTAAATTATACTTATATATAATATTCAACATGAGGGTAAAAAATAAGCATTTTACCAATCTCTAAAACATATTTTAAGAAAAATTAAAATATATTAAATACTTAACTATGATTATATACTTCGGAAAACCCATGTTCAATGTTATTGTGACTCATTATTACAAAAATTGAATCTTTATACTAACTTGGAAACTTATTTTAAAAATTCTGACCAGTACAATGATCAGTTTAGGGGACATAATAAGATTAAAGGAATTCTTATCACAATGAGAAATGTTATAAAAACACATTTCCTTTAAAAAATACTATATTCTAAAAAGGCAAGTTTCTTTAAGAATCAAGTAAAATAATCAAACTGTCATCTATAATATAATAAACTAAATATCTTTCAGTAAATTCAGATAGCATGCTTAAAATATATCTTACTGTTTAGCAATTATCATGCACTACAACTGTAACAAAACACTTGAGTAAATAAATTAAATATAACTATAAAATTATATTAGCATTAATAATCAGAAAAAAAATAATATTAGACAGAAAAAAGACTCTAACCACTTTGTCCTCCTGGTGTGAATATCCACGAAAGCAAGTTAGAAAGGACAGAAAAGACAAAACAAAAAATAAATAATTAATTCCATTCTTAAAACAAATAAACTTTTTAAGACAATGAAATTAAAATTCCAGAAAATTTTAAACTACATTTTGACCAAAATATAAACATTATAAGAGGAAAAACTTTTCCATACATTTCAAGCAAGAGCATGCTATATACTGGTATATGTTAAGACATATAAAGAGAACAATTTCTACAAAAGCAAGTAAATACCCAAACATCAGAAAAAGGAGAATGTTCTTTCCACAAATAAAATCTTAATTGAACACTCAAAGAAAAGAAAAAAACTAAAAAAAGTTAAGGAAAAAAGCTTTTATGTAGAAATATAATAAAACACAGTATCACTGTTTAATTTCATCATATACTATCAAAAACTGACAAAATACAATTCTACATGAATTATTCATATTACTTCTAAAACGTATTTGTCCCATTAACTTAAGCCTTCTAAACTTTATAACTTAAAAGAAAAAATAAGTAGAAATAGTCATTAAAGATAAAATATTATTGATCACAATTGGTAATTTGGGGTCATAGTTTCCTAACATTATAAATGTAGAAAATAAAATAATACGTAAGATACCTGAGTTTTAAGGAAAGAATACAAAAAAGAATGACTATATGTATAACTGAACCCCTTAGCTGTACACTGAAACTAATACCACATTATAAATAAGCTAAACTCCAATAAACTAAAAATTTTAAAAGATGTGGTATATATATACAATGAAATACTACTCAGTCATGAAAAAAAGCAATAATGCCATTTGTAGCAACATGCATGGACCTAGAGATTACCATACTAAGTAAAGTAAGCCAGAAAGAGACAAATACCATATGATATCACTTATACGTAGAATCTAAAATATGATACAACAAACTTATCTACAATACAAAAAACAGACTAACAGACATAGAGAACAGATTTGTGGTTTCCAAGGGGTAGGGGAGATGAAGGAGGGATGGATTAGGAGTTTGGGATTAGCAGATGAAAATTTATACAGAATGGATAAACAACAAGGTCCTACTGTATAAGCACATGGGACTATATCCAATATTCTGTAATAAACCATAATAGAAATGAATATTAAATAAATAAATAAGATACATGATTTGGTCAAGAGAACATATTTAAATAGGGTAAAGTTTAAAATTGTTACATTTATCTTTAATTAAACATAAATAATGATAATAATACTTCATAATGTAATAATAATTACCTGATACATTATAATAAGTTATAAATTTAAATTAAAAATTAAAATCATGTCTTTTTAGGCATCATTGTTTCTCTGAAACATTTCTAGTTGTATACCTTATGCGATTTTCTTAAGCTCTCTACACCTTTACTTCCTTATCTGCAAAATAGGAAATTAATATTTACTTTATACAGTTTCCTGAGAATTAAACAATATGAAAAGCTCTCCACATAGAGTGCCTGACACACAGTTCTATATCTGATATTCTAGCTGATTAAAACACAGGATATTGTGTAGAAGGGATAAGCTGGATCTGCTATATTATTATCTTGACTGATTCATTTGTTACAAATGTTAAAACTACATATAGGTCATATAAAAGCTATTGTAAAAAAGAAAAGCAATTGTATGCAGTCAAGGAAAACTACTGGTGAGCATTTAGTTTAACAAAAATCATTTATGGAGCACTCACATATATGTAACAGGTACTATACTAGATTTATGAAACATAAAAAGTGAGTAAGACAGTTCTTGCCATCAAAGAACTAAATGTATTGAGAGGGAACTGAAGAAATCACTGCAGAACAGAAAGATGCCTGAAAGCAAGCCAAGAATTAGACACTATGGAAACACAAATGACTGATGAGATAACAGAACTTGGAAAAAAAAATTGAAAGCTTCTGAGATATAAGTAGGCCTCTAAAGTAATAAAGAGAATGCTGGCAAGACCAGTGAGGGAGAACATTTTATGCAAAGAACATGGAATATGTAAAAAGCACAAAAGCACAAACATGCCTGGCATATTTGGATACAAGTTAGCTGGAAATGACCCCTGGGTTGGGAAGACCCCTGAAGGAGGGCATGGCAACCCACTCCAGTATTCTTACCTGGAGAATCCTCATGGACAGAGAAGCCTGCAGGAGGCTACAGCCCGTGGGGTCACAAAGAGTCAGACATGCCTGGGCAACTAAGCACAGCACGGCTGGGAATGACTAAATTATAACTGACTTGTATGAACTAAAGTCTTCACGGTTAACTATATTAATAATTGGCAAAAGCTTAGAAGCATAATACTTTCATAAAATAACTCACATTGCAGAAATTGTTTTAAAAAAGAAAAAAAACATGAAGTCTAATGAATTTGCTAATAATTAATTCCTCTTAGGGCTTCCCAGGTGGCACTAGTAGTAAAGAACCCACCTGCCAATGCAAGAGACATAAGAGACGCAAGTTCAGTCTCTGGGTCAGGAAGACCCCCTGGAGGAGGGCATGGCAACCCCCTCCAATATTCTTGCCTGGAGAATTCCATGGAGAGAGTAGCCTGGGGGGCTACAGTCCACAGGGTCACAAAGAGTTGGACACGACTGAAGCAAACTGGCACATACTCAATCCCTCTTAACAGATAATACAGGTTCAATTTTAGCTATAACATATACATGGAAAATTTACCTATAATACACATATGAAATACTACTCTACCATTGTATCTCTACTATCTTCCAATAAGGATAAAAAGTCAACACAAAATCTATTATATAATTTATAAATAAGGCACAACATTGTTACTATTTTATAAAGTGTTTACTTTGCTAAAATGTGCAGACAGACTGGAAGAAGAAAAGTCTAGAAGCGGAAAGAACAGTTAGGAAGCTGTTGCAATATGTGATAGTGGTATGAACCATAGTAGTAGCAAGAGAAGTAAACTGACTTAGTAGATACAGAGAAGTATGGCCCCTTAAGACATGCTTGAGGAAGAGGAAGAAAGAGAAAAGCACTCCCAGAGCTTGGTTTGAGCAACCGGAAGAATAAGAAGGCAATTCCTTGAAAGAAAAAAACACATGAGCAGCAGATTTGGTGGAAAATAATGAATTCAAGTATAGATAAGGTGAATATGAGGTGACTATCAATTCATCTAAGCATAGATTTTCAGCAGGAAGCTACATAGATAGACTTGTAGCTCAAAAGAATAATCCGACTAGTGAAATCACATCTGTAAATCATCAGCATATAACAGAATATGAAGCTATGAAAATGAATAAAATCTCCCAAGGAAATTGTTAAAGGAAAAAGGAAAAGTAAGAATAATGACCCTTAATCAAAATACCTCTTCTCTTTGAACTGGCAAGCCTCCAAGGAAAAGAAGTTCAAAACAAAAGGACTAGTAATCTCTTCTAATCAGATTTTAGTAACACAATTTAAAGTTTCACTGTATTTGTCCAAAGTGATTTTAATCAAACTAGAATTGAGTTGCTTGAAAAACAAAGGTAATGTATAAATATGAAATATTATAAAGGTCCTTAAAACATTAAAATCTCATGTGAAAAATAAAAACCAGCTGTGGAGTAGTAGTTTAATTTTAAACAAATGGAAAATTTGGATATTTTTAAATGACTACAAATGAACCTTCAATTGAATCATCTGAATATTTACTTCAGTTTTACACTTAGTCTGTGTTTAAAGAAAAAAGACTAAATGGTCAATTCAAAGACTAAGGCAATGGCACCCCACTCCACTACTCTTGCCTGGAAAATCCCATGGACGAAGGAGCCTGGTGGGCTGCAGTCCATGGGGTCGCTAAGGGTCAGCCACGACTGAGCAACTTCACTTTCACTTTTCACTTTCATGCATTGGAGAAGGAAATGGCAACCCACTCCAGTGTTCTTGCCTGGAGAATCCCAGGGACGGGGGAGACTGGTGGGCTGCCGTCTCTGGGGTTGCACAGAGTCGGACATGACTGAAGTGACTTAGCAGCAAAGATTAAAGATTAGAATTACCTTATATAGTTTATATATATATTCATAATGACAGAATCAGTTTAGGTATGCAGCAAGGAACACACTAACTCAATATAAAATATGATCATTTAATTGAATAAGAAAACATATGTGAAAGGTTCTTTCATGGGACCCTACATCCCTGTTAGGTAAGGAGCAATACTATAGAAATTACTGCAAAGCACTTTAAAAGCACTCAGTGTGTGTGCCAGGTACATGTCTAAGTGTTGCACAAATATTAACTCATTTTGTCCTCACAATAGCCTTGTAAGATATGTCCTCTTATTCCATCTACTTACAGGTGAAGAAGCTGAGGCAGAGAGACTAAGCTTCTTATACTAGGTCACAGAACTAGTAAATAATAAAACTGGGATTTATGCTTAGTCTCACTTGGGCAAGAAGAGAAAACATAAACAATGCTACTACTAACCAATAGAAAGTTGGAATGGTTACAGTAAGATCAGATAAAACAGAATATTTCTGAGCCAAGAATATTTCCAAGAATAAAGTCATTTAACAATTATAAAGGGGCCAATTATTTTAATAGGATGTAATGATCCCAACTGTTTATGCAACTAAAAACAGAACTTTAAAATATATAGCCAAAGTTGATAAAACTGAGAGTGACATATTTGAATACCCATCTTTTAATAATTGGTAGAAAAAAACTGTGGAAAATAAACAAGGATTTAGTAGAGTTGAACAACTCTATTAAACAATTTGACCTACTGAACACTTAAAACCACTGTCAAAAAATAACAGAATATACACTCTTTTCAAGAACAAACAGAACATTTGTCAAAATAAAGCACTGTCTGGGCCATAAAATAAGTATCAGTACATTTCAAAGGACTCAAAGCATATGAAGTATATCTGGGACCACAACGGAATAAAATTAAAAATCATGAACAGAAAGATCTCTAGAAACTTCCACCCTAAATATTTAAAAAATAAATAACATACTTCTAAGTTATTCATAAGTTAAAAAAGAAAAGTAAAATTAGAAAATATTTCAACTGAGTGAAAATGAAAACACGACATATTAGAATTTGAGAGAGATGCTACTAAAGCAGTACTTAGGGGAAATTAACAGCACATGAGGCCTGTATTAGGAAAGAAGGAATATCTCAAAGCAATAACCTCAGCTTCCACCTTATGAAACCAGAAGAAAGAAGAGACAATTAAACCCACAGTGAGCAACAGAAAACAAATCATAAAGATCAAAGATGAAATCAACAATTTAAAAATCAATAAAATGAAAAACTGGCTCTTTGATAATATCAATAAAATAGGTAAGTATCTGTCAGACCGAAGAGGGAAAAAGAGAGAAGATACAAATTGCCAATATCAAGAATGAAAGAGGCAGCATCACTACAAATTATACAGACATTAAAAGAATGATAATGGAATACTATGATACTAATTAATTCAACAACTTACAAGGAACTAAACAAATTCTTTGAAAGATACAAATTACCAAAGCTCATTCAAGAAAAAAAATAGATAACCTGAATAACCCTATATCTATTCAATTGAAACTGTACTTAAAAACTTTTCCCCCAAAATAGAACCGTATGCCCAGATGGCTTCACTGGTAAAATCTATAAAACATTAAAGGATAAATGATACCAACTCTACAGAAACTCTACTAAAATACTGGAGAGAAAGAAATACTGCCCAATCCATTTTATCCAGCCAGCATTACTCTAACACCCAACTCAAAGACACACATCACAAGAAAAGAAAGCTACAGATATTAACCCTTAGAAACACAAAAGCAAAAACTGTAAACAAAATTTTATCTAATCCAACTCATTAACCTGTAAAAGATATAATCCATCATAAATAAAAAAAGTTGGTTTAACACATCAAAATAAATCAAGGTAGTTCACCATATTAACAAAGAAAGCAAAAACATATAATCAATCTCAATAGACAGAGAAAAAGTATTTGACAAAATTCAACATCTATTCTTAAGGTAAACAAACGAACAAAAACTTTTAGCAACATTTATGAAGAGCTGACAGCTAACATAATACTTAAAAGTGAATGCTTTCTCCACAAGATGAGAACAAAACAGGAATGTCTCTTCTCATCACTTCCACTCAAAATTATACTAAAGTTTCTAGCCAATACAACTAGTCAAGGAAAAGAAAAATAATCAGGTAAACAGGGAGTTAGATAAAGAAAAGTTATTAGTTCTGGGTAAAACAAAAGAATGAGAAAAGGGAAGCAATGAGAAAATGGAGAAATTAAATCACAAAGGCTAACAAATTCCCATTATGTCTAAGTAATATATGTAAAGATATCAGCTTCATATTTTTAAGCTACCTAAGAACTGGGTGATAGAGATCTCCTACTAAGAAGGAGATAAATGCAAATTATAAAGAACTAATTGAGACAGTTTAAAACACTGTTTTTGCTAATTTCAGCATAGCATTCTTTGGGAAATATTAATATATTCCCTCAAGTGGATGGATAAACTACAAAAATCTAGAACAGGTGTGAAACACAGCCTTAACATTTCTTCTTTTAATTCCATATTCTACTATTTTTTTCACTAATGTTAAAACAAAAATAAAGGGTATTGTAGCCTCAAACGCTATAAAATTATGAAACATAGAATCTCAAAGCCAGAAAGAGCCTCCTTCAGAAACAAAGGAAATATAGGCCAAAAGAAGAGCAGATCTACCAAGCTGATAAAGTTATGTGAGGTAATCGAAAAAGCTGTGACAAAACTCAAACATGAACCAGCTGTGTGACTTTAACAATGAACTCTAGTCTTTCTGGATCTGAGTCATCTACATCTATAAAATAAGGAATCAGGCCAACTGATCTCTAAATTCTCATCTTTGAAAGTCTAAGATCCTATGAGTCTAAAAGATCTAAGCTAAAGAACAAAAACAATGAGATAAATACCTTTTTAATTCAGAGGAAAGCTTTTTAAATTCTTTTATCTGAACTGAAGACACTAGGGAAGGTTTCTGTTCATGGATTAACCTGAATGTTAATTTCAGTTGTCTCATGAGCTTAAGTATGAGAGAATTAACGAAATTCAGCTCTAATCCTGTACCTTGTTTGAGCGTAATGACACGCGACCTCCACAACGAGCACAGAATTTGGTTTGGCAATATGAACAGTTATGGCCACATCCATCAGCAAACTTGGTTTTGTGGCAGATGCCACAGGTTGGAGCATCACCCTTCTGTTCTTGCTGCTGCTGTGATTCTTCACCCATCTTCTTCACCTGCTCCTTATACATTTCAAACTGCTGATGAAGTTTTCTGCAGAGAACACAGACAAGGAAAATTTGGTTTCCTGATGGTCCCAAAAAATAGTAAGAATTACCACAATCTGTGGACACAATTTTGTATCTGAAAAATCCATGTGAGAATAAAGAATAAAAATTTAACTTTCTGTTGATAATAACATCTTTTATGTCCCACAACATCGGAAAAGTGTAACTAGTTCTAACTTCTAATATACATGCTAATTTGACAAACAGTACAATTAACATACTTTTTTGAAAGGTAATTGTAAAATTTCTACCAACTATCTGCAATATGTTTCAATCATATACCATGAAATATTTATAATGTTATTTTTTTAAGAGTTTAGCTTCAGAAATAGACTGAATGATATGACTTGCACAGGGAAACCAAAACCTATCAACTTCAAACCACCGAGACAGAATCTCAACTGGAATGCAATTAAGAATCAAAACAGAGAGGAAAACATTGGATGAGTGGTCTCACTAACTATCTAAATCTATTCAACAGCCTGGACATTAGTTGGTTGCAAAGACACTTGAAATATTAGGAGTCTACCAAATAAGGCAGTACAAATGAAAGTAAGGCCTTTACTGATTCTAGTTTAAAATAAATAGTGATAAAACTTTTACTATTATCTTTATAAAAGATGGTTTTAAATGATTAAAACTACAATTTTGATTTACAAATCAAAGTTCCTAGTCAGAACTAATGCTTAGGATTTACAAAGCTGCAAATAATGTCACTCTCATCCTAAAGAGGACAAAAGGCTAAATAATCTACAAGAGCATAACTTCTCTTGATCCCATCAGAGAGTTGAGGGTTATAAGACAAGCAAACAATCTGAACTCCAAGACAAACCTTCCAAAGAACAATGGGACACACTATTTCACCCTTGGCAGAGCACAGAAGAAAGAGGTGGCCACCAGACAGTTAAGAGGAAGTTCACTAAAATCTTATTTAACAACTGGTAAAAGTCAAGTGTGGGCTAACCGGACAATCTGGAATAGCTATGGGCCCAGGATCACAAGCACTCTTCCACATACCTGTACTGGTTATTCATGAGGAACAAGGAGAGCAGGACGTAAGAACAAAAAGAACCTTTTGGGGGTGCATATGTACAAATATAACAGAAGTGGCTGACCAGTGGCTGCTAGAACACAGGAATTCCCCAGACCGTTTCTCCTTAAAAAGCCAAAGCTGTAAGCCACAGGAAACGGGAGTAAACTCTGTCATCCCCAGGACAATGGCAAAGACCTAGGCAGCTAGGGAAAAGCTTGGGAGGGGAAAAGCCCTCTTCTCATGAAGGAGGGACAGGAAATCATCTTCAGCCAAGAGCTTACCCACAGATCAAAGGCTTTTATCACAAAGAGGGAGGTAGAAACTCCTGCCCTAAACCATTCAGAGACACCACGCCAACTTCCTTACTTGGGAAAAAGGGAATAAGAACTCTGAGCAGGCCTCATCCCTGAGGCCCTCGTAGACAGAGATGGAAGATGGAAAACACACAACAGAACACCCCAACCCTATCACAAGCCTAGTATCAAGAAATAAGCACCAGTATTCTGCTGCCGGGGAATGGGCAAGAATGTGGAGAGAGGCCCTCTCCCTCTGTGACAGCTGAAGGGGTAGCAAAACACTAAAAAAAATAATAAAGTACAGTACTCCTGCATTCACCCCAAGCAAAGAGCAACAGGAGCTCTCTGTTAGAGAAATCTGAAAACAGTAGTGCCCTGAAGATAACGACACAGTCCAAACCTATCTGAGCCCTTGACTTGACTAGTGATTTCACGCCCCAGTGGCTCAGCGGTAAAACATTCGCCTGCAATGCAGGAGACGCAGGTTTGATCCCTGGGTCAGGAAGATTCTCTGAAGGAAATGGCAACCCACTCCAGTATTCTTGCCTGGAAAATCCCATAAACAGA